>NC_135439.1:21054376-21680626 GCF_051991255.1 Vanacampus margaritifer | reverse complement strand
CCATTCAAAATTTAGGAACACAACTTTTAAATGCAATATGAGGCAGAAACATTCTTATTTCATGTGTAAAATAACAAGGTATTAATGGCTTAAAGTTGTGTTCCTATAATCTAAACAGCTACATTTTACATTTTGAGTTGAATGTTTTTTCTTTTTGATGGGCAAAAGAGTTTTATAAAGTAAATGAAGACAAAGTTCTATTTTTTTTTAATGTAATGAAAAGACCTCAATGTGCAATTTAAGACACTTCCCTTCCTTTATACATGGAGAGTGAATTACAAAGTAGCCTTGGTCCAGAATATTGAAAAATAATTCAAGCAAGCTGTCAAACTTACTAATCAGCCGGTAGCCGGACACTCAGCCTTGTGAATTTCGTCACAAGCTCAAACAGTCGTTGGTCATGCTAACAGGTAGCCGCTAGCCACTTACGTCAGAGACTTCTGCAATGTCATACAATGACAGCGTAATTAATTAGCGGTTTCTTTTCGTCCTAAATTAGCGATTGAATATGAGTTCTGGATAGCGTTGTGTTGATGTTGGTCGCAACTACAATGTCAATCAACTACGATAAAGTAACGTCTAAAAGGGAAGTCAAGCTAGCCATCATGCCATAACATGGGTGAAGTAAAAGTCTACTAAGGCTATTTGCTTTGCCGTCAATGTGTTACTGTACTGTATTTGGTAAACTTTATTGTGAAGTTAGACGTAGCGTGTATACTCCGTTGCGTATGTTTCAGCTTCCTTGACATGTCAAAATGGACTGTGAATGTGCACCCCCACCCCCACCCCACCCCACCAAACAATCCACGTATCGGGCCTGACCCGAACAACCCACGGATCAATAATGATCCGCTGCGCCACAAATTTTTAGCGACGTAACAATAACAGCTGTGACATTGCGATATTAAAATTGCCACAATATCGTCGTTGTCACGTCACAATATTAAAATCAGTATGTCTGTTAAAAAGGCAAGGTTGTATTCCATTTGTGTAGTTCTATCACCCTCCTGTGGCTAGTTTATTAATGCAGTTTAATTTTAATTAGGGATGTTTTGGCCACTGTGGCGGTTGTCACTCAAATAAGTCAGTCATACCAGCAAATATTTTTTAACATTTGTGTAAAAAAAGATGACTTTTCGCCCGCTTCATCTGAACACAAGCATTGTAAACTACATAGACCATGATACTTTGCGCTGCTGAGCCAATTGGATCGCATGACAATGACAATGTTTTTTTTCTATTTTCTGCTGCTATTAAGTACAAAATCACAATATTGAAATTGTTTTCCCCATTGTGTTTTTTTTTTTCAATATCGGGATTTTTTGTATACGGTACCATGAGCTTTTTTTATATATCACCACCTTCCCCACAATATTGTGATAATTATAATATCGTGAGGTTCATATCGTGCCGTTTGGATATTGTTACATTCCTACATATTATACCAAAGCACAGAGAGAAAAAAATGCTTTTTAACGGGGATTCTAGAGGGCGTATTATTCATGGGATTTTACGGTAATTGTCATCTTATGGGTTTTTGTTGAGTGATTTCAATCCATGCTTATTTGCATTGGGTCCCAGCTGAAAGGAAATGATATGACATTTCATTGTGCAAATTTGCATGAAAATAAACAAGGTCTCATTCTCCCTCTGCTGGTCTTACTTGGTTGGCTGGTGGGTGGGCTCAGCTGGGTTAGAGCTTGACCATTCAGAGTGCTTCGGCAATGCACAACTCAGTCGGAAAAGATCTGGACGGAAAGCCATCAGCAAATTATTGGAGATTTGCAATTTAATGGTTTCTGAGATCTCGGCCTTTTGTCCGCACAGGTTCCCAGCGGGACAAAGTCTATTAGTTTGGTTCTTTAATCACAGGACAGGAAATGGGAATCCTGGTCATACACTTGCAGTGCTTCGCTGGGTGTGGAGTTCATGGAGTTTATAGATAGAGATAGAACTATGTGTGTGTGCGTGCATGTGTTTGCATACACGTCATTCTGTGAACATTCATTATTTGATAAATATGGCTTCCCCTGGAGCACAATTTGTGTGTATGTGTGTGCGTGCGTGTGAAGGAGAGCGCCAGGGAGAGAGAGATTCCTTTACAGCTTATTCATCAATAATATGTAGACACACTCTCATCAAGCACCACAAGAAAAACGATAAAGATGGCTTCCAGCATCATGTTTCAAAATATTACTACCACAACCGCTCAAATTGAAAAAGAGATGGTTTACACCATCAACTAACAGATCAAATGCACCACAAGATAAGGAACAAGATGCTGAAAGTTGGACAATATAATGAAGTCATGTGATACAAAGTTTTTTTGATAGCATCTCAATATAATATTTTGTACGTTTTGGCACCAGGGCTATCAGTTATTGCTTTTAGTTAAGTGGTTAAAAAAACATCTACAAATGGACATTATTAACATTAGCATTTGTTAATTTATTTATTTTATATCTTTTCCCATTCTCCCTGGGTTCTTTTCGAGGTTTCTTCCTTTGAGGTAGCTTTTCGGTTGTGAATTGAACTAAATAATATAATTGACTTGATCTAACTGACAAAGGCTTGGTTTGATGCTATAGAGGTTCACTATAAATTAAAACCTAAATTGGGAAAGTTTATCTAAGCATTGCAGAGAAAAGTAACATGTTGATTGTTAGCACTCACAAAAGTTCACCATAGAAGGATATAGTTTGTCAAGATGCAATTCCGCATACCATCCAAAAGGTATTGAATGGTACATTGATTCAAATGATTTAATAAGTAAATTTAACAATTTTATTAAGATTATCTGGATTAACCAACCAAAACCACATCATTTTTTATAGTAGCAGTTGTAAAAGTATGTCATGCCACATTTTGATTTCGGTGTCTCCTAATGCCCTAATTTTTCTAGTTTGACAAAAAATATTGTGAATGTACTGTGTGCTATTTTCTGTGGCCGGCAAACCAATATAAACCGTTATATACCCAAAAGTTTGAATTGTTTTGACAGCAAAAACTGAACGGTCTTCTGCAGCTCTGCCATGATCTTCCTGATCCAGGACTAGAAGCTATTTAATATGCTGTGTAACGTTAATAAATGAACTTGGTAGAGTGATTTCAGAAACGGCTGCCACTTTGTTAGTTTTAGTCATTGCCACATTGTAGAGGACGGATAAGCATGTTTACTCTAGGTATGGAAATGCCTGAATGTCTTTCATGTGTCCTTCCTGTATGGCGAGTGACTACTGGTCCATGTTAGCTTTGCAAACATCCTAATTGTGTTAAATGGGGAAAAAGGGAGGGGGGAAGATTAAAATCCATTAAAGTCTTCTGTGAGGGTATGCTATTCCCGGGATGGTGCTTTTGTTCACTTTGGCAAGGCAGAGTTTCTCCTTGAAACCCCACAAACGTTGTCATTGTGTCTACCTAAAACGTTGTTGCTGTCGCTGGCTCTTGCTCTTTTATTCACTGTCACACTCGCTTTGCTCCTCTTTGCATTTCTTTTTGTGATTGCCTCTCTCCATCCTTCTTACTGTCTTTGTGTGTCACTCCCATTTTCTCTCTGTCTATCGCTCGCCTGCATTCCCTTTGTAGCCCTGTTTCTCACCATCGCTCTCTCTCTCTCTCCCTCTGTCTGTCTCAGCGTCAGATAAGCTCACTGGGGGAGACTTTAGAGGACTCTCCATCTGTGTATAAATAGCTCTGGATGAATTATTGAGGGACCTGGGGTTGCTAATAATCCCGCAGGACCCATCTGACAATGACACAGAAGATGGAGGGAAAACAATTACGCAGGATTTCTCCTTCAGAAGAGAGGGAACGGGGCAGGGAGGGAGAGAGGAAGCCGGTGGCCTTTGGGAGCCTCCTCGCGGGGCCCAACATCTTGGCTAATAAACCCAATTAGATCGCTGGAATCAATCGGGGCCCCGGAGGCATCGTCTCTCTTCCACCGCCGGACGGCATGTAACAACAGGAAGTGTAATGATTCATGTTCCCCCTCTTGCGTTCAGATCGTCCTCTCATCTCCATCTTGCACGTTGGCAAGGAGGACGGGACAGGACGGGATGTCCGCCGAGGCAGGATAATAGGACGGGGAAAGGGAAGGAGAAGACAGGCAAGCGGAGTGGAGAGGCGCACAGAGGAATATTAATGGGAGTGTTTATCCTGTAAGTGTTTTACCCAGGGGACGAGACATGGGAGCGCTCCCGTGCCCCAGACTTTGTGTTCTCCCTGACAACATCTGATTCGTCCGCAGACACACTTTTGAGTAATGGGCTCGACCCTCGACATGTGTTCCTGACATATACCGTACATCCATCTGTTCATCTGCTTCTAATTGGGTCAGAGATGGACATTTGCATTGTAATGTTGGTTTATGAAGGGAGCTAGGAAGGAAACTTATTTTATCACTCTTGTTTGTATTGTTTCAAAGGGCTGGGTGGTTACATGCCATACGAGGGATTCGTGGTTGGTACATCTGCCTCACAATCAGGGGATCCAAGTCTGGGAATCGGGTAATTGGGTTCCCTCCCATATCCCAAACATGTTTCTTATCTTAAATGAAAATGGAAATGCCCATAGATGAGGATGTGAGTGCAATTTTTGGTTGTCTAAATGTGCCCTGCAATGACTGACCCGGTACCCCTCCTCTCGTCCAAAGCCAGGTGGGATTGGCTCCAGTAGCCTATGACCATAAAAAGATGAGATTAGATAGAGAAAATTAATGTATGGATAGATAAGACCTGATAGGATTGACTCTACTACAGTTCTGTCTCAGACCCAAAAATACCCAATATGATGTTCAATAGCAACACTGCTTTGCTCACATTCAAGAATTGGTTTATTGGAGTACCAACACACTTGGACGAATTCATGATGATCTGTGATCAATTGTATTTTGTCAAGTGGTTCCACAAAATAAAATCACCTGGCTCCAGATACAAATTGTACATCTGCTTAAAAATGTTTTTGGATCCAAATGATTTTATTGTGTGCAAACACTTGATGAAATAAAATTGAGTAAATTCAGCACAGCATTTTTCTTCCAGATTATATTATGTGCTTTCAAAGATCATAAAGGCAGAAATAACATTTGCATTAAAGGTGCTGCGCTTTTAGAGGAAAGTTTTTGTTCTTGATACAACTTCTAAGTTCGTAAAGCTGCTTATTTGACAATTTGGCGGATCACTCTGTGCTAGTGTTAATTTTATCAGGCATTTTGAAATTTAGTCTGTTTTAGTCCAGTTTCAATCACACTTGTAAGTTTTTATCTTAGTTAGTCAATTTTTAGTCAACTATAAATCTAGCATTTTAGTCTTTATTTAAGTCCACGAAACATAATTGTATTCGACTAATTTTAGTCAACAAAAACTGTCAACGTTTTAGTCTAGTTTTACTCATATATTTTTTTGGTCAGCAGATAATGTTAAATATTTCGGATCCAAAAATATTCTCTTATCTTTTTGATGAAAAACAACTTCACACACAATTACAGTGGCTACTTTGGCTCCATGCTATGAGCTAGTAAGTTAGCCAGCATTAGTTAGTGGTCAGACTAACATTATTGTTGGAACATTATAGCTGTTGGATTAATGTTACATTATATCTATAATTTGCTTTTTTAACTTAATTAACTTCTTTTTTTTGCCTTTCACCATGAATCCCCCTCCTGTCTGTCCCTTGTGTTTGTGCATGTTGCACTCGCTATCTGCAGATTTAAAAGGGTGTGTGTCACAGTGATAGATTAGCAGAGACATGTTTTTACAAAATCATATAATTTTCATCTCGACTTTGTTCGTGTACTAAAAATGTCCATAAATTTTAGTTCAGTTTTTCATCTTGTCTTCATTAGTCGCCAAAAATAAATACCGATTTAGTCCCACTTGTTGTTTATTAATGAGTATTTTAGTCTAGTCTAGTCTAGTTTTCATTCAGTGAAAAATGTGTGTTGATAATAATATTTTTGTTTAGTTTTCGTTAACAAAATCAACCCTATTTTGTGCCATGCTAAGCATTCAGGAAGCTACGCCCGGCGGAATGACAAATTGGTGGCAGAAAGGCGGTCTACGGTTTTGCCTGTTTGGACCGTGTCTAAATAGTGATGCTGATGCTTAAACGCAATTTTAGTCAATTTGATCAGGGCACAAGCACAAAGCGTCTGAGCTCTCAGACATGTGTGTAGACCTGTCATATTTCACAGAAACAATTGGGTGGAGGGCAGACATACACGAGGTCCGAGGACGCATTTACTGTACGTCGCCAGCGGTTATCACCCGTTCATTCTGTACAGAATTTAATGATGTGGTCTGTTGCCACATCTGCCAAAAGCAGTCACAATGCTCTAGTCACGCATGGGTCCTTTTCTGCACAGAGATGTCTCCATGCAAGATGTGAGTGTGCCACATTTAACTCATTCACTTCCAGCCGTTTTCACTGAAGCAACCCCCTTCACTCCCGGCTGTTTTAATGGATTTTGACTGATTTTGCAAGGCCCACAGACTATTGTGTTCTATTGCTATATCAATATGGAACCTACCAAAAGAAAGATTAGAGTCTCAAAGTATATTTCTGTATGTTTCCGTTTAGCAGCAATTAACATTAGACTATAGCTAAGTTTCATCATTATTCACAAATCTGTTTAGAACTGTGGGTAAATGAGCTTGTTTTCAACATGGCCCTGGTTGATCTCTTATACTCTGCTGCCACTTGCTGGTCGTTTTTGTAATTACTACCATTGCTTCACCCGTTCTCTGCAGTTCAGAGGCTGCATCAAAGCCTTCTGTATGCTCTAGCATTAAAAAAAACATTTAAAAAATGTGTAAATACGTCTTTGGGACACGCAAAACATTTTAAATAGAACGTTTTTAGGCGCAAATTAGTTAAAAGGGCCCACAATGGTGCAAACATTTTTATACTATTAGCATAGTTTATTGTATTTTTTAAGTGATGCACATAACGGAGCAGTATTATCATATCAAGGGTTTCTATTTGTTGCTCTTTCATTGAATCACATCAGTTTGCAGAGGTGTATCTACTGTAATGAAATGCACCAAGATTTTATAAGGATAAAATTGTGCTTTGAACTGATTTTGCACCATAACTATTATGTGCTGCAATTGACCTATTATCATCTCATTTTTGCAGATTTAGGCCATGGGGGGGGGGGCAAAATATGGCACCATAGAAAGTGTCAAGTCCAGGTGGCTGCTGAGTCATCTTTTTAGATAAGCAGTTTCTTGAATGAGACAATTGGGACCATTCAAAAGAAAGAAAGAAAAAGCTTGGAAGACACATTGAGAAAAGCAGCTTTATCAGGCAAACACTGGAGGCATATAGCAACTATCCTTTCATGAATTTCCACGATATACTCTATGAGCAACAGTTAGTTAAAAGTAATAGAACAGTTTGATGTAATGCAGTTATTTTACATAAATACATGCCATACAACTTCATAAGTGAATTTATAATAAGAACACACCTTTCACACTCCCTCCCTGGCTTATAAGAATCCTGTGTATAGTGGAGGGGTGTGCCAAAAAATCGATTCTTATAAGAATCGCGATTCTCATTTAGTACGATTCAGAATCGATTTTAAATGTCCCAAAATCGATTTTATTAAAATTATTTTATACTGTCCTTTGTCTGTGTGTGCCTTTATTTGGAGCGCTGTTCATGTTGTAACCATTTGGCCACTTAGGGGCAGTGTGGTTCCACGCGGTCTGATACACTGTTAAGTTGTAGACACATTAGAGAGTAGAAGGAAAAAGTCACGATCAAGTTATTCCAATAAAAGTTGTTTTTTTTTGCAGTGTGGAGCCGTTCTTTTGAGTGATAAAAGTTGCACGCTAATTAGCATTAGCGAGTCAGACTGGAGTAGATCATTACAATTCCTTGCACATCTATAGATTGAAGCAAAAATCATTGTCAATAAAATTATTTTGAATGAAAAATCTGTATTAATCGAAAATCGATTCTGAATCGAATCGCAGACCCAAAAATCGGAATGGAATCGAATTGTGAGACATTTAATTAGATTCCCACCCCTAGTAAAGTGTGCAAAAGCATCATTTTGAGTAAACTTCCAATGGAGACGCAAAATGTCTTCCTCACACATCTGATTTTAACTTTCTACCATGAAACTATTGCTTTATTTATATTAGTAATTTTTAATTTTCTGCTGTATGTTAAAAGGGAAGTCAACCTTGACAATAGTATTTTATATGTGACCTCATTAGTTTAAACATGACATTTTGATTAATTTTACATTTGTGGAATATGAGTTATGCAGCAAAATCCAGCCTTTTTTTAATCCATCTCAGGGGGGCGGCCATTTTGAAGATGGCATCACAGTTGCTCAGGGCTCTGGCTACGACCAATCACAGTTCACCTGTTTTATGAAGCTGAGCTGTGATTGGTTGTTACCTGAGCCTAAGCAACTAAGATGTCATTTTCACTCGACAGCAAGTGGCAAAATGGCTGCCTTCTTATATTGATAAAAAGTTGCTGGTTCACAGCAAACTGTGTAACTTATATTCCACAATACCAGAATACCGTATTTAGACTAGCGGGGCTGAATAGAACGTTGGCCTATTATTGTCAAGAATTTTTTTGGGGGGATGACTTCCCCTTTAAGTCTTGTGCCCCATTGCCTGACACAAAAAAAACAAAAACAAAAAATAAATAAAAATACAGAGTGTGTTCTTAAGTTGTTTGAGCTCTAAATCATGCACGAGTCAACATTAAAACAATGTCGTTCATTGTTGTGTGTTTATACCGTGCTATTTTGGTCCTTTTCTGTCCCAGCAGGCCTATTGGAGAAATCATCTCCAAGTAGGAAGATGATTTATTTCTGAGAAGGCAAAGACAGATGTGATCAGTAAAATGTTCCTTTGGGAAATACTAAACAGCTTTAATGAGTTTGGCAGCAAATGATAAAAGCCCACCAATCTCCATTTACAGTACAATCTGCACTACAATTTTTTTTACCATTCAGTTGTGGCCACGTAGAACAAGGTGAGGAGTTCACCTTAGGAGTCATTCGGAATTTCATTATTCATAGCATGGAAAGCTAAAAATGGGTCACTCAAACATTTCCCGACAAAATCACTGAGGTAAGATATGACAATGTGTCTGGTCTCGATGTTTACGACAGACACACCGATGGACATTGTCACAAAGAAAGCTTAGAACACTGGCCAGGAGACTTTTTTTGTTTTAAAGAGCTTCGAGTGCATTGTTGGACTTTACAACGCGAGGGTTCAAACCTCACATACACTCATGTCCGTTTTGTGTGTTTTCTGTTTCCGACCCTCACTGGACGAGCAGCAGAGGAGAAAGGGGGAGTGAATGGGTTTAGGTTGGCGGTGTGTGTGTGCGTGTGTTTGACACTGTCCTAATGATGCATTTTCTAGTCCATTGATTCCGAGGCTCTGCTCTCCAGTAAATCCTTCACATGCAACACATTAAAGCTCGCCCTTTTTCCTCCTTCGCCAATCGATTAGCACAGCTTAGAGACAGCCTCGCTGGGAAGCAGGGCGAGAGATGCCACTTGTTATCTTCAGGGACGCGCACGGATACACGTACCATTTCAAGGGTCTTATTCTGTCAGTGTGAGTTGGGTTGGTTTATTTACGTGCAACTTTCTGTCTACAGTTTTTGATATAGCAACCTGGATTTTAATGGCATATTTTCAAGGATGATGCCATAAAAATTTGATGAAAATCCATCCACACCAAAGTTGTTGTGAAATGTATTATCAGCGTTAACAAGTTGTAATGACGAAAAATGAATACAGTTCCAAAATGTGTGCTTGACGGGCATTTAAATTTAACATGGCATTGCAAAATCTAATCAGAAATGATTTGGAACGATAACACACTAGATTGAAGTGCACTCAATAACATCTTATTCTAATGTACATATGCAGTATTATTATAGTAATGTTCATTGTTAGTGTGGCAGTTCCCAAATCTATTCTAACCCAATGCCACATTCTCAACTGCCTTGTGATTGCCTGGCAGTCAGTCCAGGGTTTAAGTTTCCCACAAAGTTAGCTGGGTTGAATGACTGCGAATTAGAAGCAATCTGTTAAAGTACCTGTATGTTGGATTAGCACGGTATAGCTTTTAATATAAGCTTCACTGTAGAGTTTGCCAATGTCTGTATGTTCAGCCGGGATCAAATGAAAATGGGCCCTACATACAAAAGGTCTCTTTTATGTTGTTTACAAGTCAGTTGCTTATCTCTGTTCTACCGCTCTTAAATTTTTACACATTAGCATGCATTCACAAATAATACTCTCACACAGGAGAAGTAGGCCATTTCTGTGAAGGATTACAGAGACTTAAATGCACTCAATGGGACATCAGATCCTTGGACAAACTATTACTTCATATTAATCTGCTGATAGCTACCTTTAGGCTAATTAAATAGCCATTTCACAGTGATATTTATAAGGAGAATCTCGACCTTTAAAACCATCAGACCAAATAGAAGAAGTAGAATTGCATACAAAATTGTATCATTCTTGAAGGAATGGTGAAATGGAGATTGAAGAATTAATCTGTATGATTTATTTCATACTAATCTGTATTCTTTGATCTTGGATTTCACAAACAGAAAGGATATCATTTTAATGATACATCTCTTCTCTTTTTTTAATGATTTTGTTTTTGTTTTTTTAACCCCTTCAGACAGAGGGCAATTATTTATTTATTTATTACCGATTTTGACTTTTCCCACATAAGAACAACATTTTTTAAAAAAAAAAGTATTTATTTATTTATTTATTTTTTTCGGGGGGTGGGGGGTATTATATTTTTATTTGTTATAGTGGATGCCAGGATAGTATGGCTGTAACATTTTGTAAACTTACCAAGCTTATACCTAAAAATTTTAACTCATTCACTCCCAGCCATTTTCACTGAAGCTACCCCCTTCGCTCCCAGCAATTTTCCTGGATTTTGACTGATTTTGAAAGGCCCACCGAATATTGGGTTTCTACTGCTATAAAAACATGGATAGAAATGAAGAAAGATTAGAGTCTCTTCTTTCATCAGAAAAAAAGTATATTTCTATCTGTTTCCGTTTTGCAGCAATTACCCTTAGAATGTAGCTACGTTTCATTATTATTCACAAACCGGTTGAAAACACTGGCGAAAAAAGCTTGTTGCAACATGACCGTGGCTGATCTCTTATACTCTGCTACCACCTGCTGGCCGTTTTTGTAATAACTACCATTGCTTTAAGCGATCTCTTCAGGTCAGAGGGTGCATCAAAGCCTTCTGTATGCTCTAGCATTAAAAGAATAATAATAATAAAATAAAAAACGTATACAGACGCTCCTCACCTTACAAACGAGTTACGTTCCGGACGATCGTTCGTAAGGTGAATTTGTTCGTAAGTTGCTTCAGTGCTATATTTTGTATTATAATTTATGTTTAAAGCCTATATAAGTATATTGAAGGTTTATATAAGTATGTACAAGGCTGTACAAGTAAGGCTGTACAAGTATGTTAAGGCTTGTACAAGTGACCTGCATTGGTTTGTACTGAAAAAAACTTTTAATAAAATGGAGAGAATACGTACAGTACTGTACTGTACTACGTATGTTAGAGAGAGAGAGAGAGAGAGACACACACAGTATGTACATGAAGTTTAACTTACTTTTGGAAGATGTACTCGATGCTTAAGGAGATGATGGAGGAGGAGGAAGAGGAGGATTTTATATCATGAGAGATTCTTCGTCGTCACTGGAATCGGCTTCAAAAGTTATTTCCTCCTTCATGGGGACCGGCGTTTCTTCCTCCTCCTCCTCGACACGTTGCTGAGCCTCCAATGAGCTCTCACAGCGCCAAGCGTCGGTATTAGCGGCGGAAAGAAGCACTACGCGCAATACAAAATCTAACTTACAGCATCTCTTTCCGAACATTTTTCGACATACTGTACGCGCAGAAATGTTCGTATGTACCGTTGTTCGTAACTCGAATGTTCGTAAGTAGGGGAGCGTCTGTACATACTTTTTGGGGACCATGGCAATATTAAAAATGTAAAGTTTTTATACGTTTTTGGGAGCAAATGAGTTCAAATGAACGTGCAAATTGTGATTGGCTAGGATCCAGAGATGAACCAGAAGTGCTGACATCATACAAAGTATGCGTTTTTATTGGTTTAGACACGCAAACATGTCATGTCCACTGCAATCATCTATGGGTCCGAATTAACAGGAAAGACTCCGGTAGCCCACAAAAATTATAAAATTATGTACTCATTGTTTTACATGAAAAGCCCACTTACGGTATATAAAACAGCTATTGGAGACGGGTTAGTACCAGATATCGGTATCGGGTCGATACTAGAATGAAGTGTCCACGACACACATCCACGACAGTAGGTGGCAGTGGCGCTCTCATTTTCAAAGAGCGTGTAAGGTATATTAGCTCCTCTGCACAGATGTACTTAAAAATGATACTATTTGTAGTTACGGTAGAAAGTGCGTGAACAAAAAAAACAAAAAGATAATTTTAATGAAAATTGCTACAATGGGCCATATAGGTCTTTTTTTTTACATTACCTTTCTATTTTTAATGTATCAAAAGTACTAGTGCTGTTGGTATATGTTATCGGTGACTAATTACTCGTACTGGTATACTGTATGTCTGCAAATTAGGAGATATGCAAGCACTCTGCCTTGGAGTTTCATCCATCATCTTCATAATAAGTTTCTGTCTTTTTCCCTCGGTGACACAATTCTTTCTTGGAGCAATCTGCATATAGTCGCCTGTTGGTGAGTTAAGACTGCTATTCCACTTTACTATAAATGAATTCACCTCATTGTTCATAATACTGCCCCTTAGTTCTGCCTGCCCAAGCTGAAATCATATCATACTGAGGACCAACGTTCATTAGTCATGGGAACAGCTCCTGAATATCAAGCCAAGTTTTACACAATAAAAAAAAAAAGTAATGTGCTCTGAGCTGTAATTGAAGTTTTCTTTATTTGGCCTCCCTATTCACACATACCGTAGTGCACTGCTCATTCCCAAGTTCATATTGTGGGCTTTAAAGTTAGGGTTTATTGAATCGGCCTTTACAGCTGGCAATTTAAGATTTTCAGATGATACGGGGAGAAAGTAGGAAGATTTTTGTTCCCTGGAATAGCCTCCATCCTTGATATCTATTCACCATTTTGAGTAATGATCGGAGGGGTCAGTGTAGGTGAAGGGGATATGAGGAATTGCTCTTCACTTTATTGAATTACTATTTCTCACAGAGGCACTTGTTTTGTTTTCAGGCTGATATCAGATTCAAGCAAGGATATTCATCTCAAATATGTATGCACTTTTAATTAAAAATGTAACCTTAGCAGTTTCTGCATTAAAGCAATTAGTCTGTTCTGTGTGTGTGTGCGTGCGTGCGTGCGTGCGTGCGTGCGTGCGTGCGTGCGTGCGTGCGTGTGTGTGTGTGTGTGTGTGTGTGTGTGTGTGTGTGTGTGTGTGTGTGTGTGTGACCTAGTTATAGATATTAAATTACCTACAGTTTCTAGCAACTTATCTTTTGCAGTGCTATTTCTTTCCCATTTGGTTTTATTGTATGACAAACACACTCTTGTTTCTCGTATTCGCTGAGCATACTGTAAGTAATCTTTGATCAACTCTTTGAAGAAATAAAACAAAAGTGACATACAATGTCGATATCTGCATTGACAGCCTGAAATTGAACAACATCAAACAAAGTTCCATGCCAAAGTTTTTCAAGGCAGGGATCCATGGCCGTGCATCGAGGAGGTTCAGCTGTGCCGCGGATAAAGAGTTTAATGCTATTGACTCTTTTGAGGCTTTTACCAAGATGTTCTGAAATATTTAAATGATCACTGGGAGTTTCTCCCCATCTGTAGCTGGGCATAAAAGGATAGAGCGCGAGGAGGGAACTTTTTATGTCAGCCTTTTTACAATCCCTGAATTAATGGGCGCCAGATAATTAGAGAATTCTCAGCAATAACTTGTCCCTTAGCTTTCTAGTCTTGGGTGGCACAGAGGCGGATCCTGCCGGCAAAAAGTAATTCATGAGTCCAGTAACAGTGTGAAGCATTAATTCAGGCAGGGATGCACAGGGATTCATATGGCTTATAAGGCAATTGTCATTCCAGGGCTGAAATCTGCACCGTAAAACTGATTTTATCAGCGTTCTATCATTTGAATGGACATACTGTATGTTCAAATAAAAGTATGAAGCAAACTTTAATATCACCTCATTTCATCTCAACAGATACAGGCACTTGTCGGTAGAGTGTGACATATTCTCTGTTGGTAGGTGATACTTTGCAGCTAGTCTCCCTAGTGATACGAGGTGATAGCGCCCTAACAGAAGCTGTTTTCTTTCGGTCCAATTCAATTCCTGATTAAAAAATGTAGTGCCTGTGGATGGTGTATGACATTATGAGAAATTTTAATCAAGTCCGATGATACACTGTAAGTGCAATAATCATGCAGTTCTGTTGATTTATATTTGAGCACATTAACTCTCCTATGCATCTATCCTTTTTTTGTGTGCTTGTTCTTATTCGGGTCGCAGGTAGCAATACACCATGGAATGCCAGTCAATTATACACACATATAGACAACCATTAACATACACATTATGGGAAATTTAGATGGCAGACATGTTTTTTAATTAACTTAAGAAGCATGTTTTGGGGACGTGAAAACCCATACAAGCATAGCAGAACGTGATACAGTAAATGCCACAGAACCACTGCCCTGCCTCACACTCTACTTGATTGTTAATATATTATTTTAGAATAGTAAATGATTGTTTTCTGTGTTTGGTCTATAATAATTACAATTTAAAAAAATAATATTTGATGATAAAAGACTGTTTTTGTTGTATGTAGAGGTTACTGAGCTCTTTTCCCCCCATATAATATCGCCATTAGTAAAGCATGATTTTATTAGCATAGTTTTTCACAAGCTGTTTTCTCTTTCGTTTTTAATTTCAGCTACAAATGAGCTTCGGCTACGCTGTCGCTTGAAGGAAGTGAAACAAAAGGGGTAGAACGACCACTAATGAATTTTCAGCAGTTTATTGAAAGGGAAACACAAACATCCAAATAGAATATAAAAACACTCACAATGAGCATTGCGCTGACACTCATATTAACGTTGACTGAATGAAACTTCTGGTGACACTCTTTTTTTCCCCCAATTATATCAAACGTATATAAAAATAAAAAGCAACATATTTAAAAAACTATAATACACAAACATTGACAGATACTGACATGGTCAAAAATGAGCAGGAGACAGTTTACCTATTCCTAACAACTTATCTTAAGTTCATTATTAATACATCAACACAAGGCTTGAAATAAGTGGTTTTGTATCGCAGTTTGCAAAGCAAAATTAGCATTTTGCGCCACATTAAAACACATTGAACTGCAAAACTGAGAATCAATCAACTGCCCAAAAAGCTTTGCTGCGCTGTACGCACCCGCGTTAAAGTGGAGCAAGACACCAGTCGGAGGTCGAGTCTCCAGTAGCTCAGTGCTACGATACGCCGAACCAGCTAGCTATAACTAGCAATAGCTTCAGCTGGCTGCTGCTGTGAATAAATACTTTGCCAAGTCAGTAATCGTCACCTCCATGCTGGTGAACAAGCTACACTTCTGTTCTGACAAGAATCATTCTCATGAAGGGTAATGAGGAAAGACCATGAAAAGCCATGCTAATTGCTAAGCTAACCACATGGCTTGCGTATTTCTTTAACATCAGAATGAAGTGCTTGGTGTGATCGAGTCCACCTTTCTCAGACAATTGGCTGGAACCGCGTCAAAGCACCCAACTTTGAACATCAAAATAACAGGTAACACTCTGTAGAGAAACAGAACCGAAACAGAAAATGAATTGTAAGCTACACCGTACATCAGCCACGAGGAGTGGCTTAGTTGGAAACAAAGCATTTTTGAATCTCAGCTTGTTAGGAAAAGCAAATCCTTTGAAGCTGCAAGTCCGACCTCATCGTGGTCTTCCATAATTTTCTGGCTTTCACCACAGAAGCGCAACAACCCCCCCCCCCCAACTTTTCTAATCAGTAAGGTTTCATAGTATCCAACATTCCCTTACTCCTCTCTTTCATCGTGTCTTTCCCGTCCCTCGCTGTCTCACCCCCTCGGTGGGTATGTGTCCCTTTGGGGTGTCTGTGCCAGTTGAGATAAGCGGCAAGTGTAGGACACAGGGGGATGGTGTTCACAGAAGCTAGGTGATCTTATCTCCACTCTCCCCTTCTCTCCCATACTGAGTATCCCTCGCACTTCCCTTTCTCTGTCCCGCTGTCTTCCCCTCTCTTTCTGTTTGCTACCGTCTGTTTCTCTCGTAGACATACAGGCACGCACGCACGGATGCACACACACTCACGCACACACACTCACGCACGCACACAATACACATCCTCTCAGAGCCCCTCTCAGATCCCCTTGATTTGAATTTGAAGTGATGGGAAAACAAATTGGCAGCATTGACATCAGAAACAAACAGCTTATCTCTCCCTCCTGGGCCAATATTGGTCTTAGTCAGATACTAAAACCCCTGCCAACATCGGACTTGTGACAATGATGATGAATTGAATGTTTGTTGACTGTCACACATTGTATATACGAGACTCGACGAGCAGTTTCTCATTTGAAGACCTCAATGTACATGGGAATACAGTGAGAGGCGGAATGTTTTTTTTTTATATAGTTGTGTAAATATTTATGGTTTACCTTCAAGTCTTTTTTATATGTACCATGCGTACAAAGCTGTGCTAAAGCGTTGTATCCCCACTGGCTTTATTTTAATTAAACTGTTCCTTGTAAAACTATTCATATTAATATAGTAAACTAGGAAAAATACAGGTAAATTTAGATTGCCTTTCAATTTAAGTGAGGGAGTATTCTATTATTTTTTCTATTTTTGTGTGTGTTGTAATGGATATATTCAAATAGGTCATTATAACATTGCTCAAATATTGCACAGTACTGTAATTACTGCACATTTTCAATCAATAAATTCTGTCTCTATAAAAACCAAAATTGGACCTTGTGAGAAGCTTGAATCAGACTACATATTCATGACTGCTGTAAGAGAATTATTAAAAATCTCATCTTAACATTCAAAGTGGATGTATTTTCAGTAGCATGAGCCTACACATACTCTTACAGCCACATATTGACATTCTGTATCTCATTTCAAAGCATATTTGTCAGTTCATGCGGATCGTCGTACAGGAGGTCCCTAACGCAAACTCAATACACGAGTACAATCAAACTGAATTTAATAACCAACGGTTATGATCAGATAATAACAAAAGGTGGTGGACGAAGCCACGACCGAAAGGAGACACCTAGTTAAAAAATCTAAATATCAAAATCGAACCTACAGTGGATATAAGAAGTCTACACACCCTAAACTCTTTTTACGATTGACTCAAATCTTTATTTAAAAGGGACAAAAATATATAACTTGGGTGCCTGAATATGCTCAGCCCAAAACTCATACTTTGTAGTAGCACCTTTGGCTTTTTACTGCACTCAGTGCTTTTGGGTAGGATTCTGTCAGGGTGGCTTATCTTGATGCGGCAACATTTTCCTAATCTTTTTTGTGAAAATGTTCCAATTGTGTCAACTTGTGAGGGTATCACCTGTGTAGAGGCCGCTTCAGATCGCACTACAATTGTTGGTTGGATGCTGATAATTTTCTCTATATTGACTAAGGCCATCTGGTGGGGGGGCAGCGTAATGCTACTGCCACTATGCTTCACTGTATCTATGCTGTTATTTTGGTGATGAGCAGTGCTGTGTTTGCGCCAAACATCATTTGGTTTCATCAGACCAAAATACTGCACATTTTTTTTGAGGCATCGGGGAGATTTCAAGTATGTTTTTACTAAATATTACTGTGCTTTGATGTTTTTCTTTGTGAGCTAAGGATTCCATTTTGCTTGCTTAAGCCCAGACATGAAGACGGAATACTGTTGATGACTGTCTTCACTATGTTCATAGCATGTAAAATAGCTTGTAAATTATTCTCTTGACGGACGCCTTTGAACAACGAGATCTCCCTCTTGCTGTGGAAGCTGTCCATGGACCTTGGCTTGTGCTGTAAGATGTGACTACAAAAATTCCAGAAAAAGCCTACTGGAACAGCTTACCGTAGTGTTAATCAGAGGTGCTTTAAATGGTGGAAGTTGTGTGCATTCACATTCCAATCACATTCAATGATGACAGTCATCATTGAATGTGATTGGTTCAATGATGAGAGTCTGCACACAACTTCCCCTTCTTGATAGTACCTCTGTTGTTAATTTTTACTTACTCTCTCTAAAAGATTTTTTTATCAATATCAATAATATCAAAATAAATCTACATAAATCACATTTAAAATCATCCACAAAGGCTCACGCATTAAATTTATTACCAAAGACTAATATGAAGGATTTTTGCTATAATTAGAGTTAATTTTAGCTTAGTTTTGTAAACATAAAATGTAGTTTCAGTTAGTTTTCATTTATTTAAAAGCATTTTCGTTAGTTTTAGTTAACTAAAATAACCTTGGTTACTTTGTTCCCATTTCCCTACTCATTGTTTTCCCTTTCACATCTGAGAAATCGGTGCACCGCCTGGTGAGCCTTCAGACTTCCTGTTCTGTCCCCATCTATTGCTGTCACTGCCATGATTCTTGGACAGGTTAAAATCTGTTAAATGCATTTCATTGCTCTGTAATTGTGACATGTGCAATGAGAATACATTTAATTCCCATTATATTTTACTTTACATTCCACATCTACTGAACATAATAAACATTAAGGTAGAGTACATTCAAGTGAGTTAAGTGTAATCCGTGTGAAAAGGACATCGGGGGATGGCACATGTATGTTAGATTGAACACGACAGGCCCACAGAGGACAAGGAGATAGCCGAGCTGTCAGTGGCCAGCTCCCATTTGGCCTAATGAGTGAGAGGCCTGTTAATTAAAAACACCAACAAGAGCAGCTGCCTTGTGCATTACCATCAGTAAGACCTGAGGTTAAAGACGAAGCCTCCGGAGGGGTGGCCGCAACTTCCGCATGCACTTTATGGAGTTGCCCACGACAACAGAAAACATGCGTGCGACCAGGATGGAGACGGAGAACAGAATGTTTCTTTTGAAGGATTTTTAGTGTCTTATTGAATCATGTCACTATTGTCCATGGTGATGTTGCGTGTGGACATGTTTTATTTATTTGTCATCCGCATAAATCATTTCCCTCGATGTGAAGATTGACAGGCTGTCAGCCTTCTTGATAGTAGCGTGTTCCTCACTGTCATCATGGGATGGCGAGGGAGAGGCTTCCACATTCCCCACGGCTGCTTCTTCTTCTCCATCTTCCTTCCACCCCCACATGTCAGCCCAGGTGGCAACAAACCCGAGGGTTGTGAGTAGTCTTGGAACAACATATGGAGCCCAGAGTTGGACAAATGAAAAGTGGAAGAGAAAAGGAGTGGCTTGTCAGGGAAAATGTCTATCTGTGTCACAGCAGCCAGAAGAGTGCGATGGGTGAATGGATAACTGGCAGCTGGGAAGCTCCGTCACATCTGACGCGCTTCTTAGGCGGAGGAGCTCTCACGCAGCATATTGCACAAATCTGCAAGGCAGCAGATATTGGCCTTCTTAATTTCTCAGTGCAGACTCGACTGCGCTCACGCGAATATGAATGTTCCCTTTGTTCAGTTGCTGATGTGTTGCTCGTCGTGCACAGAGAATTTTATGTTCCTGATTGGCGACAGGCAGGCGCTTTGTGTTGTTATCTACGGAAGTGTGGAACTGCAAATGTGGATAAAACATTTTTGAGATTTGACTGGCAAATACATTTGAACGTTTACTTTTTGAACATACGTGCAAATACCTTGAAACATATTTTAAAATACGTTTGAACGTATTTATTTTGGGGCAGTAGTAAAATTTACTCTAAACAGTGTCTATTTGGTCCCACTCTAAACAGTAAAATTTACTCTTGAAAGAGAGTAAAATATTCAAAATCACTTTTACTTAAAGTATTTTTAGTGTGTACGAGAGAATTTGCCTAGTGGAACCCAAAGTTCAAAGTAAACATGGTGAAGCTGCATTTAGCTGTTTGTTATGCTGCACACAAATGAAATAAGCTGCCAACAGAAGTGAAGTCAGCCCTCTATCTCCGGGACGCAAGGCCGTGGACGCCAACAGGCCATTCACCACTGGAAAGGTCTCGTCGAGATGAATCCGGGGATCACCGTGTGTCCCCGGTAGGACCTAGGGTTTGGGAGATATGGCCGCTCAAAGACCTCCAGGACACTGAGGATTTTCAAAAATTTACCCCGCCGGCAATGGTTCCCATCCCGGGTAAAAGTCCGGCGTTTGCCGGCCTTCTTCTCAACCACTGACTGTTTACCGGAGAACAAGCCAAGTAAGCCAATTATGCGCATGCGCATTGCCAGATAAGCACACAGTTCCATAGTTTTCTGTTGTGTTTCCCGTAGCTATTTGCTGAAGGTTGCTGCAGCACCCTCCTACGTCTTGTCTCTTTCTCTTTGTCCCCAGCTCACATTTTATAATGATGTCTTTCTTTTGCTGTGTTTCAGGCTGTGCCTTCCTCACCTACTGTGCCAGGGAGTCAGCCCTGAAAGCCCAGAATGCATTGCACGAGCAGAAGACCCTTCCAGGGGTAAGTCATACACAACATGTGCAGCACAATGTTGGCCTGCCAGCAAAGTCGCAGACAACACATACACAAGAACTGCTACATTCATGGTGGCACTTATGTATTCATTTTTCACATACAAATGCCTGACATTTATTTCAAATCAAAGGGGAATCACCATCTTTGCCATGCCTGTCACTTTGTGTTTATCACTGGCGGTGCACCAGACACGAGCAGAGCCTTCCTTTCGCTTACCGTCCTCTCGCTCTCCCTCTCTCGTCACTCTGACAGTCACACACACATATAAACCCACAGGGAGAAGCCACACACAGCATCACATCATAGGCATACTATTTATAGTCCTTCCTCCAGTTTGTGTAAATGAGTGTGCGCCCGTGTGTGTTGGTTCGAAGCAGCCGTGTGTGGGCGAGTGTGTGAGAGAAAGACAGGGAGGGATGAGAAGCCAGTGGCTGCGTAGATGACGGCTATTTGTACATTTAAGTGCACGCTCTGCATCATGTGCATCATGGATGTAGCACGTCTCCTGGACAGATGTTCATGCGCTGCAGATGTTAGCAGTCATGTACGACGCACATGAAAGCCAGCTCTTATGAATGCTGAGCTGTCAGTGGTGCGTGACAGAATGAGGTTTTTTTAGGTTTTTTTTACACAGTCAAGGGAGGAGGTACATGTTCAATTTAATATGTGAATGGGGGAATTATATACTGTAAATAATATATATTAGGTTGAGTATCGGTTAGGGACGTTCAATACGTTCAAGCCGATACCAGTACGAGTACTAAACTCTTGAGTAGTCATCGATACCAATACCAAGTGCCGATACCAGTAGTACTTTTGATGCATACAATTATTAATAAAAAATAAAAAATAACAATGACAGATCATTTGGTATATGTATTGTATTAAGTGTGCTTATATAGTACTTTTATCTGCTGGGTGAAAGTAAAAATTTGTAAAAATGCTTTGCGTACCATATGTTCCCAATATAGCTTTTTTCCTTTAAATTGCATGAAAATAATGGCAATTTTCTATTGTTCTCATTTCTAATGTTTAGTTCCTGATCATAAAACAGCCACAAATAGAGATGGGTGAGTACTGATCACAGTCACGAGTACATATACCTTGAAATATGGCCTAGTATCAGTCCGACACCCCGCCTTATTTCAAGCTATTACAACTCGCAACGCCCACTTTTGGACATTTTACAATCAGGAAGTGGAAATTAAAAGAATAGAAAATTGAGAATATTCTTTTTAAAAAAGAAGGAAAAAAACTATATTGCGATACAGAGGTCTTTAAAATTATTGTTATTTGGGGGGTTATGTGATAAAATGTACTAGTGGTATCAATGTGTTTTACGATCAGGAACTGCAAATGAGAAGAATATAATTTTTTTTATTTTTTTTTAAAAGGGAAAAAACTCTATTGTGATATAGAAGTGTAAAATGATCTGTCATTGTTAATTTGGGGTGAAAATGTCTGTGGAAAAAATGTACTAGTGGTATTGGTTTCAGTGACTACTCGAGAGTTGAATACTCGTACTGGTATCGGTCTGAAAAAAAGTTGTATCGAACATCCTTGTTGCACTGATTTTAATATGTGCAGTTTTGTAGCAGTTTTTGCATGCATTTATCTTTGCAATTCATTTGTCAGAATGTACAGTATGTGCATGGGGACTAATGCACATGCATTTTATGTGTACAAATGCAAGCCAAGTTCATCTGTGAGCGTGCACACTTTCACACGTGTGTGTCAGGAAGTTTTGATGTGTCTCTGTCAGGCCTGGCTTGCTTTGCTGTGTTCGTTTTTAATGACGCCTCCAGGGAAGCTGACAGTCGCCGTGTTGAGCGCATAGCCTTTGATGTGAGTGATTATGACATCACAGACGTGCAGCGAGAAGAGCGGAGGAGTGGGGATCCGTGCTTTCAGTTTTTTTTTCTCCCACTTCTCACTGGCATATTTTTCAGAAAGAAACAGGGAGGGAGAAACCGACAAATACAGAACGAGATTAAATATTTGGTCAAAACCAAAATGTGATTTTGTGTTCACGCATCTGCTGTGAATGATGTTTTGGCATTATTATTTGAGGAAAAATGTGTTTGTATTTTACTGCATACCAACATCGAGCAATTCATAGATTTGGTGGCATACTACACAGCATATAAGTCACCTGTACAGACATTTGAAATCAACTTGGCTTCAGAGGCAAATGCTAACTAGCAACGCTTTAGTTATTAAAAGGACACTCTCAATTTTACAATTGATCGAGGGTGAGCTTAAAGTAAACAAGTGAATGCCTTAAGAGAGACACACTGTGGATATTCCAAGGGGAATGGAGCCGGAAGCCGCTCAGTATGCTGAAGACTTCGGAGACTTTGGTTAAATGGCTCAGTTGTTTCTAAAAAAGAAAAAATCAGTCTAGTAGTTGTATGGTGTTTTAAATTGCCATCAATACCTGTACACTCCAGTCCTGTAGGTGGCAGTAATGGACATTCTAAACTTATTGTCAAGTGTAAAAAAACGGTTAGGCATTACGGGGAATATTCTCCCATATGCTAAGGTCAGCAAATGTGCACTGCTGCGGGGCCCGGGGGTTGTCCCTTGGCGCTGCCGTGGCATGGGGGGCCCTGAGGTGTTGCGCTTGTTCTGTCCTGGCAGGGGTCGACGGCTCCCCTCTTTGGTGGAGATTTTCATGCATGCCAGATCCACCACATCAGCATCTATCGAAACTCAGACACAATCTGCTTCTTCCTCTGGTCGTTCAATCGGTGAAGGCTGGTGTCTGTGGATCTCACTCTGCTTCGTCTGTCCTTCCTTCCTTTCCTCAGTCTCTCCTTTGGTCTCTTGAGGCCTCCCTGATTTGTTGGAATTTGGATGTTTCTGGGGTTGGTGAATGACTCTGGTTGGTGGCCCGGTGGGTGGTGGGTGGTATCTGGTCGGTGCTGGATTTCACTTTCCTTTCTTTTCTTTGGTCCTTCCTCGGGTCTCCTGACGGCCTCACGGCTCTGGCTGTGTTCTGAAGTGTTCGGTTTAGGTGAACGGTATGGGATTTTTTAATAGGTTTTAGGTGAACTAATGAATACACACTCACACGCATGCACACACGCATACACATACTCACCCACAGATAAAATTAAAATTAATAATACATATATATATTTAAATAAAAAAAATAAAAAAAAAAGAGAGAGAAATGATGAGGACATGTCAAATCGGTAAAATTACAGAACGAACAATACTACGGAAAAAAAAAAAAAGCAAAGGTGCACTGCTGCTCACTTTTTTGGCTGTGCATATTATCCCATAGACACAATGTTGTCAATTACGCACCTTCATTAAATGTACGCACTCTGGGTGGGACACCGTTTAAATGAGAGCATCCCATGTCAAATCTAGCAGTGCACGTATTCCCGCAGAGACTTGCGCGCTCAGGAGGCTGTACTAAGGACTAGCGCCTCATGAAGGTGAAACATTTATTGCACCTTTTGATTCAATTAACCGCTTCTGTGCTCTGGTGTTGAAGGCCGCGTCACAGCGAGCAGCTGCTGACTCATGCTGATGGCTTAGAGTTTGTCTGAAAGCACAGCTCACAACAACTACAGTCATTCTAAAAATTGTGAGTTAGATGTTGAAACATTTGGTTTTATTTGACATATGCCGGTCGGGAAAGCTACAAAAGAGCTGTGCTGGCGTGTCCGGCATTGCTTGGCAACGCTTAAACAACGGCCGGCTCACTCGGTTTTCAATGAATAGAAAAGCTCCGAAAATACATTCAGTGATGAGCACAGTACTCTGATTAAATTACTTGTATTAATTGTATGTATTAAATACAGAAAGCAAATACACACACTCACTGGTGATGATCAGTAACTTCTGGATCCATACATAAGTCAATTTTCCATTTCAAAGTATGAAATGTATTCCAAATGGATCCCTATGGAATTCATGTCTCAGGAAAACTTCACAATCCTGGACTTGCAGGCAATTTTGACACTTACAGTTGTAAAGAAACAGATGTAGAGAAAAAATACTCACAGCAAAAAAACTAAAATATTTCCGCCTTGGTGAAAGTAATGAAATTTGTAATTAGGATTTAGTCAAAGAGAGGTAGAAAATTTTACGACACTCGCTCTAACCCGGTTTTGTTTTTTCCACCTTGTTTGTTTTCTCTGTCCCTCTCGCCTCCATCAATCCCCTCTTCTCAAGCCAACATAACCAAAATCCTGCAAAAGAAATCCCTTTGGCCCCTTAAAGCTTCTTTCCCCTTCACTTCGCGTCCTGATGCGCTTTTTATCATCAAAGTTGCTTTCCCAACCCTTATATTTAAAAAGTTTTCCGGAGTCTTCTTTCTGTGGCTGCCAGGTGAGCCGAGAGTAGAGGGGATTAGACTACCTAGTGGAAATGGCCTGTAAGCACGGCTGTAGGCTGTTGGTGTAGCGCAGCACAAAGTACTGAAGGCTCAGTGTGTGCGCCAGTTGTGACTGAAGGTAAATAAGTAAAAAACAAACAGTCACTGAACTTCTAATGACAGATACGGGTTCGAAATCCCTTCATCCAGTTTATATAGTGTTTGTCCTCATTAGTCACCAGTGAACTGAAGACTATCCCTGCTGACTTTGGGTGGGAGGCAGGGCACACCGGCCTTATGCTCCTCTCAAGAGTACGCAGACACAAATAAAGAATCGCAAGTGCTAATCACTAGTCCACCTTGCTACCAGGTTTGAATTTCATTCCATTGGAATTTCAATTATTTAGTTTGAACGAAGAACACAGGCGTATTGAGGATTTTAATAAAAGAGAGCTTTCACATATATTTTGGAAAATGTTTTTTTTTTTTGTATCATTGTTTGCTAAACCAGTGCAATAAAAGAAGGTGGGCAAACAAAATGAGCCGCGTTTCCACCGTAGGACGTTCGGGTATGGGGAGGTGGGTAGGGACTTTCACAGGAACCGTCCTCTCGGCCGGCCCGCTTGTGGCTGTGTCTCCACTGCGGAGTACGACCCATTTCGCGACGTCACGAGTTT
This sequence comes from Vanacampus margaritifer, assembly GCF_051991255.1. Taxonomy (NCBI): domain Eukaryota; kingdom Metazoa; phylum Chordata; class Actinopteri; order Syngnathiformes; family Syngnathidae; genus Vanacampus; species Vanacampus margaritifer. The sequence continues at coordinate 21,654,901 of NC_135439.1, read as the reverse complement.
TGATCGACACATAAACGCCGTGCGACGGTTGCTTCCGTGACGTCACCCAAGCACCGCGCAACGAAAAACACAACAACGAGGAAAGAGAAAAACTTGTGGCGGTTGCCGTTTTTTCTGCTTTTTTTTAAAAATGTATTTGCCGTGGATGGATGGTTTGAGTGAGAGGGGACGGCGTTTAGATGAAGAATTTGAAAAGGCTGACTTGCAAGTCACGAGTTTAGATCGACACGTAATCGCCTTGCAACGGTTTCTGTGACGTCACCCAATCAGAACGAGGAAAGAGAAAAACTCTTTTTTTCTGCTTTTTTTATGTACTTGGTGTGGATGGATGGTTTGAGTGCGAGGAGATGGCGTCTAGATGAAGAATTTTAAAAGGCTAACAGTAGAGTGGAACGAAAATAAGCAAAGGATTATTAAGAGAATTATTTTGTTGGAAGAGACTTAAGCCGAAAATGCATCATCGTCGCGCATGAAGGTAAGATAATTTTTTATACGAAATCATTTTTAGCCAATCAGCACGAAAGCCCGATCGGGATTTTATCGGGCCGGCGGAGTACCTACCCTCTAGTAGGACCTCCGCTCGTCCCCGTAAGTTCCTGTAAATGCGGCCCGGTTGGGAAGGTTCCTGCAGTGGAGACGCACACATATGGAGCAAATTTACCCCGAAGTTCCTGCGGTGGAAACGCGGCTATAGAGTCCAAAATCTACCCTCTTTGAGCACTGTCGTCAACAGGAGCCATAAAGAGTGAGCACCAGGGATGGAATTTGTCATCAATTTCATTGTTCTATGAGAACGAGCGGCTTGGCCAGCCCTGGTCTGATCATTAAGCTGAAGTGAAAACAAACAATTACGATGGCCAGCAGATGGCATCTTTGGATTTCTTTTGGATGAGATCGCCGCGTATGAAACAACAGCTCATGAACATGGAAGATCTTTGGAAATTCGACAATAACAAGCAACTTGTGATTGATCAAAGTGTTTGTCACGTATAAATGACGTTAATACACACAGCAACATACAGACACCGATGCTGTCTATGACGTACATTCTGCGTATGTGTGAGAAGTTATACAATTCCATACCATCGGCGGCGGTAGTCAGAAAAATACAACCGGAAAGCCCTTTATGGGGGTGGGATATAAAGAGGTAAACAAGGCATACTGCTATGTTTTTCACTGACGATGTACTCTCACGCGAAGCACACCATCAGACTCTTTACAGAGTATTGTGTAATATAAAAGTATCGAATCCATGTCTTACCCTAGTTTGACTTTCATCACTCTATCAACATACCCTTTCACGGTAATGCCATACAATGCCATGCAATACTGTTTATCCACATTCGTTACTTCCTGTTCCTCTCCCATGCGCCGATACCTAACAGCCAATCAGTGTGATCAAATGTCATAAAAGTCCGCCGGCGATTCAACATGTGGAATCTGCCAAAAGACGGGACCCGATATTATAATGGTGCTTTATACATTAATCAGATGACACTCAGACACTTCCTGACTTCCAACATCAGAGAGGCCTTAAGAGGTATAGAAAATGTCAGAGGTGGGCATTCCATCAATATTGGCGAAAGGTTCATCAATCCGTCAATGACAAGCGCATTTTTTGTTGACGATTGACGGGAAACTTCAAAAAATTGATAGAAGGGGGTTTCGTCCGTCAATGTAATCGTCAATCCGTTAATATAATCAGCAATCCGTCAAAGACAGCCGTCCCATTTTGCTGACGGATTGACAGATGACCGATAAAGGAGCATTGATGGACAACAACTGCGAATGACAGAAACATTGACGGGCGCTCATTTTGCTGAACAATGACGAATGACGGATTGATGATTAAAATGTGGTTCTGCTTGAAAAATTGACGATGATGAAAGTGTGTCCGGACTGTTGATGATTGCAGAATAACGGACTTTCAAAATTCATTGACGCGCCCACCTCTGAAAAATGGATGGATGGACAATAACATACACCCTAACCACAAACCGACACATTGTACACAAGAGGTGCTTGCTTGTGATGCACTTTGTACATTGAAACAATGCAGACCGCTGATAACAACACATGCACTCACTCACACCGCAAAGACTTCTCTTGTAACGGTAATACAAATCTCTTCACAAACACTTTCATTGAACAACCTGATACTCATGGAAAGAGAGTGCAGAGAGAGAGTAATACAGCGTCGATTGACTCATGCTATAATAGTGAGGCTGATGGGAAAAAATATGGAACACTGTAAATCAATGTGTCATTTCAAAACACCCACACACACACCCACATGCAATCAACACACATGCAGTAGAGCACACACACATTCCCGTTTTCAGCCCAGGGACAAACAAATACCAGAAAAAGATGGGAAAGCAAATGAATAGCAGGCTAGAGGAAAAGGTTGATGAAGCCAAGTGGGAAGGAGTGGGAAGAGAGAAGTTGGTGAGGTGCCTATGTAACCACTGATTTGTTTCTTATTCCTACAACGCAACTCCTCCAACAGCACCACCAGAAGCAGCCTTTCTCCTGAAGATAACGCCAGGGAAAGAAATCTATGACACTGATTGGGTCTTGTGACCCAATTTCGTGGCAACCTTGTCTCAATAAGTCGCCCCCTTTGGTCGATACCTGCCAGGCTCCTCGGGTGAACGGGTCAGAGGGGAGTTTTGTTGGTTTTGGATTGAGGTTTTCCTCCAACCAAGTATGCACAAGTTACACACTCCCTATTGTCAATGTAGATTTGTGGCGCAGTGTGCAAGGGTCATAGCGGCATGTCTACATGAAAAATGCCACAGGCCTCAGAGCTAAATCATCCCCACGCTCTCTCCCAGCCATCATCCCATCAACTATTTTAATCACCCTTCTTCAAAAGAAAACCGTTTGCCACACGGAACGGTCCAATTAATGAATCTGGTCCTTGACAGAACGGCGGTAGGAGTGATAGAAGACAAGCACACAGCCAAAAACACAGCACCGCCTTTTTGGCATCCATAAGACTGTGCACTTTATTAAGAACACAGATCATTTTACAGCCAAAGGCCTGATGGGCAATTTATTACCAGTCAACAGCTAAGAACGCTGCCAAGAGGGACTAAATAAACAATATCCAGTGTCTAAATAAAATCTGCGTTTTAAGAGGAGCACTATGCAGCGATGTGTTTCAATGCATCCATAAACTATCATGGAAGAGGAATTTTTGCAGCATCCCATCGTCCATGTTAAAAGGTTTGTTTGTTTGTTTCCCTCAGTGTCGGTGCTTCCTGGTTTTGTCACAGGTGCATATTCCATGCGCAAACAAAATACCGCTTTGTGATTGGTTCGTACCAAAAGTGTACGGATCGGTGAAGGTCAGCGGATGTATTTTCGGGAGTTTGTGAAATGACAAATACCGCAAAAATTCCGCTTGCAGAGCAAGGTTAGTAGTCATCCCCTCCCAGCATCCTCTGCAATAGAGGTATAACATGTGAACAGGGAACTGACATTGTATGTTGAATAATTGCATGGTTTCATGATTTATCTGAAAATTAAGTAAGGTTCTGAAATTCATTGTTGTAGTTGGTGGGATTTCCGACCCAGATTGTAAAAATAGTGCCGAGATGTCTGGCAATGTTGTAGGTGGTAGAGTTAATGCTGCCTGAGTGGAGCTTCTTGCTAATGATTTTTAGATGTTGCTTCCCCGGAGTATAGGCAATAGTCCGTGCTGCTGTCAATTCCTTCCTCCATTTCCAACTTCTGAAAGCAGCCTTTGATTTTCCTCTTGTATCCACTGGTGGAATCTCTCTTTAGCCTTTCATGTCTTGTTATCATCTAGTCGAGCAGTCATCTTTGCCTTGTTGTCAGTGTTGGGGATAATCCCTAGTCAATTGGTAAAATTGGGATGTTGTCGTCCATCTTTAGGAACGTCAACGCTTTTGTTTATTTAAGATTGGAGGGAGGTGCCTTCTAGAGGAGAGAGAGCTGCCAACACCTTCTGTTCCAGCTTCAGGTACGGGGTTGTTCATGATAGGCCACTCTGTTGCTGTAATTAGGTTTACGCGATGGGGAGTTGTTCTGGTGTGAAGTCCCTTGGCAAACATGTCTTGCTCTGTGTGAGAATTATGTTGGATCAATTCTTTATCCATCTTTCTTTGATGATGGCAGACGAGCTTTCTTGGCTCGGTTGGGTATTTGTCGAGACTTGGTGGGTAAGTCTAACAGAAGTGAAGTTTTGGTTTTGTCACTCCTTGGTGTTCTTGTGTTTAATAATCAATGATGTGCAAAATAAGAAACTTCTTCCATGACTGACTAGCAAAAGCATTTCAGAATAGTCTAGAGAAAGTGGAACTCCCATGTGAGCACTCCCCTGGCGATACCTCCACCAGAAAAATAATAAATGGGAGTAAAAAATAAATAAATAAATACTGCAGAGGAATGTTTTGGATGAAGGGTGGTCTATCATCAAGATTTAAGAAGTCCAACTTTTGCTGATTTCCATGATGATTTAAAATCAGACAAACATTAGCTTCAACTGTTCTTTTGAGGCTTGTTTGTCTCTCTGTGAAAGAGCAGAACATGATTGACTTGGAGATGCTATCGGGCCAAAGGGGTTTATTGTTATGAAATCACACTAAAATGTTTGTCACACTGTTATGGCCTATATGTCGCAGGAACATTTTTTGCCATTAAAGTGCTTGAGTTTAAATATATGTATTTTTTTTAAAGCCTTTTAAATGCATACATAGTCCCTGTGATTACTGAAAATGTAGTTTGAAATCATATTCCTATAATTGTACTTGGTTAAAATAGAATTGCACTGATGCGTATGTTGAAGCTTGAAATTGATTGTATCTTAATCTAATCCCAGTACTACAATTCACATCTTCCACTTAAGTTAAAATTGAATATGTTATAATAGAAATGCTGCGATTGGCTGGCAACCAGTTCAGGGTGTATCCCGCCTGCTGCCCAAAGACTGCTGGAATAGACTCCAGCACCCCCCCCCCGCGACCCTTGTGAGGACTAGTGGTTAAGAAAATGGATGGATGGATAATAGAAATGAACACGGTTTCCTTGTATTAAATTGTATATGTTAATTGCAAGTTCACATATTGTGGAATTAATCACAATTAATTACTTTTGGGCTTGCAGGTGTTTTTTTTTTATCTAGTCACAGCCCTAAATTTAAAATATCGGATTTATGCTGAATAAAGTAAAATTAACCCCGAAAGTAGAGTTAAAAAAACAAAACAAAAAACAAATCGACAGTATGTGGTCTAGATTGCTGCATGGTCAATCTGTCAACACTGTTGTTAATCTGGAATTGAATCCATTATTGCTGAAAAGTAAATCATGCTTCAAACTTGCACCTGGAGAAATAAATAAATAAATAAAATGAATGCTGTTGATGTATCATGTTTTGTTTTTTTCTCATTGTTGTATTTATTCATTAGTTTTGGATTGTTTTCAAACTTTTTTTCAGTTTCTGTTGCTTTGTTGCTCCCCCGCAAATCTCCACCATACAGCGTATACAGTGGTTTCTTTTTCGTTCAACCTTTCGATGCAGGAGGGGGCGGTAGAAGTGATGCAATCATATCGCCAAAGATGACTGCAGTTGTACAGTAGACGCCATCTTCTGTCATTTAGCGTCTGAATGGCCTCATTATGGTTGGGCTTTAGGCCTGATGTTGCAACCTCCCATTACCAAGTGGAGTTTGAGCAGATTGTAATGAGAAAAATGAAGAAAGAGTCATCCATCTAGAGGCAACGGTTCTCTTTACAGTAGTCCAGCCCTACAACTAATTTCAAAAGTGGTGCATTGTACCCTTTAGGCCTATAGATTGATGACCCAAATGCGACATTATACACCTTTACACTACTGGGCCATATTACAGTATGTGTAATGATATCATGTAGACAGTTTGTTTAATCTCATTAGGAGAGGAAAATGTGCAGTGTGGGCATGGAGTCCCCAGCGTCAATTCTAAATGAACAATTTATTCACTCTTTCTTCTGTGGGGACACGTCTACTGCAGTTGCATGTTTTTTTTTATCAATTCAGGAACCAAGGATTATTTTTCAATAATGTACATATTCCACACATTGTGTCTGGTATACACACATGGGGTAGGCTCTGCTCCGAATGAATGTCACAAATGTGCTTTTCATAAATGAACAAATATTTCCATGACAGAGGAACTCTGAAATTTAGGTAGGATAATGGTCAAATGCCTAAATAAATGTGTTCTTCTGTGCTCTCGTAATTAGTCTTCACACTTACTGTTTTTTTTTCCTGACACATAATTGGGAAATTTGGCTTTTTATTTACTGTGGCAATTTTGGTATGTAAATTTAGAAAACCAACATTATTTTTGACATATTGTTAGGGTTTTCTCATAAACCCTAAGAACTTAGCTATAGGGGAAAAAAAGCTGTTGAGTTGTATTTTTAAGCTGATTGAAAGTAAAATTGCAATGCTGGTTCCAAATTTACAGTCATATTTTTTTTAGCACGTCAAGTTTTTTTTTCTTCACAGCTTACCCTCCATATGAGGAAAAATCCCACTGATTAGCTGTAGTAAGACTATAGTAAGAAGAGCTTATTACGATTGGACTCATCAACAGTTACGTGACAACTTGCTTGTGCAGTCACAGTTGAGAAAGTATGTAAGCTCCCAATACGTCAGTACATCAATATCTGCAAACACAAAGCTAGCGTAGTAGGAATGAAGAGGTTAGTGCTGGGCTTTGTTCCGACTCCCACATGTATGTACTCTATAATATCATACTAGCTAGTTTTCAATGCTCTAAAGATCCCTATACACTTTTAATACAGTGTGTCTTGACAACAGTGAAGGAGTATGTTTATAGTGTGTCTAGTTTTTCATTTACTGTAAAGAAGAAAAAATGGAAAACAGTAAACAATAAAAACTCATATATCACACTCAAAATAATATCTATTCAAGTTGTTCTCCAAGCACTATTTAGAGTCCACCATTTTCTTCAGGGGTTGTGATTCACATCTTGTCATCAATGCAGAGCTGGGAAAGTTCATGTATGCCGTTGTTTCTTTGCAGTTTAACATGCTGCTGTCCTTTGCATCCCCATCTCTCTTTATTAGCCTTATTACCCTCCAGTGAGGTTTTTTCTCGAGTTTACAAATGAGCGATTGAAAGAGAATGGTGCTATTATTAGTGCGAAATTAAAGTTCACTGAGAGTTGTTGACTATTGGCTTTTTTTCCTTAACAATAGCATAAATAATTAAAATGCAATTCTCTTTAATGTACCTTATTGAGACAATTAACTTTAGGTATCTCTTGTTTACCAAAAGTACTTTATAGACTTTTAGAATAAAGCAGATCAAGTGTTTTTAATCGCATGATAATGTTGCTTTCTACCACAATTGCTTTGGTTAGACATTCAAAGTATATTGCAGTGCTTTTTAAGTGCTATGCTAGACAGTGAATGTAAAAAAAAAACTGTTCCAGTTTGAGCAAGGACTTCAATAATGAGAGCAGCAGAAAGAAAAATGATTTGTCAGCTTAAAGAAAAATGGCAATTATCATCTATTGCACTGTTTTTTTTTCTTCCTGTCTTCTTTTACCGTAACAGTCATGGCAGACAATCTTCCAATTACAGACACCCAAACTTGTCATGCTGTGTGAACACAGCTATAGGAGTAGTGAGCCACACTCCTTTGGAAGAGGCTTATCTTGCGCTGAAACAGAAACCAACCGTGGCTTTACACCTACAGTAAAATGCAGGAGAATTCAGCCCTTGTCTCCTGGCCCACATTCCCTTCACCTCCGGGAAAATGAAGACAAGAGTCAATGAACCAAACACGGTATACATTAGAACAACAGTTAAGCCACTTTGTTTTCTTCTGTTTCTTCCTAAGATGATAAATACTAAAACTTTGGCAAGAAGCACACGAAACTGACCAACCCCTTTATAAATTTGACTCAGTTATCTAACATGGTAAAAGAGAAATTCATACACTCAAAATCTCACCAAAAAAGCTGAGGCAATGCAAGATCGTAAAAGGAGCTGCTTCAGAGGAGGCAGAGGAACTCAAAAGCCACGTTTCTACCAAGTGGTCAAGTTTGCTTTGATTTGTCTACTTGTCATTTATTCTACAGCTTAGTCATCATCCTAGCACTGTAGTTACATAAACAGTGTTATATCATACTTGTGCAACCAAAAACAAATTAATTAGGACTGCGGTTAGTTCTAAAAATGGTGTGGATCTATTGTTAGGGTATTTAACAAACCCTAAGAAACCTGAGGTGAAAGTTTATGGCACTATAGCAGGTGCGGTGCCATTGTAGAACGATCTCTCATTTGTTGACTTGAAATGCAGTATTGGATGTTTGAAAAATGGAGAAGGGACAATGTTGTACTCATGTTGATCTTCCGTTCAATACACACCCAAAATTGTTTCATGTTGTAAAACACGACCTTCTCCATCACACTAGAGATGCTGCAAACCCATTGTCTTCATTTGGCCATTTCAAGTAATTAGCTGAATCGAGAAGGAGATGTTGCTGGAGAATCCTTTTCCAGACACAGTAGTAGCAGCTGGTGAGCTTGTGGCCGGCAGATGTGATAATGACACAACACGCCAGCAAAAGCCGAGCTAGCGGGCAACGATTCGGGGCAGCTTTTAATAATTGATGGCAACCAAGGCCCCGCATTGGCCAGTAATTGCATTACAGGTCACTTCTCAATAGCAATTTGGGAAAGTTGTGCTGATGTGTGCTTGGTGGCGATCGATAGGCACTGTCCAGAGATAGTGTCTTTCCGCTCTTATTCTCTCACCACTCTTCTATGTTATGTTGCTATCTTATATTAAGACATAAAAATAAGTTGAATTTAAATGACAAAGTTATAAGTTACATTGTCTCTTATTTTGCACTGGGATGGTTATAAGCTAACCATTATAAAACGTGAAAAAAGCAAACCTTTCATAATAAGGGGTGTGTATAGCTCATTTTTTATTCTTAAAGTAAATCCAAACGCCTCCAAAAATTGAGAGCTCATAAGATTTTAATTAATGTATGTCCGATGGAGAAGTGTTAAAAGTAAAACCATACAGTACTTTGTAGAAATGTCATATTTTCTCAACTAAAGTACAGTATAGGGCGATGACCTGTCCAATGAGTATCCTCACCTCACTTCAACATAGTTTGCTGGCAAACATGATTAGGATAACCAGACACTGCGGTGTATCCGGGACAGTCACGTTTTAACTGAGACAGTCCTGTTTTTACGCAGGTCCTGTCTGTTTTTTTTTCCAGTCCAATCATCAAACCAAATTGTTTGGGCCACATGGAAGTCAATCAAACTGAAGTCATAACGATTCATAGGATAAACAAATTAGAAAAAGGAATTTAACAGTTAAATTCCTTAATAATTACTTTCACATTCAAGTTTGCGTTCTCATTGTGGTCCACATCTAATCGCTAGCAGGTGTGTTTGTTCTCATCATACCGCAACCAGAACAAACTTCCTGCTTCCATGCCTAAGAATCATGGGAAATGTCGTCCAACTAGCCTAATCCTGTGGTTGACCTTTTCTGGTGGCAAATTTTTATTCCAATGTTACGGTGCGAGACCCTGGGCAGAGCAAAAAAAAAGGTTGGATAATGGTCAGTGCATTGTGTTGCTTAGCACTGTTGAACATTCAACAAAGATAGCATTTAGCATTAGCTAAATTAATAACACAACCACCGGTCAATAGATTGACTAGCACTTAGTTTATATATATATATATATATATATATATATATATATATATATATATATATATACAGTTTTTCCTGGTGAGAATTTATTGTGTATTTGACTTTCAGCAAAATTGTAGTGTCCCAGGTTTTAATTTTGAAAATCTGGTACCCTAGTTTTTGCTAGCTAGCCACAATGTAGCGTTTAACTGAACAAGGACCTGTTGAAACAGGATCGGGGTCCTGACAGCACAATTCTGGTGGCATATCGTATATGTTTATTTAATTGCCTAATTAATGACTGACTAGTGATTAGATTGTTTTAATAAATAGTTCCTGGTGAGAATTTATTGTATATTTGATTTTCAGCAAAATTATGGTGTCTTATAATTTTGAAAATGTGGTCAAGATGCCACAGTAAGCACAGAGTTCATCCTCTGATGCTGTTTCAACAGTGGACTCATGATTTATCACGTGACAAACGCGATGGAGTTTTCCCTCCCTGACTTCTGAATTGTACCACTTTTTTTTTCCACTGTGAATGTTCCACTACATTTCATATCACACCTGCATCGGCATCTAAACTCTCACCTGCTGCATCTGCTCTCTTTCCCACTTTTCATTTCTTTTGCCTCCTCCCTCTGGTGTGGTATGGTAGAGGAGGAGAGGAGAGCCGAGGAGACAGTAGATTTTACATGCTCCAAATACAGCCTGAATGTGTGTGGGCTGCTGTCATCCAAAGAGAAAAAAGAGAGCGAAGTGTTCTCTTCTTTTGTGCCAGATCATGAATGTGTATGCACGTGCTATACGTAACCCAGTGTGGATTCGTTGAGGCAAACATGGAAAAATGCTCCTTCATCAAACGCTCTCTTCCACATGCTCTCTCTCTCTCTCTCTCTCTTTCCTGCTCCGCACTCTCTAATACGGCTTTTAGCGTTTCTTTGTCTGCGTTGCCTTTTCCGGTTCTCACCGCAATGTTCCGCCTTTGTGTGCCCGTCTCTTTTGCCGTATGCGTGGCCTCTTTTGCATGGGCTTGGCGGGGTGTGACAGCATTGAGAAGTCACCAAAGTGGTAAATGATGATAGATCATCCATCATGCTTTATGGACTCTGTATGGTGCTGCTGTGGCGAGTGGCTGCACTGTGCAGGCTGTAACTCAGAACACTCCATCCCTCCATATAACCTGGCAGGGGCTCTGCTGGGAGACTGTTTATGTGTGTGTGAGACACAGGAGGAGTGTTGCTCTGACTCACCCTCCAGCGTGTGCGCACGTGTGCCACGGAGAGTCCTCTGCTTGTGAATCTTCACTGGCCTCATGATTCTGGCCTCCATTCTTTTGTTATTCACCTGTCGAAGAAGTCAATGCATAACAACTGTCAGTTTGTTACATCTTCAATGTAATGACTTCTTTTGCCTCCCTTTTTTAATACAGCGTCTGTCTTTTTATTCAGGCAGTACTTTTGAGAAGGTCAGAGTTTACAATTTTGTTATGTAATAAATTGCATCCATTATCTGTGTTAGCCACCTGAAGAGACAACATAACTAAACACAAGTGTAAACTCTTGACTTGACTGTTTACATCTACATGTGTTAACTCAGGACAGAGCCCCTTTTGCTTGAACCCACCCACTTTTCAAGTGAGCAAAAGACTTAAAACAGACCATTTTTAAATTAACATAGAGTGAATGACACATTTAATATTCGGTGGCATAATCCTTACTTGCAATTACTGCATCAAGCCTTCGACACATTGACTTCACTGCATGTTCTATTGGTAGCGAAAGAGAAAATAAAAGGAAAATCTGGACATCAGTCTAAATCGTGGTCTTATTGCTGGACCGGTGTGCTACAACCATCACAAGTTTCATCATCAATAAAGAATGTCGGCACGTTCCAGAAGCAGCCACGCAAGTCTGAGCCATGACATTACCTCCAACACAGAAGAGTTTGTGTGCGTCTTTTTTTTGTGGTTTTTGTTGTTGTTGTTTTTTAACCAAAATCTTAATAAATGTTCCTTGTAAGGTAGGAATTATCCCTATACATACAAGTGATAAATGTAATGGAATTCTGATGAATTGATAAAGTCTAAAAATGTTAAATTAGCAAATTACCTTTACAGAATTGTGTTTGCTGTCTGAAATCTGTTTTCACTGCTAAACAAAAAGGCGAACTATAAACAATATCTACTGACAACAACAGCGGCAAACGTGAAAGTCAGAGTCTGAATATGTTCAAGAATGTGTTGTGTAACAACATTGATAAATAAAATAATGGTATTCTGCGAAATATTATAACCATACTGAACTGAACTATCTTCACAAGCAGCTAGAGCTCAATAACACAATCTTTTAACATACAAGGGCAGATCTTGTTGAAGGTATAAAATGATCTCAGCCACATCCCAGCTAATTTTATGATTGCACTAAGGACTATAACATTAGATTTACAAGTATGCTGAATCAGTAACTTCCTGTCTGATTCTTTTGCATGGAGCCTGTCTTGCTACAGTTTTCCCTTTTCACTTTGCCTCTTCTCACTCTTGCATAATGTCCTCCTGTCATGCACCTTTCCACTCATTTCTTTTGTCACCTTTACACATGAAAGAACAATCGCTCTGACAGCATTCACTCTATCTCCCTCCCTCTCTCTCTCTTTCTCTCCCCCTCTCTCTCTCTCTCTCTCTCACACTGCCTCTCCCTGCCAGCACTCACCCTGATCCACAGGGAATCACCCTGTCTAAGCCAAAACTACCACAAAAAAAAGTCAAATAATGTTCTGTTTTTGTTTTCCCCGCCCCTGCCTATTTCTGTTTTCAGCATGCGTGTGTGTTCTAACGCTTCCTCCATATTTGACAAGGGCCAGTGACACACGGTGCACTTCCACGTCTCGAATGAAAATGTGCAGCTTCATTATTAAAATAGTATCTAGGGAGGACATGGAGCGGCAGGCAAAGTTTGTCAGCTGGGTTGTGTGGTGATAACATTTGTATGCTCAGACAGCTTGTTAGCATACTTGTGAAGGCAGCAAGTCAACAGTATTTCCACCGAGGCTCCCCAGAAACTTTGAAAAAAAAGGATACTTTGCTGACAACCAAAGGTGTTCAGATGAGTGAACAGCTGCGCCCAAAAAACAAACATTACTCTCAACAACCATTTGCCTGGGAACGTTCATAACAATTAGCTAACAGCAATATCCTGACTATTCACCTCATTCTAAATAAGAGCATGTTTCCTGTATTTAACTGTTTTTTGTTGTTGTTGTTGTTGTTGTTATAGTTAATATACATTCATAGTCTCTCTCTTTTTTGTTAGGGGTCACCAGGTCGGCCCCAAGGACTACATACATGCGTAACCGTGGTCCTGTTCTAAAAATAGCTCACCATTGATGGGCAATTGGGATTTCCTTGGAATGTTGAAGAATGATCATTGTAAAAGTGAAATTGAAATTATTATTAATCAGGTACTCTAATATTATAAAAAGGTCATTTCAGCAGATCTGTTATTTCAGATGTGTCTATAACAAACTGGTAAGCTATGGAGGTAAATATGGTGCAAAACTAACTTGTAAAAAAAAATTGTACCTGTAGAAAAAAGTCTAAATTTGTTTCTGTAAAAGTCGTGATTTGTACCTGTAATAAAAATTTGTACACTTTTTTTACAAGTTAGTTTTGCACCATATTTACCTCCATAGTTAGCCCTTCACATTTATTTGTACCCAAGAAGTAGCTCATAGTTTAAAAAAAAAAAAGTTGGCAACTGCTGCTGTATGTCATTATTTCAAGAAGTCCACACTCACTTAAGAAATGATCCAGTTAATTAATTAACTTATTAAATATGAGAACTAAATACTATTGGAAAATGCTGCCAAAACTCACGCACGCTTAGCATTGTTGTTTATTCCATATAAGAATTCAGGCGACTTCAACTGCCATATGAGATCTATAGTCTGAATTCTGCCAGTTTCGATGAAAATTTATTTCGGAAGACAGACCTACTTCAGTAAATTGAATCTTCTAGGTAAATGAGGAAAGTTGTTAGCTCATGGCCACACTCAAGAACTACTGTATGTGTTAAAAGGCATTTTTGTTATATAAATCCAGAAATGAGAGTTCAAAAAAATTTAATAAAAGTCACCCAGTCAAGCCAATGGGCCAGGTGTCTGAGGAACGTCTTAACTCACTTTTGGTAGTTTATCTAAAGATTGTCTTTGGCAGTAGACCTGCACAAGCATCTTTATGAATGTTACACTTGGGAGTAGAAAATGATTACATCTGCAAAGTAGACGGTTGTGAGGGGGCAGAACAGGAGTTGATGGGGGAAAGAAATTGGGGGGGTGGGGGGCACCTTTGATGGATTATACCTATTTTGAAACAACCTTTAATAATGTTTTTGGACGGGATTGTAACAAGATCCTCTGTTACAGCCATGACTAAGTGTTTTGTATCCGGTTTTAATTGTATTTACCAAATGATTGATGACCAGAGATGCATGAATACACACTTTGTAGCTTTGAGTTTCCACCAATTTGGGATGTTAAAATCAGCTACAAATATAAACGGTGTGTCTTTATCTCTCTCTTTCATGTGGCTTGGAAACCTTGTCTGAAAAAAGTTCCCAGCTAATCACAGGGCACATATAAACAAACAACTGTTCACACTCACGTTCACACCTATGGACAATTTTGTGTCTTGATTAACTTATTGTAAAATCCTGTAAATAACACACACCTGTGTATAATATGCCCCTTCCAAAATGACACTTCAAAAGTACCGTCGTTTTTTCTGTACGGTACATGTATATAATACAATTTGCTTGTCTACTTTATTATCAGAATGGATAATCTGAATGATTCAAAACATACCAATAAAGTGTAAATGCTTTTAAATCCGGGTGAAAAACTGCTTTTTCCGCCATACTTTTGATTAAAGGTGCGTTGTGGAGTATACCATGCTAATGTTAACGATTTTTGTTGTTGTTGGTATGAGCTGTTATTCTATGATACTGGTAAACGTCTAAAAGATGTGAAATATTCTTGTTTCTTATCAAGCCTCTTGTACAATACTATAAGCCCCCCCCCCTTTTTTTTTCATTAAAATGAGCACTAATCGTGGATTTTACATACTTTTTTAACAGAACATGCAGTATAATACAGAGAGTTGAATTCTGTTAAAAAGTCAAAATCCTTTTTGATCGTGATTCTAAATTTTCATTGGGCAATGGAAAGAGTAGAAAACAATCCAGTTTAGTATTGGTCAGAGTCTTTTGAGTGAGTTAGTCAGAGGTTGGGGCCTGTAAAGTTACTCAAGTAAGCAAAGACAAGGATGTAGTAGTATCGTATTCTCAGTAGGATGCTGGAGATGTGATGCATGTGCGGTTGTGTTAGCCCTTAAGCGCATTCAATCCCAATTAGCAACCATGTTCCACAGCAAGGTTGTCTTTGGCGGGGATCCATGCCGACCAATAATTCATTTACGGTTACACATCTTCCTGAGCAGTAAATGACTTAAAAGTTCAGCAGAGCTCTTGCAGGGCCACTTAGTGGAAACATAAGTTGTGTATATTTTCTCTTTTAATGGCTGCTGTGAATAGCTCTCCCTCTGCACACTAATAATTAAAATATCTGCTTCTTCACCTTGGTACATTCTTAAATTCTAATCTCCACAATTCCTGTTTATTTTACTATTGATTCAGGGGACATTTTTAATAGAATGGAAGTAAATGTTTTTTTATTTTTGGAGTGGGTTTCCTATCGATCCCTTTGAATTTGTCCTCAGTGCTCTGGCTGGATGAAACCTTAATCCCGAATAAAATATCAGAGTCATGCAACCAGGGACACAAATATACACACAACTAAACCTGAGGTTCGTACAGTATTTGTCCTCTCACTTGTAAATCTGCCTTAAATAGGGTTTGTCACATAAAGTGCTTTAAAATGCAAATAAAACGAGGCCCTATGTGGACACGCAGACCAAGTGTGAAACATCTGCATTGCTCAGTCATTAATGCAGTTGGAAAAGGCTTGTTAAATTGTCCCTGATCTCAAAGACATCTGCTTTTCCAACAAGTATAATTGTCTCCCTATGGATAATGTCTTCCTATACTTTAAGTAAGCTTTGCCTGCAGATGGCCCTCTGTTTTTTTATGTGTTCTGTCTCGGTGACTGTCGCAACTCACGCAATCTACACAGTTGGTCTTTTATTTGTTGCCATCATCAAGTGTGCACCAGAACATTATTTTCCAAGAAGTAACAACCCATTCAAATAATCGTCAGGTAATTTGCGATGCATGTGTTGCAGTCTATTAAAAACAACAATAGATAACATTCCATGTGGGCGACAGAGACGGCGGGAGACTTACTGTAGATCATCCACTGATATATCCTCGCTGTGGCCATCTCTGCTAGAGCGAGCTTAGTCAGAAAAACAGATGTTCACAAAACAAATATGTTCATAAATGAATGCTCCCATGCTAATTATGATAACCAGTCACATGTTTTACACACCAGGAGGGAAGACAAGTAAACATTTGGCTGGTTTGCACCTGCTTCTGATGTTTTCTGAACAAACATTTCAGAATGTATAGCTTTAATTTGGAATGGTGTACAACTAACTGCTCTGCATTATACTGTAGTGATAGACCGAAATGGTTTTATTTTATTCATTTTGCAGTAAAAGAGAAAATATTAACGTCAAAATAAATAACTTTATCTTTTAATTTTAAATATATAAAGAATTGACAGCTTTGTTTAAAAACTATAAAATTGCAGGGAGCTTCCAGGGTCATCAGAATGTGTTAAGCTATAAACTAAGCAAGTAAATAGTTCATTCAAGTTTTCTACTGTAAATAAATTTTCCCAAAATTTCAACATAATTTCTTAACTATTTTTTTTTTATCATTTATTTAAAAAAAAAATGTGTAGGGAGTTCCCAGTGTAGCATTATTTTTATTTTTTAAGTGGAAATTTAAAAAAAATCCATAAATGAAAAGTTCCCTGTATCTCACTGAGCGACAAATTCATGTTAATGTAGCAAATTTGTTTTTCTTTTTTTCAGGGTTCGTAAACGATTTCAAAAGATCATCGCAGACAGTGAAAAATTGTCTGAATATGTTTGAAATGGCTTTGCGATAAGTAAAAACTGTCTGTGAACAACTTACAAATCCTGATGAAAACCCTACATTTGCTACGTTCGCAAGCATTCACCGCTCAGTGAGATACCATCTTACGGCCAATGATCAGTTTATCCCTATTATACTGCACCACCAATATTACAAAAAGGTTAGCAAAATATTGGAAATGGTTCTCTTTATGACACAGCACAGTTGTAGTAATTCCTCTCTGAGAAAAAAAATATCTAATATAATTTTCAATACATGTATTGTGTTGAATCTCAAGTGCAGTTGTATCTAATGATTTGGCTTGTCATTTTTGTATTGCGGGGCAAGTACAGATACAGTATTTACTGAATGAGTGTAGGCATAAATTATGACAGTATACCTATATCTCCAAACGTGCACTGTATTAGTTTTCTTCTCTTAATCTCACCCAATGAAGAATTAAATGGTGCAGTTAAAGTTTCAAAGTACACAATGCACTTAAAGTGAACTGCAGTGAACAAGACATTTTTTTGGTCCCGGCCGCTTGCTCCTGTCATCTCTGTATCTTTGTCGTCTCCCGTATCCATGCATGGCATGCTGGGGACATGCAAATGTGTTTCTTCCTTTCTCACAAGATGGACCGCTGAGAAAATCTGCCAGTGTTTCAAGCACTAGACTGTTGTATTTTCACGCGGCCCAGATGTTGAGAGTTGTGCTTGACTCTTGATAAATGTGCTCTTGTCTTTAATTAAAACTTTGGAAAGTTGTTTAGTTTTTCACTCTCTGTGAGTCAGAGAAGAGTCAGAAACAGTTTTTCTTCCTTGAGTCTTGGAAATATCATGTGACTGTGAAAAATGACAGAATTTGACTCATCAACTGGAGGGTATTATTACAATTGTTATTATTATTATTTAGAAAGAAAAATACATAACATGGCATAATATGATGAATACAGTATATACAGTACATGTTATATTAGAGTCATGTCAAATGGCCAATCACAGCTCACCTGTTTTCTGAAGCTGTGCTGTAATTGGTTGTTACCTGAGACCAGAGCAACATTAATGTCATCTTCAGTCGACAGCCAGTGTCAAAATGGCCGCCCCTGAGATGGATAAAAACGGCTGGATTTTGCTGCGTAATTCATCTTCCACTAATGCTATATTAACCACAATGCCATATTTAGACTAGTGGTGCTGCATAGAACATATTATTGTCAGCAAAAATGTGTGTGTGTTGGGGGGGTCAAATTATCGGTAGTTTGTAAACCCACCATCTCACAAATGTATTTATTTTCTTATTTATTATGTTTAGGTGTTTGTTATTTTACATTGAACAGGCAAGTTCCAGAATCCCAAATTGCTGGCTGTTTTCTTTTGTTTGTTTGTTTGTTTGTTTGTTTGTTTAACCAATCAGATTTTATATTCACTACGCTGCGTCTTCACAAAGCCACATTGTGACGTTGGCATTTTTTCGTCCTTTGATCGGATGAGCTAAATATGCACATCAAAGATTGAGCGCAGCACGATATTGGTCATAATTAAAAATACATTTTCAACATCTAAAATAAAGCTAAACATTGTGAGAATAGATCAACCAACACCACTTTTTTTGTGCATTTTCAGAGCAGCGTGAATGAGCACTATAGCTAGCTTAAATACAAGCAGGGGCAAATAAAGGAGGTCTGCATCAGTAGCTCCGGTGAATTTGACGTATTGTATTTGAAGTTTTTATTCTTTTAGCTTGTTATTAGATACATATTGGTTGAGAACTAGCAAGTTGAGTATAACGCTTTGGACTTGTTTGGAGGTGATGTATGAGAAGATAAAAGCAACTGTGCTTCATGCCATTGTAATAATGGCATTCATCCTCAAATATGCAAAATGTCTCTTCTTTAATGCCACACGTAGTTATATAGCATTTTAAAATATTCTTCGGTCACTTAAGTCACCGCTGAAGGTCGAGGTCTCACCATTCACCACCCACTGGGTTTACTGTACAGTGGAACCTCGGAGTGTAAACGTCTCAGAACTCGTACAATTCGGACTTCAACCAAAAAATCTGAGTAAAAAATGCCTCAGCGTTTGAACTCATTTTCGGAGTTCGGACACCCAAGCAAAGCAAGCGAAGCCGAATGTACCTTGAAAACAGGTAGCCGAGTGAAGCCAAGCGATGCCAAATGCTCGCATTGCGGTAGTTGAGACGATGCACTGCTCATTTCCAGTCAGATCTTGAATAATCCCGGAGGTGCTCCATACTCACGAGTGCATTTATATTTTTCCACGACAATTTTCTTTGCCATGGGCCCAAAGAAAGACAACAGTGCCAGTGGCAGCAAAGAAAAACCTACAGTGCAACGAACCACAGTGGAATTAGGAGATTATCGCGCAGTTGTAACTACCGTGACTACTTTTGTAAATACTGGCACGAGGACTCCTCTTAGCTGTTCGTGCCTGACATTAAACAATGCACGCAAGGACCGCTTAGTAGTCTAACAATATGCCCAATGTAAAATACACAAACTCAGCACTGAACTAAAGCTAGCCACTGATGCCATCACACCATAACAGGTAGGGTAAGGTATTTTTATTGTTTAAATACTGTACTGTACTGTAAATGTAAAAAAACATAAATAGAAATTCAAAAAAGGAATTTTCTGTTTTTGGAGCTTGGGAACGGATTAATTGCATTTACATTATTTCCTATGGGAAAAAATGTTTCGGAGGTTGAACAATTCGGACTTTGAACACTTCGCAGGAACGAATTATGTTCAAACTCCAAGGTACCACTGTATTAGCATTTGAAATGTGGTTTTACTCCCGGATTTACCGTAAAATCTCATGAATAAGGCAAAATCGTCCAAAACGTATTATACACAGAATCACCCTACTATTAGCGCACTACAAAATTCACTTTCACCAGTAATTTACTAGAAAGAATTCCTTTATGAAACCAACACAGTTTGCAAAGATTGCAAATACATTTTTGTCCATTTTCACTTACCTTTGTTAAAACGGAAGCTGACTACACAGCAAATAAACGCACACTTATCCAGTTATAAGTCATCGTACGTCATCTTTAGGCAACACAAATAGGTGTGGTGATGAATTATTGATATGATCCTGGAGATAACATTCGCCCTCTAATTGCATGCCATCATTACCACGTTGAAACTAGTCCCCATGTTCCCTTAATGTAATTACACATCCCTAATTGTCCTGTTATTAGCCTGCTTAATTATTCACAACAGATAGACTCTAATTGGCACAGAACCGCACCGTGTTGTCATTTAACCACTTTCTTAAAGGTATATTTTTGCTTTACATTAGAGGAATCTACTTTTCAAAAACAGGTTTAATATTTTAATTTTGAAATATTAGATGTAAGGCACTCATAATACATTCCAAGTTATAATACTGGATTATACCAACGTTACACTGAACAAATAATGACGCTTAGACTAAATACTTCCGCCTTCTGGTGTGCAATTTTTTTCATTTGAGGGCTACATATAGAAAAACGGAAGGACTTTAATTTATTCACCACACTGAAATCAATAAATCCAGCATTTATTGTATACATGTTTTTCTTTTTTTAAACTGCTACATAACATATTTTTCTTAAAGGTTTAGGATGTTCAAGATTTTGGGGTGGACTCGACCCTCTGTCCCACTAGATTAAATCCACCCCTGCACTGAACAGCAACCAAATCACATCTTCACATTCAGAACCACAACAAGAGCAAGCTGTATAGTAAGATGTCCATTTTTAAGAATGCTTAATGTTCATAAATCAAACCTTGATAAAGAACAGAAAGTGGAAGAAACAATTATTTGTATTCACAAATTTATAATTGGAATTATTTGATCTTATTTTAATTATAGTCACAAGCAATTGATTGTTATTGTTGCATAGCTAGAAAAACTACAATATAAAACCTCATTTATTTGGAGCTAGGCACCTATTTTTTTCCTTCCAACCTTATTTTCTATTAAGGCTGTGTCAAATGTCATTTTTAGTATATGCCATGGGCAACTGAAAAATGGATGGTGAGCCATAAATGGCCCCCGGGCCATAGTTTGGACACTACTGATTTAGACCACCTAAATCTTAATTTTTCCTTTTCCTAAGATATTTGGAACAATTCTATGCTATTAAATTTGTAGAAACATTTGGGGAAGAGACTCTGTCGGAGCATGATTGTGCCCCAGAAATGTCAATTCCAGGCATACTTGGATGCATTTGGTTTGGAAAAACTTGCCAGCTCTGACATCAAGCTCATCAAACACCTTGAGATGGACTATAACGGAGCTCATGAGCCAACATCAGTGCACTAGCCTCTGACCTCAGAATTGTCCTATTGGATGGATGGACGGACAATTGGCCAATGTTTGATTTCATAACTTTACCACTACTTGTTACGTAAAACACATTCTTGCATTCTTAATGCATTCTTACATGCAGTCCTGTTTCACTTTCATTTTCTTTTGCAAATTGAGGATGTACTACATTACTATTCATATCATTTCGAGACACAATTTTTGCTACTTAATTTTCTTCAGAGCTATTACTCCATCACCTCCTGGGAGTTATTTTGCTATAATTTTCATACATTATAGTAATCCCATCTCATCCGCGCTTCCACAGTGTTTAATTCCTTCTTGTTTCCATCAGACCTTGCTCTTTTTTTCCCCTCTAAAAATGTCTTCCCCTACCTTGCTGCACTTACTCAACACTTGGATGGTCTTCCTCTATCTCACTAAATATTCAAGTGTCCACCCCACGCACATCATATCTCCCCACCTTTCCCCTTCATCCCTCCAAGTTACTGTACCCTACCACACTGCATCCCATCAACAGCTTCTTATCGTTCTCGCTTTCTGCATTTGCATCATTCTCACTTTTCCCTCTCTCGAACTCTTTACTGACATGAAATTACCCCTCTCTTTTGCTCTCTCTCTCTCTCTCTCCCTCTCCCTCTCTGTCCCTCTGAGGCATGTTTAATTAAGCGTAGGGCTATGTGTCAGTGAGAGAGCAAAAGAGAGAGAGAGCGCAAAAGAGAGAAAGTTGCTATCTAGAGCAAGCAGAGCAGCCAGTATAGATTCTTGTCCTCTCTCCTGTTTTTTTTCCCTTCGCCTCCCTTTGGCCTGGGCCAGCCATAATTACCATGCTCATTAGCAGAGGGAAGACGGGTGGAGGGAGGAGGGGAGGGAGCGGGGGAACAAACAAGGGAATTTGGGGAGGACAGGTGAGAAGGTTGGAGGATCATCTAACAGTGGATGTTCACATTGAGGCTGAGTGAATGACTGGGGAGTTGTCGCTGAAGTCAGACTGTCAATTTCGAGAAGGTTTTGTGTAATTAGTCTACAAGGGAGTGAGACAACTTGCTTTTTAGGATGTATTTTTATGCAAATAGAAACCAACAGTGACCCAAAAGTATTGATATCCTCGCAAATATTTTGACTTAGTTGTTATAGGCCATAACAGGAAGTAAATAGAACTGAGTTAACTGAGTTATTTTTTTTAAACGCTTTAAATAATTAAAATAAATTCTAGAGTTAACACTTTAATTTTGACAGCCCTTGTAATAATATAGTATAATATATTTTGAATATCACTAATGTTATTTGTTTGTTTTCATAATGGAGTCCTGAGTTTTGCTTTTGACTTGTGAGGCATGCACAGCAAATGTTCTCAAAATTACATTGCAGTAGATATGATCTTTTTTCTTTTTTCTAAATCAATTGCACTTTGTCAAAACAACATTTATCTCGTTCAAAAATATTGAGTTTAAACTGAAATTGAACTGAATATAGTTTGCTGCTAAATATTATTATTATTATTATTATTATTTAATAAAACCCTTGCTTCAGGTCTCTGGTATTAACCTGCATAAAATTGCTCCTCAAAATTAGAACATTGGTTCTCAAATGAAGTCATTGATTAGCAAAACTGCACCGCAAAGAAAGAAAGAAAAGTGAGTGGGTAATTTTGTACACTGAACTTTAAAAAATATATGTCTAATTTAAACCTGTAAAACAAATGACTTAGATTGGTAATCTTCATGTGAAGTCACTGTGTTTGTACAAAATACACTTACCTGGTATCTGGGCGAGCCTCCTTTGGTGACTGTAATCTTTCATTGATCTTACTGGAAAAAAATCTTTACAATGTGCTGGGATTTACAATCTATATTCTAAGTCAAATTGCTATTCGATAAACCACTTGCCATTATAAATTGCATGCAAAATAACTACTTTTTGGCCTTTCAAAAACAAAAAAATTGCAAGTCAATTCATCGTCATCAAAAACTTGTCACATCATGAGACTGGATGAGTGAATCTCATGGGAAAAAGTGTTCATTTAAGACTGCAGACGCAGAAATAGTAAGTAAAAGTAGTTTTACATCCTGGCGTGCTGCAAGCTACACGACACAAGGTTATCTTTTGAGATAAGATTATTAGTTTCTTTGCGTAATGAGTTTGTCTTGCTTATGGAACACACAAGCACAATTTCAGCTCTCTAATTTCTCAGGGAAAATGTCGCGGTGGCAGGTGGGGATGATTCAGTGCTGATCTGCTCCCCTGTGAATAGACTGTTTAATCCTTCAGGTACTTGCTGTTTGTTGACACTTAAGCGTTGTTAATGAGTGCTTGTAGAGAAAGAGGCGAGTGCCGAGCGTTGCGTTTGGAATGAGAGGTGCACGTGTGCAAAAGTAGGACAGCCTCAATATCATGCGATGTTGCGTTTGCACATGGCTTGCCAAATGCACATGTAGTCCTGGCTGGTGTCAAGTGTGCTGATGCACACACCTTACAAGCTTGCTCAGGCAAGGGTCCAAGAGAGCAGCTTCACGTGGCGACAGCTCTTTGGCCGCTTGGCCCCCCGCGGGCTGTATGGCTCACATTGCCTCATATTTTCTTTCTTTTTCATTGTTTGAACATTTTGACTTCTCATTATGATCGTTCACTTTATTTTAGTGACACGGATGGAAAAATACAGAACTGTAAACAATGTAAAAACACAAACTATTACACATAAACATCTATATATTTCCATGATTTCATTGGACGTACTGTGTACAGTAAATATACTACCCTCTGGTGCCAGGGTATGAATTTTTTTTTTTTGTGCTAATTTCTACCTACAGTTTAGTAATCTGTTCCCACAGTTTAGTAATCTGTTCCAACAGTTTAGTAATCTGTACCTACAGTTTACTAATCTGTACCCACAGTTTACTAATCTGTACCCACAGTTCAGCACGTCAATAAGAAACAAAGAAGAACACTCAAATATATAGATACAAGTTTGATTTATTTGAAAACTGGAGTAGTGTTGAGTGTGAAACAGGCGAGAAACTCCATGCCATTTTGATTTTGTGGAAATGAGAGCAGGTTAAAATATGTGTTTTTTGGCAATGAGGAAACCAGCGTCTTCACCAATGCAAAGCTGAAAACACTGCCATCTTCAGGCCAGAAACTGCGATTGTGGTTTAGGTTTTTATAATATAGGCTGATTGATGGGAGTGCAACGGTAGAGCCAATTTCAGTGTCGCTGCTCATTTGATTTATCCATCGTTTGTAGAATACATACCTAATCCTCACATCAAATTTACAAATTTCTCCCGTCAGACAAAGCGCTTGTGGAAGCTAAACTGAATACTGTAGAGGTTTGCTGATATTGGAGGACATTTGGCGAGAGCCAGAGTACTTTACGACTTGTGTGCACTATACATTACATGTTAGCATTAGAAGCTATCTTTGTTGTACAAGCTGAAACAAATGTCACAAATTGTCAACGTGCCGGCTGCCGCAGGGCTTCCTGTCTCGACCAATCGGTGTGGTATACTCAAAGAATCACCTTGTATTATTTTATTCACTTCATGGCAATTTTAGCAAAGATAGCTATTAAACAGTATCCTTACCAACATGACGTCACCATACCGTTTCTTCTTCGGGTGTTCTTTGTTTCTTATTGATGTGCTAAACTGTGGGCACAGAATACTCACGCAAAAAAAAAAGAAAAAAAGAGAGAGAGCAATGATGATGACGACATGTCGAAACGGTAAGATTACCAAATGAACAATACGGAGCTCTCTCACAAAAAAAGAAGAAAAAAAAGATTATTAAACTGTGGGTACAGATTGCTAAACTGTGGGTACAAATTAATAAACTGTAGGTACAGATTACTAAACTGTGGGTACAAATTAGTAAACTGCAGGAACAGATTAAAAAACTGTGGGTACAGATTGCTAAACTGTGAGTACAGATTGCTAAACTGTGGGTACATAATGATAAACTGTGGGTACATATTAGTAAACTGTGGGAACAGATTAATAAACTGTGGGTACAGATTAGTAAATTGTAGGAACAGATTAGTAAATTGGGTACAGATTACTAAACTGTGGGAACAGATTACTAAACTGTGGGCACAGATTGCTTAACTGTGGGTACAGATTAGTAAACTGTAGGAACAGATCAGTAAACTATGGGAAGAGATTAGTTAACTGTGGGTACAGATTACTAAATTGTGGGTACAGATTAGTAAACTGTGGGAACAGATTAGTAAACTGTGGGAACAGATTAGTAAACTGTGGGTACAGATTAGTAAATTGTGGGAACATATTACTAAAATGTGGGTACAGATTACTAAACTGTGGGCACAGATTGCTAAACTCTAGATACAGATTTGTAAACTGTAGGAACAGATTAGTAAACTGTGGGAAGAGATTAGTAAACTGTGGGTACAGATTACTAAACTGTGGGCACATATTGCTAAACTCTAGGTACATATTAGTAAACTGTAGGAACAGATTAGTAAACTGTGGGAAGAGATTAGTAAACTGTGGGTACAGATTAGTTAACTATGGGAACAGATTACTCAACTGTGGGTACAGATTACTAAACTGTGGGCACAGATTAGCAAAAACAATGTATTTTTTTCATACACTGTTACCAGAGGGGCTCCGTAATATCCTGTGCAGGGGGGGATGGGGGGAGGATGTGAGCCCGAGGCTAATGACTTCTCAGAGAGCTAATCAGTCAAGAGTCAGCCAACCAGGAGTGCAATCAATATGACACGATTGGAGGTGTTAGTTAAAGCTGCCCTGCCCTATAAAAAAACACCCACCAGTTTTGGGTTTGCTACTCTCAAGAAGCATTGCTTTGTGTGAAAAAGATCTCAAAAGACCTACAATGAAGAATTGTTGACTTGTGTCAAACTGGAAGTATCTCTAAAAGCATTGATGATCATCATTTGATGGTAAAACAGACTGCCTATAAATGCAGGAGGTTCAGCACTGTTGCTAGTGTCCTCAGGACTAGCCGTCCAGTAAAGATGACCCTAAGAGCACAGCACAGAATGCTCAATGAGTGGAAGAAAAAATATCTGCAGTTGGAATTGAACAGTTGCTCAACAGTGAGGTTCCGAAGTCCTTACAGATGAGCTGTTGCTGCCCAATTGTATACATGCTGTACACTATTCTCAGGCGAGTTACATCAATGACTAAATACAAATAATAATGTCTCCTGTTTATTAGGGTGACCATATTATGATTTCCCAAAAAGAGAACACTCGGATTGGATATACGTTGATAATACTCAGTTTACTCAAAGATGCCAAACATTACAGCCTAGCTGTTTTAACGTATGCCTCCTCTGTATGAGTAGAAAATAAAACAAAACAACAACATAAATCTCTTTTGAAGTCTTACTTGACAAATTAATGAATAAAGAAGACATAATGTTATAAGACCAACCTCTTTTGACTCACTTTCAATTGACTTTTTTTTTTTAATGGAGGAGGGGAGGGGGATCGAACTCGCGTCACAAACACGTCTCCGGTTTGTGCAAAACACTACCAGTGAGCTAAAATTATTGGTCACTGACACAGTTTTGAACCTCAATTGAATGCTCAGGGAGTGAGGTACATAATAATCTGGTCTACTGTTTTCAGTTTTACTGATTTTAAAAGCAAATATAACAATTTTAACACATACTCACACGCAAAACCCGCCTTTTTTTCTCTCCATTCCTTACAGCCCTCGCAATCGACTTGGGAGCAGTCCGCAGTCGACCCAGTCGCAGTAACAACACGATGCACTCCGCCTTCTATTTGTCCCACAATAAAAACTGAACATTTTAGTGAATGCATTTGTTTTCTAGCTAGCAAATATTTCAGGTGGCCAGAGGCAGCCCCACAGTCCTCTGTTTGAATTGGAATAAGAACAGCTTTCAATATAGCCTATGTGTTATGTGTCATGTGTTAATATTATATTTGCTGAATAAAAAAGAGTGGTCTTACCCCAGAATTAGTTACAATATCCTCTTTTGCTGTGGATCTTTATCAGGTTGGATGTCACAGATATTGACAAAAAAAATTGTGTTTTTCTTTCATAAATGTGGGAATTTGAGCCTAGAATTGCCCCTGGTATGACCCACACAATCCTACATGACCTAAACATCAACCATCTGGTGTGGAAAAGCTGCTGATTGGCTCAAACCTTCTGCCTTTTATCTGGCTAAAGCAGCCTGCAAAGTAGTTGGTCTGTTTTGTGAACAAAATAACTTATCAACTTTGCTTGGCTTTTACAAGCATAAACTGCATGACCGCTTTCATGCAAGAAAGAAAGCAAAACAACAAAAATGTGTGCAAGTGAACTTTAGTACAAGCAAACTTTTTCTCCTCTTGTTGAGTTTACATACGCCAACACTCGACAACTTGGCAATTTGTGGTCTATCGTCCTCAAGGGGACCTGGCAAAATATAAATTTACCATGCTGAAACCCTGCATGGAATGCACAATAGATACAGTTGTGCTTGAAAGTTTTCATAGCCTTGTGGTATGTACGAACACGACAGTAAATGTACAAAAGCTACTAAATATTGCTTAATGACACAAGAATGGTGTGAATCGTCACCAAAATTCACATGCACATCTCTGCTCACGTTAACTTCAACCTCAGAACATATCAAAAAAATGCTCCAGTATTCTAGATATTATGGGCATTAAAGAGGAAGTCACCCTCCCCCCCAAAAAAATTCGACAATAATATGTTCTATGCAGCCCAACTAGTGTAAATATGGTATTCTGGTTATTATTGTGTGAGTGGAATATGTGTTAAGCAGCAAAATTCTGCAGTTTTTATCAGTATCAGGGGGCAGCCATTTTGCCACTTGCTGTCCACTGAAAATGTCATCAATGTTGCTCAGGTCTGAGATAATAACCAATCACAACGCAGCTTCAGAAAACAGGTGCGCTGTGATTGATGTCATTTTCAGTCGACAGCAAGTGGCAAAATGGCCGCCCCATGAGATGGATAAAAACGGCTGGATTTTGCTTCATAACTCATATTCTACAAATGTAATATTAATCAGAATGTCATGTTTAGACAAGTGAGGTCACATATAACATATTATTGTCAAGAAATATTTAAGGTTGACTTCCACATTAAGCCTTTTTCTCACCATACCATGCACTCATAAGTTTACATACCCCGAGAATACCGGTATGTAAACTTTCAAGCATGTCTGACAATTTACCCAGTGAAGGAAAATAAAGACCACAATTAACTATACTCTGGTCATATTTTGAATATAAAGCATTTTAACGTGATATAGGTATTTTATTTAGCTGTAAATAACACAAAATAGTGTCAAAATCATATAAGTCATCTCAAGATGTTGTTTAATTTTTAATGCCTATTTTCCTTTTTTTTTAAATTTATATATAATACAATATTCTAGATTAAATGTTTTCTAGGTTCTAGATTATACTAGTAATTACCAACATGGATTGGAATAATAATTCTACCACAATGGTATATTGTCATTTCTTATAAAAGTTCACTTTAACTAAAAATTTGGTTAGCATTTGAATTAATTTTATCTTAACTGAATCAGATAATTTGTTCTGTGTGTTTCATTAAATAATCCCGATATAATATCATGTTCATTTAGTGTTAACAATCCATTTTAAATGTTAAAACATCAGTATGTAGGAATATTAGTTGACTTGGACCTTGCGCTCATTTCAGCAGTCATCCCTCCTTTCTGATATAAAACTTGAGGTAAATAACTCATTAATTACCACTTAACACCACGTAATGATTTATTTCCATCATAATGAATTATCAGCCCGGCCAGTGACATTAACGGGCACTGACTACCGCCATTTGGATGAGAAATTGCAGAAAATGTGTCTTACTACAGGAAGGAGTATTCCCAGCTCTTTGGTTTTATCGAGCGCTGGGAAGAACATAAATCTCCTGCACCATTTACTTAAAGCAGAACAACTGAGATAGACAGTTTTTTTTTCTGGCATCACAGGAAAAACATAGCATAAAAGTATACGGCAGAGTTGTAATATTATCACATATGTAATATATACAGTTTATAAATCACAGCCCACAGCTGTAGTATGTACTCCACTTAATAGGATTATACCTGTCCTGGTGTCACCCAGCTATTAACCCCACATCTCTGTTTCCTTCGATATCAGCAAAGTCGGCAGCCCACAGCAAAGACAAGGCATTGATGCACCTTTTCCAATTATTGTGATTTTAATTAGAATTAGAAAAATGTGGCTTCTGTGTACACGGGTAGATCTTCTCATTTGTAATCTGATTGAGTTGGCCGGCACCCGATCAGACTCTATAGCCCCTCAGGGTAGACAGATCTGGTTGGATTTAACATCTCAGACCAAAAAAATCCTTGAAGGAATGTTACACGAGACTACAATATTGTAAATATGTTTTGCGGTTCAAGGTGTCAGAGTTTTCATCCAAACCTCTTGAAATTCATTATGTGTCGTGATGAAAGTCCTCCTTACACCTGAGTTGGAGTTTACCGTAAAAACACACAACAAAAACGAAATACACACATTCTATATTTAAATACAACACATGCTTCATTTCAAAAATATCGCTAATGCTAAAGTCAATGAAAAATCTTATTTAAATGCAGAATTGACTTCAAGTGATATTCCTTCAAATAACAAATATTCACACACAAACGCTGTAGAAACACTTACACACGGGTTACGTAACAATACTCAAACACACAAATTCTTCCCAATCTGTGAAGAATTAGTTACAGTATATTAATAGTGTTTAATCGCAACTTTCTTCTTATCTCATTGTAAGTGTGTGCTCCATGCATGCACGGCACCACACTGCCCCAAGAGGCCAAAGCGTGCACAACAGCAACATGTTATTTTAGTATATTCTTATTTTACAATCTTACTAATTTATTTCCGTCGTCCTTTCAAGTTATAGTTAAAGTTGAGTTTTCATTGATTCAATGAATTTTACTTCATAATTCATGAATACAAATATCCAAGTATTTTTTTTGTTATACCAACACAATTGTCCACATGATATGGCACAAAATATGATATCCAAGGTCCCAGGTTAGCCCAGTAAGTCCCAAGACTTGAGAAAATAAAAATGAACAATAACATTAGGGGAGATGCTTATTCACAGTTTGAATATGTACAAAGATGGAAGGTGTCAGAGGTGTGGATGTAGCAGCATGAAAATGGAAATCTAGATTTTTACATGAAAATTACAAAGTCATGTTGTACTTGACCAAAAGAATAGTTTAAGAATAAAGTGTTCAATGTGCATAGATGGTTTTGAGTAGTTGAGTTTTAGTAGTTGAATAAATACTATGTTTTGAAGTGTATTGAAATACTCGTTCCAGTAATCGTGATTTCAATCTAAATCAAAATAATCATGATTGTTATTATTTCTATCTGACTTCAGGAGAGAACTACACCTTGGATTGGTCGGCAATCACATGGTATGCCCTCCTATGCGCTGTATGCAAATACTAAAAGTTATATACTGTAGTTGTCAAGCCAGTAGCTACTGTGTTATGTTGCTTAGTCATATTCAGTCACTCAAACTGTTTCAATCACAAGCTGGGAGCTAAAGATAAAACGACTGTGCTGGCTGGCTTCTATATAAATGTGATACAGCACATCGCCTGCACTGCAACTAAAGCCAGTGGGGGTCAGTCAGTGCCACAGGGGGCGCCGCAGTGCTTTTGTGCCCAGACGTGCCTCCTCTGGGGAATAGCAGGCTTTCACCACATGGGCCACCTCAACTTTATTAGATTAGACTCTGTGCCGCCTCTGGTTTGTAACTGCATTTGCCCAATGCTGCACATTTAAGAATAGATCAGGCTTGGTCCCGGGCCCACCCATCTCTGCCTAATTTCCCAGCAGCCTCAGCTCTAGGATAAAAAGTTGACTTGACAGCAAGGAGGTAACCGTTAAGGAGAAAATGGAAATGGACTTTGCTCCTTTTTACTGTGGAGTTTCTTTGTTATGCGTTGTTTCTTCGTCTTCAACTCATTCTAGGTTATTACTTTGAATTTTGTTATTTTTTGTTTTGAGAAAAAAACAAAAAACTCACCTGCTTGGGTCTCCTTGGAAAGGTGAGTGATGAAATGCTGTCTAGTGAGACTCGTGTTTCATCCTGTCCATAATATATGGAGAGACAAGGTTTAGGAATGGACAACACACTAACATCCGTCCGTCCGTCCGTCCGTCCGTCTTCTTCCGCTTATCCGGGGTCGGGTCGCGGGGGCAGCAGCTTTAGCAGGGAAGCCCAGACTTCCCTCTCCCCAGCCACTTCAGCCAGCTCATCCGACGGGACCCCAAGGCGTTCCCAGGACAGCCGAGAGACATAGTCTCTCCAGCGTGTCCTGGGTCGTCCCCGGGGCCTCCTGCCGGTAGGACATGCCCGGAACACCTCCCCAGGGAGGCGTCCAGGAGGCATCCGAACCAGATGCCCGAGCCACCTCAACTGGTTCCTCTCAACGTGGAGGAGCAGCGACTCGACGCTGAGTCCCTCTCGGATGACCGAGCTTCTCACCCTATCTCTAAGGGAGAGCCCGGCTACCCTGCGGAGGAAACTCATTTCGGCCGCTTGTATCCGGGATCTTGTTCTTTCGGTCACGACCCACAGCTCGTGACCATAGGTGAGGGTAGGAACGTAGATCGACCGGTAAATCGAGAGCTTCGCCTTTCGGCTCAGCTCCTTCTTCACCACAACGGACCGATACAGCGTCCGCATCACTGCAGACGCTGCACCGATCCGCCTGTCGATCTCCCGCTCTAACCTACCCTCACTCGTGAACAAGACCCCAAGATACTTGAACTCCTCCACTTGGGGCAGGACCTCCTCCCCGACCCGGAGAGGGCACTCCACCCTTTTCCGACTGAGGACCATGGTCTCGGATTTGGAGGTGCTGATCCTCATCCCAACCGCTTCACACTCGGCTGCGAACCGCTCCAGTGAGAGCTGGAGGTCACGGCTTGAAGAAGCCAACAGCACCACATCATCTGCAAAAAGCAGAGATGCAATGCTGAGGCCACCAAACCGGACCCCCTCAACGCCTCGGCTACGCCTAGAAATTCTGTCCATAAAAGTTATGAACAGAATCGGTGACAAAGGGCAACCTTGGCGGAGTCCAACCCTCACCGGAAACAAATTCGACTTACTGCCGGCAATGCGGACCAGACTCTGACATCGGTCGTACAGGGACCGAATGGCCCGTATCAGGGGGCTCGGTAACCCATACTCCCGAAGCACCCCCCACAGAACTCCCCGAGGTACACGGTCAAACGCCTTCTCCAAGTCCACAAAGCACATGTGGACTGGTTGGGCGAATTCCCACGCACCCTCGAGGATCCTGCTGAGGGTGTAGAGCTGGTCCACTGTTCCACGGCCGGGACGAAAACCACACTGCTCCTCCTGGATCCGAGATTCGACCTCCCGACGGACCCTCCTCTCCAGCACCCCTGAATAGACCTTACCTGGGAGGCTGAGGAGTGTGATCCCTCTAAAGTTGGAACACACCCTCCGGTCCCCCTTCTTAAAAAGGGGAACCACCACCCCGGTCTGCCAATCCAGAGGCACCGTCCCCGATGTCCACGCGATGCTGCAGAGACGTGTCAACCACGACAGCCCCACAACATCCAGAGCCTTCAGGAACTCCGGGCGGATCTCATCCACCCCCGAGGCCCTGCCACCGAGAAGCTTTCTAACCACCTCGGCGACTTCGACCCCAGAGATAGGGGAGCCCACTTCAGAGTCCCCAGACCCTGCTTCCTCAAAGGAAGGCGTGTTGGTGGAATTGAGGAGGTCTTCGAAGTACTCTCCCCACCGGTTCACGACGTCCCGAGTCGAGGTCAACAGCACTCCGTCTCCACTATACACAGTGTTAACGGTGCACTGCTTTCCTCTCCTGAGACGCCGGATGGTGGACCAGAATTTCCTCGAAGCCGTCCGGAAGTCGTTTTCCATGGCCTCACCGAACTCCTCCCATGCCCGAGTTTTTGCCTCAGCGACCGCCAAAGCCGCATTCCGCTTGGCCAGCCGGTACCCGTCAGCAGCCTCCGGAGTCCCACAGGCCAAAAAGGCCCGATAGGACTCCTTCTTCAGCTTGACGGCATCCCTTACCGCTGGTGTCCACCAGCGGGTTCGAGGATTGCCGCCACGACAGGCACCAACCACCTTACGGCCACAGCTCCGATCGGCCGCCTCAACAATTGAAGCGCGGAACATGGTCCACTCGGACTCAATGTCCCCCGCCTCCCCCGGGACAATGGAGAAGCTCTGCCGGAGATGGGCGTTGAAACTCTTTCTGACGGGATTCTGCCAGACGTTCCCAGCAGACCCTCACAGTACGTTTGGGCCTGCCTGGTCGGACCGGCATCTTACCCCGCCATCGGAGCCAACACACCACCAGGTGGTGATCAGTTGACAGCTCCGCCCCTCTCTTAACCCGAGTGTCCAACACATACGGCCGCAAGTCCGATGACACGACTACAAAGTCGATCATCGAACTACGGCCTAGGGTGTCCTGGTGCCAGGTGCACATATGGACACTCTTGTGCTTGAACATGGTGTTCGTTATGGACAGTCCGTGGCGAGCACAGAAGTCCAGTAACAAAACACCACTCGGGTTTCGATCGGGGGGGCCATTCCTCCCAATCACGCCCCTCCAGGTCTCACTGTCATTACCCACGTGAGCGTTGAAGTCCCCCAGTAGAACGAGGGAGTCTCCAGGGGGTGCGCTCTCCAGCACACCCTCCAAGGACTCCAGAAAGGGTGGGTACTCTGAGCTGCTGTTCGGTGCATAAGCACAAACAACAGTCATGACCCGTCCCCCCACCCGAAGGCGGAGGGAGGCTACCCTCTCATTCACCGGGGTAAACCCCAACGTACAGGCGGCTAGCTGGGGGGCAATGAGTATGCCCACACCTGCTCTGCGCCTCTCACCGTGGGCAACTCCAGAGTGGAAGAGGGTCCAGCCCCTCTCGAGAGGATTGGTACCAGAACCCAAGCCGTGTGTGGAGGTGAGTCCGGCTATATCTAGTCGGAACTTCTCAGCCTCGCACACCAGTTCGAGCTCCTTCCCTGTCAGAGAGGTGACATTCCATGTCCCCAGAGCTAGCTTCAGTAGCCGGGGGTCAGACCGCCAAGGCCCCCGCCTTTGGCTGCCACCCAACTCACTGCGCACCCGACCCCTTTGGCCCCTTCCATCGGTGGTGAGCCCATGGGAAGGGGGACCCACGTTGCCTTTTCGGGCTGTGCCCGGCCGGTCCCCATGGGTATAGGCCCGGCCACCAGACGCTCGCCTTCGAGCCCCACCTCCAGGCCTAGCTCCAGAGGGGGGCCCCGGTGACCCGCGTCCGGGCAAGGGAAACGAAAATCCAATGTTTGTACTCATCATTGGGGTCGTTTGAGCCATGCTTTGTCTGGTCCCTCACCTAGGACCTGTTTGCCTTGGGTGGCCCTACCAGGGGCATGAAGCCCCGGACAACATAGCTCCCAGGCTCATTGGGACACGCAAACCCCTCCACCACGATAAGGTGATGACTCACGGAGGGGAACACACTAACATGCTTCTCATAAACATCCCCCATGAGACATAAGCAAGTGGACAGGGTACAAGTCAATGCTGAGCCGTGTTTCTTTTTCGCGACGAAATCCACCCTTTGCCAATACAACTGTCTTTATGCATTTGCAGATAAGCATCTATTAAGTGTCACCTATATCTTGTAATGCGCTTCATGGCATTTGTTTCAGCCTCTTTGACTATGTTTACTTGCAGTCAATAACCTTTTCAAAACCCTAATATTAGCAATATTCGGTAAACACACGCAAAAACCCTTTTATAACCCGAATAGACCAACTTGGTCATATAAACGCTCCATTGAACGGGGGCATTGCTTTTGTGTTCTGCACATGCTCTATCCGCAAAGAATCTTGGTCTTTTGAGCACAGGAACCACTTGTATGTTTGGCGGCCATCTTACATTGCCACTCGCTAAGAGAGCCTAACTTGAATA
Organism: Vanacampus margaritifer; assembly: GCF_051991255.1. Taxonomy (NCBI): domain Eukaryota; kingdom Metazoa; phylum Chordata; class Actinopteri; order Syngnathiformes; family Syngnathidae; genus Vanacampus; species Vanacampus margaritifer. Next base: position 21,619,742 of record NC_135439.1, on the reverse strand, counting down.
CATCGATTTGTTCTCTTTTCTTGTTTTCATGTTACAGGGAGTCCTCGAGTTACGACCGAGTTCTGTTCCTATGCTGGCATTGTAACCCGAATTTCGACTTAAGTCTGATTTCACCATTAAAGTCGATATTTACATCAAAATACTTTGTACAGTCATTTAAAAAAAACATAATTGCGAGACCCGTAAGAGCCGGAACCAATATTTCGTGTTTCTGCACAGACATTCATTGTTGACGGACGGCAGAGCGGAGATAATTCAAACTTAAACACGGATATGTGACGTGCCTGATGACGGGCCGACCTGTGCAATGGACGTCCGTTGCTGGAGGTAACAACACAACTTTAAATAACTTTAAAATGGCCTGATTACTGTGGGAAATTAACGAAAAAGAAAGATGAGGCACAGGCGCCGTAAAGTCGAAACAACGTAACTCGAGGACTCACCGTATTTCCTGTCTTTATGGAAAAAATGTCTCAGTGTGGTTGTGTATATAAATCCGTCAATTTAGCGCGCATCCCAACGGAACTACTCAAACTGAGGTAAACAAACACGGCGACACAGCAAAGAACAAGGAGGAAATGGACTAATTTATTAGTGTGGTTAGTGACATGAATGTAATGTATTTAATTAACTGTAGAAAGTAACGGAAATTAATGGCTATTTTATTTGCGTAATGATGTTCATGCGTCGCAGTTTAGATCGGGATACGTAAACGGGTTATCCCGAATGTTTTAAAAAACGGAATTTTGACTTTAACCGGAATATTGACTGCATAGTCTTTGAGGATACTTACCGTACGTAGCTTGATCTTATGCACTCAACTAGAGCTATTATGACTTGGCAGATCTTCAAAAGGCCTTACTGTACAGATTGGAAGTTGACCTCCTCTAGTCCACTTTAGTGAGACAGGAAGCTTTATGTGGCACGGGACGGTGACATTCTTTTGAACTGGGAGTTCAACCAGCCGGAGGTTGTATATCATTCAGCACAACCTGTCCGCTAATCACAAATTACAGCCAGCCTCTCCTAGGCCCTGATCCACTTCTCTCCACAGGGAAGCTGGGCCAAGGAGAAGAATACTAGCCCCTGCCAAGTGGCCACCGCTCCCCACTACGGGGTGCTTATAAATCGACGCCCTCACAGATAGGTCAAGGTTTTGATTTGGTCATGACCTTCGTCCATAAATCTGAATGATGTAGGGTCCTTGGTTAAAAGGCTGCTGGATCAACTCGAAGATGGGACACACTTCCCTTGCTTTCCGTCTCTCTCCTCTGCATCCCTTTTTAAGTTCCCGCCGCAGCCTCCGGTCCGCCAAGGCTTTATAACAGGCTGGGAGCGAGCAAAAGAGAGAGAAAGAGAGCGAGATGGCGAGGGGGTGAAACAGGCAATCAATAAATCAATATGTTTTGCGCCACTAAACTAGGGTAAGCTCACTCTCTCAAAGCTGCTGGTGCACACACACGCACACACGCAATCACTTACCAGCAGATTTCTCTCAACACACACATACAAACAAACAAATGAAAGCCCAGGACAGAATGTCCCTTGCCAAAAGACATTTTTGTTGTTTTAGGGACTTGCTTTTTTTCCCCCTCTCTCTCATTCTATTTCCTGTTTTGGATCATTAAGCCATTGATTTTTGTTTCAACTGGTAAGTGGTGGTGCAAACCCCCTGGGAACTGGCTGAAAACCTCAACAGAGGAGTTTCTCTAGTTGTGACAGGCTGGTCCCAAGGGCCACTAGGTGCTCTTAACTCTGCACTGGAGGAGATATCAGTAGAAATCAGTCATTTTGCCTCAGTATTCCTCAGCCACTTGGGGAGTCTCTCAACTTAGATAGCTATAGATTTTTTCCCTCCTCCCGGTCTTGGCAGATGGAGAGAATTTTAAATTATCGCAAGAGTATAAAAATGGTCAGTTCTTATAGCCACTATGTCGATGACTTTTAGGTATGTGGGGGCGGAGAAGGTCAAGGAAGGGAGAAGCAAAGATATGGTGCGATACAGTAGCAACTCTCGCTGGCCAATTCTCAGCTGGCCAACAGCCAGTAAGATATTACAGCCAGATATATCGTAACACAGATGGATGCACTCAGCCTAAAGAGGCTGACATATTGGCTAGCGCTGTCATAAGAATGACATAATACCGATCCTGACAGGTAATGAAAATAAAGGCAGCGCCACTGCTGAGTTGCATAAGCGGTGTAACGTTGCCGTAGAGTCTAAAATATTGGCCCTGACGTGCAGGATATCCTGCATGTGCGAAGATTTCAGGGTAGTAGGATGTTTAAGGGGAGTGACATTTGGAAGTGAAAGTGAACCTGCATGCAACTCCCGAATGGCCTGGGGTATAGTTAACATTATTCCTGTCTCAGATTTTCACCAGGTCATTACCAAGCCTTAAAAGGACTGGATAAATGGATTTTTGCTCAAATGAAGCCCTTAAATGGCATTAAAAAAGCATAAAATACTATGTCCAAAGGTATTAAAAATGGAAATACAATTCATGTAAAAGCATTGTTTTTCATTCTTTATTTTACATATGTCGTGCAAGTGAATCACTATAACACAATTTAGCAATAATAAATGTGATAAAAAATATATGTGTATTTGTGGGGACTGGTGATTAGTTTTGGTTTACAATGATCAAAATGGCTTGGAGTCCACAAGTTGCTTCATTCACCAATTGCTCTGAATTTGAAAAGAAAAAGTACTGTTCCTGTCACAAATGAAACACAAAATGAAACACAAATACCACCTAGTGGCAGAAAGTTACCTTAACACAAATCAATGACTCAATGTTTCACACTCTTTCGACTGTTTAGTATATCTTTTTAACTTCACATAACATTATGAACTACTAATACAATTAACTAAAATATAAAAACACATTTGTCCACTTTAATGTTAATTAAAAAGTGTATGAAAACTTAAAAAAAAAAAATCATTGTACATTTAGAACAGATATAACGTGCGATTGATTTGTGATTGGTCAGGAGTTAACAATAGAAACCATGTGATTAATTATGGTGAAAAATTAAAATTGTCTGACAACCATAATATTTCAACAGTATATGCATATATGTACAGTATGTATATGTGTGTGCGTGCGCGTGTGTGTGCGTGTGTGTGTGCGTGTGTGTGTGTGTGTGTGTGTGTGTGTGTGTGTGTGTGTGTGAGCGTGCGTGTGTGTGTGTGTGTGCGTGTGTGTGTGTGCGCGTGTGTGTGTATATGCAGTACGATGTAGGCATTAAATTAGTTTTAAACTGCATTAAAAATAGTATTAAAAAGCATTAAATTAGAGTTGCTGATACCTGCAGAAACCCTGTATATGTATATTGAACATTTCCTGTCGTCCAAAGAAATGTTTTATTTTCATTCTTGTTAAACTAAACCTTAGACATTACAGTTTCTAGTGATTTATACATACCATTAAATGATTAGTTGGGCCAAATGTCAGTCACTGTCAATATTCAGCAAAGGGAAGCATTTCTTTTGATAACTCCGTATGAATTTTTTTAAGTCAAACTTTCTTATTTATTGATACTCCTCCTGAAAAAAATATTCAATGATTGATACCCCAGTTCTCATTAAACAAATTGAACTCTTGCATTATGTGGCACCTTCATATAGATATGTTACTGTGCATTTCATTTCAGAGCATCAGTGATCCGCACTGAATCGATCCGCTCTCCCCTCGGAGAAAACGGGAATACGAATCCCGCCTGACAAGTTCTCCCTCGAGAAAGCACACAATCATTCAAACGTGGAAAGTAGTTATTGTGCTTGCTCTTTTTATTTATTCTTTATAATAATTATTTAGACTCTATGAGGAAACTACTGTTACATTTCATTCATATCAAGGAATATGTATGACAACTTTATTAACTTTATGTTTGAAAGTTACATAGCTTTTACCTTTAAGACTTGTCATGATAATGATTTTGCACCCTTGACACTTGACTTTTACAGCATATAAATGTTTGACCCAGGAAACGATACAAAGTGTTACCTTGGAGTCCATTAATTAACCCTATAGGGTACATTAGCGAAGATGAGGGACATACATTGACTCTGACACCCCTTTGACCGTGTGCAATGCTGTATTAACTAATTGTGGCCATTTTAAAGGTGGTTCGGCATGTTCGAACAAGTCCTCTTGAACTCATTGGATGCATATCCGTAACCACATTTATGGGAGTTAACATGACTCTTTCAAGTGAGTTACGCAAGGATACGATTTCCATGAAGGTCTGTTTAGTTTTGGCACCAAAGCATATCGAACTAGAATCAACGCACAGGGTTACAGGACCATACAGTTGATGAAAAATACATAAAAGGAGGGTTGATAAATTATGCTTAGCTTCTGGTATCTGCCGGTTTGGCTCCCTCATATAGCTTGAAATGTCCAATTCCAGAGTTGTATCAAAATTCTGCCCTTCTAAAGATCATAATTTTCAGTGTCACTGTCAGAGACGTGTTAATTTATTGCAGTGATTGTAGTTTGAAGTGGTACTGAATCATACAGAGAGCCGTTTCATGAGACATAGCTCCCATCATAAACATTTTGTTTGACATTGCATTTAATCAGTTTTTTTTTATTTAGTTTATTATTTTTGTCTCATACATTTCCCAGGTTCTCCTTTGAAATTCAACTCAGCAGTTTAAATTTGAATGTTTTCTTTCATTAATAATGAAATCAAATTTCCCCCTCTTCCTCTGCCCTCTCCTCTCTGTTCACTTCCCCCTGGAATGAACCTCGTAGAGCCGCAACATCAAACTCTTTCTCCACTCTTCTCAGTGTTCCTCTTATCCTCAACCAAACATTCCACTTTGGAGGAGAAATGCAGCAAGGCTGGAAAAAAGATGACAGGAAGGCACATGGAAAGCAACAAATATAGGGATAATAGGGACCAAGGTTACAGTACTTATATACACTACATTGCGTTTTGATTTTGTTGTTTTATTTTTTTGTCTTTAACACGTGTTGACGAGAGTAACTTTTCACAGCTGCCAACTGTCCTCTAGCTGTTGTTTCTTTAGCACAAGCTGTCATTTTTTACTTCAAACCCTGTCCTCCTTGCTCTTCTTCCTCTCTTTTGTTTTGAATTGCCCCATCATCTTTCTCTCCTCTCCTATCATATATCTATTGAATCAAGTAGGCAGTGTAGAAGTAGTGATGATGGTATGGAAATAGGCAGGCCTCTCGAGAGGGTGGCTGCGTTTGCAAGTGTGTCATGTTGTCCCTTCTACATGACACGCTTTTTTTCTTTTCAAGTCAGACTAGAGAAAGCAGAAAAGTTTGAAGGTGATGGGGGTTTTTTTGCAGAAAAGCCATTGCATGGCATTCTTGCACTATTACCTCTTAGCCACTCTTTCTTCATGTTTGCATCACTCTTGCTTTAATGTCAATCCTCCTCATCTAGTTCACAACAGATTTAGCTCTTCATCACACACACACACAAAGACTTTGAATAGGAGTACAGTGTTGACTCAGCGGCGTGTCTGTGGAGAAGATTCTGCCAAAGCAAGAGACAGAAATCTTGTCTTAGCTTCAGATGTTTACCTTGCAATCATGACAACAAAATGCCAAATGTTCTGAAGAAATCGCTTAGACTGAATAGATTTGTAACTGTTGGCAATCTTCTTATAGCCTATGCTAGTGGTGTCCAACCTACAGCCTGAGGGCTATTTATGGCTTGTTTTCTAATTTTAAGCAGCCCATGATCTACATTTGTTTTATACTGTATCCTCTAAAGCTAATAAAAAAAAAGGGAATTTTTACAAGCAAAAAATAGTTTCCTCCACTTTCTGCTCTGTCTAAAGATCCAAATTATGAAAATATCACATTAAATATTTCAAAGTAACTGCTTTAAAAACGGACATCTTACCTCCTTTGCTTCTGAATGTCAAGATGGGATTCGGCTGCTGTTCAGCACAGGGGCTGATATTTTCTGAGGCGGTATAGGATCTTGACCACCCCAAAATCTTGTAATATATATACAGTATATATATATATATATATATATATATATATATATCGATACATGGGGTGCGATCCGTTACAAGGACGGTTCGATTTTAAAATGGAACGATTTGGTTCGGTTCGATTCAGTAGTATTACAATTCAGTTCGATTTGGTGCAACGATTATTTGATTACTCGACAACTAGTCAATTGCCAAGTTCAATTATAATTATTTTGATACTCCATAAATCGTTTGAATATCTTGTTTAATTTAAATTATCTAAATCTCATAATTCGTACATTTGCAAACATCTGCTTTTATTTTGGAAAACAGTAATCAACATTTTTGCATATGTAATGCTCTGACATGTAACAGACCAAATTAGTAAGTATCAGTCTTTTAAAATGCTATTTTAACATGCATCTGCCTAATAAAATGCAACACTTGTAAGTATTGATGGGCGAGTACCAGGTATCTGTGCCAATAGCAGCCTTATTTTAAGGTTCGTTAATGCTTAGGCAATGTTGTTTTTTGAACATTTGAGTATGATTTCCCTTCAATATTTTTCAATACATTCGAATGTAATCATCACACATAACACTTCTATTTTATTACATTCAAGCACAGTGTTAGTGTTTGTTGCAGTGGCCTACAATAATAAATACTAGTTTATTTTAGGAATAAATCCTCTGCCTCATTTTTAAGAACACTCAGCTCCACTATGTTATTGTATTATAATTCTGGTGCAAAGAATAGAAATATGAAAGATATAATTAAATATCTGCAGAAATGCGAGGGTTGTACTCACATTTGTGAGACACTGTACATCATGTACAGTAACAAATGGGATATACAGGCATAAACACAAATAATTAAAGTTTATTAAAACATTAAATTACATACTGTTTTACTGCTTTGTATATTCTGAGAGTGACAATAAAGTTTGCTGAATGTAAATGTGGTGGAATCACAGTTATGTGCTTGTATTAAACCAAGTTAACATTTACAGCATGCAAAGCAGTCACATTGTGCCGTAAGTCAGATTGATGCTATCATATAAACTGCTTAACCCATTTATTTTTTTATAATCAAATCAGCTGTTAAGAAAGTCCCCCTATCGCCCCCCCTGGCTGCAGATTTATGCTGCTGTGTGATCTTGTCACGCTGCTGTGCGCCTTCTTCACTCAATGTGCAATATGACGTTTAGGAGGGGTGTCTTTTCTTTTTTTGAGGTTCTGCTCTGTTTTCACGCCACACTAGCTTTGGCTTGGATTTCCGGGGCCTTACGAACAGAGATGTGCATGTCTGTAGTAGGGACTGGCAGCTACCAAGTTGTCCTCTTAAAGCAGGGGTGGCCAAGTTTGGTCCTCGAGAGCCACTATCCAGCCTGTTTTCCATGTCTTCCTCCTTCAGCGCAGCTGATTCTAATGATCAGCTCATCAGCAAGCTTTGCAGAAGCCTGACAACGATCCTGATCATGAATCAGGTGTGTTAGTGGAGAGAAACATGGAAAACAGGCTGGATAGTGGCTCTCGAGGACCGAACTTGACCACCCCTGTCTTAAAGGGACACACGTCTCAATGTTCCTTTTCCTTCATTCTATGAAGCAGTGTGCATGAACATTAAAAGTGCAAATATCAATGCCATCTGATTCGCTGAAAGAAGGTTTAAGATGATCAAGTATCAAAACAATCAAAATACTGCTACATTGGACATTTTTGTCCTGTCTGCATATGTCTACTGTCCATTTTCGACTTGTTTCCTGGTCTATTGTGCTTTAAAATGTCATATGGTGTCGTCAAATATTGCCATAATTTAGGTGCCACTTCTAACCACCTCAGGTTTCATATTCTTCCTTCATGAAAGAAAAAAAAAGACGTCCATTAGTCCATTTCGGTGGCATATATCCAAAAACTGTGACTGTGTCATCAAAATTTATGAGTATATGTGCACACATGTGTTAATCATAGTGTGAAAATATTCAAATGAAACTCGCAATAGTTTTTGTTCTACTCACGTCCTTCCTTGCCTCGTATAAAAACATTACGTCACTTTATGGCCAAAAATAAGACTAATTATCACCAAAATTGATGAGTGCATGTTGTAGATATGTGATAATCATAGTCTGGGGGGAAAAATAGAACAAAAGTAGCAAGATTTTGGATAGTTGGAAGCATTGCCACATTCATAATGCTTTTGGTGAAAATCAGTCATGTTTTTTGGTCATAAAGTGACATCCTGTTTTGTATCTATGAGGCAACGAGGGTAACCAACGAGTAGAATACAAAATAATAATAAATTACAAACTTTATTCAGTAACGTGACCAGCTTAAATAAGGAATAAAAATGAGATTCTCTTACATTTCACAGTTCTGTCGTCAGCAAAACGAGAGTCCGTCAATCGGCACTGACCCGGTTATTGACAATTACGTTGATTGACTTCCATCCATGTTTAGCCCGTCAATTTTGCTTGCTTGACTTTTGGTTCCAATGTCTCGCCTTGCCTGCTTTTTCATTTAATTCAGCCCAAATGCAACGCTGGTTAAGAAGTGTGTTACGTTTTTCATTTTACCTTTATGAAACACAAGTAATACACAACAAAACAAAACCTAAAAGGCTAAAACTGAACTAAAAGTAAACATATTTGAAATAACTAAAACTAACTAAATATTTTTTTTTTAAAAAAACACAAAATGAAATAAAAACTAACTACCTGTATATAATATCCCCGTTTAGGTTATTTTGTTATTCGTCAACAAAACAGGCATCCGCCATCGACGGATTGATTGACAGAATGCCCACATTTGGCAACAACACAGCCAAGAGAGTGTTTGTATTGTGTGCCTTTGGGAATGCAATTACGAATGTGTGGGTATGCTTAAGATCGTGTTTCCTTCCCCTTTATTTGCATGTGTATATATTAAGGAAACTTTCCTAAAGCACATGCCTTTCAAGTCAGCCTTTAATGTCTTGTACTGTAACGCATGTACAGTCAAGCATCTCATGAATACTCTACCAGGAATTATGGGAAAGCCTCTCATCATCTGTGCTACCCCATTGATGGCTGCAGAGAACAAAAGTAAAAGCGGGTTGCACGGTTCAGAATGACAGCCTTGAACTTGTTTTTCTTTCTTTCTTTCTTTTTTTTTATTCATTAGATAAGTGAAAAGCAAAAAGCCAGTGATGGAATGCCAGTAACAGCTATGATTTATGTTCTGTGCTGGAAAGAGAAAAGTAGAATTTATGGCTTTCTCATCTGGTCTAATCTTCACTATATTCTGCAAAGCCGTAGCGATGCAGTGAGCTTAGAGGCTGAAAATTGTCCTCTGCTCTCTTTCTCTAGTTAGCTTTTCTTTTTTCTTTCTCTTCCTCTCAATTACTAGCCAACTCTATCACATTTCGTCCTTGTAGTTTGTTCCCTTGCAAGTGTACATACGCCCCAGCACCACTACATACACTCACTGAGGTGCACACCCTGAAGGTGTCTACTCCTGTAATCACACACATGCAGGTGCGCTTTACACACACACACAGACACAAAGCGCGAGTTGCTGAGCCCCTCAGCGACACCTTCATTCTCACACCAATTTTCTCACACTTTTTCATTCTCTGCGTCTTCGCCTCTTTCTTTCTCTCACCGCCTCGCTCGGCACCTCCGCCCTCATCCGCCTCCACACATAGATCTTTTCTTTTTATAGTCCAAGCTATAGGCCGGCGGTGTTGTTGATTGCAAGGTGCCGCGTGTCTAATTATGTAACCTTCGCAATGGGTTGTATTGTTTGTGAGAGTGAGCGTGTTTGTGAGAGTGAGCGTGTTTGCTCCGCGGCCGATTTGTTTCTCACCCCGCCACTGTCCTCCATTAGCTGAGTCTCTTTAAGGGCAGCAGGGATCAAGCTATGGTGAGAAAGTCCACCTTTGTTCTGTTTTCAGCTGTAATGTTGCAGTCTGAGGTAAACCATTTCATGCTTTTAAATTGAAAGTAGTTAATTAAACAATTCAGCTCAAAACTGCTTCAGAAAATACAGACAATTTTAATTTAATTTAATTCAAATTAAACATATATTTTTTAAAGACATATATATCCCAATATAGCGTTTTCCTTGAAATTGCACAAATTGAATGGCAATTTTCTATTCTTCTAATTTGTAGTTCCTGATCATAAAATGGCCACAAGAGGGCAACCGATATTGCGAGTTCTGATACTTTAACCTATAAAGGCCTAAAACGCCTGCCAAAACATGCCTCTAAAACCTATGGGTGACTTTAGAATCACCCTGGAAAACCTGAAAATTTCCTGGAAATTCATCAATATTGTCAATGCCTACTAAGTAATCTCAGTTCCTGAAGCAGATAGAAACATAATTCGAACAACATTTCGGAGCTTGCACCTGTGGCGGTCACATAAACCTAAGTTTATTATTATAAACCTTTAATAGATATATTTTTTTAAATCAACAAACAACTGTGGAGCGAAGATGTAATAACCTCTGGGGATCAAGTGGTAATTATTCGTCGTCCATTCCTTTACAAAGCCGTCAAAATTTTCAACATCCTCATTGTCTAGAAACATTTCTTAACAATATGACACTGTCGGCTGTTTTTCTGTATTCATTCGAAGTCCTCCCGCGCCGTTGTCAATCGCATTTATTTCATAACTCCCGCAATCTGCATCAGCCATAAATACTCAAATAATATCCCAAGACATGCTACGAGGCCCACGTCACTCTCACATGTATATTCTGAAGCATTTCATTGTCTAAGATATCAAGAATTGGTCAAAACAGAATGACGTATCCACTCTCCTGGCTAGTGCTACAGCGCTCCCGGCTCTAATGTTAAAAGAGTGATAATGTGCTCCCGGCCTTAATGGGTTAAAATAAGGCATGGTATCGATACTCGCCCATCCCTAACGAAAATATTAGAAACAGCTCTCAGTATGATGCAATGCAATTCCACACTATGGGAAACTACAGTCAAAATAATGAACAGTGTTCAGTCAATGGAGTAGATGCCACGGACTTCCGACTTCCGGGTTTCACACATCAGCGTAATTTTCGGCCACTGATGGCACTCGTCCCCCACAACCCCGCACTCCCGCCCATCGGGACACTCTGAAATGCTTCGGACAACTGAGACAGACACACTCACACCCGTTGACGGGAACGCTCAACCGAGGGGAACAAAGCCGGAAGCGCGCGAACTGGCACGCAGCCCACACGTCGCAAACAGGAAACGGAAACAAAGTTGATGTGTGAAAACCAGGAAGTCGGAAGCCCCATCTCCTCTGTGGCATATACCCCATAACGCTTATACAAAAATGGGAATTTGTATCTTTTTTTCTTGTTCATGTGCAGTATTGTATAAGCGCGTGTGCAACTATTGGAACATATTTCAATTTCTTCATCCTTTTCTTGGACTAACTGAATCAAGCCTGTGAGTCATTGACATCAACCAATGTTTGCATTCTTCTTTTTGGGACTTTTTTATTGTTTGTTTTGCTTCAGTCTCCTCTTTGGCAGATTAACGTGCTCAATAGGGTTTCAGTCTAGAGTTTGACTTGACCACTTTAAAGCCTTGCAAATCTTTCCCCGTCTAACCTTTTTGTTGCTCTTAGCATTTCGAAAATGAACACTTAGTGCTATTTATTGTTTGGCTCAATAATATCATACACACAACTGGGCATCAAAACTCACCAGTCAGTCACATGCTACAACTTAACAATATTTCTGCACACATAAAAAATGGAAGTGTTCAAATGCATCATTCAAAAGATCCAAATGTAAATAACTGGAAATAAAATCTGAAATAGCCATCTTGTCTCATGTTATTTCATTTTCAGTCTATAACAGACGTAAAGGTATTGGCCTCAGTTCCAATACTTTTGGAGTGAAGTGTATGTGCTATATTCAACATCAAACTAACCAGATTTTACTCTACGGTTTTTAATTATTGTTTATTTGCACAGTAATTCACGTCAGGGAATGTATTGTTGTATAAGGCAAACGCAGTCCGTTATGATGGTGCAGTCCAAGGCATATGCTAGAGAATTAACATTTTAGTTTTGTCACTGTATAATCATCCTGGGGTTGTTTTTGATGTTTTCTATCCACATACAGTGTGACAATATTCTTTCCTCAGTTTTCTTTCCATCCTGACTGTGAAAAGATAAAGGAAGCAGGCAAAGCACTGTTTTATGCATCAGCCTGATGTAAAAAAAAAAAAATGTAAAAATAAAATAAAAATATACAACTATTCACACACTCATTTACACTATTCAACAGCAAGTTTCACAGAGAAAGAGTAGGAAGCAGAGAGAATAATCAGATGTGGAACAAGAATAGAAAGAAAAACAGAAAGAGCATTAGATTTGCATTTTAACCTTTCATTCAAAACTGCTCGAGAGCATCCCACTTGTCGACGAGGTACTGGCGAAGGCAGCTTGGCAGTGAAATAAGGTGGAAGCAGAAGGAGATAAAGAAGCAGTGGGCCAGTGTGAAATGGATCAAACAATGGATGAGAGAAAATCATTGCTGTTCTAAACCAACTGCAAGCAAATGAAAAAGAAGCGGAGGTGAAGCGGGGGGGGGGTGATAAGTTGCAGCTTTTCAAATGACTGTGTTTTGTAAGCAGGTCTTCCAAACGATAAAAACATTATTGAGAGAAAATAAATATTTGAATCAAGAGTCAAAACAAGGGAACAGTCATCGTTGCTCCATCAATATCAAATTCAGCCTTGCTGCTTAGCTACTGTCATGACAGTAAAATGACTTTCTGCTGGATTCTATGTATTCAAAATATTTCCATGAATTCCCCCAAAAAAGGTTTTAAGATTGATTCTTGGCATATACAGTCTAATATTTCCAGAGGTGGCGAATCCAGGTCCAAAAAGTAAAAACCCTGCCACAGTTTGGCCTTAGCCCCTGATGCTAGCTAGCTAGCTAGCTCCCTAGCTGGTAAACGAGCACCAGCGCAGTTTGGCTTTAGCCCCCGATGATAGTGAAAGAAATATTCTGTTTCAATTTAATTATAACTGTTTTGATTTAGTTATAACTATTTCGAATTGGACACAATTGCTTTGATTTACTCAGTATAGTTTTGTATGACAATTCTCCTTCACTTTAAATTCCTACTAGCATGGTTGGCCAAATGTATTGAGACATCATTGTGACCAATGGGGGCGTAGTCATGTGACTCTGGGAGGTAACGTTGGAGGTTAAAGGTTATTACCAACGGGCGGGGCGAGGAGACGGGACAGTTGAGAATCCAAGATGGCGGAAGGAGGCTCATCTCATCTCCTGTCCGCGATTTTGTGAATAAATGTAGAGAAAATGCCTGAATTCACTGATCTCATTGTATGTTTTATTAATCAACGGCATGAACACGCAAATGGTAAGAATCCTTCATTACAACACTAGCTAACTCTCTAGCAGGTAAATGAGCACCGTGGGAGCTAGCTCCCTAGCTAGCATCAGGGGCTAAAGCCAAACTGTGGCAGGGTTTTTACTTTCTGGACTTGGATTCACCACCTCTAAATATTTCCCTGTTGTTCTTGCGCAAATGTGTCAATCATTCTCTCCTCCCATGTGTTGTTTAACTGCTTCTAAAAGCCATGTTGATGAAGGAATAAGCAGTGATCAGAGAGTCGGACAGACAGAGTTGCCTCCTTTTGTGATCTGGCGGTGTTTCCTTTTCATCCGCCTTTGTGGAGACACGCTGATGTGGGAGAAGCAGCACAGAGCGAGCAGCAGCATCTACAAACAGGCCCACAATAGTGATGGCTGCCTTTTTCATTCACACAGTCGCCCTGAGCACATTCTCAGGGTTAGAACATGAAGAGAGGCGTCTTATGAATATGCAATGCTTTAGGAGGATATCTGTTTTTTGGGGGTATTAATTTAACACACTAGGATAACCCAGCCAGAGAAAGTATCTTGCATAAGTAAAACAGCACCTGACTGAAGATATTGAAGTGTGTAGGTGTGTACTTGTTTCCTTCATGAAAATAGGCTGTTAGAAGCGGAAACAAGGTAGAGTATTCATAAAAGTCTTCTTTGCCTCATTTGCCAAAAGTGTTGCTACAGCTACCTGGAAAAAAACCCGTTACTTTATTGATTACATGATTTAAAAAAAAAAAAAAGTGAGTTGACTACTGCGAAACTTTCTTTATGTTGCTTTCGTTGCTTTGCTACTGTGTTGTTTTGTACATTTTGTCTTCACAAGTGTACTTTAATTACCAGACTTTTTTTGTAATTCTTTTTTTTTTTTTAATATGGCCTACATGTTCGAAATAAAATATAAACAAAATAAAACACACACAAAAAAGTAATTACAGTACGTTAGTGTAGACCTGACTTTATTAGTTAGTTACATTCGATAGATGCCAAACAACCCCATGAGACATTGAACCAATACTTAATTGGAAAGGCATTTTTAACAGTGACCTTTAATTAAAAATAAAATAAAGACAAGCTTCTTCTTTTCTTTTTTTTTTACTTAACATAAGGCATTATTTTCATTTAAAAATGAGTCTTTATTCCATCGGCACTGGTTAGAACGTCCACCTTCCAGTGCTGAGGATGTGAGATCGAGTCCAGGCTTTGGCCTTCTTGGGTTGAGTTTGCATGTTCTCCCCGTGCCTGCGTGGCTTTTCTCCAGGTACTCTGGTTTCCTCCCACATTCCAAAGACATGTATGGCAGGTTAATTGAACACTCTAAATTGTCCCTAGGTTGATGGTTGTTCGTCTCTGTGTGCCGTGCGATTGGCTGGCATCATAAACTATTTGTAATTATAATAATAATGAATAAATATTTTCTGTTTTGCCTTGGCATATTTAACAGTTAATATTGTCATTGCAAAACTTGACATTTAGAATGTGCATTGCTTGTAACTGTAATGATTAAATTTGTTAAACTATGTTTTTGTTTTATGTTTTTAATTTGATGTAGGCCTACTGATTGTTTTAGAAGCTAGATAACAGTTTTTCAATAGCACAAAGTCTGCAACTTAATTTATTTTATTTTATTTGTTTGTTATTTTATTTTTTGCTAATACTAAAAACAGTGACTGGGTTTTTAGATTTAAACACAATTTTCTCTTCTTCCTGCATTATTTTTCACATGGTCAAAACGTAATTTTGAAGTCTCAGAAAGCGTCACTTCAAGCTCTAAACATTATAGTTCCTATTTCTTATGTACTCTAAAGTTTGCTGTGTCTTTATCTAAGAATGAGGTCTCCGCCTGTATTTTATTATTTGTTAATTATTAGTTTTGTTCCATGTAGTACATGTGTTTGGGAAGACCATGGCTGAAAAATATTCAAGCGTTGTCAAATGTTACTCACTGCTGCATTTAAGAGGCAGCTAATGGCACTACAACTTGGCAGTGAATTGTAAGATCCCTGTGATCTACTAGCCAACATAACATTTAGGGGCCGCTGCTGTAATACAAACTACACGGCCGTCACATCACACTGCTGTCCTACAAGCCCCTTCAGTGATGCTTTGTTGCAGACATTTCTTCCTGGGTCAATTCATAATGCATCTGGATATGTTTAAGTATTTATCGGGATCATGTCGACTCATTCAAAGTGTGGCATGCAACCATCACAACCATCTCACGGTTTTCCCATGTGATAATGTTAAGAAATTATTTTCATCCTCTTTATATATCGTGACATAAAACGTCCACCTTTGTTTGCCTGTATTTTTCTTTCTAATTCATAGTGACATTTTGCTTCATAGTCATCTGTCATATTGACACTGATCTGTGCTGTTCTGTCCACTTTTTCATCACAAGAGAGCTCTAGTGTTTGGCCCGGTGGAAGCAAAGAAGAGAAATTCTGAAAGGTGTAAACATTTGTACAAATAAAACCTGATGGCGATACATTCATCACTGTTCAAGGCCAGATTGACAGACTCCACTAAAAGTTTTCTTTACAGTTCAGTTCAAGTCATAGCTGACTAAATACGGCAAGAGTCCAAGTCCCGATTTGCAACACAAGGGTCTCTGACAAGGGAGGTCCTTGTACTGAATGTATTCTCAAAAGAAATGCAGAAAAATACGCAAAATACTTCTGTGACTTGATTGGTTGCAGCACAGCTTTGTACTTTTATAAAAACTCCACAAAAACTTTTTTTTCTTGCTTATGCCACCAACTGCATTTGTTTTATCCTGCCATGCATAGCAAACAGGGTTGCATAGTGACTGATTATATTGTGTAGCTATTGTAAAATGTTCCATTGCATGCATCTTCTGAATAAAGTGAGAATTGTAAATTATTGCTAAAATATATATTTTTTAAATTATGTAAATAAAAAGTAGCAGATTAACAACAATAATAATAATAATAATAATAATAATAATAATAATAATAATAATAATAATAAAACATATGTAAACTTGGTCACAAAAGTGTCCAGCCTTCCTCATGTCTCATTTTTTACATCTATGAATCTTGGAACACTGAATAGCGAACCACCAGGCTGCCTCTATTGGTCATTCTTATTCTTCGTGTTTCTCGGACGGGTTGTGACTGTAAAGACAAATTCCTTGTGCTTTTACATACTCTGCCAATAAATCTAATTTTTATTATATGCAGACCTAAAATGCTATAGAATGAAATTATTTTAAAACATACAGTAATAACCATCCATCCATTTTCTTAACCGCTTGTCCTCACAGGGGGTGCGGGGGGTGGAGCCTATCCCAGCAGGCTTTGGGCAGTAGGCGGGGTACACGAACAACCATCCACACTCACAATCACACCTATGGCCAATTTTGATTGTAGAATTAACCTCCCATGCATGTCTTTGAAAATGGGAGGAAACCAGAGTACCCAGAGAAAACCCACACAAACACGGGGAGAACATGCAAACTACACCCAGGAAGGCCCAAGCCCGGACTTGATCTCACGTCCTCTGGACTGGGAGGTGGACATCCTAATCAGTCAGCCACCGTGCCGTCCACATACAGTAATAACAGACTTAAAATGTAAAAGCTGAGTGAGAATAAAATAATGATTAAAAAAAAGAAAAGAAAAAAAGGAAATAGACTAAGTTAAGAAAAGTAAATGAATAAACATTTGCTAGATTAAAAATGTGGGTCTGGAGAACCCCCCTCTTATATACATCATATTGCATCTAATCCTCTTACACGTCATATATACTGCTTAAAAAGGGGGATCAGCAGCAGTCAGTTGTAGCATGTAAAACAGAGCAAGTTGTGACAATAGCAGAGGAGGGATATCATGAAGGCAGCCCTACTTGCTTCCCCGGAGATTTCCATGGAGTGCTTTCTCACCGTGATAATGAAATAATGAAATGACCTGGCCTGCACTGCTCTCTCTCTCGCTCTCTCTCTCTCTCTCTCTCTCTCTCTCTCTCTCTCTCTCTCTCTCTCTCTCTCTCTCTCTCTCTCTCTCTCTCTCTCTCTCTCTCTCTCTCTCTCTCTCTCGCTTTCTCTCTCTCGCTCTCTTCCTCCCACTCTCACACACACGAAACAATCTTCTCGAAAATCCCACCACCTGTCCAGAGCTTCGTAAAAGCTTACTTTCATATTCTTTCCTCGGGAAGGGAGTGTGTAACTGTGCACTCTGGTGCCTGGGTGCAGTCATTCCTAATCAGGGTTCTGTGAGAGATCATCAGAAGTGCCATGTGAAATGCTCCAATTTAACTTCATTTGTCAGGATTTTATTAGGTCTATCTACGACAAATAATGTATCTGTTCATCCATCTATGTCATTAAATGTTCTTCCACTGGAAGACAGAAGGTACAATTAATGTGTGTATCCACCTGTTGCCATTCATACAAATGAATATTTAATGGCTTCCTCCAGCCTTGTCAGCTTTGTGTTCAATTAAACCTGTCCATATTTCACACAGAAATGTTCAGGGTCATATGTGTGATGTATCTACATGTGGAGGGCACATTCCAGAAAGCTACATACATGCTACATTCGAGCGAATGCCCAGAAGTAGTCGTGTGTGTATGTGAATATTTGACCAGCTAATGAGCATTAAATTCAACTGTTAAGCAGTCATGACATAGCTTAGCGCTAACTAGGACAAGACTAGTATACAAACAGCCAATGGATATTTTGGATGCAGGTCCGAGCTCTATCAAATTTTGAGCATAACACAACAAATTACTTTCTAGAAAATTCAACAATGTTGTCGTTTGTTTCCGTGTTTTCACATAATTGTGGTTTGAACGCGCTGAAGTCGATACAGCGGCAAAACTCAAGGACTTCGAATAATTGCTCCCTATTTCAAGGCAGAACACATAGTCTATAATCCTGCATTGTTTGGAGTTAATCATCCGGGCCTCGCTGGCCCTACTAGGCTGATTCAGAAGAATGACTCACCAGTTTGATACAGTGCAGACTGCATGCACACCATGTATTCCCTCAGCTTCTAGTTAGCATGGAATCTGTGGCAGCGGCGAGGCAGAGCACTGTCATTGAGTTACATAATCAACAGAGGAATGGGGTGAGCGCGTGTGCGTGTGTACGCGCGTTCGCGGAGCCGCGGTTCTTTTTGAGCTGTCGATCAAGCGCCGCTCCAAGGCCGCTCGAACACAAGGCTGCTGAGTTGGACTTTCAGCAACAATGGAGCTCAGCTCAGCCTGCCTGCCAGCATGTGCACTTCCATGTGAGCGCCATGCATGAATGAATAGGTCATACAATAAGTATATAAGGCGAGACGAGAGAATGCGTGTGAGGTATGAGGCATGCTGCCTGAGAGATGAGGCAATTTTCTTCCACATATAGAAATATTTACATATTGAATGTTTACATGGATGCTTGGAGGTACGAGCCTATTGTGATTTTCCACTCTTGGCATAGGCTATAAGCATGCATGTCACGTAAGCTACTTTTGCATGCGCACATATGTTTGTGCATGTACAGTATTCACACAAGCTTTAGGAT
The DNA here is from genome assembly GCF_051991255.1 of Vanacampus margaritifer. Taxonomy (NCBI): domain Eukaryota; kingdom Metazoa; phylum Chordata; class Actinopteri; order Syngnathiformes; family Syngnathidae; genus Vanacampus; species Vanacampus margaritifer. The sequence continues at coordinate 21,600,852 of NC_135439.1, read as the reverse complement.
TGCACGTTTCTAGTCGGTTCTGCTGCTCAATGGCGCCATCTGGCTTTGGCAAGCATCACTGCAATCCTCTTCTGGGAACAATCAGTGCTAGTCAGCGTCCACTTTTAACAACTGTTTTGGGATCAGTTGTCCAGTGGGCTGGTGCTAATTCACCCGGCATTATGGGCTGGATGATAAAACTGACCTTGAAGCAGTTTATGTTGCTGAGATAATGGCAGCAAGCCCATGAAACAGCACTCAGCTCTCAGTGGCAAAAGAAAATAATAGTTGAACCACTTAACATTGTTTTGAACTGTATGTAAAAGTTTATGAGCGGAGATTGTAAGTGTTGCAGCTCAAATAAGTAGCAAGGATAAATTAAACTGATTCAGTGATCATGCTTGGATTACTAAATTATGGGTTCAAATTAGGGGTAAAATAAATCTTGATATAGAATAATTATTGTTAAGAGGGTGAAATAAAAGGACTATTTTAGGCTAAATTACGCAAGAGGATTAATGCTAGTGAAGAGGAAAAAAAGGATTGGCAGGATTCTTACTTTATTTTTAGAATGCTGACTTTAATCTCAGAATTTTAACTATTAAGTAAGAATTCTGACTTTAATCTCAGAATTCTCACTTTATAACTTTAATATCAGAATTCTGACTTTAATCTTAGAATTCTCACTTTATCACTTTAATATCAGAATTCTGACTTTAAAGTAGTGTTGTTCCGATACCGATACTGGTATCGGCAGAGACCCCGATACTGTTTTAAAACAGTGGTATCGGTGAGTACTAACAAGTAACATGCCAATACCATTCATTCTGACGCTAATATAGGACTTTGGATGCAGCATCTTGTGTGACATTCACTGATGTGACATGTTCACTGCATGCCGAGCGAAGATATCCTAATGGTCCTTGAATGCTCTGAACCAATGGCAGGACAGCTTTTTCATGTTGAGAAAAAAAAAAGACTTACATATCGGTATGGTATCGGGATTGGCCGATACTGCAAAGCTTAGTATCGGAATCGGTATCGGGGGCCAAAAAACGGTATCGGAACAACACTAACTTTAAAGTGAGAATTCTGACTTTGTGATGTAGAGCTATGAATTGTGGGGGGAAGTCAGAATTCTGAGAATAAAGTGAGAATTCTCACTTTAAAGTCAGAATTCTGAGAATAAAGGCAGAATTCTCACTTTAAAATCAGAATTCTGAAATTAAAGTCAGAATTCTGATTTTAAAGTCAGAATTCTGAGAATAAAGTCAGAATTCACTCTTTAAAGTCAGAAATATGAGGAAAAAAGTGAGAATTCTGACTTTAAAGTCAGAATGCTGAGAATAAAATCCTGTCCACCTTTTTTTTTTCTTGACTGGCCTTCTAAAGATAGCAAGATTATTAAAATAATTGTCGCTTAATTTGATAATCGATAAATTGTTGATGTATTTTTTACATTTCTAGAGCTTCAAATGAATTTCAGTTTGAGTACAAAAACAGAAAGCATTCAGCCTATATAGTGTGTTGTGTTTAGACCAGCGCTTGTATTTAAAAGCAATGGCGGCGCAACACAATTAGGTCAGATTGAGGCCAGACCATTAGTATGGGTCACGGTAAAAGCACTCATATGTATGCAGGCTTATGGCCCCCCTGGGAGCTTCATGCTGACCTTGTCCCATACTCTGATCTATGTCCTCATAGCTCCCCTTTGTTCTCTTTCCTTATTCGCCCAAATGTTTCTCCTCCCCCTTCCATCACCCCAGCTTTGTTTAAAATTAGTTTTATTTCTGTCTCCCATCACTCCTCTTATTATCACCTTTGCCATCAAGCTCTTTTACACATTTTTAACTTGCTCACCGCATTCCCAGTTCTCTTTACCCCCTCTCGTTCTTTTTTCCATATCAACAGCCAGTCTGATAAATAATGCATCACAGCACATTAAAAACATTAATAGGGCTCTCTTGGCTGTCAAACAGAGGGAGGAGATGAGGGCGAAGATGGAATGGCTAACTCTATTTTAAATAAACGTTACGCTGAATGATATGATTTAATATTAGTCAGAGAATGACGAAAGGAAGTGCTGGAGGTCCGAGCATTAATTGTGTTGCGTCGTGACACCGTGTCCTCCTTACCCCGAGGCGTCGGCTTTGTTGAATCATCTGAACCATTCATTACAATGATGAGTGTATCAGCAAACTCAAAAGAAAGGATTTAATGACATTTAACAAAACACTGATGCTGCATCACACAAAACCTTGACCTTTCCCTCCCAACGTTTCAACACCCCCCCCCCCCCTCTCCCATACCAGCCCATTTCTCCCTTTCCGCATCCTCTGCTCTGCTCTCTTCTCACCCCACGTCTCCCCATTCCTCCTGGCAGCATAGCGATTGGCATTATTAAAAATTGATTGGAGGCGAGCATTTAGCTGGGTGCTGAGGCGGAGGGAATGTCTGACAGGCGCGAATGAAATGACAGGAGGACCGACACTGTGGAAAGGTCTCACTGGGGGACGTGTGTGTGTTTGTGTGTGCAATTTGTGTGTGCGCATATGCACACGTGTGTGTGTGTTAATTGTAAACAGGCGAGAGGCGTGCTGTGATGCTCCTGTGTGTACAATACGTACTTACTTTATGCAGTCGTAACCTTTTACCTGAATGTCCAGTTAAACCCAAAATTATTATGAAAAGTGAATTTCTATTTTGAATAATTATCTTCTGGTTCTAATGGGACAATATAACGGAAGAAAAACTGTGAGAATAGATATTCATGAAAATCATGCACCATTTTCGTTTTTTGACATTTTAAGAATTATTCACAAGCTTGATCTTATCACACGATTTCTAAGAAACTATATATTTTTGCCACACACAAAGGATTACAGCCCTTTCTAACCTAATCTAGAGTACAGGTCACCAACCTTTTTTTAAACTTCGAGCTACTTCTTGGCTACCAATTTAATACACACATTTGAAATAACAATATGCTCAAATTCAATTTAAACATTAGTAGTAGTAGTAGTTTTGTTGTTGTGTCATGAGTATGATCTTCACTACTCTGAAGACATGGATCATGTTGGTGATTTTACACAATAATATATAAATGTCCATTTGTGTATCAGGGTATCGGTATCAGGGTCGGTCTTATTTCCAGGTATCGGTACTCGCGACGGTGGCCGATAACAGTATTGGCCACCCTCTCGTGGACAATTTACAATCAGGAACTATAAATTACAAATTCAAAGAATAGGAAATTGGCATTGATTTAATAGAATTTTAAGGAAACATGCTATATTGGGATATATTGGTTTTTATTCAGTATTATCCGTTACTGCTTTTTGGGGGAAATTTTACTAGTGGTTTCGGTACTTGGTATCGGTGACTACTCAAGAGTTGAGTACTCGTACAGGTGTCGAACATCTCTACTTTTTTTCTATGAATCTCTGCCAGTTTACATTTTCAAATGATCACTTGTACAGCATTCCTAGAAAATAACAATATCCCGTTACTGGTGAACTATTTTATATATTTTTTTAGGCTACTCTCACCTGATCTACAGCTTTCTAATTAACCATGAACAATTGGCTACACTATAACAATAGTAACTATAACTAAATTTAGGCATGAGGTTTAAGAAAATACCATTTTTTAATGATCAATCTTTGTCTAAATTATATTCTTCAACCAAACAAAACTTTATCTCTAAACATTACCTGCGTAGGGATTTTGTTGTTGCTGTTGCAGCAGCATCTATACATGAGAGGGCAAAATGGTATAAAGTTGAAAAAATGTACAACTTGAGTGATCTCTACCTGCATTTGCCTCAATTTTGTCGTTAAGACTGATGCATTATTCATAAAGAACTTTGAAATAATGTCATAAAAAATTCCGTGGCTATACCAGGATCTACATCACAATCTAAGAGGTTATTTCATGGCCTACTTCTCTGCAAAGAAATTGGTTTGGATGGTTTTGTGCAATTCTGCAGAAGACAAACTGACAGTGATAAAAACTTAGCGATAACCTCTATGGAAGAGGCGATTCATGGAATCAAAATGGAGTGTTATTCAAATAGTGGAATTTTGGATGTGTTGTATCTCATTAGATTGTGCAGGTGCTGTATATCTAATATTGTGGCCGGTGAGTGTACAAAGTCCATATTGGCAGAAGTTGGTGCAAATCTGCTGACCAAGAGTTACCTCTCTACTATCCTTCTCGCCGTCCTTCATCCCTCTCCTCATTTCTCTTTCCAACCCTCCCCTGCCTTTCATCTCAGATCAAATAATATTCGCACACCATATTTCCAACCAACTATTCCCCCAATGGCTATAAGTGCTACAGCTTTGGAGATTTTTAATACACTTTACCTGCAATTTGGCTGAGTGATTCTTTAAAAAATAAAAAAAAATGAATTAAAGGACAAGCGGTTAAGAAAATGGATGGATGGATCGGACGGATGGAAGTTATTTTCATGCGGGATGGGGAAAAGTGTGTGCCAGTACACCGGTTCATACTACTAACTGTATTTCCTGTCTGTCCCGCTTTTTTCACACAGATGAACAGACCGATCCAGGTGAAGCCAGCAGACAGCGAGAGTCGAGGAGGTACGGCGCATTTTGCTTCCCTTCCTTTCTTTTTGACTTTCTGCTTTTATTGTGACCCCGCAAACATGCTGCCTGTGCATATCAGCCTCACCATTATTTGTCCCATTACACAATGGCCTGTACCTCAACGCAGGCTGACAGTGCAGCCTGGCCAGACCCTCTAGAATTCACAACGCATTATGTAAACAGAGCTTGTCCTCACCAATGTTGGCCAGCGTGGCCTTCAGCTCCTCGCTCTGAGTTTCATCACATGCAAGGATGCATTCACAAACACATATGCAGTCAAGTATGTACATGTAGACATACACGCACACGCCTTGTTGTGCTTGGAGGAGGGGGCACAGGTCATTTATTTTTGTCCTTTAATGGTGCTGTTTGCAAATCCCATTTTCAAAATATTGTTTCTTTGCATTAAGCCAATGAACTTTTGATTTGGTATTTGGTGACATTTTCTACATTTGGAAATGCAGCGACCTGCACTTGATATCAAACAAGAGCAGACAGCTTTGGAAAACGTGTAGTTGTTGTAGATAAATTATTTCATATCGAACAAAACAAGGAGACAAACATGGACAATTAGAGCATATTTTAGCGTTTGCATTAGCTTTTTATTTTGAAAAAAGAAAAAGAAAAGAAGAAGTAAAAACTAGTTTAAATGAATCGCGGGTTTAGTAAAGCTCAGTTTAACTGAATTTCAACTGATACAAATCAATAGCGATAATTGTGGATATCGAAAGTAAAATTACTAACTAATTATGAAATTAAACACGCCACCAGATGTCTGCTATCAGGACCCCGATCCTGTGGCTAGGATATAATGGCTTGGCAGAGAAGCTCAAACTTTTCCTCCTTTGAAAAAAAACTTGCTGACCAAAATAATGGAGCAATAAGGGCAAACAATAAAAGACAAGAAAACAGACAACAGCACAATGAAAAAGAAAGATACTGCTTGGTGACCAGATTTTTTTAAATTAATAAACAGGACACTACAATTTTACTGAAAATCAAATATACAATAAATACTCACTAGGAACTGTTCATACATTTAATGGCTAGTCAATCTGATGACTGGTGTTACTTTACTTATTACTTTAGCTATTGCTAAACGCTAGCTTGGTTAACAGTTCAACAGTGCTAATCAAGTCGTTTCACTCACCGAATATACAACCTTTTTTTGCCTGGTCCTGATAGCTTTTGGAAGGTGGCTGTGTCGTTTACTTCGCATAGGATGCAGAACGCATCGTAACATTGGAAATATGACGCCAGAAAAGCTCCACTTGTGTTGGGTCTAATGCTGCATTCGAGGATGGTCGGAAGTCTGACTTTTCAAACCAGGAAGTGTGTACGGGAATCCGAGAATGAGAACGGAATAAGGTAGAATCATACTTTTTTTCTTCTAATGAGAGAATGGAATCCAATCTTTCTTATGGTATTCATACCATGTTTATGTAGTCATAGCACACAATATTCAGTTTGCTTTGAAAGATGAGTGAAAATGTTTGAAATTGGATGACACTCTAGGGGTTGTTGTTTTGGATAACGTTTGGCAGTAAAAGAGTTAATTGGTTTATCTTATGAATCACTATGACAACTGTGTGATTGACATACACATGGCCCAAATGATTGGTTTGCTGACTGTACTAAAACGGGACTGTCTCAGCAAAAAAACGGGACGTCTGCTCACCCTATTCTACACCTTTGTTTTGAATCTTCCCCAACTGCTCATCTTCAGCCCCTCTGAATCCTCTAAATCGACTTCCCTTATTTATCTGTCTTGTTTAGTATCCCGGTGTTTTCTTCTCAGAGAGTCTTGCACATTCTCAATCAAGATTCATTAAATAGCAACAAGCAAAAAGGTGTCTAATAAAGGTGTTCATATTGATAAAAGGCACAATTTCCCATCTAAAATATGGATGTATGGAGGTATAAAGTAAGGAATGGAAAGAAGGCAATTGAAGATGTCAAGTTGTAGCTTGTGTTATGTAGATTAAACTCTTTTATGGCTGTTTGGTGATATTGGTAATGCTCCTGTCGGGTGTAACAAAGAAGGAAATAAATGAGAGTTTTTGTCATGCCCTACTGAGTGGGTGTGCTCCAAAAAGAGAGAGCGAGAGCTTTGCATGGAGACTCTTAAGTCTTCCTGGTGTATATTGATTTGCTCTCCGGCCGAAAATGTGTGCGTAAATGTGTGTGAGCGTGTGTTAACAGCCCTTTCCCAAAGAAAGATGTAATGTTTATTGGTGCCTTCCCTCGGGAACCGACGGCTTTGGCCATCAATGGATGTGTGTGTCTGTGTGAGTGCGTGTTGGGGGGTGAATTTCAGGATACATGCGCATAGGACGTGCATCTTGCACACCCCACTCTTGTAAACACCCCCCGTCCTCCCCCCGGTGCAAGGCCAGAGCTCAGATTAGTCTTGTTGACTCGGCAAGGACACCCTGTCAGGCACAGGCTGTGGGGAACGGACCGTGAGCACGTTGGCACGCACACACAAACACGCGCACACCTACACGCACGTTAATTTGCGGGGCGCACTCCGAGGCAATTGCACCAAGGCTCATTAATTTCCCAACGTATACATCAATTTCCACAAAGCTCGGATTGGAGAATGTAACATTGGAACAGACTGGCCGACACACAACCCATCTGCTGTTGTTGTGTACTAACACACGTCTGCCTCATGACTTCCCTCAAACACGCATTCGTTGACTCGTTCACGTTGCTTGTGTACATCCCGCCAAAGACAAAAACACACAAGCTTCGCATTTTATTTGTCCAACAACAAATCAATAGAAGCTTTAAATATGAGCTGCCTTTAGCCAACTGACACTTTTTGCTAAATGCTGTCAAATGGTGATTTTACCACAATTACAGAAGAAGAATTAGCGTTATCAACTGAGTACTCAACTCATTAGTAATCACTGATACAATGTACATATACCACAAGTACTTATTATACTTAACCCCCCCACCACCACACACAAAAAAAACAAAAAACAATGACAGATCATTTTAAAGAAAGACCCACATATCCCAATACAGATCTTTTGCTTAAAATTGTATAAAAATAAAAAATAAAAATAAAAATAATAATAACAATCTTTAACTCTTTATAATTTTTTATTACTAGTTCCTGATCATAAAACTGCCACAACAGAGCGGCCGAAACTAGTACTGTCGTGAGTATTGCTACTTTAAAATAAGGCTGTATCGCCACCAATAACAATAAATGGTATTGGTATTTGCTCATCCCTAATAAACAAGAACCTTTCACAAAAAGGTACTTCCCTTTTACCATGAAGATGTTAGACTAGGCCGCACACTTTTTTTTAACAAACCCTCAAAATTCAGAAAAAAACACAGACATTAAGTACACGTTAAAAAGGCCAGGTTGAACTGTGTTTGTGAGGTTGCAGCGCCCTCTGTTGGTCAATTTATTGGCACCATTTCAATTATAGTTAGGCAAGTTCTTGGCCCACCTATGCTTGTTGTTAGGACCCACGCTAATCGATAGACTGATGAAGTTGGTCGCTACACGTTCAAGCTTTGCTACAAATTCTCATTTCTCAATGTGTGCGTGCGTTAGCGGCTAGGTGCCTCAATGTAACGTATCAGTATTTCTAAGTATATAGCCATACAATCGCTCCTGTTTAATTTGTGTTGCATTGTATTTGCTTTACAGAAACCACATACATACACCCCCACCCCCCAATTAAACAACAGAAAGAGAGAAGCTGGTCTGATCAATGCCTCACCTGGACGAGACATTCTGCAAGCGGTTATCAATCTCATAATTTAGTTTCTACCAGCAAATATTTTTCAGTACACGTTTTCCATGAAAAACAGCAGGGGGGAAAATCTAGAAAATACCAAGACAAAATATGAAAAAAATGTTGAAAAAAAAGAAAGACAACTGTGAAATTGTAATTTAAATTGTAATATCACCATTCACCACTAGATGGCAGCCATGTTTTTAGTAGCGTGTACAATGGGTTGTGCCCTGCCCTTTACTACTTTGTACAACATGAGTAGGCCTAATAATTTTTTGGTGGATTTGGAATGATGTGCAGGACAAAAATTACCTCAATAATATGATTTTGGGTGAGTAATAAAAAGTAAAATCAAATTAAAAAAATGTACAAAATGAGTTCTTGCACACCTACTTTTTTTTTGTCTTTTTCAGCAGTTTTGTGCCGCCTTAAATGGCAATTTTTCAGCAAAAGAGCCTTTTGCCCAGGAAAACAAACAAACAAAAAACAGTATGCGGTTATTTTGTTGTTTGCTTTAAACTCATTGCTGTTGGGTTAGGATATTGGATCTTTTATTCATGCATGAGAAATGTATTATGAAAAATGAAATATATTAATTAAGAGCACGCATTATGCACGTATACACATATTTTGTCCAAATTTAAAATAACATTTTGGTTGGAAGTACATGGTCGTAAGTGGCCCCCCCAATAGTAGACCTACTGATAAAAAAAAAATTGTCCCCTCCAGCGTTTTACTTGCTCATCGCTGTGTTCGACTTTACAAAGGTTTTGCATACAGCATTTTTCAATGTCTTTGTTTCTCAGCGAAACTTGACCTCTCATTTATTTTAACGGTGCTGGCATCCTGTCTATGCACATTTGACAACCATAATGTGTTGCTCAATATAAATTATTCCCCTGGAAAGGCTAATTTGGAATGTAACTTGAATTTCAATTAAATGTTAATTGCATCCAGACCTGAGGACAAACACATCTGGTCATCCTAATGCCTACACGTGGTGCATTGACACACATGGTGCTGTTTGTTTTGTGTGTTAAAGAATGCCACCATAGCATCTATTTGGTTCAACCTCATCATTGATTTGGTGCCATCACAATCCCCACACGCAGCAGGCAGCTGTTTTCAGCTACAGTGCTCCATTGTATGTAAAACCTGACCAGATTGAATACTTGCTCCCTGTATTACATACTACCCATTTGATTTTTTTCATTATTATTATTATTATTATTATTATTATTAAAACTTGACATGCTAGAGAAAAAATGAGGGCAGATTCGGAATCAGCGCAAATCCTTTTTAAAGTAAATACTACGAAGGTGTATTAGGGCCATGTATATATATATTTTTTTTTTTTTTTTTTGAGGGCGGGGGCAATATTTAGAGAAAAAAACTCCCAAATTTGCCACTTTATAAACTCGCAAATTTGCCACTTTATATAATGGCAGAGTTGCGAGAAAAAAAAACTCGAAAACTTACACGTAGCATAATATTTGACTGTTTGTACCAATACTTTTCGGTCGGGTTTCCAAATAAGGAGCCTAATTGCTTTAGCATAGATTAACCATATCATTTTAAGCATTCGCCCTTTGAACCGTTGTGTACGACCACTGGCCAGCGACAAAGACGCTTCGCGAAAGGTCCACACCCGTACGATCAAGCATTTAAGTTAATTAGTTAAAATGTATATTTACTTGTACATTTATGTTTCCAGAATTATTATTTATACGTTCATAAATTTTGGTATTTTTGTTGTTGCTGTACAAGTATCTAAGTTGATGTGTCGAATCTGCTGCTCTCCGTCATTCACCAGCCTTTACCTAAAGTATGCTAGCATCTGATTAGTTAGTGTTAGTCAGCTGATAGAGGATCAGGAAGTGTTGTCGCTCTAGCTGCGGTAAATGACGAGTAAAATTTTAATAAAAAAATTAATCTGTCTCCAACCTGCCTTTTCATTTTAGAAATAGTGTCCAATTAACCATCAACAAATCCTCACATGATTAGACTATAGCTACGCTACGTGTATTTCTCGTAAGTTTCTGAGTTTTTTTCTCGCAAATCTGCCACTTTATAAAGTCGCAAATTTGCCACGTCATAAATTCGCAAATTTGCAAGTTTTTTTCTCGGAATATTGCCCCCACCCTCTAAAAAAATGATATTTATTTTAAAAATACTGTATGTGTTGACCAGTGTAAATTTCCCGCCATGTCCCACTCGAACTTGAAGATTTTTGGACAACCAATCATTGATTGGTATCATGTTTGAATCCTATCGTGAACCACACTGCACTATGTGACTGGTATCTCAACCGATGGGTTCGAATGAGACGATTTTGTTGTGATATTTTATGGCCATTTAAGAGGAAGCAAACTCAAAAATGTTCTTTACATTAATATGTTCTGTGCGCCCCCATTAGTGTAAACAAGGCATTCTGATTAATATTGCATTTGTGGAACATGAACTAAGCAGCAAAAAACACCAGATTTTTTCCTTCCTCAAGGGGCGGCCATTTTGCCACTTGCTGTCGACTGAAAATGAACACTCAGGGATCACCTGTTTTCTGAGCTCAGCTGTGATTGGTCATTTCCTGAACTACTGTGATGTTATTTTCAGTCGTCAGGAAGTGGCAAAATGGCTGCCCCCTGAGGGGGCTAAATATGGGTGGCTTATGCTACTTAATTCATATTCCACAAGGGCAATATTAATCAGAATGCTGTTTTTGGACTAGTGGGGGTGTATAGAAGATAAAGAAAGTTTTAAGAGGATCTGTGTTGTAAACTACTACTCCTACCTTTTAGAAGACAGAAAGCTCTTTGTGGGCATGCTCAATAAACAACAGTCTGAAGATGACGTGCGGCGCCTTTTCGAGTCCTTCGGCGGCATCGAGGAGTGCACCATCCTGAGAGGTCCTGATGGCAACAGCAAAGGTGAGCTTCCTGCTATTTATGACTTTGGGTCAGCAGAGTTTTGTCAAAGGCTACTGCACAGAAATGATTCGGCCTTCCAGAGTTGATGACTTTGCAAAGTTCTCCTTAACCACGTCCAAGCAAAGTTATTGGTCAATGAGTGGATGAATACCGTAGATTCCGTAAATTTCAAATGTAGCCGTCATTAGATTGCTTTGTCCACTTGGTATTAATCAATTAACCTTATTTGTCAACCTACATGGAGAAAAAGACAAAGTAAGTCAAGCTGCTTATAAACCATCAAGCCTGGTATCATGCCAGTGAAATGCCCTTTCACTGTGTTGTCACAGTGCTTGAAGTTATCACGGGGCTTAGCAGCCAACTCTGCGGCCTGTCGATAACTAAGCCTGATGATTACAGTGGGCTTGATCATTCTGATGCCTCCATGAAGCTCCATTAACAAGAGTCCATCAGCCAGCGTGCGCAGCTAAATGGGCTTGAGCTCAATAATGACTGGCAACTTGATCATTCAAATTCATCAACAGGCCTTGTCAATACGAAGCCACGTCCCGTTGCTGTGGTATTTTAAGCCCCATCAGAGGATCTCAAAGTTGTTAATGATGTCAAAGTGCCTTGTTTAGCCTTCCTGTTTTTGTGCAATTCAACGTCGAGCCTCGTGATTGGTGGTCTTCCGTAGAAACATTGCATCATGTTTGTACGGAAGAGGATTAGGGCCAGTGAAGAGAGAAAAAACTGTTTGGCAGGATTCTCACTTTAGTCTCAGAATTTTCACTTTAAAGTCGGAATTCTTATTTTAAAGTCAGAATTCTCACTTAAATCTCAGAATTCTGACTTTAAAGTGAGAATTCTGACTTTATTCTAATTCTCACCTTAATCACAGAATTCTGACTTTAGCCAGAAAAGAATTCTGAGATTAAAGTGAGAATTCTCACTTAAAAGTCAGAATTCTGAGATTAAAGTCAGAATTCTTTAAGGTCAGAATTCTAAGAATGAAGTCAGAATTCTGCCAACCTTTTTTTTTTCTCTTCACTGGCCCTAATCCTTTTCCGTATGTTTGTCCTCAGTTCTGTTGCTCACTGTTCTTTCTCTCTCTTTAGGCTGCGCATTTGTAAAATACTCGTCTCACGCCGAAGCTCAGGCGGCCATCAGTTCACTACACGGCAGCCAGACGATGCCTGTGAGTAGCTATGCGTGAGAGCTTGTAGATTTATGTGAGTGGCAAGAGTCACTGCAGAGGTGAATCGCAACGAGCTTAATTACCTCCTAAAAGTTATAAAGTTATACTTTATTAATCCCTCTGTGGAAAAGTGTCCCCTGCCTTTGACCCATGCCAACTACAACAGGGGCAAAGTCGAGCTTTGAAGCTACTTGGCTTGGCAGAGCAAAATTCATGCTTAGAGAGAGACTTACTACTCTCTCTACTTTTCATGGCTTTGTATTGCTGTTCATGGGAGGAGTAAAATATGTGCTTTGTGTACAACGGGGGACACAAGGTGATGTCATTCGTCCATCTGTACATACTAACCTACTGTCTGGTATTTGTGTGTGTTTGTGAATGCACAGGGTGCTTCATCCAGTCTGGTGGTAAAGTTCGCAGACACGGATAAGGAGCGCACCATTCGCCGCATGCAGCAGATGGCTGGTCAGATGGGCATTTTCAACCCTATGGCCCTGCAGTTTGGAGCCTACGGAGCCTACGCTCAGGCAAGACCCTCACAAAGCACATTTTTGCAACACATTTAGGAGCCATTTACATAGCACCATTTTGAACTGACAATATGCTGTTTTAGAGCTGAATGGGGAAAAGATGTAAGAACATGTCCCATAGTGGATGTTTTTTTTTCCAAACCAATGCTTTTTTAAACACACTTTCAACTGAAAATGGTTACTGCTTCTCTCGAAAAATAGTTTGACACCTCCTCCAGTAGGTTGTACATTTACCATATACCACTACTGTGTTCAGATTTTAAACCCAACTATACTGTAAAGCAGGAGAACAAGGAATTGTGGTGCCTGGATCATTGGCATGCCATCAGAAACTTAATCCACAGAGACTGAATACTGGACAAAAGCTTCAAACTTTTTGCAAGAAAAATGATCAAACTCCAACCACAGTTGTGTACATTCTCCAAGATATTATGTAAAATGTCTGTATTGATAAGATAAATATTTTAATATGCACTAAGGTGAAGACATTGCCATATGAACATATACAGTACTATACAAGGGGTCAACAACCTTCCCTGTCAAAAAAAAACATTTTAGGCCAAATTTATAACACACACAAAAATCTGTCTGGAGCCGCAAAACATTTGAACATTGTGATGAAGTAAACGGGGTTAGTTTAGGCTAATATACTGAGGGCCCAAATGCTTTAATTTTTCATGCATTTTTAGATCACCTTCCTCTCTGTCAAATTTTTGACATTTTGGGCAATTTTAGGGACATTTGATGGTATTTTTTTGCCTTTCTTCTTCCTTTTTTGGACATGTTATGGTTTGTTTTGTTTTGACATTTTTTTACAGCACATTCTGACATTTTTTACATTTTTGAAAAGTATATTGTTACTTTTTAAACATTTTCTTAACTGCCTTTTTTATTCAATTCTGTGACATTTTTTGCAATTTCATGGACATTCTATGGTTATTTTCTGCCTTTCCTAAAACTTTTTGGACATTTTATGGTCACTTTTTGGACATTTTTAGGTAATCTTTTAAAACTTTTTAATCTACCTTTCGTCTCTCTTTTTCTGACATTTTTTGAATATTTAATTATTCTTTTTTAATCTAGATCATTAATTCATTAAAGAAGATTTTATCTAAAATATATATATATGTATATATATATATATATATTTTAAAAATATTAATTTCTACAATTTTTTTTAGAGATCCACAGGGAGCCACGGGAGAGGGACTAAAGAGGCTCCAGAACTGCAGGTTGCAAAACCCTGCACTATACTATACTATGCCAAACTATACTATACTATACCACTGAGCTGGCCTAATCCACTAGATTTATCCCATTGTTAAACATTATGAATGATTCTCATTATGGCAAGTGTGAACCGACGTTTATATCGAAGCGAAAAATTACACTTTTCACTGTGGGTCGCTGAAAAATTGTCATACTACCCTTTAACTTACTAACATTTGCTTTTAGTTGGTTTTATAGTCATTTTAAATGTAACCTCCTCCTCCCTGTAGGTGCAGCAGCAGGCCGCATTGATGGCATCTGTAGGCCAGGGGGGCTACCTCAGTCCGATGGCCGCCTTTGCTGCTGCCCAGATGCAGCACATGGCCACCATCAATGGCCTCCCTGGAGCACCGCTAACGCCCACGTCAGGTAACGGCAGTAAAAGCTATATCTATCATTTCATCTAAAGCAGCTAAAAATGTGATATGCTTTAAAAATGGGAACAGCTGCAATGCAGTGTGATGAATAATAAACAGCGAGTTTCAACATTACTTCCTGGTTTAATACTGGATTTAGGCACATTTTGTGAGATTATTATAATGCTTATTAAAAAAATCTGAAATTATACAGTGTTAGTGACTGTTATCATAAACTGTTTACTTTTATCTGCATCCACTTGTATCACACAAAGGATTATAGGGAGCTAGGAAATCAGCCTTGACATTTAATGTCTTTACTGGACCACTGGACCGCCCCCTCTGACATTTGCAAGAGTTACTTGCTGGCTAGTCAAAGTAAAACTTTCCATAATGTCTCATGGGGGAAATATAGACAATTACTCACTGTTACCCTCTCTGATTTTACTCCTTCCTGGTTGCAGGCGGTAGCACTCCTCCAGGCATCAGCGCCCCCACAGTGACCAGCATCCCTTCCCCCATTAGTGTCAATGGTTTTACTGGCATGCCGCCCCCTCAAGCAAATGGACAGCCACCTGCAGAGGCCGTCTTCACCAATGGGATACATCATTACCCTGGTAAAGCCATAAACAAAAAAAAAACACTTTATAATGTACAAAAATCTCAGCATTGTTGCATTCAACCACACACTACATCTATAATATTGGATGTGATGTGTAAAGGCTTCACTGAAAAAGTGTTAAATCTTTGTACTGAACAGAGTGCAATGCTTTCATACAAGAAGATAGATTTAACATCCAATTATATGCCGTATGCTGACCTACAATTAGTGGTACAACGGATCACAAAAGTCACGGTTCGGGTCGGATCACAGATTTGAGTCACGGATTGTTTTTTGCATTAACAAAAAAAAATTGTACTTTGTCTTCATTTATTTTGTATTACCCTTTTACCTCTCTAATATAGCTGTTAAAGATTTAGGAACACAACTTTAAGTGCAATATGAGCCAGAAACATTCTTATTTTATACATGGTCAATGCGTAAAATAACAAAGTATTAATGGATTACAGTTGTGTTCCTAAAATCTCAACGGCTACGTTTGGCATTTTAAGTTGAATGTTTTTTCTTTTTTTGTGTGGGCAAAAAGTGTTTTATAAAATAAATGAAGACGTTCTGTTAATCTTTTTTTAATTTTTCTTTCTTTTCATTTTTTTTTTAAATAATGAAAAGACCTCAAAGTGGAAAGTGAATTACAAAGTAGCCTTGGTCCAGAATATTGAAAAAGAATTCAAGTAAGCCAGGTGTCACCTTGTCAACTCATTTACAACTGCCAGCCAGGCACTTGTTCGTAATGCTAACAGCTAGCTGACAGCCACTTACGTCAGAGACTTCTGACGTATCATACAATGACTGCATAATTAATTAGCGGTTTCTTAGCGTCCTAAATTAGTGATTGAATATGAGTTGATGCATTGTGTTGATGTTGGTCGCAACTACAATGTCAATCAACTATGATACAGAAACGTCTAAAAGGGAAGTCAAACTAGCCATCATGCCACGACGTGGGCAAACTTCAAAGTAAAAGTCTACTAAGGCTATTTGCATTGCCGTCAACTGTATTTGATCAACTTTATTTTTTAAGTTAGCCTTAGGCGGCATGTTACGTTGAGTATGTTTCAGCTTCCGCGATCCGAACCGTGGGGCTTGACCACGGAATCGACCACGGATCAATGTTAATCCATTGCACCACTACCTACAATGTATGTTTACTTCATTAATAACATTATTCGTAACAAAAGTACAATTTGCATGCAGCAGACGATAATTTCTAAGTGGTCGTGGAAGCCGGATCAGGCCTATTATTTTATCCTGTAACACTGATTAATTAAAAAAAAATCTTCATCAAATACTTGAAAAAGTTATTTGTTTCACTGAATAGAGGTTATTTGTTTTCTTCCACTCTCTGAGGTATAGGAAGGTTGGTCTTTATACATTAGATACACCATTATGATGAGCTACGATGCAAATTTACTCCGGGGGAAGTCCATTTATTGCAGTGTACACACAGCGGCTGATATTTTGCCATAATTTCAATGCAGTTAGTGAGTTGGGTTTAAGGCACATTATTTTCATTACATTCATAAATAATGACAAAAAAATACTTACTAAATAGAGTAAATTAACACAAATTCCTACCCAATTCTTAAGCAGAAGCTATGTGAATCCAAACAAATCCAATTAATATAATGAAAATGTATTCTCTCTCTGAATCATAAACATTGTTATGTTGAACTATTTAACTTGGTTATTTTCTGTTTAAGAAGAGAAGGAAGGAAACTACCGTATTAAATGGGGTTCCTTTTTTGTTTTTGTCTTCCCAGTGTTGCAAGAAGTGGTTTTTAGGGAGGACTCCGAGAAAAATGGCTTGGGTGTAGCTCCAAGGAGTTGCTTTGGAGTTCAGGGTGGCTGCTTTCTCTCTTCGCTATCTGAAGGTAGTCTCATCAACTGCTTATCTTCTCCACACCTTCATCCTTTAGTGTTAATATCAGTGTTATATCGGTGGTGCATGCCTTTTCTTTGCTGTGTTTTTTTTTTTTTAGTTTTTACTATGCTTTCTTGTACAGTTCTTATATTTACTGATAATGTGAAGAATAAGCGGTTAAGAAAATGGATGGATGGATGGATGGATGCATGCATGGGAGCAGATCATTAGGATGTAATACCTTAATATTACAAAACACATACCATAGTAAACCACCGCATACTCCCAGTTCGGCACCTACAGATTTTTTTTTTCAACATTTGGCTTTTTGCTCCCTGATTGCCTTTACTGTGATCATCAATAAATAGGACTAGCAATACACCACTGGAAATTCATTGTCCATCATTCGATTAGGCTGTGTGTATAAATAATAATAGTGCAAATATCAATGGCATTCGACTCCTGAAACAAAAAAAAGTTGAAGTCGATTAGGTATCAAAATAATAACATGCATTGCGTAGTGCCACCATCTTCAACTGTTGCCATCTTTTAGATAGAGACACGCCTAACCATGACCCCTCCCCCCCCCAAAAAAAAATAGCCTCCAAGAGTCAAAAAAATTATGTAAAAAAGCTCAACGTGGATTAATTTCCAAAAACCGTGATCGATTATCACCAAAATGTATGTGCACGCTACTCGTACCAATTTGATACTGTGAAAATATTCGAACGATTGTCCCAATATTTTGGATTTTATGGACGTTCTTAAGTCGTTGCCTCTTCATATCCGTGTCTATAGAATAAAAATTAACATCACATAATATACGAAAACTCCAACTATGAAGATTTAGGGTAAATTTTTTACCCATAATGCAATGGGGTATTGACTTGCGGGTGCTCAAGTAATACCCCGTTGCATTATGGCAAAATAATATCCTATATTTGTAGCATTTAGCTGATAAGTACTTTTGAACGTATTTGTGAATATGTTCCAATGAATTTGCACGTTCAAACGTACTTGCGAGTATGTTGTTTAAATTACCGGTAAACATATTTGTGAGTACGTTCAAACATACTCGTAAACATAATAACCAGTCAAAAATGTTTACTCCACATTGGTAGTTCCTTTCTTCCGTATAGAGATGTCAAAATTAATCGATTATTAAAGTAATCGACAAATATTTTAAAAATGGAGTAATCGTTTGGAGCCATTATTTCATTTAAAAATGTCCAAATCCTCTGATTTCAGCATATCAACAGTAATTGTTCACTGATTTCTGTAGTCCTTGAATCTTCTGTGTTTAATCAAAATAAGACATTTGCAAACATCTGTTTTTACTTTGGAAAACAATGACTGAACCGATAACACCTAGTACAACATCAATCCCCATTTTCAATTACTATACGAATACAAAGTACGAAATAAACATCAATCGCTGGTTAATATACAGTAAAAAACAAAGAAAAAAAAAAACGATTTTCTAATATACTTTAATGCAAAATGAATCAGATTAATCGAGTGAATAATTGATAGATCGATTCTTAAAATGTTCGATAGTCACAGCACTACGTATAACCATATAAAACCAGGGCGGCCACACAAAAAATTGCAAGTGCTTTTTTTACCATTACTGATCAAACTATATTGATATGACCCATACTTTTGAGAAAGTGTGATTGGCTAGCAACCAGGCCAGGTTGTAACCTGCTTCTCACCCACAACCCAAGTGAGGATAAGTGGTAAAGAAAATTAATGTTTCACTAAATGGATTACTTTTGTTTATTCTATAAACTCCATAGAAAACATAACTAAGGTCGAGTGTTATTCTGTTCCCCTAATATTTTCCAGAGCTTTACAACGATGACTGAATGATAGCTTCAGGACATTTTCTTTCTTAACATCTGGCAACTTTCCCTTCATTTAAGGAAACAATTAAGCTTGTGCACATTGGGAGAGATCAGCACCTCACACTGAGAACTAACCTCTGGCCTCTTTTGTCTCTTTCCTCCGATTCCTCATGTTGTAACCCCACTCCCTCCCGCTGTTATTACATATTACTCGCCCCTGCCTCTGTGTGCTCCTCTCCTCCCCGTTATCTACATTCCTGCTCCGTCTCACTGCTGCTTTATATCCTTTCTCTTTCTATACCCTGGTACACACCCACTCCATCCATCCATCCATCCATCCTTTGGCCTCCACCTTCTTCTTCATCTCTTCTGGAGCAGCTCAAAGTCCCACTGCAGCTGATCCTCTCCAGCAGGCTTACACGGGAGTCCAGCAGTATGCAGGTGTGTTCATGTGCGTGTGTGTATAAGACGGACGGAACAAGTGAAGGAGATAAAGATTTTCTTTTTTTTGCATTTTCATTTTGGAATTTTCACCATGTAGTGTCACGCCTGTCCGACATCAATTTATTCTCTGCTCTTTATAGCATATGTGTGAGTGTGAAACATGCACACTCTATTGTCTGTTATCTGATCGATTGCTTGCTGTGCCCCGGTGTATATCATGTTGTTTGTGTGTGTGTGTGTGTAAGTGTGTGCGGCAACGTGCTCTCATCACAACTGTTATCTGATCGGTGTGTGTGCGTTTGTGTGTGTGCCTCAGCAGCCTACCCTGCTGCATACGGCCAGATCAGCCAGGCCTTCCCCCACCCTACAACCATCATCCCGCAGCAGCAACGAGAAGGTAAAATATGCAATATTTGAATTACGAGTCAAATATTTAACACTTGTTTGACACGCTTGACTCACAAACATGTACATACAATATGTGCGTATTTACTTATACACCAAGAGTGTGTGAGGGGTGAAATGCAAAGGTCAGATTGTTTATAAAAGTAGAGATGATTCGAGGCTGTGAGTTCGCTGACCATACAATCCTACAAGTGTTTGGTAGATGCAACATGGGAGCATAATGACACAGGACTGTGACCTTGCTGCCCTCTTGTGGTTTACCAACAAAACAATACACTACCATGTAGTAAACATTTTTTTTTTTATTGTATTACTTTAATTTTTACTTTAAAAAGACTATATTTGGTCCCAGTCTAAACTAGAGAAAATTTTACATTTGGAAGAGAGTAAAATATTCAAAAAATAAATAAAAAACAGGGTTATCACTCAAGGGTTGAGGAACGACTTTTGAGGCTGGCACACAAAAAAACGGCCCTGGCATTTTTAATTAGTCATGTAGTTCTGCCACTAATGCTTAGTGATGTTTAAGTTTGTTATCTACATATGAAATTGATTAACGGATTGATTCATCTAAATTGTGGGCTAGTCTCTTGGGGTAAAATGTAGGAAAATAATAATCTTTTAAAAACTGCATGGGCCCTAAAAGAGGCCAGCCCACCGGGCATCTGCCCTTAATGCCAGATGGCCAGTCCACCCCTGACCTCTGACCATTTTTGGCCTCCTTTTGGACACACCAGCAATGTTATCCAACAGTAGGAATGGCATAGCTCAAGAGATCTCCCATATTGATTGTTCCTGAACCCTTGAGTGATTTTTCATTAAATTTTTTATATAATATTTTACTCTCTTCCGAGTGTAAAATTTACTCTGTTAAGACTGAGACCGAATATAGTCTTTTTCAGAGTAAAATTTAGTGTGCATTTTACATTTGGAAAAATTCACAGCACGTCATTATACTGTACATCGCTGGCATATACATCAAAGATATATGTAGGACATGAATAATTTTGGGATCAATTAAGTGAAAGTGGATCATTTCTGGCAGCACACCTGTTTATCTCTTACAGTGTCCTGGTTGGGACTCACTAACTACACATGTGGGGAAATGTGTTATAGTCCACTGAAACCTAGGTTGAACTTTTTGACCATGATTCCCAGACGCATGTTTGGCAGTGCAAGTGACAGAAACATACACAAATTCCTCTTTGTGAAGGCTATCTATGTTGTGTCTATAAATGTTACTGTCCTTATTTAATATTGTACTAGCAATTCTCTTTAACTAAGTCAGCGGTTCTTAACCTGGGTTCGATTGAACCCCAGAGGTTTGGTGAGTCAGTTTCAGAGGTTAGGGGGAGGTGACAACACATACCCGACTCATATGATTCGTGATGATATGTCCCGCTTGGCCAACATTGGCTGTATGTGATCACGCTGCAGGTCAATCTCTGGTGTCTTGGTCTGGCGGAGCTACAAAGAGAAGATTGATGGGCGGACTTTTGCATATTCATTAAGAAGTAACATCAGCTATTCATTCTCCAGCCTTATAAAGTAGCCCGAGCAGTTTGGGAGCGTGCGCTATTTTGGATTTTGTTATTAGACACAAGCTTGTTTTCAAAATAAGACCAGATCAATCATCAACAACAACAACAACAAAAAAGCTGTGTCCAAAAGTTTCTTCAATAGCCTCCAGCGTTATCCTGACAACAACCAGAATTGTCAAGATGTTTCCAGCTCAAAGCAATTATTTCAACTCAACTGTTTATTGATTCTCATTTGATGTAGGGGGAGACCGGGGCTAGTTGTAACACGGGTAAGTTGCCACACATAATTATCTTCTCCACCAGAGGGCGCAACGAAAAAGTGGAATACAGTACTAGTTTTCTTCGTATAAATCAGGGTTTGTGTACTATCTGAGAACAGCACATTGTGAGCTGACATGAGTGCCAGTTATCTGTTTTGCACAACCCAAAGTAATTTTTTAAAACTTTATATATTTTGAAACGTAGACAAATTCTCGCAGCAGATCATGTGAACTTGTTAGAGGAGCGATTCAGGCATCTTGTCATGCCTCAGTCACGGCTCTGTTTTTAGCTAACTTTAAACTATAGAGCAATTAGCCAACATGGTAGTTTGGGCCAACTTGTCTCAGTCATTTTGGGGTTTGTTGTCACATATGCAAAGAATGGGCCAATGAAAAATGCACCTCTGATAACTCTGTCTACGTATGCCAGAATTGTTTTTCTGATGATGAGTCTGAAGAGTCAGGAAATTAGTTTGCCAGATTGTGTTTCATAGTTTAAAAATTGATTTTCCAGTTGTTGGAACTACAGTATGCCCACGTCAGGACTGGTTTAAGATTCATGATGAACCATCCATCCACCTATCCAACTGAAATGCTTTATTTAAAAAATATATATATATATTCAATTTAATCTCAAATTTCCAGTTTAAGGGAAGCAAAACGGGCATTTGAGGCTGAGAGCTATAACATACCAGCAGTTCCTAAGAACTTTAATCTATTTAATATTGTATTTATGTTAAAGTTTGTTCAATGACTGTGGTATTTTTTTAAGATCAATGATAAACAATTTATCTGACTGTAAAAAACAAAACAAAATAAAAAACAGGAGAATAAGGATCATTTTGTCCAGTGTGACATCTTACTCCATATAGTGTGACAACTTACTCATTAGTGGGACAACATGTCACATGTTCACACCCCTCTATTTGATGGCTTATAACGCTGCACTGACGCAAGGTATGAAAATGACATGAATACAAAAAATATGCCTAAAACTTTGGTCTTTCATCTGGTATACATTTTGTTTATATAGGATGATTCCAACAAATATATAAAAGTATAAAAAAGTGATACAACTAGCCCTGGTCTCCCTACCTAAGGAAGCGTCCAGTACAGTATATCATTCTCATGACCTGTTTTGCCGCCCTCTCTCACTGTTTGCGTCTCCCGACGTTTCTCTGTCTGTCTCTTTGTCCCATGCACAGGTCCAGAAGGTTGCAACCTCTTCATCTACCACCTCCCTCAGGAGTTTGGGGATGGCGAACTGATGCAGATGTTCCTGCCATTCGGTAATGTCATCTCCTCCAAAGTGTTTGTGGATCGAGCGACAAACCAAAGTAAATGCTTTGGTGGGTAAAAATTAACAGAACCAGAAGATTATTGATTATTTATTCTGATTATTCTTTTTTACTAATCACCTTCTTTACTGCAGCCCCTTGCTAACCTCCCAGCACCTCCCTGTTTCGAACCAAATGAAAAAAGAGAGATTTATGTAGAGTTGTGCAACAACTAAATTGTGATTGATTTGATGACTTGACATTTGAAATTGAATTATTAAATTCTGGCTTGCTTTGTGAAGGACGGCAAATGCAACTTTCGACTTCTATCTTAAAGTAACCTTTGAATGAACACATCAGTGCCTAATGAGCATACATCCTCGTTCGGTACACTCTATGACATCCAGTACAAAAATGTTGTCAAACATTCTGCCTTGACAAAGAGAATAATGTTCAGTTTTTACAAGTAGTCATTTTTCATGTTTATTTTTTATTGTTGTGGTTTGCAGTGGTGAAGAACAACACTGCATCAAGCTGAGTTTCTAATATTTAGTTACTTGATATGATACAAAATTAGGGGTCTCAAAGTTAGTGTGTTAATTTTTAGGTTATTTAAGGTTCCTATAACGCCAGTCATTTTTTTAATGTGCGGTTAATGGAAAGCCTGTACTGGGGGAATTCCAGTCGCAAAGCAGCAGACATGTCCACGTCAAAATTTAGCAGTAATGAATAAATGTAATAATAATGCATATATTTGTGGAGACTGGGGTCAAGTTGTATTTTACAATTTTAAAAATGTGCAGAATTTCACTAATTACTTCCGGTTAAAGATTAGATAGCTCTTAATATGGAAAAAGAAATGCCCTGAGCTGTCACCAACGTCTTACAGATGCAATTATGCCATCTAGTGGCAGAAAAATTACCTCAACACAAATCAATATCGCACTTGTTTTTTACAGTACATGTTTTAAGTTTTAACTCAGTGTTATGAATTATTATGAAATTACTGTATCAATGACTCAAAGATGCAGCCATATTTCTATTAGTTTAGCATTTTTTCCCAATTTTTATGTTAGTAATTCTTAATAAACAAACAAACAAAATCAGTGATATACCATTTTGGTCATTTGGTTTAAAAAAAAAAAAAAAAAACTTCACTCCCCTCCTTCCATTTTCTGCATCTTGCTTTGTATTTTTGGCGGAGCTCTGAACTTGTTCAACTGTGTTTTACCAAGAGCAAAAGTCAATGAAATCTGCACTATCCCATCAAAACAAAACTGATTTACTGTCAATTTATGTGCTGTGATTAATGCTTTTTTAAAATTATTATTATACTAAACTCTACAGTGACTGGAAAGGCATCATGTGGTTTCAAAGTTACTATGGTGATGTACTTCCCAATTTCAGCACATATGGAGGGTGGGGAAATGAATGTTAAGCATAATTAAGCTTTGCCAGGTTCCTGAAGAACTAGCTTCTGATAGGCCAATGCGCTTTAGGCTCCTGCCCCTGACTCTCAAGAAAGACTGCACCAATTTCTTGTTCCCTTGACTCCTTTTTTGTAATTTTAAAATGAATGATGCGTTTCACCTTAGGCCAATAATAAAGCACAGTCTAGAATAAAATGTCCTGTGTGGCGTCATGATTATTGGGTATCTTCTATTAGTTTAGCATTTTTTCCCAATTTTTATGTTAGTAAGAGTATGAAAACTAAGAAAAAAATATTTTATTGTACATATCGTACATTTAGAACAGATATCAAATTTGCGATTAAGCGCGAGTTTACTATTGAAATCATGCGATTAATTGCTATCAAAAATGTTAATCGCCTGACACCCCTAATAAAAATACTAGAGCATTATTGCCTTTTCAAAGGAAAAATGTTTGATAAAGCTCTTGGACTGGTTCTCATTAAGATTGTATGGGTGTACCTAATGAAGTGTCCAGTGTGCGGACTGCAAATATGAACATGCAGCTTGAATTTGAGATGTGGAAGCCAAAAACAATTACATTGAACTACAGCACAACTGAGTCAATATTTTTGGTTTTATTGTTAACGCCATCATTTCATATTGTGATTTTGGTTGCATGCTACTCTTATTTTTGTGATCCTGTTGTTGTTTTTGTTGTTGTTGTTCAAATATGATTGTAATATATTTTACTCCTTGTAGCATTATGGGAAACTTGTGTTGATTTGTAACATTTAAAGATGTCTTCCTACAGCTACTATTCAATTAACTCATTTGCTCCCAAAAACGTATAAATACGTTGTATTTTAAATATTACCAGTGTCCCAAAAACGTTTTGTTTATTTTATGCTCAAGCGTGCAGAAGGCTTTGATGCAGCCTCTGAACTGAAGAAAATGCTTGCAGCAATGGTAGTTATTAGAAAAACGGCCATCAGGTGGCAGCAGAGTATAAGAGCTCAACAAGGGCCATGTTGCAAAGAGATATGTTCCCCACTGTTTTAAACAGATTTGTGAATAATGATGAAACTTACCTTTATTCTAATGCTAATTGCTGCAAAACGAAAACTGGTAGAAATATATATTTTTTCTGATGAAAGAAGAGACTCTAATCTTTCTTTTGGTAGGTTCCATGTTTTTATAACAATAGAACACAATATTCTGTGGGCCTTGCAAAATCAGTCAAAACCAGTAAAACAGCTGGGAGCGAAGGGGGTTTCTTCAATGAAAATGGCTGGGAGTGAATGTGTTAAAGTGCTTCATCAATGAATCTCGTACTCACTTTTGTAAGCATTCCTCTTTTAACTGGACACTAACCTGTGCTCCTCTCTGTATTTACCCTCTCACCAGGCTTTGTAAGCTTCGATAACCCAGGCAGTGCCCAAGCTGCCATCCAGTCAATGAACGGCTTCCAGATCGGCATGAAAAGACTCAAGGTGCAGCTGAAGAGGCCAAAGGATGCAAACCGCCCCTACTAGCCCCGGCCCCAGCCAGCCGCTGCCATCCATGGTGGCCGGGGTAGCTGTCGCACACAGGGGAAGACAGGTCAGACCTTGAGCTCACATTTGCTAGTCTGATGGGTGATTAACCGAGCCGTTGCATACACACGCTGACCCACATCGTATTGACGGATGCTGAAATGGCAAAGCCGTTTATGAATGTGCCTGATGTGGTTTCACTAACCTTTTCGAAATGTCATAAAACATTTGCAGATGCCTAATAAAAAGCGGATCATCTGCAAATTGCTTGTAAAGAACAGTGATGTAGCATCACTGAGAGTTCAAGCAGCCGTTTTTAAATGTTAATTTCAGCATCGTCGTTTGGACTGATGACTGTGTAAGCTACAGTAGTCCCCTGATAAGCTACATCTGGCAGCTGTATCCGTACGTGAAAAAGAAGCACGCATCGTACACTATGTGGACAAAAATATCGAGACACGTCCTTTCTTTCAATCAGAAGTTGAACTACACTAATCAGTTCCTCCTAATATTTTAATTCTTGCACTTACCAAGTCATGTTTTACATGTTTTGTGCTTTTTGGTCCTTTTATGGTTCCACCATCATGACTGTGTAACAGTGCAAATATCCTGAATTTAGTGTTATAGTTTTCGAGACCACTTTTTTTTTCATCTCGGAATCAAAGGCATGTCTTGACTTGGTCTCGGACAGGATAGACTCTGGATTTTTGATGAAGCCCAGTCAAGACCAGGCTAGTACTAATGTGATCAGAAGTGAAACAAGAAATGTTATTACATTTGAGATTTGTTTCATTGTTTTTTTTCCAAAATAATTTGTCTTTGTTGAATGTTGTTTTTGTTTGAGTTCTTTTTTGATGCCAACGTAATGGACAAAAAAGATACTGGTCGTTCTGTTCAGTTTTTTTCTCTGATATATACGGTCTTGGTCTTGTCTCGGTCTCAATACGCTCAAGTCTCAATAATGTCTTGGTTGGTGTCGTCTTGACTACACTACCTGAAGGCAACAATGTCGAAAGAGCAAATACTTTATAGTCAAATAATCTTACTACTTGTATTGCAATTTTTCATCCACATACATTATGAACTGTACTGTAAATTAAAAATGTTAGTTGCTAAGTGTGTACATAATAATAATAATATTAATAATAATAATAATAATAATAATAAAAACAGAAGAAAAACAAAAGCATTACCACCAATGACTTTATGAACAGTAGGCAGTGGTGACTCAATTAGAGAAGCAAATTGGCCATTAAAAACGAATGCCGAATCCAAATTTTCGGATTTGAGTCTTAACGGGTCACATAAAAACCATAACGTCAGCCAGTGCGTAGTTTACAGTGTCATTTCTCCCTTCCCTCTCCTCCACCCTCCAACGTCCTCTCTCACACTTTTGTTTACTCACTTTCGGCCTCTCATACTGTCCTAGCAAGCGACACGAAATACGAAAACACCAAAGTTAGATTAGCACTAGCTAGCAGTTGATTGAAAAAAAAAAAGTGGGAATTTTTTTTCAAAAAAAGGAATATAAGGCTTGGTAAAGAGCTTTGGACAACATACGGTGTATATAAAGTACTATATACAGTAATTGCACTGCATCTACCAATATGATCCACTTGGCTTTTTCATTTTTTGGACTATGACGCGCTTTTTGGAAAAAGCACAATTCAATTAGTAACCAATTCTAGTTCATTTGGGACTCGCTGAATAGAAAGTAAACTAATAGCCAAAGTGCTTTTTGGGTGCGAGTCCAAGCTCTAATGAACAGTGAATGAGGTCACCTGAATAACCTCACATCTCACTAGTGTACCACATGCCAGTAAGCTTGATGGGATACTTGACTCATTGAGCCATTTTCAGCAGTAAAAAGTTAATATTTTGTTTATGATTAATATGATAACTTCAATATTTTCAATTAATACCTTTAAAAACATTTTTTTCCACTTGCTGTTGACTGAAGATGACATCATCTGTGCTGAGGAAGTAGGTAACGACCAATCATGGCTTAGTTTACTGACCAAACCCGGAAAACAAGTGAGCCATGATTGGCCATTACTGGCTATGTCATTTTTATGTTAGCAAACAATGCTTTTTGACATTTGGTGCAACAATATTACAAAGAGTGACCTAGTGTGTTCCACTGTAGGTAACAGATAGTAGGTAAATGATTCATTCAGCATGTTGTAGAGAAAGAATTGCCTCCAAAGAAAGAGGCACTTATTACTTGGAAGGCGAGTAATTGTGCCGTTCCTCTTTGTCTCCTCCCTTCATCTGCATGATGGAGAGTTCAGACTGTGTCGTGGTTCATTCACTGCTGATGACTTAATTCAAGGGCAACTTATCACCCACTCACAAACTAACTGATCCATATAAAGACCGTGTCCCGAGGCAAAGCACTGCAGGAAAAATATGGCAAATTCAAATGAATGTGTCACCATTCCTTCCCATACACAAAAATATTCCACGGCTCAAACAGTTTATAATGAAGTTGACATTTCAACACATTAAGGTTTTTGTCATTCTCAGTTTTACTATGACTATGTCCAAATGGTCAAATGCATTGTTTTTTGGGGACTTCAAAACTAAAGCAAAAACAATTATTTATGAAATAGGAATATAATGCTTGTTAAGGGTTCACAGTTTTTTGGAATGGTAAGGTACTTGAAGGATGTTCATATTTTTTGGACCACAGTGACTTTTACTTGAACGGCAGGAAAGAAGTAACTTATTTTAAGCACGAGCACATCACACTGTGTACCTTTGCCAATGGGAGAACCAAGAATGTTGTTTTGCTTTAGCTTTGTTTTTGCTAATGCTAAGCTCGCTAATGCTACACATCATGTAGCTATATCCTCGCATTTGCTAAACTCGCTAATGCTATGCTAGTAGCATCGCCCTTGTTAATGCTATTTTCGATAATGCTACGCTAGTAGCTTTGTCGTCGCTAATGCTATGCTCGCTAATACTAATCTAGTACGCTCGCTAATGCTAAGATAGTTCATCTAAGATAAGAAGGTATGAGAGGCAGCCAGCGCCCACCTTTATAAATTCACTTTCGTTTGTTACAGAAAGGCCAACACACACAGATACACACACACACACACACACACACACACACACACACACTAACTACAAAGGGGTTACGCAGCATATGTCACCTCCGCCCATGTGCAATCCCCACCTCTCTGACGATATGCAGTGACGCATCCTGACTCGAAAGGGAAAATTATGAGCCGTGAAGCACTCAGGCTCTCACCATAGATCCTCCAATATCGGCAAACCTATACACAGTATTCAGTTTAGCTTCCACAAGCGCTTTGTCTGATGGGAGAAAATGGTAAACTTGATGTGAGGGTTAGTTATATATTCTACAAATGATGGTTTACTTAAATGAGCAGCGACACTGCAGTTGGCTCTACCGTTGCGCTCCAGTCTATCAGCCTATATTATCAAAACCTAAACTGCAATTGCATTTTCTGGCCTGAAGATGGCATTGTTTTCACTGTTTTGCGTTGGTGAAGATGCTGGTTTTCTCGTTGCCTAGAGTCTTAAACAACACCTATTTTTACCTGCTCTCATTTCCACACAATCAAAATGGAATGGAGTTTCTCACCTGTTTCACACTCAACACTACTCCAGTTTTCAAATAAATCAAACTTGTATCTATATATTCGAGTGTTCTTCTTTGTTTGTTATTGACATGCTAAACTGTGGGTACAGATTAGTAAACTGTGGGAACAGATTACTAAATTGTGGGAACAGATTACTAAACTGTAGGAACAGATTACTAAACTGTGGGAACAGATTAGTAAACTATGGGTACAGATTACTAAACTATGGGTACAGATTTGTAAACTGTGGGAACAGATTAGTAAACTGTGGGTACATATTAGCACAAAAAAAATACCAAAAAAATCATACCCTGGCACCAGAGGGGCTCCATAAATTCGTGCACAGCCTTAGGTACTTTTATTTGGTATTGGTATCAGTGACTACTTAAGAGTTGAGAACTCGTACTGGGATAGGTCTGGAAAAAAGTAACATAGAACATCTATAGTTCCTTTTATTCTTGAAAATTATCAATACTGTGTGACACAGTATTAAGATAAGAATTAAAACCAGACTACATCTTTTAGCACAAGTTATTCACAAGGCAGGGTCATATTTATAATAGATCATTATTATATTAGGGCGAAGCTCAACAAACTTTATTGATGTAAAATGTTCTGTCTATTGTGTTTTCCAGGTTTTGTAGAGCTGAATTATATGTTGATTATTTGCTACCCGCTGTAGAATGCAAACTCAACATGTGGAACACTGAGGCTGCTTCACAAGGAGAGGACATCGAGGCAGCGAGAGTCAGAATCATGGAAAATTCCTTTTGGATGTACGAAAAACTTTGGAACTCAGTGAGAATTTGTACCACCTCGGTTTGCCCCTGGACCTTTTCTTCTGCACACAACAGCATACACACAGACACACAAACAAACACATCCTTCCACTCAGAACCCTGCTTGAATGACAGCTACCTTTTTTGGACCACAGTGACTTTTACTTGAACAATGGCGGGAAAGAAGTAAAAGACATAAAACACTTTCAGTGACCAACCCCGATGAACTCTTAAAGGGAACAACGGCTGTCAAAGTCCAACAAGAACAATATAAACTTTTTAAAAACTGAATAGCGGATTGCTGAAGGAGATATTTTTGGTCTGGTTTGAGTTTGACACACAAAGGAACAAATTCCGGAAAAGAGACTGTAAGTATGATATTGTCAGGACAAAAATTGGCTTGGATTTGGGATGACGTGTCTTTAGCTTCGGAGTGCCTGTCCGTTTCCAGGGGATACCATTGCCAAGGAGAACCATAGCAACGGTCTCCAGGGAGTCTTACCTGTCATTCCTTAGTTGTTTTAGGGACCAAAAGACCAAACGTTTTTATTGCTGAGGACTTGTAGCGCTAATATACTTGGACCACTGCATCTCTTTCAGCCAACTGGCTCAAGAGTTGTACTAAAAAAAAAAAAGTGTACATTTCCAATATACAGTATATACATACAACGTGTGTATATACATACAGTATATATTGCCAATATGCTTTTGGAATACAGGCAAAACTATTTCAGACGACCAAAAGGGGTCTCTCACTTTGTTAGTTTACAATCACTCCAAAATGTTATTTTATTTTTTTGTTCTTCTTGATTTGTCTTGGGAGGGACGGAGAGTGCATGGGAGGGGCTGCTCCGCATCACAGCCTTATCTTTTTTAACTTAACATCCTAACCTCATTGATAGAGTAACATCATTATCTATATGAACTTGTTTATATTTGCAGTACATACACAGTATACGTATATCGAGCATTCAAGAAAATGTATTCATATATACGGCATATATGGATAAACTGATATTAATCGCAAACAAATACATATGTACTTATATGCACATATTTGATATATGTGTGTCTGTATATAGAACAGCTACTGACTATGTTGAGCTGTAATTTTTATTTATTTTGGGGAGTGTGTGTGTGGGTGGGGGGGTATAGCTGGAGTTTGAAACTTTGCTCTGCTTGGGATGATTCGCAAATATGGCAGCTCCCAAAAACTGCAGGCATTCCTTTTTCTGATATGCTGACAGGCAGTATACGGCACTGCTAACGGATACATGTGTGTCAATGCACACGACACTGTACATATTGTCTGAAAATGCAAAAAGCCACATCTCAGTAGCAGGCTTCAAGAAAAATCAGGCTCAAGTATTTTAGAGGAAAAGGACAATTATCTTCGACTCTATTCCAAACATATCTTTTATGCTTTGCACGCGCACACACGCACACGCACACGCACACACACAAACACTTGTCTTTGAAACTTGAACCAAAATGAATACGTCTCACAACCCTTGCTCTCTCCCGCATTCGGTAAAAAGTGCATGTAGCGAATGGGCTGTCACCATGTCAAGGTGTGCCTTGTCACCTGCAGTCTGCCATCCAACACTGTGCTCTTGCTAAAATTCAAATAATAATACATTTTTAAAAAATCTCTCACACACACACACACACACACACACACACAAACCTCTGCAAGCAGCCAGCGCACTATTATGATGTCAAAACTACAACCGGATCCATATCAGTTCTCTGTGTAGTGAAAGTTCAATGCATGTCCACACTTAATCCATCCATGTCTTTGAGCTTTTCAAATATACGTATACTCACACGTTATGCTTCCGATAAAAGTGGGCATTATCAAACCCGAGAGCACAGCTACCTACTAAACTATCAAAGCTGCAGGAAAGGCGACTGTGACAAACTCAAAATTAGGCTTAATGTAAGTTTGTAGGCAATAATTGGCTTGCAGTAGTTCACCAGTGACATCTCTGGGCATGAAGCATATCTTTTAGAGCAGGGGTCTCCAACAGATTGGTCTCAAACAATATTTGGACCATTCAATCAATTCACATCCATTCTGCTAGGGTTTACCAAGATGTACAGAAGAGAATTAGTGTCAGTGAAGAGAAAAAAAAAAGGTTGGCAGGATTCTGAATTTATTCTCAGAATTGTGACTTTAAAGTCAGAATTCTCACTTTAATCTCAGAATAGAATTCTCACTTTAATCTCAGAATTCTCACTTTAAAGTGAGAATAATAGTAGCACTAATAAAGTCAGAGTTTTGAGATTAAAGTCAGAATTCTGGCTTTAAAGTCACAATTCTGAGAATAAAGTCAGAATTCTGAATTTAAAGTAACAATTGTCACTTAAAAACTCACTTTAATTCTCACTTTAATTCTCACTCTAAAGTCAGAATTCTGACTCACCTAATCCTCTTCCGTAAAAATGACAATTCTTAGAGCCCATAAAAATGATCTAATCAAAAATGTCATTGTAAATTCAGTATTTAGGAATACACGGTTAAAGTTATGATTTATGTTTGATAAATAATGAGGCCAGTGTCACTTGTGTACAACTGCTGCATTTTCGCATAAAGGTAAAAATAATCGCCTAACATCCTCCATTGATTTAATCAGTCAAGCCCTATTTTTTTATTTTACTTGGGAAGCAGCTCACAAAGTGAAAAAGGTTGGAGACCCCTGTTTGGGAAAATGCCGCCTTATGGTCCAAGTCCTCAAGTAATTCAATAAAAATAAATAAATAAATAAATAAGAATGGTAAAGTGTAGCAATAAGTGTGTGGTGCAAAACAAAAACAAAAAACGTTTATCCATCATAGTGACTGCACCACTAAAGTAGTTTTCGTATTACTTTGGAATACAATTAAAGGTAATGGCAAAATATACAGTACGTACAAAAGGTCACCAGAGTTATTGGCCATGCAGCTGCTGAAGATTACTCAATGAATATTTATACATGTGAATTTTTATAAGGCTATGTGGCACTGGAAGACGATGCTTCCTGTCCGGTGTTGTTACTAGTTTTCCTATAAACGCTTCATTATTCCACATCACAAGAAATTCTATGATTGAATAACTGAAGTTTCACCTGCCAAAACCAGTGAGGCAAAAATATTCCGTATGACTTCCGAGGATGCCTGTGCACGACTTGGATGCGCGAGCATGGCAACACTAACAGCTTCAACTCAATCAACTGAATGTGTGGTGAGCCCGCTTTGACTGCAATGCAAAAACAAGAAAGAAAAAAGGGTGTTGGCGTGAGCCACAGGTGGAAGAGTGCCAAGCACATCATCTTCATTCGCCCGCAACTGTAAGCTACAAGTTTACACCAGGAAAAAAAAGTAACTGTTTAAAACGACGCCAGACAGAGCAGAAGTCTGAATATAAATATATATATATAGATATGTAAACATAAACCGATGAATATACTGTAAATTGTTTCTTTTTTTGCTCTGTTCTCCTCTGTACATAGGTTTGCATATTTTATAGGACTTTTACTTCTATCTACAAGGACTGGATAAAGTACTTTAAATACTCGGAAAAAAAAATATATGAATGAAAACATGGTAATGCTCATTAAAACCAGGTACAAAAACAAAAAAAAGTTGCTAGGATACAGTGCGAAATGTAGGACCTGACCAAGGCATTTATCCAGAAAACAGTCAGGGAGAGCATTGATCTCAGTTAGAGCTTAGACACACGTTGACCTATTTTATAACAGAAATACTTTAATAGGTTCTATTCATTTCTGTATTTATTTACAAGTCATGTCTGAGATGATATGCATGCTTTCATGGCATTATTTTTCTATGAGTTGGTATGTGACCAAATAGTTTTTATATGACACGCATGGGCCACTGTTGTGGTCCGCAGATGATCATTGTTCCTGTCTTCAGGATCATGCCTTCAGCACTTCTTAGAAGATGGACAAAATGGCTCCTATTGACCAAGTGATGTCAAAGACAGATTTGAATATTTGTGTTGTATTGATTTACTTCTGTTTGTTTGTGCTGTTTGACTCAAGATCTGAGCTCTATTGTCGCCACTGAGGGGTCTTGCTTAAAAGTGCCACTTTGTATCATCGTCACATTACCTCTTCACAAGTCTCAAAAACAACTGATTGATTATTCTGTTTCTGATGAAAATTTGAACGCGATGCAGTCAGCTACTGTGTTTCAAAGCCTTATGTACATTTTTGTTTATAACTTATGGAAGATAGCTTGGTCGGTTTAAAGCTATGATGATTTTAGACTACTTATTATACTTATGCAGTATATTGTATATAATAGTAATGTGCATATCAAACCTGGTTTCCATCTTATCAGAGTAAAAAAAATTGAGAATCAGAAATAAGTATAATAGATTCCTTTTGAAAACGCAAATTAATTGAAAGATTCTTCTCATGGGTTTGATTTGATTTTTAATTCTACTTTAGTGCTCCCTCATTACCTAACTGTACAATCAGACGTTTGCCTTGGGGTCAAAGTGAGCTTCTGCAATGTAAAGAGTGAAATTCTTAATAAACAAACAAACAAAATCAGTGATATACCATTTTGGTCATTTGGTTTAAAAAAAAAAAAAAAACTTCACTCCCCTCCTTCCATTTTCTGCATCTTGCTTTGTATTTTTGGCGGAGCTCTGATCTTGTTCAACTGTGTTTTACCAAGAGCAAAAGTCAATGAAATCTGCACTATCCCATCAAAACAAAACTGATTTACTGTCAATTTATGTGCTGTGATTAATGCTTTTTTAAAATTATTATTATACTAAACTCTACAGTGACTGGAAAGGCATCATGTGGTTTCAAAGTTACTATGGTGATGTACTTCCCAATTTCAGCACATATGGAGGGTGGGGAAATGAATGTTAAGCATAATTAAGCTTTGCCAGGTTCCTGAAGAACTAGCTTCTGATAGGCCAATGCGCTTTAGGCTCCTGCCCCTGACTCTCAAGAAAGACTGCACCAATTTCTTGTTCCCTTGACTCCTTTTTTGTAATTTTAAAATGAATGATGCGTTTCAGCTTAGGCCAATAATAAAGCACAGTCTAGAATAAAATGTCCTGTGTGGCGTCATGATTATTGGGTAAAAAGTATACAAAAGTTGGTTGAAAAACAGAATGTGTTTGTTGGCTCAAGGAGCTATTGAGTGCGATTCACAAGTATTCAACAGTTCATTTAAAGATTGTTACAGCCTTAATCAATATTAGGAATGAGCGAGTACTGATATCAAGTGTCAGTATTGAGCTGATAACCAGCCTCATTTTCAAGGTATCAATACTCGTGATGGTGGTCGATACCAGTATCGGCTGCCCTCTTGTGGCCAATCAGGAACTAGAAATTACAAGAACAGAAAACTGACATTAATTTCGTGAAATTTTAAGGGCAAATTCTATATTGTGATTTAAAGGTTATTCTTTAAAATTATCGGTCCTTTTCTTTTTTTATTTTGGAGGGGGGTTATGCATCAAGGGTACATACTAATCTGTATCAGTCTGGGGGGGAAGTGGTATTGAACATTCAAAATCAATATACAGTGGGGCATTAAAATTAGTTCGTTTTTTTGGCCCCCGATACCAATTCCAATACAAAGCTTTGCAATATCAGCGGATGCCGATACCATATCGATACCCAAGTCGCTTTTTTTCTCAACATGAAAAAGCTGTCCTGCCATTGGCTCAGAGCATTCAAGGGCCAATAGGATATCTTAGCTCGGCATGCAGTGAACCTGTCACACATCAGTGAATGTCGTGCATGAGCAAGACACAAGATGCTGCATCCAAAATCCTATATTAGCGTCAGAATGAATGGTATCGGCATGTTACTTGTTAGTACTCACTTACCCACTTGTTAGTATCGGAGCCTCTGCCGATACCGGTATCGGAACAACACTACTTGAAATAAGAGTTTAATTTGTTGCTCCCCATTGAGATGACTGAAAATGTCATTAATCCATTCCAGCCTCCCCCGAAAAAAAACGTAAATTTTTGTTATGTGTTTATTAACAAAAACACTGTTTACATTTATAAAACATATAGTATTAAGTTAACATAACTAAACAGAATTTAAAGTATTGAACCATTCATGCATTATGATTAATTGTGTCTCCACCTGATGCATGTGACTTGGCCACCGAGGGCAGTATAATAGCTATGAATAAACACACAAAAACGACTGTCACAACTAAGTACTGTAAGTGACTCAGTAAATTGTAATATTAGTCGTTAGCAGATGATGAAATAAATGATTATATTGTTTGCCTACCTCTGCTGATGGACAATTTGTGTTCAAATATCTGTTTTAAAAACAGCAACTGGCAATGCTATTTGCTAGCTCTTACATAGTGTTTTGTAAAGTATGCTAGCATTAACATAGCATAAACAAAAAGGGTGTTTTTTTTTTTTTTTAGATGAACAGTTAAATGTTTTGCTCCCAAATCAAAGCAACAAAATCTCAAGGCAGCACTATAATGTTACTTTGTAGGTTATTGAGCCATTTTCAGTAGCAAAGTTTATATTTTGTCCAGAATGAATTTGGTAACTTGCTGTCAACTGAAGATGACATCACCTGAGGAAGAAGGTAACGACCAATCATGGCTTCGTTGTGACCAAACCCAGAAAACAGGTGAGTCATGGTCATTACCTACTTCCTCAGCACAGGTGATGTCCATCTTCAGTCGACAGCAAGAATAAATTTTTTTTTTTAAACTTATTAATTGTACAAGAAAAATAATGAAGTTATTAATTTTTTAATAAAAAAAATAATTAATTCTGGACAAAATGTTAACTTTTTACTGCTGAAAATGGCTCAATGAGTCAAGTATCCCTTTAAGGGGGAAAAAAAAAAGACTACAAGCGTATCTTATGAATGGTTTATTTGTATTGAAAATATGACTTCACTCCAAAACATACTGATCTCTAATTTAAAAAAATCTATTTAAGACAACTAAGTTTCACAATTCTTGTCAGCAAATAAAGAAAATATCTTCTAATATTTGGCTTTCTTCCAAGTCCTGCAGGCAATTCAGACGGTAAGGCATCACCGGGGTACGCAGACTTGTGCAGATTGGTTTGGGTGTCGTGAGGACCGGTCCACGTTGTGAAGATTTGAGCCTCCAGGATGATGGTTTTCGTTGCTCATGTGCCGCAACGGGACTAAAGTTATCCAATAAATCAACCGCAGAGAAGTCAAACCTGGGGGGAAAAAAATGTTGCTGTTGTTTAATTCACTTTCTTTCTTCAGTGCCATTTCATGGGCACGGCTTGATTTAAAACAGAGCCCGTCATGTTCCAGTTGACTGTGGAATGGTTGCACTAACAACAAGAAACAAACTGACAGACCCGAAGCTCAAACTTAAGCAAAATGTGAGTGAAGTGGCGTACTCGCACCAGAAATCAAGTGGCCAGCTTATACGTGGAGTGTGCGCTGCTTGTTAACACCATTAATATAAAAGGAAATGACTATATTGCTTGCTGAATTACGGTCTGATCCCTAACAAACAGCTTTAACAAGCCAAAACCACTGGTGTGCTCCAACAGTTGTACACAATTTCTTGTAAGTATGAGAGGGACAAAGAGCAAGAGAACCTGCTGCCTTGTTGCCTGGAATAGAAATGAGGGAATGTGCAGTGAAATAAATAAAGCAAAACAAAGAAGATTAGGCTAATAGAGATTCAATCCCTCAGTCTGTCTGGCTTGATAAATTATTCAACGTATACACACTGGAAGGACAACCATTCCAAATACAAAACATGAATTCTTCAAAGCATGCTCCACTGAGGTTGCTAACATAATTCTCAGCTCGTTTAAAGCTGCATCCATTTGCATCACATGCAGCGCTGCTCACAGCTCCCCTAGGTGAGGTCCACGTTTGGCATGCGCTTGTTCTGCCGTCCCCAAACACAAGTGCTGCGGATCATTTAGTACCGGGCCACAGAGAAGGGAGAAAACTTTTTTTTTTTTATTGCCATTTCGTTTGCATTCATCCGTAGACAAAATTACCACGTCATTCCCGCACTTCACCTTTCTGTGTTACTTTTTCATGCAACAGTAGCCCACAAAGTAACACAAATAAAATAAATGCTTGTTTGCAAGCTGCCATACGTGTCACAGGTTGAGTGTATCACGTGTGTCTTAACATTTTACATTATTTTTCTTTGGTTTTTAAACAAATTATTTTAGCACTTTTAATGCCATTTGTATGCAGTTTTAAACTAACTTAATGCCCCTGTCGCATACATATATGCATAATATACTGTTTATTCATAAGGGCTCTCAGTCGATTACAATTATCGGAATTAACAGTGTTGGGAATGCTGGCATTTAAATCAACGGCGTTAGGTAACTCCGTTCTTTTTTTTCCATAAACTGACTAATCTATCTAATTATTCTCCCCATATTTGAAACGCCGTTATTGTTATTGTATGTGAAATGTGTTGCGTTACAATTCGTTTATTAGTTTCAAGGCTCGAAGTAAGCTTACATGGCGTTGTGCTCTCAAAATGTAATTTGCGCACAGTTAACGGCACTGTTGTTGTCGGACCTCGTTACAATAAAAGTGTCTTGTATAGTCGTGTATAGTGTATGTGTATGTATAGTGACTTTTATTTTGGAAGTGCCGCGGAAAGCGTTTCACAACGTGGCAGACGTACGCGTCTTCCTTCTGGAGCTTAAGGCTTAGCATTTTAGCAAGCGTCCACGTCCCTCGCCTGGAAGTGGAACTGATTCGGGTTTGACGACTTTGACAAGAGTGACATTAATAAAAAATAACAGTAGAGATTTGCAGAAAAAGAGACGCCATGAGGAGCGATTTGTTGACAATTCTGTTCCACCAAGAACCATTAACATCGTGAATCAACAAGCACCATAACAGCGATAAACAAGAGATACCGGTAAGTCATCATAGCGACACACTCGCCTCGTGTAATTAATAGCGCCAACAATTGTATTTCTCTTATTTCACAAGTGCTGAACATGTGAAAAGTGTTGAAAGAAATATCCAATCTTGGCAAATCACACTGACGAAGATGATGGAGTTGAAGTCTGTCGGGAGCACTGAAAGAATTGTATGTGAATGATGCAAAACTAGGGCAGTTTTCTGACGTAAATCAATAATTAAACATGTCTTTAAATGTGTAGAATTATAAACTGAAGATAAATCACCCTACTCTCTTAATTGAAAGTGTACAAAAATATGTTTTTCAAAAAAATTAAGTGCAAGCTGATGATTTTGAGGAGGAAATGTAGTAGTTATGACAATGATTTTGATTATTTTAGCCTGCAACAATCATAAAAATGGGCTAGGACTGTCTACAAATTACCTATAGATGACATATGTGCCACAAATCACCATATATCCAGTGTTTATTTTATTATTATTATGATTGCTGTAGAAACTGGCATTGGTAGAACATACATCACCACTCCAAATCTAATGAATTCTTATTCTTATTATTAGCATTTGTGTAATAAATATTCACAAAAACAAATGAAAACACCCTATGTAGCCTGGACATAATTTTAATTCCTTGTATAAAATATAACAATAATAATAATAATATTAAAAAGAAATCCAAATTATTTGATCAAAAACAATATTTTTAAAAAGTAGTGAAAATAGTTTTGCCTGGTAACGAGTTACTTTTATTATGAAGTAATTCAATTACTAACTCACTTACTTTTTAAGCAAGTAATGAGTAACTATAACTAATTTATTTTATTAAATAATGTTCCCAACAATGGTAATTAATCACAATTTCAAATTAACACGTTATATCTGTTCTAGATATAACGTTATATCTGTTCTCGATCTAACTTTTCACACACTTGTTAATTAACATAAAAGTGGACATATATGCTTACCAAATACAAATGGAAACCCGAACTATTGTCCATGAGTAAATCCAATCCAATCTATCAGCAATGTTATTTGAGTGCCAAGTGTTAGTTTTGACGTTTGAGATTTAATTAATCTAATTTAATCGACTTGCCTTCTTTACTATGGTTGAAAACAAAATCAGTAAAGGTTAATCAATACATAGACACATACATTTGATTTAACAATAAAACAATATTTTAACAAAAAGCAAGTTGTACTGTTTTAATTTAAATTATCAGCAGTATTATTTTTTGTTTGCACAATATTGCACCAAGGATTTTGACTAGATTTGCACAATAAATGTTGTCACGTTTATATCTGTTTTATCGTTGTTATTTGTTTTATGAATTAAGCTTCTCTCTACAGTATTACTAAGGTCAATTTGTGCTCCTACTCATTTGTGAAGGCCATTTCCTGACTTGGTTAGGAAGGACCCAAAAAGCCTTGAAACTTTTTCTTGAAAATTGAACTAAAGTGTGAACATGTTTGAGTTCAAGTGAAAGCTTACGAGGGTCAAGGATAACTATAAAAATAAATACATTCTAAAAAACACAGCGAGAGACTAAGTTCATGTATTTCCCTCATTTGGTTTCCTGCCTGTCAACAGGCGCAGGAGAGAGTGAGCAAAAGTGAGAGTGACTGGCCAAGAGAGGGAGAGAAATTGAGAGCTGGAAAGCAAATGCAGCTTTGTGGATACAGAGAAAGGCAGAGAGGGAACATGGGGGAGGGACTTTGGCGAGGTTCCGTCTCGCGAAATGTGAGAATTTGCATTTTTATTTGTTGATTTATTTAACGGACAGGGCTCTCAAACAGCCATCCATCAACAAACGACATGCTGGTAATGAATAATGCAGCACTTAATGGCGGTCACAATCTATAACAAGGGGGGTGGGGGTACAGTTTGGTCAGAGTGGTGCGGGAGAGAGGGTGGGGCAAAGGGGTGGCATACGGCAGAAAAGAATCCCAGTAGAGATTCAATTGCACAGAGACTTTGTGACTTTACACTTTGAGGTGTAGTCAGATATTAATACACTTCAAGGGACTTCCTGAAAATCTGTCATTGCAGTCTGTATTCTTGGAAGAAAAAAAAAAAAGAATCAGCATGGGCAGGAACAGATGTTCTGTCAGTCAATGTAGTCAAAAAAAACAGCACGTGTGTCTGTCCTGGCTGCTCAGCACAATTTGGCTAAACGACCACATCAATAATTCAGTTGATGGGTTGCAAAAATGTCCGTGTAGCTTCTGGTTTCTTTTGTGTTCACACAACAAAACACCAGATATGGCCCACTTTTCTTAGTGGTCACAAAAGTTATTTAAAAAAAAAATTTTTTAATAAAAAATTAAAATTAAAAACTAAACTTTTTCTGTACAGCTGAGCAGAACAAAGCAGCAAATGATTCAACACAAATAGGCCCAAAATTTAGCAAAATTGCCGTTTGTGGAAAACTAATTATTATATGGACAATTATCGCGCTCCAATACACCAGCAAAAAAAAGCCGAATGCACTCACTGAAAAAACATGACTTTAAGCACATCATCTTCATTTGCACGCTGAAAACGTGATGCTCTCAGAGACTAATGTTGTTACATTACTGCGCACAAGCTGCAACAGAAAACAAAAACAAAAAATACAAGGCCATTTCGATTGAAACAGACTGAAGGGTGCTAGTTTGAATGTAACCAGAGTGTAGTTTAGTTTTATATAGTTTCATTTAGGAATGGGCGAGTATCAATATCATGTATCGCCTTATTTCAATTAATTACGTGCAAT
This sequence comes from Vanacampus margaritifer, assembly GCF_051991255.1. Classification (NCBI taxonomy): domain Eukaryota; kingdom Metazoa; phylum Chordata; class Actinopteri; order Syngnathiformes; family Syngnathidae; genus Vanacampus; species Vanacampus margaritifer. The sequence continues at coordinate 21,558,984 of NC_135439.1, read as the reverse complement.
TTTATGGAAATAGGTATTTCTTTAAAATAATTTTGGGGGGAAATTTTATATATCAAAAGTATTAGTGGTATACGTCATTAGTATCATTAACTACTTCGTACGTATGTGTATCGGTTTGAAAAAAGAGGTACTAAACATCTCTAATTTGATTATTCATTGGTTGGCTTCTTTTTGCATTTGTATTAAAGTTTGCAATTGTAAAAATGTTATTTAGAATGTTTTTTTTTTTTAATGACAAAAGTTTGACCCTGGAACAGATTCATTCAACTTCCATTTATTTATTTTGGTGGTGACATCATTTCAAGACATGTAAAAATCTGAGGTTGGCCAGGTTATGAAAACTGATTGGGTTCGACCATGGAGATTCCACTTTAAAAGGCAAAGATGTGAAAGAATGTCAGTCAAACACACACACACGCAGTGTTTCCCACACCATGTTGGGCATGTCACCCAAGTAAATTGGCCACCATCCAAGTAGATTTCAAGAAAATGCAATAAAAATATATATTTAAAAAAGTGTCGCAAGCAGATATACCGCATATAACATTAGTTTGCAGTCGCTCACTTGAGGATCATGAGGTTAGAGGAGACGCAAGTAGCAGGGCTGAGAACACCACGCATACCCCCCCCCCAAGTAGATTTCAAATCTGTGGGAAACACTGAAAGGTCATCACTTGTTAGGTAATAATGCCCAAATATGTATATATTAGGGATGCGCAATGTGTGAAATTACCCGGCCTTTCAAGTATCGGTACTCATGTCGGCAGCCAATGTTCTTGTGGCCGTTTTCCGATGAGGAACTACAAATTAGAATAATAGAAAATTGTCATTAATTTCATGGAATTTTAAATAAAATGCTATTTTGCGATATATAAAGTATTTATTTTAACTTATCTGTCATTGTTTTTAAATGGAAATGTTATCTATCAAAAGTACTAGCGGTATTTAAACTTGGTATAAGAGTTGAGTACTGATAGGAGTCTGAAAAATAAAAGTATTATCCAATATCTCTACAAAGAAGCATTCACAAGCATATTCATACTTCAGGGCAATTTAGAGTCATCAATTCAACTAAGAAAAGTGTTTATGCAATGTGGGATGAAGCTGCAGTCGCCCAATACTCATTTATTTTTACATATTTTAGGTCAAATAAAACTGATTTATTCTTTCAAAACATGTATGCAGTGCTCCTTCCATTTAGTTTGAAATATGTTCACACTCCTCTGCATGCCTCCTCGCTTGTAACTCTCACTGCACTCTTTCATTAAAGATAGCCGTCTCACCCGGGTGCCCTTATTCATTTGCAGTCCAAACAGTAAGACAGAAGGAAAAAAAAACTATAACGTCCAAAGCATATATCCCGCATGTCAATTTCCCAACCAATCAATAGCACACGTGTAATGGCAGGCAAGATGGAGATGAGATGGAACTGTCTCATTACTAACTGGCACAGGATTCATGAAAGGATTAATAAGGTCACTTCATGTTAACCCGAGCTTTGTTTGGCAATTTGCACATCAAGATTGAACGGTTTAAGATCAGACAGCCCATAGGGGCACGTTGTTGCTGGGTAAAATAGCTTTGTGTAACTCGTAAAATTAATTGCCATAACGCTGTTCAAATATCAATATCATGAGACCACGGTGACTGCGAACAAATGATAAAGAGTACCTCGGCAGTGCAAGGCTTCAAACAGGATGTTCTCAGAGGGACGTAGCCACTGAGCTTGGGAGTGTCACAGTGTCATCAGCAGGTTGCAAGAGAGATACAGACAGATGGGAAAGTCTCAAAAAGGCCTAGAAGTCTACGTCCTTGGAAAGGTATGAATAAGTCTTGTGAGGAGTCCTAACTCTATCCTTGTTTGTCTTAAAGAACATCTTATACAGTATAGCAGCTAGAGCCGTGGTTCTTAACCTGGGCTCGACTGAACCCCATGAATTCAGTGAGTCCGTCTCAGGGGTTTGGCGGAGGTCAAGACACACAACCGACTCATATGATTTGTGATGACATGCCACGCTTGGCCATCATTGGCTGCAGGTGATCCCGCTGTAATGCTTGGTCTATCTGTGCTGCAGGGATTTTGGTGCGCTCAGTCGTCAATTTGTGGCAATTCTGACGGTACGTCGTGTGATTGCTTTATTATTGTAATCCCTTCATACTATGTCGATCATAAAAGAAAAGTGTTCGGGAAAATATGTGGAATATAAGTTCACATGTATAACAGAACATATGGTGTTCCACAGGGTTCAATTCTGAGGCCATAAATGTTTGCAGTGGACATGACATATTTGTGTGTCTAAACCAATAAAACACATAATTTGGATGATGTCAACACTTCTGGTTCATGATTGGATCCTAGCTAAACATTCACAATGGCAAGTTGATTTGGATGATGATCATGTTAAAATTGTTACATATAAGCTTGGTAAGTAACACGTTACAGCCATATATTTCTGCCGTCCACTGTAACAAATAAAGACATGAGATAACACCCCCCAAAAAAAATCATTGATCTTATGTGGGGAAAGGAGTCAAAATCAGAAAGAAAGAAAAAAAGATTGCCCAGCAGAAAAAAATGCGGGTCTGAAGGGGTTAAGAAACAGTGGTGGTTGTTTTAAAGTGCTCTACAAATATAGTCGAGTTGAGTGATGGGAGTCAGTGTTCTAACTGCATAATTTGCAATGCCATGTTGAACAATTCTAGTCTAGCTAGCTATTTTTCAATAAAGAAGGGTTTGATGAATGAGCATAGGAAACTGGTGGAGTTCAGTACCTCCAACAAAGTTAAGAATCACTGAGCAAGAGTATCTCTTAAGATCTAAAACTCTGAAAATCTAAAAAGGAAAATCTGATAGTACAGAGGAACACAAGGCATGCCAATTAAAGATTATAAATGCCAGCAGCAGTACTGCTTTCAATATTCTCGCAGAGAAAGATAGACTACACAAAAACAAATTTTAGTCATGCATGATTTCGAAGGGGAAAAAGTTGCTTAAATTATTGGCACCTGCCCTCAATATCCATATTAGAGCATCACCACATTTGAGTCCTACACCAGCTTCAAATTTGTGCCTTGCATTTTCCCTTTGCACAATGCTCACCCTCAACTCCCCTTCAAACTTGCTTTTAACAGCGCTGCCTCTTGCTTTCTCCGTCTCATTACTGTTGCAGAGAAAGGAGGGAGGGCAGTGTGTGCATCCACAAGTCTGTTCAATTACACCTGCTGCAAGGTCCCTGCCAGGCGGACTAATGGAACGCAGCATGTCTCCTGACAGGCTGGCCGCAGTGCTAGCTAGCCTAGTAAAAAATTCCTTTAGCATCTCACAGCCGAAAAGTTAGCTGAACTAAGATGTGTCAAAATTTACCCTGGAAAATGGAAACTCTGCAAAACCCTGTTTAAAATGTGATACAATTATTTCCTGTAGCATTGTTCCTGGGAGAACACTGAATGTTTATACAGAACATACAGTAGATCCTGTCGTAGGTCAGACACATGCACAAGCAGAGTATGCACTAACTTTTACGTTTCTTCACTTTGTTTGTGTGCAAATTGTACAGTCAAGTAGACAGGTTACCGATTTTCAGATGTCTTTTGAGTCACAGGTCCCACATTGGGCTCGGCAGGGCTTGTAGGGAACTCTACAGGGGATGTGGCTGTGTCCTTTGTTGATTGCTCTCTAGCATCTGGTGAGAAATGTAAAGTATGGCGACAACAACGTCACCTGAGGAGCTCACCTCTGAGATAAGTTACCATTCAGATATACAAATACATTTTTTTTTAAATCACTCTTGCCAAAGCTCAACCTACAACTTTGTGTTCTATGAGGAGATACAAGATAGCGACTTTAGTTCTTTGATGACAGCAAAGTAAAATTGCACGCTTCTAAATCAGAACTGGCAAACACCATTTTATTAACAGAAGAGTACTGAAAGCTGTTCTTGATGACATGGATGTTTTCACTCTTCCTGACTGGCATGAACACAAAATAGCTGGCTGCTTGTCAAGCTAGCACTATGTAAATGACTATTTGGCAGTGGTGCCACCTATTTGTTGATCTGATTGGCCCTTAAAAACATAACTGACAGAACATTTGTTCAGTCACTTTCCAAGTTGTACTTGTGCTGACCCTTTTCCAAACAATTTCTATTAGCTCTACCTCAGATAAATTGGTAAAATAAATGTGGCATAATGTGGAATTTCAGGTTTGTGACAAGTAACAATATTATGTTTATTTTTAACTGGAAAAAATATCAACTCACCACAAAAATTTAAGTTTTTATCCAACGGGGCAGTTTGTGAACCATTGTCATGCAAGCTTTGTCGTGTGGGATGATTCTCTCTGTCACACACATGCAACAAACATCAGCAATTTTCATGAACAAGCCTCAATAATTTAATTATTTGAATGGTGTTCATGGTCAGATGTATCTTATTCAGCTACTTGTTTTACCTGGGGGGTAAATCTTGGCCATGAGGGGGGTTTGCCTGTGCCGTTCCGTTGTTAACAAAGGAGCTGCTGAGTATAGCAGCTTCATGGCATGCTTCTTGAAACCTAATATGAACATGCAAATAAATAGTTTTTCAACAATGAAGTACATATCACACTGGGGGATTAACATTTGTGAATATTGATATCAACCCTTGCAACAAGAAAGACCTTTAAAACTGTTTGGGGAACCAGTAAGACTGTTTAGAGAACATTTAGGAAACGCTGTGACCATGAACAAACCCTGGTGTGAAATCAACATTCTTTAGTGTCACAAAAACTTAAATTCTTCAATAAACCTGTATCCCACTGATGGCGAACATTTGTGACACTAACGAATGTTGATTTCACGTCAGGGTTCGTTCAAGGTTGCAGCGTTTCCTAAACATTCTCTCTACAGTCTTAATGGTTCTCTTAACAGTCTTGAGTCTTAAAAAAATTTGAACATTCTCATGATTTCCTTGCGACATGAAAGACGATTAAGACTTTTTAAGACTGTTTAGAGAACCATAGAGAAACGCTAGTCCCTTGAACAAACTCCAACATGAAATAAACACTCGCTAGCGTAGCAAACATTCATCCCTCAGTGGGATACGTGCTTTAGCGTCGCAAATGTTTAGCCTGACAAGCCACACACATTTTATTCAAAAAGAAAGTGGGTCTGGACAGGCATCCATAGACGGTGATTCGGCACCAGCCGAAAACAGGCCGGGCCAATCAAATTCGTCTACTTGCGTGACGTCGTCTTCGTGAGCAACGTCACTCTTCAAGTTTTTCCCGCAACGACATTCAACAAGGATGTCATTCACTACTGTCTCTCTTCCCCCCCAAAAATGTTGAATTTTTATGCAAAAAAAAAAAGACTTCAACGAGTCGCTTTTCTGACGTCACGTCCGCTCTTCACTCATTGGTTCATTCCACTGTCTGTTAGCTCAGTTTTGCTCAGCCTCAGAAATGCGACTGATAGGGCGGTTGACCAAACTCACTCTGCGGGAGAGTCCTGATTTCCAGGCTAGCAAATGTTGGCCCCTCAGTGGAATTTGGCCTTATCTATCCATTCTTTTCATATTTTTGCAAAGTGGGATTATCAAATTAAATAAACAGTTAGTAACTGTATCCTGTGTGAAGAAACTTTTTTTTTTTTAGGTTTTTGGAATCTACCTTTGGCAGTCAAGACGTGACTGGCACAGCTGCTGATTCTGTCTGCTGAGCCGCTCCTCCTGCTCAGCCAGACGTGTCTGCAGCTTCTCTCTCTCCATCTCCAGCTGCATCTTCTGCAGCAGCAGCTGGTGCCTCTTCTCCTCCCAGTCCCCACAAGCAAGTAGCGGCATGGTCATAGCTTCCTTATTCTCAGCGGCCAAGTCATTCTCAACATGCGGTCTGTATGAAAATGTATGTATTATTTGTTTGATAACAGATGTATTTTTTAAAAAGTGTCATCTTGACATCTATTAAATTTGGAAGAACTGAACATAGTGTGGGTTTTAGAATTTCAGAACAACAGTACCTTTGGCTAAAGGTTCTCTCACAGCTGTTCTCAAGGGAATGGCCATTTGTTCTACGTTGCTGGGTGCCATAGCCACTGTCTTGGAAATCCCCAAGATAGTGCCTCATATCAGATTCTCCTGTCTGAACCTGATGCTCGCGGGTTTGCTCACCAGCATCAGCTGGACGATTCTTACTAAAATAGGAAGCAGGTTTAGAAATATTGACAGCATGCAAGGCTCCTCTTCTTTCACTACTTTTCCTGTGCGCTTGAGGTTGATGTGTTTGAGTAGCAGCAAGACTGAGGTATGAGCCATCAAACAGTAGGCCATTCGCATGGCTAGTAGTTTCACTAATGGCTTCTTCACTGCTCAGCACCTGGACACACAAGCAAAGTAATGAATGTCTTTCAACCAATTTAGGAGGCTTCTAAAAAATGTATGCCGCATTTCAGCCAACAGACAAGGCTGTTTTATAACCAATAGAGCATAATATAGGGCTGGCCAAAAGTGAAATTTGTCCGTGTTGAATTATGCACCATTCACTCAATTTGCGCAGATGTGCGGGTAAAAATGTTCCCCACGTGTCTGCTTTGAGTCGTTTTCTTTTATTGCACATAATTACAATGGCGTGTACCGTACTATTCCGCTTACCATATCCTGTTTAGACCTGACAGAGGCGGCAAGATTAAGAGGCCAATTTTCAACTGAGCATTACTGGCAGGTAAACCAAGGTCAGGCACATTATGAGATAAACATAAGGAGGAAAAGCCTAATCTTATAGTTGACTGGGGAAGGGAGAGAGTGACTCATTTGCTAAGGGTCAGGGAGCAGGCAAACACCCATTATTCAGAGCCACGGAGGGACAATGAGGTTGGCCATGTCATCTATTCTATCTCCAGATGCTCAGGCTGAAGAGTGTCTTCCCTTCTCAAGTGTGACCTTGAGAGAGTTTTACTGTGGTGTAATCATATCGGACCAAGTGACTTCAGGGGACTTCTACAGTCAATTGATATGCATTATTTTGGCACTTAGCCATAAATGAGCTGTTGCATGAGGTCTCAATGAACCCTTTAGAAGCACACCAAGTCTATCTGTACCATACCTTATAGTGAGCTTGTGCCTGGCTAAGCTCAGCGATGGACTGGTTGAGCTTGATTTGTTGCTGTGTAAGGTATTGTTGGTAGAGCCCAAGCAGCTCTTGACACTCTCTGTACTGCTGCTGGAGGCCTAGCACACCGTTAATTAAGGAAAATTGGCATAATAAAACATAACATTGATCCCCGGTGCCCTATTTCCATTCCCAGCCCAAGTCTAGCGCAAAGCGCAGACTAACTGTTTGCGTGGGTGGAGTTTTATTTTTTGGGGTATTTTTGTAGACTTTGCACAGGTAGAATTGGACGTAACAGGGTGGTTGCGCCGTTGTTGGATAAAAAGTAGCTGGGTCCTGGCCAATCATAGCGGCTCTTCTCATTTGCATTAAAATCAGGACAGTTGATGGCTGACGCGCAAGCCAACTTAACGTTAACAAAGCAAAGTATACTCACTGATCTGGCCATAACAAATTGGCGTATGCAAAACGTGTTTATACTGGTAAATTGCAAGACCTCCCTTTGCGGATGATGAAGTTGGCCGTGCATGTGACATGGGCAATTGGAGACCGCCTTGCACCCACAACTGTGCGTCCTTGTGACCACGAGGGTACTATTAAAATATTTTTAAGATGACAGTAGGCGACAATTTTTTTAGATCAGTTTTTTGCACTGAAGACAGTGGTACCATTCATTTGTCCCATATGCTACAGTTTTTTTGTTACGCGCTATATGTTTTTTTGAGGGGATGGGGGGCATTTTGGTAGGCTACTAGGCATATTTTTTAGTGGGCAAGCGTTCTTGGTTTGAAATACAGCTGCTGGCATAAAAAAAAAAATTCTGTTTTGTTTTGAGCAAAAAAAAAAAATGGTATTAGATTATTATTGTACTTTACTTTTTTTCCTATCTCAAATTACAAGAAAACAGGAGCATATAGAGTAAACCTAAAGAGATATTTGGATTCTACATCCTAAACTGCACTAGAAACTGTTGGCTACTTTGTTTACGCTTTTTGTTTTATGCATGAGTGTAATGACTACAATTCGTTCAATGATTTGATTTCTACAATGATTCAGAGTTATTGTGCCAGTTTTAACACCAAGCACACGGGCGCCAGTCTACCAAAACCCTGGACTGAGATGAAATTTTGCACGTGAGAATAGAGTCGAAAACTAACATAGGCTGTTACAATCCTGATGAAATAGTAAGGACGCTATCATAAAAAGTCGGTTTAACCGCTTTGCCAACGCTGCTTTAAAAAAAATGTCTGCTTTAAAAGGTCACTCTTTGCAGATCAGTCATTTTTGTACGGAAAAACTTTTCTTTGGGGGAATAAGATATACTAGATATAATGGACACCTGATATTAAACCATTGTTTCCGCAAACAGTTACATGCTTGACCAGAAAAGTATAGAAAGATCGAAAAAGGGGCCAGAAAATCGGAGTTTGTGTTAAAGCACAGAATTTTCACCATCTGGTTCGATCTATGCTGCGCTGAGCTGAGCTGGGCAGCGCCATACCCGGCTCGCTGCCAGACAGAGAGTTGGCAGATACAAGAAAACTAATCTGGAGCGGAACTACTGCTGCGCCCCAGGAGCCCACTAATGACAGTAGCACCATCGCACCACACCAGCACATACAAAGATAATGAGTACGAGATACACAGACAAACTCATACATATTCAATAATCAACCTCCATCTTACTCCGACTTTCTAGGACACACACACTAGCACACTGAGGCACGAGAGCACAATTTCCCCACCTGCACTAACACTCCCACACAAACGCTACAATAAAAGTAAGTCGTGCACACACACTCCCACCCAAGCTGACCATAAAGTGTGTTTCCTCCAGGCCATATATTTTTATGATGGTGGCCCTGCTACCCTAGCTGATGAGTTTCTCAGCATCCGTTTAAAAAAAAAAAGCCCAGATATTAAGAGGAAATCAAAGTTCAAAGTAGAGTCGTATTGAAGAAATAGTTGGCAGAGCACTCCATAAGGAAACACTTTGGTTGTTAGAGGACTTCAATCAGGTTGAGGAAATGAAACGGAGGGGAAGGAAAGAGAGGGGGGACAACTTTGAATTGAGGACCAGACACAAGACAAATGCAATGCGGCAGCTTCCATAAACATTGAGAAATGCGAGGAAACACGTTGATTGAACCCTTCATCTAACTATGGCGCCTGCCCCCCCACTGATAATGTCTATGGAAGTCTTGCTCGATGAAAGGACATCACAAGGACATCACATCATGTAAACCGTTGCTGGGAGGTCTATTTATGCAGCATGAATAAGGAAGGGTCTTGGAGGGGAGATACTGAATATGCGTACACAGCGAGACATTCACCATGTTCAAAGATTGAGTGTGTTGTGGGCTGCAAAATGCATGCTGTTCATATGTCAAAACATTACAATAAAAAATAATTTCCTGTGATTTCTTACCCTAAAACAAATTGCCCCCCGTGACCGTGACATAAATATACAATACCGTATGACACGTTGAATACCAATAGTTGGGTGAGAGACAACACACAAAAAAAGTACACAATGAAGAATGTCTTGCTGTGCACCAGAATCCTATCGCTGTACATGAAGGTAAAGCATGCTAATATGGCGACAGGGACATGCGGTCCCTGAACAACAAGCACTATAGTAGGCAATCTGATCCAAGAAGAGCAATACTAACAGGATTCCGCTTCTGTGCTTGATGCTACAAAAAAAAACAGGCGTTCTCCACATCCCTGGACATCAGCCAAGGGCCAAGTACAGTACTCGGCAAGCCCATGGTTTAACATCAGCGTTGCAAATTGCCAACAATGACTTACTCCTCCCCCCTGCTCCCAAAATACTCAAAATCAAGGGCTTGGGTTGAAGAGGCCTGTCAAAATGATTCACTTTCCTGTCAGGCTGAGGCTCAAATGAAATTATGAAATCCACTTCAAGGAGGAACAAATTTGCACAGGAGGGGGAGAGAAAAATTCTAAAGCCACTTTAGCACACGGAATCAAACAGATTGAGCCTGAAGAGGAGTGTAGGACAAAAAGGGGCGGAGATTGATGCCTAGAAATGTGTTTGTAAGGAGGCAATGATAGTGAATTAATTGAAGCTGACAGCTTGCATAACCTTGCAAATGCAACTGAACCTAAAGAAAATATGGGTGCATCAAAGTCACGCAAACAAAAACTAAGCAAAAAGTAGCAATAAATAGTGTGGAAACCTTCCAAAATCACTGCATCTAAATTATTTTGCGGTCAGCACCCAAAACTAGTGGTCCTTAACCTTGTTGAAGATACTGAACCCACCAATTTCCTATGCACATTCACTGAACCCTTCTTTATTTTAAAAAAATAAGATTATTTTCCCCCTAAATTCAAGATATGGGTATATTGTTTCCAAATGAACAAAAACAGAGAGCAGAGAGTAGCCTTTCCATCAAATATGGCTCTCTTCACCTTGAATTCAGCAAGTGCTGTGTTCTTGTATTCTTTCGTTTTGCTAGATAGCGAGTTGTGCTGGACTAGAATTGCTCGGCATTGAAAATCATGCAGTTAGAATGCTGACTCCCATCATTTAACAACCACCACCATTTTCTTAAAATCAAACCCAGGGGCAGAATATACAATGAAAACTGCAAATGAACCAGAATTGAACCCTGTGGAACACCATACGTTCCATTATAAATGTGAATTTTATATTGCACATATTCATCTGACGACTTTCGGTTTTTGCTCGACATAGTATGAAGGGATTGCAATAATAAAGAAATCACATGATGTGCCATCACAAAAGTCACAAGTCGACTACTGAGTCGCCCCAAATTCCAGGGGTGGGCGCATCAATGCATTTTGAAAGTCTGTCATTCGGCAATCGTCAACAGTCAGGACACCCTTTTGTCATTGTCAATCCGTCAATATTAAGCCAAATCCGGCATTCGGTGATTGCTCAGCAAAATGAGCGTCCATCAATGTTTGCATCATTCAAAGTGGTCATCAGTCAATGATCCGTCGATCGTCAGCAAAATGGTACGGCCGTCATTGACAGATTGACGAATTGGCGATTACATTGACGCATGAAAACCCCCCTTCCGTCAATGCTTAGTGCGTTAATTTTTTAAGTTTCTTGTCAATCGTCAACAAAATGGGTGTCCGTCATTGACGGATTGGCAGACCTTCCGTCAATATTGACGGAATGCCCACAGCACAGATAGGCCAAGCACTGTAGCCAATGATGGCCAAGTGGCGCGTATCATCACAAATCATTTGAGTCGGGTGTGTGTCTTGACCTTTACCAAACCCCTGAGACTGACTCACTGAACCACTGAGGTTCGATCAAACCCCGATTAAGAACCACTGTCCAAGACTAAAGCCACATAAAACAATACATTAAAGTGCACCAAATATCATAACAATTTGATTTGGGGTCATATTAAGTTCAGTCATGAATATGACATTAAAGTTTAAATAAATGGGAAATTGGAATAAGGCTTTTTCCTTTGTACATGTAACTGGACTGAGAAAAAAAAAAGACTTCAGAGTCTTTGGCATACACACAACTAACGAATAAAAAGCAACTGTAATGACTAAAACATTAATTTGACCAAAACAATGAAAAACCCCTAAAATATCACAAATAAAAGAAGGAGAATTCATGACATACTAAAGCGACTCATAACACGAATAGTAACAAGAGATCCCATAAAGAAATTAAAGATCAGCTCAAAGGTTATTGTGGCACAGTACATCAGTGTCAGATTGCACCATCATTGTCGTTTGAGCCAAAGTGAACTTTATGCAAAACAACCAAGAGGGAAAGCACTGTTGAGAATAAAACAATAAAAGCGAGACTGGAATTTATCAAACTGCCTGTTGACAAACCACAAAGCTTCTGGGAGAATGTCCTATGGACAGGCAAGGCAGAACTGAAACTTTTTAGAAAGGCCCATCAGCTCTATGTTCACAGATGTACTCAGCATACCCAGAAAAGAACACTGCCCCTACTGTGAAACATGGAGGAGGTTCTGTTATGTTCTGGGGCTACCTAGCTACATCTGGCACAGGGTGTTTTCAATCTGTGCATGGTACAATGAAATCTAAACCTGATCTAAATTTTATTGAACATCTGAGGAAGAAGCTGAAACATGACATCTGGAGAAAGCACCCTTCAAACCTGAGACAACTGGAGCACTTTCCTCATGAACTGTGGACCAAAATAACTGCTGAGAGGTGCAGACGCAGTAAAAGTCACAAAAATCGATTGCCTCAAAAGGTTGTGTAAAAAAAAATTAAGTCTTTAAGTCTTTTTTTTTTTTCAAGCTAATTTCATGAGTTTTTTTTTTTTTAATAATTATGTTGTACTGCAATTCAAAAGAAATATCTGATTTTCATTGGTTAATTTATGATTTTTTTTCAATGTGTTTTTACTTTTTTTTTTCTTTTTTCACAGGAGAGCTCAGTATTGTTCATTCGATTTGACATCATCATTGCTCTCCTTTTTTTTTTAAAAATCCAACAAATCAATTAAAAAAAATTTAATAAATGTTTTTTTTTTTTTTAAATACATATACATATATATATATACACACATATATATATATATATATATACCCTTTTTTTTGTATGTGGGTGAGTATGTGTATGTGCGTGTGTGTGTGTATGTGCGTGCGTGCGTGCGAGCGTGTGTGTATTCATCAGTTCACCTAAAGCCCATTAAAAAAAAATCCCATACTAATAATATAATATAATAATAAATTGCCAGATGCAGAAACATCAATGTAAGTTATCACGATGTAGTGGCTCTCGCTAACAGACAGAATTAAGTAACCGGAATTAGGTTAAAAAATTCTATATACGTAGACCATGTTTCTATAAATTTTGATATTTGGTTTTTATTTGAGGCAGATATTTTTTCCATTAAAATGTGATTTATGAGGAGGTTAGACCATTGGTCGATATTCAGAGTTTGTTTATTTTTCCAGTTAACAAGAATTGTTTTTTTAGCGATAGTAAGGGTGTTTGGGTGTAAATGTGTTTTTACTTTTGTCAGATTTACAAAATGGCTGACAGTGAGAAGGCATGCTTAAACAAACCTTTTTATATAAAGCTTCAAAAAAGTATTCACACTACAAACCGTAAACATTTCTGAAAACCAGTTTGATTATTAGTAAGTTAAAGTAAATTGGATTAATTACTTTTTGACTTCCCATAGAATATTGTAAGTAAAACAACTTGATGAACTGTTTTTTTCATTGGGAACAGTGGCATATCCAAGCAAGGCCTCCCATCTTTCGATGGCCTGTGAATTTCCTCCAGTTGTGGCTCCTGCTGGGCTTTGTTGAGCGCTATCGCCACGATGACCTCCGCACCTAACAACACGTTTAAATGTACAAAACCATCGCTTCTTTCTGAAACTAATTCATTTCAATTTGAAATGTCAGCTGAACACCCAAATATCAAGGTTACTTTTTTTCCCTCATCCTTGGTGGCTTAGAGCTAAAGTATAGCCCAACATTTCTTATACCCTGTCAACCCTGAACCTTGGTTAGATAAGATAAGCTAAGGCGTAATGGAATTAGATTTGACAAGACTCTCATTCAGTGTGTTTGCCTTTGGTGTCTCCTTAACCTTTCTGTGAAGTGCAGGAACCTTATCCCCGAGAAGTGCGTTCGTGACTCTTGCTCACACTTTAAAAGACTATGTTATCCCCCCTGAGGTGCTGGGAACCTAACATTTTTCTCTCTCAAATACCTTTTAATGGAGTTTAGAACTTTGGTGTAAATGCCAAGTCTGCAAGCCAGAGCACATTTAATTGAGCTGTGCCATCCTAATTTAACGCACTTCCATTTCCAATCATACAATTTACCAGCAGGGTCAATTACTCTTCATATTTTGCAGCAATTTAGGCTCAACTGATTACCGTGGGTTAACCTGAGTGGAATTTTAAAGAAGGCAACAGGGTGCACACAAACATAATAACATTGTTAGCCTCAAATTAGTGAATAAAGAATATTCTGGTTTTCACTTTGTGGAGAGGAACTAGCATCCAATGCGCAAAGGGAAAGGTTACAAAAACATATTGAAAAGACACACAACAGTCTTCTTAGTAAATACCAAACTTAATAGATGCTTTCGAGTTTGGGCCATTGCTCCAACCGTGAAATTGATTTTGTGCACAAAAGCAAATAAGCTGCAAGCATTTACAAAAGACAACTGTGGCAGGCGTCAAAAAATTGAAATGAATCTCCCCATTTGTCTGCCTCGAGTAGGAATTCCAGATTCCACCTTACCTAAGACAACAGTGCCCCCTGTTGACTTCCTTCTATATGGCCACATACAGCAGCCAGAGACTGGTCCATCCACCATGATTAGCTACACCAGCACAATGTGATGTGACAAGAAGCCTGTAGACTCTATTAATTATGCATTCACACACAAAAAAAATAGTAATTTTCTTGTGTGTCAGTCCACATTAGATTGTGTAGAAGTATAGGATCTAATGATGATAAAGAGATGATTTCAAGGACAGTATTACATTTCTTTAAGAATACCGTAACATATCAATTGCAGTGTCCAAATATAATGTACAGTGGCTCCTTGTGACACAACCCTAGTTTTGAGAAACCACCCATCATTTTGCCGAGCTTGTGCTTTAACTTGCAAATGGCAAACTTGACATATGAGCTGAGCTCTGTATGGTGGCAGTGAACTTGATTTGACTCACTTCACAAGAAACAAGTTTGGTAAATAGTGAACAATTACTAAAGAGGCTTTGACCTGTTCAATGCCAGCACCCGTTGAAGTTTACTGGCAAACTAAACATAAAACAAAGACAATTACATGTTATGTATATATATATATATATATATATATATATATATGTATATTCTTACAGCCTTTTACTGAGTTACCTGCAATAGCAGTAGAAAAAGGCTAATCTTTTTCATCTGTCTTCATGCCTCCCTGTGGCCAAGGCGGGCACACCACGGGGAACACCACAATGAAATGAATTGAAGTATTAAATCATAATACACAGTGTTAATTTGTGGGCATTCTATTTGATTATGATATTACTCTCTATAAAGTACAATTATATAAAGTGTTGTGTTCCTCATCAAAAAAATATTTTTGTTGTTTTTGGGGAGAGGCTGGCACGGATTAATGGTATTTCTATTTGTTTCAATGGAGAAAGATGATAGATTGAGATACAAGTATTTGGAGTTCTGAGCATAGTCACTGAATTAAACTCATATCTCAAGGCATCACTTCACTCAGCTAGCCTACATTATGCTCCTCAAATAATAATACAGATTGAACTGGATGTGTTACAGTAATTGGGAATAATTAATTAGCCTTTGGTCAAAACTCGCTTTAAGTTTTGAGCCCATAGGCAATTCCTCCGTTCCTCGAGTGGCAAGCCGTTTATAGTTGTTTTTTTTTTAATTAACATAATCAAAATGGTCCTGATGTGTAAACTACGTTGCCAAACCAGTTCCACAGTTCATTACTAGAAACTAATATAGAAAACCTGTAGTTTAAGATTGACAGTTGCCACAAAAAGGCTTAACATTTTTTTTTCACATCAGATCAGATGCAATAAAAGCTGATGTGTAACCTGCTGCAAATGAGAAAATTGCCTCATTCAATGCATTCTATGACATGTGTGAACTATTTTGGTTAATGAGGATGTGGAGAATTCAGATTTACTATTGCACTGATATTTTGTCAATATCTGAAAGGATACTTTCCCTTTCATGTGCTATGACCAAGTTATGTTGCTCGAGTTGTTGGATCTTGCTTTCAAAATTATCGTGTTCATCTTTAAGGAGCTTCACCGACTGGTCTTTCTCCTCACTCACTCTAGGGAAAAAAGGACAAAACATTTTTATACAAATGGGCGGAAGAAGCGAAAAAGCAAAGCAAGCAAGCAAAAGGCATAATGGCTTTCAGGGATTGGTGAGCTAACTACCTGGCTAGTTCTTCAATGAGGTTTGCAATGCGTCGTTTATCTTCAGGACACAGGTCTTTCAGACTGACTTGGCTCTGCGCACTGCTACGTTCAGATATTACCTAGGAAATATGATTTAATTTCACATCCTCTTCTTCATCCATATGATTTACAAATATGATAAAAAATAATGACAAAAGTCTTACTTGTGATACAGAGGGTATAGCACCAAGCGTTGGGAAAAGAGAGTTCTCAGTGGTTACAGATGCACTGGCGAAGGCTGACGCATTTTCCTTCACATCAAAACTATATTGATCCTTCTGCACATAGCTCTGTTTTTTGCCACCTCTCCTTAATGGTGTGTCAATCTTGCAGTCAGAGGTGCGTCTGGCTTGCATCTTGGTGCTTTTTTTACTTGAGGTATTTATGTTACCTGACCTACAAGAGACCACTTCGTCTTCATCTGAGATGGGAGACAAAACACAGTAAGTTTGACAATGTTGTCTGAGAAATGTTCTCCAGGCTGTATCATTTTGGCTCACCAGAAATAAATGCCAGAGACCTCACCATACCTCATCTGCCACGATGTAAACAGAGACAGTGGAATTACTTTTAAAAAGATCCGCATTTTTTTCCTGAATAACACACACTCGAATTTAACTGTACAATGTACACAGGCATCCGAAAACGCCCTTCAAATGCTGTTTCTTCTCTGTAGTCCAAATTCAAAAACTGAAGTATTATCTTATCTACATTGTAATATGATGGATTGGGATGTGGAATTTTGCATGTCTTTCTTTGTGTAGAGAAGTTCTCTTACCTTGCTTGAAGCACTCTCGTGTGATGTTACAAAACCGACCAAAAAAAAAAAAAAGGTCCCGGATTTGTGCTAATTGCCTCAGATGACCAAGCGTTGTAAAAAGAGCTATGTGGTAATTTTATTAGTTAGCATTTATTCTAAAATAATCATCCATTTGGGCGGCACAGTGCAGACTGGTTAACAAGTCCGCCTCTTAGTGCATAGGTCATGAGATCGAATCCAGGCTCCGGCCTTCCTGGGTGGGTTTTCTCCGGGTACTCTGGTTTCCACCCACACCCCGAAAAACATGCATGGTAGGTTAATTAAAAACTATATTGTGCCTAGGTGTGATTGTTGAATGTGAATGATTGTTCGTCTGTGTGGACCCTGCGATTGGCTGGCAACCAGTTCAAGGTGTACCCCGCCTGTGTCACCACGTGACTGATTGAGTTTCTCTAGTCTAGAGTAAAACACCTGACACCAAAATTTGCGCCCTGTGCACTGACTAACCTTTTCTCTGCTCTCAAGTGTCGCTTATGGTGTGTGATTAGCTACTGTGATTGATTTAAGTCCAAATGTGTCAAATAAATGAGTGTAATTACAACAACAAAATAAATAAAATGAAGTGCATTCAAAACACAGTGGTAATAAATTGATGGCAGCAAGCAGCAAGCTACCAAATTCAATAGTATCTTGCACAATACAATACAATACAAGATATTAATTCCAAAACTGTCTTAACAACAATGCTTAGTTTTGAATAGAAAAGGCAAGATAAATAACCAGAGCATTACAATGACAAGTGTTTGATATTTTACCCTCTTTAGTGTTGAGGGGACAAGTGTAAATAAGATCCACACAATGTTAGAAAGGCAAAAACATACTTAAAAATAATAAGTACAGTATTCCAAAACTGTAGCTCGAGTTGTTTGCTAGCTCTTTGTATACTTGACTTGACTACTGAATAAGAAGTACGTCGCCGCTGTACTGCAAAGACACTTCATCATGGAAAAATGTTGGATGAGACCACACGGACTGGTGAGGTAAGTAAGTAAATAAAGAAATAAATAAAGCATACCACTGTTCATCCAAAGTATTCCAGATTTTACAATCCCATTTTCAGCTGCCGCCATGTTCAAACAACCGCCCTAAGTGACAAGGAACCAAACCTTGCTAAGAACTTGTAGTTCCGCCTCTTAGTCAAATCTGAAGATCTGATTGGTAAATTTTCAAGAATAGAGCTTTCGATTGGCTTAAACATTTTTTATGTATTTTTCCCCATAGACGCACACCCTTCCAGGAGCGCGTGCACGGAGTTGGAGTAATAACTTCATAGTAATACGATGATATTAAAATTTGACATAATAAACAATTGTGATCAACTTTTTTGACTAACATGGTATGTGTGAATGTGTAAGTAAAGTTACACCGCAAGGTGGCAGAGTGATGTAACATCATAAACAATCCGCGAAGAAGAAGCGCTGCCACCCGCTTCCTTGGCGACTGACAGTCATAATCCGAAGGGGGTGCTCTTCTGATGATAAACAAAATCTAATTTATCCGTAAAAGAATGGATGGTACAAAAGACAGCCTGGCGTTTAAATGTGTGCCTGAAAGACTGACACTCGGCATCACTCGAATCCTTGGTGAGTATTTTGATTCAGCGTTGGAGCTTGCAACAAATGCAACATTAGTTTAGCAAGATAAAATGTTAATCTTGTAGCACTTCTTGAATACAGTAAACTCAAAATCGTATATTTTTGTGCCAGAGAACATGCCTGGTGTTGTCGATGTGCTGCTCGCAGAGAGGGAGCCTGCAGAGAAAATGAGTCTGCTGTCATGGGAACAGGTGAAGGAAACCCATCCCTGTTGATAATCAAATGTCACAATTAACAAACCATCTGTTTCCTCCTCTCCTCAGAAAAACAATTGTATTTTACCAGAGGACCTACGAGATTTTTATCTGACAACAGATGGCTTTACACTTACTTGGAACGTCAAACTAGACAGCAAGTGAACCTATTTTTAATATTCTAACACAGTGATTTCCAACATTCCTACGGGAAGTAACCCGGTGTGTAGGAAACTATCCAACAAAAAAATAATTCATTTTTTACTATTAATAATTTATCTCTCTTGATCTATCTATGTCAGTGAAGAAATATGATTTGGCAATGCGAGATGACAAATGTACAGATGTCTCCATTCTATAACAAATAAAGGCTATTTTATCTAGCTATTTTTAATGACAAAAGGTCCAATTAACTTGTGCATTCATCTCTTGAAATCCGTAATAAATTTGTGTTTTGCTAAATAGAGCTAGATTCCACACTGAGTAGGCCTATGTAATTAAAACAAGCCCATCATTATTTTAGTATGCAGTACAGTGTACACTTTTTGATATGTTTTGTTTGGTGGTGTCGCTATTGGTTGGGAAACACTGTAGCAGAACATGTACTGAATTAACATTAAACGTTTGCAATGAAAACAGCTATATTTTCCAATGTGTTATTTTTTTTTTTGGTATGTGTCTCCCTCAGATGAATCTGTTCCCTTAGGATGCATAACAGTTAACAGTGTCGGAAGGTTGCAGCCTCTTCTCCAGCCAACACGAGTTTTCTCTCTGCCAAATGCACCATCACTGGCTGACCTAGACTGGGAGGAGAGCAGTGCTGAATGTGGTAAAGCTCATCATTGAAATTCTTTACACATCTGTAGCAAAATCAACAGTTGCTATCTGGGTTGTGTAGAATTCACAAAAAAATATGATAAATTCATCGTTGTGATCCAGCAGGGTTGGCAAATGCTTCCACTCCTCCACATTTTGATTCTCGGAGCCGAATTTTTGAGTTGGATTCAAGTGGTGGGAATGGCAAGGTGTGCTTGGCATACAAAAACTCCACCCCAGGTGCTTTAGGAGTTCTTTTGTAAAAAAGAAAAATAGATTTGACTGCCACCAATTTACTTACATTATTTTCTCAATCCAGGTGTGGTAGCCCAGCAGAGTGAAATTTGGTTTCTCGATCGCTCGCTTTGCTGGCATTTCTTGACAACAACTTTCTCCTCTTACTACCGCCTGATGATCACTCACCTGGGCCTGCCTGAGTGGCAATATTCTTTTACACCTTATGGCCCCAGTCCACAAGCCAAGGTAGCAAATAGAGTTCTTCTCTAAATACTTTATATCAGCTTGATGTAAAAAATAAATTGATAGCATACGTGCAGTGTTTGTATATTAACTCATTCACTGCCATTGACGGCTATAGACATCAAAAATTCATTTGAACTATTTCTATTTAACATTTTTCCACTTTTGTTAACAAGAGTATGAAAACCTAGAAGAAAAAAATACTGTACATTTAGAACAGATATAAAAATGTGTGATTGATCATGAGTTAACTATTGAAGTCATGCAGTTAATCATAATCAAAAATTTAAATCGCCTGACACGATTTAAAAAAAGATTACAAAAAATTAAGGGCGTTAGGCGATTACATTTTTTAATCGTAATTAATCGCATGACTTCACTAGTTAACTCATGATTAATCACAAATTTTATATGTGTTCTAAATGCACAAATAAATTCTAGGTTTTCATACTCTTGTTAACAAAAGTGAAAAAAAGTTAAACTAATAGAAATAGTTCAAATTAATTTTTGACCTCTATAACCGTCAATGGCAGTGAATGAGTTAAAACTCAAGTAAGCCACAACATTCAAAGTCATGAACACACCCAAAAAAAAATGATTTGCATTCAAAAATCTAAATGTTGCTTGTTTTCATGTTCTCCTTTGTTTTTGTGGTAACTCTCTAACACATATTCATTCCACAGCAGTGGGCATCGCTGTACCAGCCGCTGACCTTCACAAGTGAGCTCAGCCTGACTCATTCTGCTGGAGACTCCCACCTCAACAAGTTAGATCCTACAAAGGCTTTTAAAGCCAAAGCCAAGGTGCCCACGCCTAAGAAGAAGCCATCCGCACCATGCAGCCTTGCGAGCAATGCCAAAAGCCCGGGCAGCAGTGGAAGACCTGGCGTAGTGAAGCGATAAAACAATCCGCTTCTTTCAACCAGTGTAGTGTAAGTGATCACTAAATTTCTTATTGCATATTTATTTTACAAAGAGTGAAGTTGTTGTTGTAAATATTACAGTTTTGAATGTATTCTATCAATTATGATGCAACATAACAGATGTGCATATATTGTGACACAGATATGCATATACTGTGAAGACTGAAAATAAAATTTGGCTGCTATTCCTTGATCACATGGTTGACACCCGACACCATGGATCTCACAATTTCAGATTTTCAATTTTACAGCTGCTAATGTATCCCCTATTTATAACTCCATAGAAAAAGAAAGTCATCTTTCCTTCAATAAATTCATGCTCCAATGATTCCCGGCGAAGATGATGATTCACTTTGAAGTGTAATGCCCATTGAGTATGGCCGCATACACGTGATTAGACTTCGTGGCTCAACTTTAGGCTCAAGTAGTTTTCAAGTTGTTCTAACATCAAGGTCATATTTTCACTTTTTGCCATCTGCCTGAATGAATAATAGATGAGCACCTATTTCTCTGCATAATATTAAAGTTACTACTTTAGGCTCATAAAGGGATACTTGACTCATCGAGCCATTTTCAGCAGTAAAAAGTTGATATTTTGTTCAGAATGAATTTGATAACTTCATTATTTTTCATATACAATTTTACACTTGCTGTCGATTGAAGATGACATCACCTGTGTTGAGGAAGTAGGTAACGGCTCACCTGTTTTCTGGGTTTGCTCAGCAAACTGAGCCATGATCGGTCGTTAACTATTTCCTCAGCACAGGTGATGTCATCTTCAGTTGACAGCAAGTGGAAAAAATAGTTTTTAGAGGTATTAATTGTACATGAAGTTAGCAAATTCATTCTCGACAAAATATTAACTTTTTACTTCTGAAAATGGCTCACTGAGTCAAGTATCCCTTTAAAGGAGGTAGGATTGTTATACAGTTAGTATAGCGCACAGGGTGTTGAACATTTGCAAATAATAAGAGTATGTCTTTAACCTTAGCCGAGTGCCCTTTTTCCTTCAGTTACAATAAGAAGCTTAAACAAGTGATGCAAATTGTAATCAAGATACATACACGCAAGTCTCATCTTTGCGGATCATCCAATCAGAGCAATCTTGGAATGTGTCCACTCCGCATGTGTAACACGGCATGTTCCATACATCTTATTAGTTAGGGGCCTCTCACACACACAAATCGTTGTCAGTGTTCTGTTTTTCCAGTGGTTCAGTCTCCTTCTCTAATGTTTGATTTAGTCCAGCACAATTTTCAGACAGTGAAGGATGGTGAAGTTCCACCAAGACCATGTAGAGCCCCGCACCAAGTACACCTCCAATCATAGGGGCGACAATGGGCACCCACCACCAACCATTTCCAGCCCTGCACAGATAAAGAAAATACAAAACTGATAGGTCAACAAGCAAATAATTTTTACATGGTACTGGTAGCATCAAGCATGTTTTTATTTCTCTCTTCTGGGACACAAGCCGTAAATTGCCCAACCTCAGCTGTATTATTAGAGGCAGGAAACCAGCTGTGTGTCAGGGTATGGGTAGAGTACAAACTGATACTTCATTCTCCCATACTGCTGGGTTGAAAGCAGTTGTTGCTGTGTTACAAATGTACGGTGAAGTTCATAATTATTGGGGGCATTGACACAATTGTCATATGTTTGGCTCTAAACGCCACCACAATGGATTTGAAATCAAACAAGATGAGAATTTATAACCATTTGTACATGAATCTCCTAGGGAAAAAAAGTAATGAGATGAATGAACAGCAAGTGAAATACATGCAGATTCAGGTCAGGGGATTTATTTGGCCTTTGCGTTTCTCTCTGATTGGTTGATTTCGCAATATACTTCAAGTCATTGTCCATCTGCACTATGAAGCGCTGTTCAATGAGTTCTGAAGCATTTAGCTGAATGATAGCAAATAATATTGCCCAAAACACTTTCAGAGTTCATTCTGATGCTGATGCTTTTCAGCAGTCACATCATCAATAAGTACAAGGGAACCAGTTCCATTGGCCGCCAACTTCAAGCCAATATGTGTATATATTATACTCTATGTAAATATATACATGAATTATTTATTATTAATTTTTGTATTAGTTTTTTTTTTTTATATTATTCATTTATTTATTTATGACTTTCCGAAACAGCTAGTACGGGGTCATGGAATACCACTGTGTTGCATCATTTTTCCTTTTTGTTGCAGTCAATAAGCATTTGGAAACTCAGGACATTAAGACCCCTATTTCCATGCTATTGTGTTATGTGGTACAGTATTTTCGTAGTTAGGAATGGCCGTTTGAGTTTGTGAGAATGAACCCAGCCGACTTGATTCCCGATCAAAGCGTAATTGGGGTCTCTACATTGCATGTATTAATTAGGGGTGTCAGGTGATTAAATTTTTTAATCATAATTAATTGCATGACTTCAAGAGTTAACTCACGATTAATTGCACATTTTATATCTGTTCTAGATGTACAATAAAATATTTTGAATTTTTTATATGTTTTCATATTCTTGTTAACATAAAAGTGGAAAAAATGTTAAACTAATAGAAATATGGCTGCATCTTTTAGCCATTGATACAGTAATTTCATAATATTTCATAAAATTGAGTTCAAATTGAAAAGAAAAAAAAACGTGTGATATTGATTTGTGTTGAGGTCATTTTTCTGCCACTAGATGGCGTAACTTATGAAATTCTGCACAGTTTCAAAATAGTCAAATACAACTTGACCCCAGTCTCCACAAATATATGCATTATTATTAAATTTATTATTGCAAAATGTTGACATTAACGTGTCTGCTGCGTTGTATAGGCTTTCCGAGTAAGGGGCGGTCAAACCCAAATCATTTCGGTCCACAGCCACAAATAAAGGAATTGGCCGCATCACTGTTCCAGGAGTTTTGGATGGGAGCGCATTACACGGACGTTGTCATGTATCGAATTGGCTAATTGCAGAATGTCGTGTAGCTCTATGAAAGCACGCATCCATGTGGCCATATTCCAATTTGCTTGGATCTCAAAAGGCACAGAATTGCCCAATCTATTGTTATTGCTGTTTTGCCAACTCTACAGAATCTCTGTGTGAGAAAGGTGTGCAGTCTCCTCACTCTGAAATCTCTTTTCAGAATGTCACTAGGGCATCAAGAGAGATGAAGAATTATTGGATTAGAGCTTGAGGACCTTGTAGTGTCAAATTCCTCCATACCTGAACACATCAACCCCCCAGCCTGCAATGGCTGTGAAGAGCCTTGGTCCAATGTCTCTGGTGGGGTTGATCGCGTAGCCACTGTTGCTGCCCAGAGAAATGCCAATTAACAACACCAAGAGACCCACGATGGTCGGCTCACTGCCTGCTGCGGCTGGTTTGTTTTTCTGGTCGGACAATGCCATTAGGCCCAGCAGGAGCATAGCAGTACCAAAAACCTGGCAACAACACAATTAAAGTCATGACAATGCCTGCAGAATAGTGTTAATTTCGTCAACGAAAACTAAACAAAAATCATTTGGTCAACACGCATTTTTCACCGGACTAAAACTAGACTAGACTAAAACCCTTATTAATAAACAATAATTGCGACTAAATCAGTATGCATTTTCGTTGACTAATGAAGACGAGACGAAAAAGTATTTCACTTAATAAAAACTGGACTGAAATCTATGTACATTTTAGTTCATGAACAAAAACGAGACGAATATTATATGATTTTGTAAAATCTTGTCTCTGCTAATCTGCATACCTGTCAACTTGTACGTTTTATACGTATTTTATACGTTTTTTTACCATTTCAAATCATGTACGCCGTACACCGACTTTTGTACGGGGAAAAAAAATGCGCTGACATGCGCATGCGTAGATATACATAGAGTAAATATCGTGGAAGCAAGCATGGAGGAGCCACCTAGTAAGAAACGAAGAACTCAAGGATCGGGTCGACACCAGAAAGAATGGGAGTTACTTCAAGGTGAATATGCTGGCTGGATTAAAGCATCGTTAAGAGGCACTCAATTCTCATTCTGTGTCCCTTGCAATAAAGACGTGAAAGTTGCTGCGAGTGGATTTTACGATCTGAAGAGCCACTTTAAAACTGCTGGACACGTGGAGAATGTGAAAAAAAACAATTCACATGTCCCATTAACCAAGCACTTCGTCTCTACCGCAAATCCTGCAGCATCCCACAAAATGACAAATGCGGAAATTCTCTTCTGCCATTTTCTTGCTGAGCACAACATTGCTTTCACAGCTGCGGACCACTTCTCGGATTTGGTGAAAGTTATGTTTCCGGATTCACAGACAGCTAAGGTAATTTTTTATTATTATTAGTATCATTCATATCTACAATGAATCAGCATTTATGGCACCGTGTCAAAAATTTAAATTTTATATTTTAATATTATATTTTTGCAGGAGTTTGCATGTCGGAGGACCAAGGCTACGATGATTGTTAAGGAGAGCCTTGCACGTGGCTACACCCAAGACGTCATTCAGTACTGCAGAGCTCACCCATTTACCCTCATGATTGATGAAAGCAATGATCGTGCTACCAAAAAGCGACTTGTTGTGTTAGCTCACTTCTTTGATGGGGAGAACACAAATACCAGACTCCTCGATTTACCAGAGTTGGCATCAGGCACAGCAGCATCAATCTTTGCCGTTATTGACAACATTTTACAAGAAAATGACATTCCATTGCAAGCGACAATTGCAACACCATGGTTGGAAAGAAAAACTCTGTCTTATCTAGGATAAAATAAAAAAATGGGGCTGTTTTTAGTGTTGGATGCATTTGTCATCTTGGCAATCTGTGTGTCAAAGATGGACTGAAGACATTGCCAGTAAACATAGATGACTTGCTGGTGGATATATTTTATTTTTTTAAAAATAGTTCCAAACGAATTGAGGATTTTAAAGAGTTTCAGGACTTTACAAATTCCGAGCAAGAAAAAATCCTAAAGCATTGTCCGACACGATGGTTGTCTCTGCAAAAAGTGGTTGAAAGAACATTGTCTCAGTACGAAGCACTCAAAAGCTACTTTGCTAGCCATGCGGATGTTGAAAGGGCAGGTAAAGTGAAAAGCATCCATGATCGACTTCAAGACCCTGTTACTCTCCTCACACTCCACTTCCTCAGCTTCATCCTGCCTCAAATAAATCAATTCAATATTGTGTTCCAAACAGAGGCATGTATGATTGGAGATTTGCTACCAGAAATGGAAAGACTCTTAAAGAAACTCTTGGTGAAATTTGTGCAAATGGAACATGTCAAATCTGCTGATAGCCTGCTGGCAGTTGATTATACAAACAGATGCCTGCAGCATGAAGATAGCAGGCTTGCTGTTGGCTTGGGCACCAGGGCCCTCTTCCAAGACACCAATGAGGAGGATGAAATCAGGCAAAGCATCACACCAGCCATGCAAGCAACTTTTTTTTCCTCTGTTCGCTCCTTCTACGAGGCTGTTGTAATTAAAATGATACAAAAATTTCCATTTGAGAATACAATACTGAGTGACTTGGTGGTGTTGGACCCAAGAAAGAGAGAGATGTTGGATTACACAAGTATTGTTAAGCTTGCAAACAGGTTTACACCAGACTTTGATCAGGAACAATTAAAAGATGAATGGGAAGACTATCAACTAATACCTGATGATCTTCTCCCTCAGAAAAGTCAGGATGGACAACCAATTTGTCCAGAGACATTTTGGCCTCATGTGTTCAAAATGAAAACTGGTTTGGGGCTGGATCGCTTTCCACTGATGAGAAAGATGTATCTAATTTTACTCAGCCTTCCTCACAGTAATGCTGATAGCGAGCGGGTTTTCAGCCATGTGAGGAAAATTCATACAGAGTACAGAAAGACAATGGGAACAGACACTCTTACTTCTTTATTACAGATGAAATTGAACTGTGACAAGTGTTGCTCACAAGTGAGACCCTCATTAGAGCAGATAAAGTCTGCTAAATCATGCACATTGGCTTACAATAGGAAGCACTGAAGGCACAGTTTATTGCATTGTAAACTTTTTAAATTGAATAAAAGACTTTGTATGCAAATTACCTTTGTTATTTCTATTACACTGTCTGGTTACCGCGAGTAAACATGCGTCGTACGGTGTTTGTAAGGTTTTTTGGGGGTTTGTAAGGGGAATCATAATCATTTATAAGGGCAGTTATCGGCAGAGGTTGACAGGTATGAATCTGTCACTGTGACACTGTCATGATGGGACATGTAATACACCCCCCTTTCAAATCTGCAGCTAGCGAGTGCAACATTCACAAGCACATGGGACAGACAGGAGGTGGATTCACGGTGAACAGTTAATAAAAAATATAAATTGATCCAACGGCTATGACGTTCCAACAATAATGTTAATCCGACCGCTAACTAATGCTGGCTAATTTACTAGTTCATAGCATGGCGCAATAGTAGCCACTTGTTGATATACTGTAATTGTGTGTGAAGTTGTTTTTCAACAAAAAGATGAGAGGAAATTTGATGTGAAATAGTTTTAGATCTGAATTGTTCAACATAATCTGCTGGCAAAAAAATACAGGGGTAAAATGATTGTCCTGACTAAAACGTCGACAGTTTTTATTGACTAAAACTAGACGAATAAAATTATGTTTTCTTGGACTAAAATAAAGACTAAAATGCTAGATTTATAGTCGACTAAAAGTTAACTAAATAAAAACGGGATGAGGTTGACTAACTGATGAAAACTAACAAGCATGATTGAAACTGGAGTAAAACAGAAAATTTTTTTAAATGGTGGATAAAATTAACCCTACTGCGTGCGGAATGCTACACGTGAAAAGTTCAACACATTTTTATGGCGAGTGTATTTAACGAATGCATACTGTACCTGGTCAATGAATCCCCCCATTAAGGAGAGGTACGGGGCGGGATACGTGGCAAAAATACTAGCAGTTGCCTTTACACCAGTTGCAGTCAGATTCCCCCCACAATAGTCATGTATTGCCTCTGAAAACATAAAATATGCAATGATAATATTTGTGTGAAAGAAGAAACTGTGCAAATTGTTTGTGCAGTGTGTCCTCACCATAATACACAGCATAGACTGACCCTGCGGCCAAAAAGGAGCCCAACAGCTGTGAAAAAAAATAGAGGGGGAGCATCTTCCATGCAAGACGGCCAAACACGCACATGGCGAAGGACACCGCTGCGTTCATATGAGCACCTGGTGGCACATTGTGGCACAGGTAGCATTTATCTTTTATGATAATTGACGCAGCAGTTCGTAGCACAGATAACGTTTATCGTTTATGATCATTGACACAGCAGATCGTAGCACAGATAACATTTATCTTTTATGATTTAAAAACAATTCCAGCTCTTATACCTGAAACGTTCCCTCCAACATGACTCCCGATTGCAACACCCAGCCCAAAGCCCAGATTGATGCTTATGTAATGTCCAAATGCTTCTTGTCCAGTCACGACCTGTGCCACGGAGCCAAGGCCAAACACCTGGACACAGAATACACTGCTAACGTCACAGCCTGGGTGATGAGTAAAGACAGACAAAACATCTGATTAAGTCTTCAGCAGACTGGATATGTAAACGGAAAAAAAAGACACTCCTCACATTCGAATTGCTCCAAATGAAAGTCTCATTTCTGAAGCAAACTCGCAAAAAAGGCTTACACTGAACTATTCATTCAGGAAACAGAAATGGGTAGTTCCGCCTCCACAAATCATGTACCCTAGAAGTTAAAAAGTAAGCAGAATGTCTGAAGTCTAAGATGGGAAGATGTGTTGTTCCAATTTATTACATGCATTGCATACACTGTATGTTTGTCTCTTCCCGTTCTAAATATGGGATCGATTGGAACAGCAGACAAACATGTGACTCTCGCGACCCCTCTCCACGTGTCCCACTGGCTGACACTTCTTCAGGTTAAATCCTCTCCCACTACCACAAACACGTGAGAACAAACATGTTTGGGGTAGAAGGCATTTTATCAAGAACACAGGCGCAATAATATTCATCCTTAATGCTTTAATAAGCCTAAATATAAGCAAAGTTCACAGACAGACCATTTTGTTTTTCAATTTTGTTGCCAAAGTATGTCAATTTTATCACCAAGAAATTATTCTACCATCATTACATATGTGCAAAGAGTTTCAGCAAGTCCCACACGAACAATTTCATTCCTTAATCGATAAGATCGGGTTACAAGAGGTGCTTTTCGCAGAGAGACCCCTTGATCTACTGATTGTGCTAAATCCTTCATTTCTTCTTCTTGGAGTTTGACAATTTCTCTCATTTGGCCTCTTTGTCTTGCAAGGCTATTTTTAACAACTAAGAGTAAAGCTAATGCAAATAGATCCTGAGTTCAGGCTTGAAGAACTAACATGCTGCCCACATAGTCCAAAAATCCAAATGCTAGTCTCTCCAACAGGCACCTTTGTCCTCTAATCTAATTTCACGCTTCCAGTGTGCTCCTCTCTCTCTCTCTCTCTCTCTCTCTCTCTCTCTCTCTCTCTCTCTGTCTCTGTCTCTCTCTCTCTCTCTCTCTCTCTCTCTCTCTCTCTCTCTCTCTCACTCTCTCTCTCTCTCTCCTCTCTCTCTCTCTCTCTCTCTCTCTCTCTCTCTCTCTCTCTCTCCTCTCTCTCTCTCTCACTCTCTCTCTCTCTCTCACTCTCTCATCTCTCTCTCTCTCTCTCTCTCTTCTCTCTCTCTCTCTCTCTCTCTCTCATCTCTCTCATCTCTCTCTCTCTCTCTCTCTTCTCCTCTCTCTCGTCTCTCTCTCTCATCTCTCGCTCTCTTTGTTACACATTCCAGTTAGGACCACATTTATAGTGGGGACATAAACTCCCTCCCACCGGCGCTGAGCAAAACTGGCACACAGACAGCTGCATCCTCCAATGGCTTTGCTTTGTGAGACAGTATTTGACCAATGAAGAAAGTGTTATTTAAAACATCTGTTTAACATCATTGGACAAGAAGTGCTTTGCATTGATTACACTAAAACATTTAAATGACTCTAAGTCTCTTATGGTTGCTCTAACTTCTATTTTTTTAGTGTCAATGTAAAAAAATAAAATTAAATGCTTCAGTTACAATCTGCACATTCATGACATCCCTCACTACACACAGCCTCAGCATATAGGATTTTATTGATTATAGACTTTATTAGGGGGCTGTTCTGACATCATGGAAAGAAATTCAAGCAGAAGCTGTCCCAAAAACTCACGAGTTCAATGAAGAGAGAAAATTGCAAAGCTGCTATCAAATAAGTGCTGCTTTGTTCAAATGTAACTTGACCTATTAAGAAGATGTTTTTAATTGAAATAGCTTGACCTATTAAGAAGATGTTTTTAATTGAAATAGCTTTTCAGCAAAAACAAAACTTCTAATGCTGCAAAATGACTATTTTCAGTTCTTTACTGGAACACTGCAGTGCATAATAATTTGAAGTTACAAAAACTACGTTTTGAATTTTGAAAAAATACCATTATCATTCATTGTCAGGTCTGTTTAAAAATCTTAAAATTATTCTCCAACAGTTGGTGACTCGAAAATTATGCTGTGTTCCATTTGCAAAGACTGTTTATAAAAATCTGAGAAAAACATAATTTGCATAATAAGTGTTATATTGCTTGAATGCAAAAAACTGTTGAATATTGACATTTTCTTTAAGTGGCCAGTGATTTCAACATGGTAACATTAAATTTGCTCTAACTTCAGCAGTTTTTGAGGTATGCCCATGTATTATTATTTTTGTTATGCTTTGGTTTTCAGCTGTTTCTGATTTCTCCCTTGCAGTTGCTGGGGAAACAGCTGGAGGACGGATCCTGCCAACAGACCTGCTGCCCATTAGGTCATCAGGCCAAAATAAAAGCCTGGCAGCAAAAGAGAGGAGTGTCGGGTTATTGCTCTGTGACGCTACTCACCATACCTGACGTTTTGATAGTGCTACCTTTCTAGCGGCAATCTTTCTTGGTGTTGTGGACACCACTCGTAATTAGACTAGTAGCTTTTTTCTTTAATCTACTTTGTATGCTACACTCCTCTCTGTTTATCCGCCCTCCGGGGTGATTTTGTGTTTTTGCCCACGACGTACACCTTTTTGTCGTCGTCGCCTTTTGTTGAGCAACCTTTTGTCCACGTGCTGTGCGCTTTTTGTTGGTTTATTAAAATTGAGTGACTTTCGCCCTGGCTGGGTCTGCTCTTTTCTTTTGGGGTCCAACAAACACCACCCACTCGTGACAAATTTAAAGGGAAATTAGTGTAGCATTAAAATATATGAATCCCTAATTTTAATTTTGTTGACCCACAAGGACTATATATTGCAGGACATTTCACATATTGTTGAAATTGCACTCGTGAAATTTATTAAGATTGGTTTTATGAATTGAAGCAACATTATATTAATCAATAAGTGTGAATATTTTCCAAATTTACTTGTAGTTATTTGCACCACATAAAATTAAATAATTGGGTTTGTCACTATTTATGGCTTATTAGATGAGTGTAGTGGTCTGGACCACTAGAGATCAAAGTGGGGCAAATGTGGCCACTGAATTGATAATAAAATGAGTTTTATGCCCCTGTGGTCGACACTAGGGAGCAGCATTGAGTTGAATACTGTATGTAGCTTTATAACACAGCAGAGGTCATCCTATCTAACAATTCAGAAAGAGAAAAATGAAAGATCCTTTTAATAACCCAATAAATTCAGTGCTAAAAAGTGAACAATTTACAAATACATTGTTACCATACTGTTCTGTATTTTACTTTATTTATTTGATGAGGAGGAAACATCCAGTAAAAATATACTTTTTACTTTTACTCAACTACATTTTAGGGCCTGCGCTTTATTACATCTGCTTGAGCAATTATTTGAATGAGTACTTTCACCAAAGTCATTTTTACATAAGGAATTGCACAGAATAAGGACAGAAGTACAGGATAAGAGTACATTGCACTTTAGCTTCTTTTTTTAAATGTGAAATGATCATTTTGCACTTTTCTCCTAGCTCACGTTTATTGCTTCATGAGTCTGCAGTAACAGTGAAACAGTAAATGAGGAGAACTAATTGCTGTAAAATCCTGCGTTAAAACAAATAATCCACAATAAATACAATTTTAAAATCCATGATGCATTGAATCCGCAAAACGTGAACTACAATATAGCGAGGGACAACTTTTTTAGTTAATTTTGTAAGTCTTTTTAGGTCAGTTCACAGCATTTGCAAGGTAACACCTTGTTTTGCCAGCATAAAAGCCTTTTATTTTCACAATACAAGCACATTAATACAAGAGGGAAACTCTTTTGTGTGCAAACTTTTTTTTTTTTTGCTTGTTTTTTGTTTTTCATTGAATGAAGTTACCCAAAAAATGACAGTAGAAAACATGTTTGTACTCAAATTTCAGAGAATGTACATTTTTACTTTAAAGCAGTTGAATTGAATATAGTCTACTTAAAGCAACACTAAGGAACTTTCAGTTTACGTTGATTATAGCAGCCCCATATGGTCAAAAGCGGTAATGTTATGCCTGAAGGAAGACCACATTTCCCATGAGGACAAACGCATTGCATCATTTTTTAGCTCACACCAGCAAGTGAAATCCGGACCAATGTGGATCCTTGACTGTCCTTTTATCCGGGTAGCTTCCCTTTTCTTTTTTCTTGTATCCTGAGAGAAAACCATGAAAGCAGTAATCATGCGTCGACATTCAAATTGACTTCCATCTTTGTAACGAATGGGGAAAGGGGAAAGTAACATATGCCATAAGGCAGAGGTCCCCAACCCTGGTCCTCAGGGACCGGTATCCAGCCTGTTTTCCATAACCATATTACGTACCTTCAGCGTGTCACGGTGTGGTCACGGAGCGGCATGGTGTCTGTCGACGTGTGGAGTGGAGGACCCAAAATGCAGGGAGGCAGGAGAACCACAGCAGGAGTGCAGGCGAGACTGGCGTGCTTTATTTTACAAACAAACACTAACCAGGCTACTGGTTAGTATTAAAATAAACAAGGAACTGAAAAGGTACAAAAATCAAAATGACAGACAGAACTCCGGGGGTGACCGTGACAAGCGGCAATGATCCCACACGGGCTGATCACCACCCGGGAACTAAATATACCCACACTAATTTGGTAATTAGCCACACCTGGGGCCAGGCACAAGTGGCTGAGGACCCGGATTGGTCAACCCGCGGAAGGGCGGGAACCCACTCAGGGCCCTCAACCAAAGCCAGATCTTCCCAGACATGACAGTACCCCCCCCTTAAGGGACGGGTCCCAAACAAAAGTCAACATCTGTAGCGGGACCCGGATGAAGGCTCCGGCGATGATGCCAGGGGCTGCAGCGGCACAGGCGAGGATGCCAGGGGCTGCTGCCCGGAACGGGAACCGGTGGCGGCCGCAGGACGTGCAACGCCGGAACTGGAAGCAGGCGCTGTACGGGAGCCGACAGAACTGGCAACGGGCGCTGCGCGAGCGCCGCCGGAAACACTGGCAACGGGCGCTGCGCGAGCGCCGCCGGAAACACCGGCAACGGGCGCTGCGCGAGCGCCGCCGGAAACACCGGCAACGGGCGCTGCGCGAGCGCCGCCGGAAACACCGGCAACGGGCGCTGCGCGAGCGCCGCCGGAAACACCGGCAACGGGCGCTGCGCGAGCGCCGCCGGAAACACCGGCAACGGGCGCTGCGCGAGCGCCGCCGGAAACACCGGCAACGGGCGCTGCGCGAGCGCCGCCGGAAACACCGGCAACGGGCGCTGCGCGAGCGCCGCCGGAAACACCGGCAACGGGCGCTGCGCGAGCGCCTCCGGAAACACCGGCAACGGGCGCTGCGCGAGCGCCTCCAGAAACACCGGCAACGGGCACTGCGCGAGCGCCTCCAGAAACACCGGCAACGGGCGCTGCGCGAGCGCCGCCAGAAACACCGGCAACGGGCGCTGCGCGAGCGCCGCCAGAACACCGGCAACGGGCGCTGCGCGAGCGCCGCCAGAACATCGGCAACGGGCGCTGCGCGAGCGCCGCCAGAACATCGGCAACGGGCGCTGCGCGAGCGCCGCCAGAACTGGCCACGGGCACTCCACACGCTCCGCCGGAAACTGGAAGCGGGCGCTGCATGCAAACCGCCACAACTGGAACGGTACCTGCCTCTTGGTCCGCTGGGTCCGTTTATAGTGGGATCATTCTGTCACGGTGTGGTCACGGAGCGGCATGGTGTCTGTCGACGTGTGGAGTGGAGGACCCAAAATGCAGGGAGGCAGGAGAACCACAGCAGGAGTGCAGGCGAGACTGGCGTGCTTTATTTTACAAACAAACACTAACCAGGCTACTGGTTAGTATTAAAATAAACAAGGAACTGAAAAGGTACAAAAATCAAAATGACAGCCAGAACTCCGGGGGTGACCGTGACAAGCGGCAATGATTCCACACGGGCTGATCACCACCCGGGAACTAAATACACCCACACTAATTTGGTAATTAGCCACACCTGGGGCCAGGCACAAGTGGCTGAGGACCCGGATTGGTCAACCCGCGGAAGGGCGGGAACCCACTCAGGGCCCTCAACCAAAGCCAGATCTTCCCAGACATGACACAGCGCATGCGCAAGAAGTAATTCCCATCCATACCAACGGCGGCGGTATGCATACCAGTGACTTTTTCTCTCACAAGGTCCTCCCACGTGAATGAAACCCTCCGCCTTTACTCAGATTGAGGAAATATGCAAAGTTTCTCAGACATTTTGAGTCTTGAAGAGTGTCAATTGATTCGTTCTTAAGCTACATTCACCACTTTAAATTGGTTAATATTGTGTAAAAATAACAGAACGAGTGGGGACAGACCAATAGAATCGATTTGTGAAAAAAATATGAAATTGACATAGCCTGCAGGATTTCCGCCCGTTAGCGAAAATATTTAGCTTTGTTGATAAAAAACGCAGATAAAGGCAAGATGGGGCAGACAGGATTCCTCCCCACTATGCAGTCACCTTTAAAGTAGCTCCATCGCCCTCATTGAAGACAACAAGACCGCATAGGCCATAGATGGTAGCTTTCTTCTTCTAAATAGTCACCTAGCTCAGAATTTAAAAAGACTAAAGGCTAATTTTGTGCTGCTTAATGATACAAGAGTTGTGTTGCTAAAAGTGTAATCATGCAAACTTGTCAAGTAGGCAGGGTGGCAGGGTGGCATGCAGGCGAGCAATAAACAAACATTTTGCTGAACAGGTTCCACTACTGGTGCCGTATAAACAAACAACGACCTGCCACAGGTACTGGAAGATAATGGTCAATGACAGGCATGAAAATGACCAGAAAAGCTTGCAAACTAACCACGTTGAGTGTCAGTGTCTAAGGCAATAGATTACGACATCCTTGATGAATCAGTAACCATATATGGTTACATGGTCATGAGCACTCAGTGGTCACGCCTACTTGCCGTGGACTGCCTCACATTGTCATACATCAAACTTAGCAGCTGCGGGACTCATCTGCTTGTTCTCCAAGCACACTGGCAGTACAATGGGTTGGCTGGATGTGATCGCCCACCCGCTGTGGATGGTAACCACGATGCTGCTGTGGATGGTGGTGCGCTTGCAGCGGAGAGGGTCCTGGGACCCACGTGCCTGCCCCACGCAGCTCAGAGGGAAGACAGCGATAGTGACAGGGGCCAATTCAGGTCTGCTTGAGTCTTGTGTTTCCTGCAATATCGCAGTGCTTTTTTTTCTATGTCATTTAATTATTTCACAGAAATGAAACCCTTATAGCTGAAAGCTTTGTATTCTGTCTCCCCTTGTGTATAAAATTAACTATTTACTAAACAAGAAATATTTACAAATGCAAATGTGATTATTTTTAGCTTTGAATATTAATTTAAATCATTTTATGCCAAGTTAGAAATGTATTTGGGTAACATGAGACATTAATAATACAGTCATGGTCAAGATGATATAGCCACTATAAAACAATTGTAAAGTTAATATGTATCACATGTGCGGTAAATGCATGTGTCGTATTTTTTCATTTGGGATGTTATTAAGTATACAGCCAAATTGTTAAAATCATACAGTCAACATTACAAATGCATTTCAATGAATTTGAGTATGCTTTAAAACTTCATTTGCTTCGGCAGTTCAGTTCCAAAAGTGAAACTCAGATCAGTTTCATGATTGTATTTTCATTGTCATTCACCATTTTGATAACATACAGTTAACAATAACCCACAGTGTCCTGAGAAATTACTATAAGAAACAGTCAAGGTGATTGTTAATTTGAATTGATAGCGGTAGGAATTGGATTCTGAAAGTATTAATTTTTTGAATGGAGCCTCTATACAATATTCTAAAAGCACTCTGTAGGCCTATAACTATTGACCAGTGTAAAGAATTGCAAACTCTTCCTTCATACTTTTTATACTTTATACATACTTCATAATAATATCAAATAACATTATAGGTACATATATTCACTCTCCAAATATTGTCAAATCAAAGTCCTATTTTTATTTTATTTATTATTTTTTATTTTTTTATTTTTAACAAATCAATAATTTTGGTCTGCCCCTACTTAAATAATAACTTCTTCCCTAACTCTCTGGTTACTGTGCAGCATAACTGTCGCATATATTGAATACTTTGTTGCAGTAGGAAGCTTGCGAGCAATGGAGGTAATTTTCCATGCAGATTTGTATCTGCATGACAGGGGTTAGTTGGCTTTCTATTTCGTGTATCACATCGCTCCGGGTTCTAAGATCTTTGAAAAAGAACACGGGCATTTGATTTTGTGAATTAGTAATGTCTTTTTGTACGTTCAGGGACCTCAGCATGACCGCAGTTTTTGATGTGGACGGCTGGTGCTGGCGTCGTGTTCGTACCATTTTAAGCAATGATAGCATAATAAATTAGCAAGTTATTAGCATGTGATAAAATTGTGATTGAACATAATTTTGTGGGTAGTGTAAGACTTCTCTTCTGCCCAAATGAATCTAATGATTAACTATTCTGACCACACAATATCCCTAAGAAGTATTCTTTCTTGAAATCATGAATTCTTCAATCAGATTGCTTTCATTTTTCAAGTTTAAATTAATCAAAATACCATTTCTGTTTTCAAACTGCTGTTAAGAGTTGTTTTTTTTTAAATCTCAAACAGAATTGTTGACAAAACTTCAAAACCCAGATCTTTTTATCTTAACAAATATTACATTGGTGTTGCCAGTAACTCAAACAACAAATATCATGAAAAGTAGAATGTCTCATTTTACATTGAACTGCTATGCACTCATCTTACCTGTTTTGTTGCGGACACCCTATTCAATCGATGTGAGGGAACTTCAGTATGTTATCACATGCTGGATAGGACGACTATGCGACAATGCTATGTGTAAAGACAACTTTATTTGTTTTCTCTAATGGAAGGTGTTATTCTGACATACTAAATACAGGCTGCAGTATTTATTGCATGTATCATTTAAGTTCTCAGGAAAGAGCTTTTGCATTTGTATTAACAAGCTCAATAGACTAATTCTGTTTTCAGCTCTTGCACAATATCACTTTCTGATCGCACTGCGCTACTGTGTTTTCTCTTCCACTCTACTCTTAGGGATCGGAAAGTTCATCGCCATGGACTTTGCACGCCGGGGTGCCCGTGTCATTCTGGCTTGTCGAAGTGTGTCTCGTGGGGCAGCAGCAGCGGAAGAAATCCAAGCAAAAACAGGAAACAGTGACGTCCATGTGCATCAGGTGGACCTTTCCTCAATGGACTCCATCAGAGATTTTACGGAGAAAATTCTGGAGGAGGAAAGCGCTCTTCACATCCTTGTCAACAATGCTGCAGTGTCAGGTGATACACTTCACTTTGAAGTTTA
Organism: Vanacampus margaritifer; assembly: GCF_051991255.1. Lineage (NCBI taxonomy): Eukaryota > Metazoa > Chordata > Actinopteri > Syngnathiformes > Syngnathidae > Vanacampus > Vanacampus margaritifer. The sequence goes on along the minus strand of NC_135439.1, from coordinate 21,521,253 downwards.
GTTTTGTGGTATTCGTAAGTTGTATAAGAATGTGTCAGAATTCATCAAATGCAGGGAAATCTTTATATGAAACCGATACTGCATAAAGTGCATATCCACAATACGCATGTGTTGTTTTTTAATTCCACTTTGTTTTCCCATGGCAGTATTATAAATAATATAAGTCAACACCCATTCATTATGTTTACATTGTGGGAAGAAAACAAAGGTTTGGGGTGGAAGTACAAGTCTAATATGTATCCCTTTCTTCCATTAGGTTTACCCCGGCAGATTACCAAAGATGGGTTTGATATTTCTTTTGCAACCAATCACTTGGGGCCATTCCTCCTCACAAACCTGCTACTCGGTAGGGTTAGAGAACTCTTATTTATATTGTATTGGTTGAATATTACATAACTGTCATTTCCACCTGGCTATGAGCCACAAAACCTTAACTCAACTTTATTTATAGAGCACATTGCATACAAAGTGCCTACATGGAGCAAACTGGACAAAAGTTGCCCAAATGAGAAAGAGTCCTTTTTGCTCAGCATGGCATATATCAGACTGTCATCCATATAGCAATGGAAGGAAATAAAGTTTTCTAAATAGATAGAACCCAGGGGCGGCAAATACAGTAAAAGCAGCAGGGGCCTCATGATTGAACCCTGTGGAACACCATACAACAGTGAGGCAGAGCAGGATTCAGAGCAAGCAAGGCTAACACAAAAGGTTCTGTCTGGCAAATAAAGTAAACCACTCTAGAGCGCTACCACTAAAGCCCACCTGTTTCAGAGAACGTGCTTCAGAATACTGTGGTCCACTGTATTGAATGCTGCAGTCAGATAAGACACATTGTCTCCAGTGTAATTAGCTAGCAAGATGTCATTAAAAACTCTTAACAGATTCTGTGCTATGCATCATCTTAAAGGGGAAGTCAACCCCACAAACATTTTTGACACTAATATGCTCTATGCGGCCCCGTTTGTCTAAATATGGCATTCTGGTTAATATTGCGTGAATGGAATATGAGTTATTATTAAGCAGCAAAATCCTGCCATTTTTATCCATCTAAGGGGGCGGCAATTTTGCCACTTGCTGTCGACTGAAGATGACATCAATGTTGCTCAGGTCACAGGTAACAACCAATCAGAGCGCAGCTTCAGAAAACAGGTGAGCTCTGATTGGTTGTTGCCTGAGCCCTGACCAAACATTGATCTTCAGTCGACAGCAAGTGGCAAAATGGCCGCTTAAGGTTGACTTCCACTTAAAAACTTCAGTGGAAAATCTCTGTGATTATAATCTGAGCAAACATGCACAAAAAAATGTTTGTTCATGATTAAGTACTCATCCACTCTGCGATACCCCACCCGATCCCCACTGTTTCTTTCAGACCTGATAAAAAGTTCAGCTCCAGCACGTATTGTCACTGTCAGCTCTGTCAACCACAAAAAGGGTGAAGTAGACTTCTCTCATTTTCATGGAGAAAATGTTACTCACAATCTTGATCGAGTTTACAACCACACTAAGCTGCACAACATCATCTGCACTAATGAGTTAGCACGGAGGCTTCAAGGATCAGGTAGGCTAAAATTTCTTTGAATTCCATGCATTAATCCTGCAAATTTGCCATTATATTTTTGTTGGCATGCATGTGTGTTGATATTACGTAGATGTCACCGCCAACTCAGTCCACCCTGGTATTGTCATGACGGGAATGATGAGGCACTATCCCTTAAGGATTCGTTTTATCTTCAGCCTCATTGGACAGTTCTTTTTCAAGGTGAGTGCACTGTCAACTTTATTTGGACTGACACTGACACTGATGTCATGAAAGAATAATGAATAATGTTCTCAAATGCTTATCAACTAATTATGGAATAACCTCGCACAAAGTTGTGTCAGGCAGAATAACTAAATGGCATTTGTTGACATAAATTTGACAGATTAATAGCATTGTGTTCACCTAAATGGGCCCAGACTTTACACCAGGGTTATTATAGTTTTGGAATTTTAATTTTAGTTAGTTTTTATTTTGTTTTGAGTTTTGTTTTTTAATTTAAGTTAGTTTTAATTAGTTTTCAGGGTGGTTGTTAGTTTTTATTAGTATCAGTTTTTAAAAAAAAAAATGCATACTTTTAGTTAGTTTCAGTATTAGCTTTCGTTTAGTTTTTTGTATTAGTTGTGTGCAGTGGTGGCAAATCCAGGTTCAGAGAGTAAAAACCCTGCCACCGTTTGGCTTCAGCCATTGATGCTAGTTAGCTAGCTAGCTCCCTAGCTGGTAAACGAGCACCATGGGAGCTAGCCAGGGAATTAGCTAGCTAGCATGTGGTTTAAAGCCAAACTGTGTTAGGGCTTTTACTTTCCGGACCTGGATTTGCTACCTCTGCTTGTGCACAATATTTAATAACTACCATGGTAAAATGAGAAAAGTAACTAATTTCATTCCTAGAGTTGCATTTTGTTGTTGCCTCAGAGCACGTCATCTGAAGGTGCTTTTCTATTGGCTGCTGCTAGATGACATCACTTCTGTGTGACACTTTCAAACGTCCTTATTCCGGTTAAATAAATATACTTAAAATCACATTTAAAATCTTCCTCAAAGGTGCATTAAATTAATTACCAAATACTAAAACAAAGGACATTTTTGCTATAATTATAGTTAGTTTTACTTAGTTTTGTAAACATAAAATGTAGTTTCAGTTAGTTTTCGTTTTTAAAAAGTTGTTTTTCCATTTCGATCGATGGTTTACTCTAAAAACAGGTGGGTCAAAAATAACCCAGCAATGGGTCAAAAATTGGACCGACCCTCTACTTGGGTCAATTTGACCCAACTTTGTGTCAAGAAATGGGTCTTTTAGTGTAAAACAAATCATTAATATCGGTCAGATCCTTTACTTGGGTCCAAAAATTGGGTCATTTTGTATTAAACAGTCCAGAAAGTTGGGTTAAATTGACCCATAAAGTGGATCGTCCATTTTTGATCCATAATTGGGTTACTTTTGACCCAACTGTTTTTAGAGTGTTCTTAGCTTGGTTTCGGTGAGTCTTTCTCAGGGGTTCAGTGGATTCAAGACACATGTCTGTTTTGTTCACACCACCTGTATAATTCATGATGTCACGCGCCGATCAGTGGCTGCAGCTGATCATGCCACATTGCTGGCCACAATATTTGGTGTTGCCACATTGTACTGTAATCTTTTAGTGCTAGGAAAGCTCTTGACATACTCATATTGTTTGATACAACGTATTTTTTGCAAGCAACCTTTTTTTAAGATGGTAGACATGTAAAAAAAAAAAAAAAAAGAAAAGAAAAGAGAGACTTTGTTGCAGAAATGATATGAGAGTGATATTTGCCAAGGTCAAGCCACATATTTCATATCTTGACTCTGTAAGGCAACAGCAAAAGCTCCATTGATTTGGGTGGGGGGGGGGGGTGTTAAGTGTGTGTTTGTAAAATACATGTCTTGTTGGTTTCATTCTGTGCACTAATAAAATACATATCTACTGTGTTTTGAATTTTGGAAAAAAAATCCCGTTTTATTTTCTGATTACAAAGGGTTCTGTGAATACATGTATGAAACTTGCAGGGTCCAATACCTCGAATAAAGTTAACCTTTCTGCTACTGACCCATTTGAACGTTAAAGTAAATGTTGAAAGCAGTTTTTAGGCATAGACTTCTGCTTACGCATAATCAACATATCCAATAAAAATTGAATTTGTACACATTTTTGTTAAAGCATTTGTGTTACTTAAAAAAAAAGAGAGAGAATCACAAGAATGACAATTAAGTATTGGTTTTGTTAGTTAAGCAGGATTACACACTCACACAAAAACTTCTGATACTTTTGGATAATTACATATGAGCCTGGGTCAAATTGACCCAGGATGTTACTACTAACCCAGAGAAACAAATGCAACACTTAAGTTGAAAAAATAAGTATTATATTTGTTATTAGTAAAAATAAAAGAGTTTCCGACAATTTTGCATAGTTAAATATACCTCCGGATCATTTTGACCCAGACACATTATTGCTGTTCCTGAGAAATGAGCCTAACACACTGGTTAAAATGAATAATTGAATTTGGATTATGCACATTTCTGACACGTTTGGATGTCTAAACAGGGCCATTATGGTTGTTCCTCTCAAACAAACAGAACTGCAGGGTTAAGAACCACTACGCTTGCCGTTGTCAGCATTCAAAGTTATATATACATGAAATTTAAAATGTCTCTGAAATTAAATGTATGTTTGAGTTGATTTGTTGGGGTTGGATTGTTGTATTGTAATTATACAGGGTGGGCAATAAGTATGCATAATAGGGTTTGTCTATCTATTAAACATATGATATGATATGTATCTACGATACCTAGTGTTGTCTGAAACGTGAAAAAATATACATTATGCATTTTCTATGTATGGAAACCGACAGCCACTGATGGGTGAGTGTAATTGTTAGCTGACCATACTTTCACATCTGCTCAGTCCGCAGAGGAGGGGGCAATCAGCGCCATCTACTGCGCCGTATCAGAGGAAGCAGAAGGCATAAGTGGAAAGTATTTTGACAGCGACTGCTCCATTGTCCTCCCCGCCCCCTTGGCCCGGGACGCAGCCCTCGCCGTCAAGGACTTTGAGATCTGTGAAAGACTGACGTCCAAGCTGTGAAACAATGTTCCTGCTGATAACAGAAAGAGGTCCAATTGAATATGCTTGCTGTTAAGTGACTGCTGTAACATTTAAACCATAAGGTTCAATCAATTGTATTTTTTAATTTATTAATACATTAATACAACTCTCCTCCAATTTTAATGCACCACACAACTGGGGATTTGGGGGCGTCTGGGGCTTGGTTGTGGTGGGTGGCGGGGTGGGTGGCGGGTGGATGGGGGTGGGGGGGCTTTGTTCATGGGGGGAGCGGGGGCTGTTGGCCGGTGGGGTCTTGAGGTCTCCTTAATTTGTTGGAATTTAGATGTTTCTGGGGTTAGTGAAAGACTCTGGTTGGTAACCCGTGGGTTTTTTCATAGGTGTTTCTAACCAATGAGTACACACTCACACGCACGCACACACGCACGCACACACACGCACACACACATACAAAATAAAAAATTTAAAAATACAAAAAAAAGAGAGAAAAAAAAGAGAGCAATAATGATGACATGTCAAAACGGTAAAATTACCGAATGAACAATACTGATGATAATCATGCTTATGTGTTATTTTCATATAATGTGATTAGTAAGACATGCCCCACTGAATTTACTGAAAATCTATTTTGAGGATAGGAGTATTTTAATTACTGAGAGTTATTTTTCAAACCGTAGTAAATTACTTTTAAGAAAATGAACATTTTGAAGTAATATCTTTCAAACTTTAAAAGCTAGAAAGTCTTTACCATTATGTGTCCGAAACAAAGTTTCATAATTTGCAACATCTTTTCTGAAGAGGTGTATTATGTTTTGGGGGTTTATTGTAAATGTTGATTCTCACTGCTTTATATTCTTATTATTTTATTCTTAGTTTTTCATGAAAACACAAATGTGACTTTATATCATTAGAGTTACTTTTTGTGCCTCTTTTACAAATGTTTTTTTTGTTTGTTTTTCACTCAAGCTGCCTTCATTGTTATTGCCACTGTAGCGAGCCTCATTATGTTGTTGCAATACACCAGAGGGATCTGTGAGACAAAGTGCTGGGATGCGGCAGCTTTTTTAGCAAAATAGATGTTTTTTTGTTGTCTTTTTTCTGAGATAGCATTAATTTATGAACGTGTCAGAACAATTGCATGTCTTTACCGTTACTGCAATTATAAAGACAAGAGTGTAATGGGTTTAATGAGCATTTAGTTTATTTATGAACTTGTAGCCTATGCCCACAGAATTTGAAGGGCGACACATGTTAATCTTGCAATTTAGATGACTTATCTGTAGCTCTTTGTCTTTACTGTTATGGAAAAAGTGTATTTCATTGGTGACCATTTACTTAAGTTGGGAGATAATGCATACTTTAAAAAAAATGTATGTATTTGTACTTTGCGTAATTACGTTGTCAATTGTTCATATATAAAGATTTTACACCAATTGGTAAAGTTAGACTTGATGTTCACTGCTGATTTTGTTTTATTACTGAATAAAGTTGTTCTTTATAAATAAAAGTAAGAATTTTCCCTTGAATTTTTAACAAATCTTGTTGTTGTTTAACAAATATTTGGATTGCACTGCCACAAAACTGGTGCATTTGTCTCGACTGTCTTTATGTGAACAAGATGGCTGCGTTAGCTTGCAACAGTGATTATTTTAAACATATTTTTTGTCCTACAGCGGTAACAATAGTAAAAAAAATAAAAAATAAACACTAATATCCACTGCAAATTAGCATATGATCACCATTATTTAAATATTTATTATTTTTATTTATTTATTTACTAGATGGAATTTGCTACTGACAACTCAGGAGCATTTCACTAGCCTAAGAGCTAATCCACTAAACAGCCAGCAGCCTAATGGAGCACCAGACTCGTGCAGCAGCACAAGCTGACATGCAGGAGAAAGCGGAAGAGGCGCAAATGTCGCTGTCAAGATGCACTGACTACGATCTTTTCAATCTTTAGTATTATGAGCGAAAACATTACATGAACTCATCAATAACCTTTTGAAAGAATTTCTTTCAGAGTGGCTGTTTCATTTACCAATATTAAACCAAGGCTTCATAAATTTAAATTAAATTAGAATTGCAATGCAAATGTGTTTAGCATTATTGATTTATGTCTACAAGTGTTTACATTTTGAAATTCTCATTTATAGGACTTTAAAACAGACCTGTGGGCTATGAGTAATTTTGGACAACAACAAAGGCTTCAATTAGTTAAACAATTTCCCTTTATTGACTGATTTATTGAAACACAAGCAAATATAAGAGCATTCTGTCTTTTGAAGAATCCATACAGCAACTTTATCTTCTGTTCTTCAGCACACTACTTAGCTGTAAAGACAAGGAATGTGAGAGAACCCAATCACTTTTTGTTTGTTCCTAGTTTCTCCATGTTAATCATCATCGGTCACTTATCAACAAAGTTTTTAGTTCTTGGATTATTTTAGTACCTTTCTGTCTCTCGTCCACAATTTCATGGATGAGCTCCTCAAGCACAGGAGCAACATGGTCCAGTTGTTTGGGTGAAAGACGCACTGTGATATCCACTGTTTTATCCTATACACACACAGAAAATTAACATCCAGTATTATACAACACAATGGGGGTGGCTATATTAAGTCGGGGCATGTGTATACTGTAGACGCACTGGATTTCCACCGTGGTCAACTTGAGGAAGCTGTTGGACAGCAACTTCTTCAAAATGGCCGTCCTCCGACCGAGGCTCCATGTCTTTTCTACCCTCTCGCTCCTGGAGAGCAGACAACCAATCACAAAACACAAAGTCGCAGCGGAGTTAATTCTTGAGAGGTTGTTGTGGGCTTTTTTTCCCTTTTTTTCCCTATTTGTTTTATTCCTCTCTTTACTTTGTCATCAGTGTTCCTCCATGTGGCTACAGTCCCTTGGAGCTTAAATTTCTGAATAATATGAAACATCAAGCTGTTTGGAAATGGTCTCATATACTTAAGTTTTAGCGTGCTTGTCAGTACATGCTGTCCAATGTAACCCAGTTGTCTTACTTTCATCAGCAACATCTCCTTCGGGCTAAAAAAGGTGATGTGTCCTTGTGTCCTCTCAACCAGCAACGCCATAAGGCACGCCAACATCACGCAGACAGCAACAGCTCCACGCATGCTCATTCTGCTCTGTGCTGGACAAATGGGAAGATGCACACTTACAATGTAACATCCAACACTAGACTTGCATCAGAAATTTTGATTTAAAGGGGAAGTCTTTCAATAATGTGTTCTATGCAATCTTAATAGTCTAAACATGCTATTCTGATTATTGCTGTGTTTGTGGAATATGCATTAAGCAACAAAGTCCACTCATTTTTATTCATCTCAGGGGGCGGCCATTTTACCATTTTCTGCCAAATGAAATGACATCACAGTTGCTCAGTGCTCAGGAAATGACCAATCACGGTTCAGCTTGTGACTGTCACATGACTAGACTCAGAAAACAGGTGAGTCTTGATTGGTTGTTACCTGAGTCCTTGGGCACTGTGATGTCATTTTCAGTCAACAGCAAGTGGCAAAATGGCCGCCCCCTGAGATAGCTAAAAATGTGTGGATTTTGCTGCTTAATTCATATTCCACAAACACAATATTAATCAGAATACCATGTTTTGACTCCTTCAAGATACCTTAAAATAAGCCCGGTATCATCCCAATACCTTTAACAAAATTGATGATGTTCAGTTTTGTGTGATACCGTCAGTAAGTAATAATAGCTGTTTCGGTCTAAAATGAGCATTTTTATATTTGTAGACAAAATTGGCCATACATTATATTCTTTGGGCGTATTCTTGTGACCAGTGAGCGTAGACTCTGAGAAATAGTACGTAGGTGTGTAATAAGTCATACGGACACATGAAAATTTCCAAATGCAGATTGACAAATATGTGTGTGGGAGTGCATGGGAGTCACAAGACTATACACACTGGATGAGATAAATTCCTCTGGCAATCTTGACAAGACAGTTCTACATAGTGTTAAACAAATCACAACAGAGTAGAAACAGAAAAAGCCAAAATGTTAAATACTCACCTGTTGTTTGAACCGAGGTCAGTTGGTCCCAGAAGTGCGCTATAGGATGAGAAGAATGTCTCCTGTCTGAATGGGAGCTCGTCCCAGTCATCTTTTATATCAAGGTACTCCTGATGCCCCGGCTTTTTACTATCCTCCCTCACATCCGCTCCTCAACAGGCTCCTTCTCAAACATTCCCATCCAGGCTCCTGGAAACACAAAGATCACACATGAATTTGGCTTTTTTTTTTTTGGGTGTACACTCAGTGTACATGCATGTTGTCATTTGGTTTTTGATAAGCTCAATACTGAAAAACAGTATTTCATTTTGCATACCACATCTGATCTGTGTGAAATGTATGTAGTTGTCGTACCTCTGTGGGATTTTGTGTCCTTAAAGGTCAGCCATAAATTCTCTGCTTCTAAGAATAAACCAACACGATGTGACATTTATGACCTGGCAGTAATAGAGAGTTGCGCACATCAAGGCTCACATGCATGCGCTCCTAAGAAACACTGCAACGCTCCACAACGTTAATGATGCTTTTCCTCAAATCCACCACTTGACTGTGTTCCTGCAAGGTGGTAAAATGTTAGCACATGTTGGGTTTGTATTGTACGACCACGCTGGAGAAATGGACTATTAAAAATCACACCGTCGTTGTAGTACAATGAGTCAAGTACATAAAATTGTGTGCAGACCTGAATGAAGCATCAGCATGACGTACACGTGCTTTTTGGATTTTCCCTTCTTGAACGTTAGATACCTCCAGTGCAATTGTGTTTTATATTTTCAGTACTTATTGTAAATGCAGCAAGTGAAGCTCAGAATTTGGTGATGTCCATCAGCACCTATCTTCAGGTAGTCACTGATTGCATGAGATCATCCAATTTTTTAACTTCAATCCTCAATCATCCAACTGTGTGTACACGGTGTATCTGTACACAGCAGTTCTTGTCACTTTGACCTAAAAATCCTAAATGAAGATATTAAGAGCTGTCTAGTCTACAATATATCATTCTCTAATGCTGACTATCACTAGCCAGTGTTTTGTTGACATTTATTTTAGTTCCTATATTTAGTACACTGTACTACAGTAAAGACAAAATTAGCATGTGTGACTATATCTGCAAAGACCAATACACTAATAAGCTTCGGCTTCATCAGGTCAGCCTTTTTTCTTTTCAGGTATAATTGTATGCGAAAAATGAATGTTGTAAATTGTCTCTATGATTGTCCGAAAGGAAAAATTAACAAATAAAAACAAACAAAACAAAACAAACACTATAGTAATACAGTATGAAGTGAGTGAACCATAAATAGTTTATTTATATATATATATATATATATATCCATCCATCCATCCATTTTCTTGACCGCTTTTCCTCACTAGGGTCACGGGGGTGCTGGAGCCTATCCCAGCTGGCTTCGGGCAGTAGGCGGGGTACACCCTGAACTGGTTGCCAGCCAATCGCAGGGCACACAGAGACGAACAACCATACTCACAATCACACCTATGGACAATTTGGAGTGTTCAATTAACCTGCCATGCATGTCTTTGGAATGTGGGAGGAAACCGGAGTACCCGGTGAAAACCCACGCAAGCACGGGGAGAACATGCAAACTCCACCCAGGAAGGCCGAAGCCCGGACTTGATCTCACGTCCTCTGCACTGGGAGGCGGACGTGCTAACCAGTCAGCCACCGTGCTGCCTATATATATATATATACATATATATATATACATATATATATATATATATATATATATATATATATATATATATATATATATATATATATATATATATATATATATATATATATATATATATATATATATATATATATATATATATATATATATATATATATATATATATATGTTAAACAAAATTAACTCAAAAATGCATATTTTCTGTTAATGGACAGATGGAAGCACTATTTCAACTGGTGTGATTGTCTTAGAAGTTGGTTTCACCTCCCATCTGACCTGGCTTCATCAGTGCAGGCACATATGTTTAGATGTGGTAATTAAAGCCTGAGTGTATTTATCTATCTATTTATCCCCCAGGGTCTGATCAGGTGTGAAGTGTACTGAAAATGATTCCAAAATATTTGTTAAAATATCAAATAGATCTTCAGCACCACTTAAGTTTGCTTTCTTTTATCTCCTCCCTCCCGATGATATGCATCTATTTATTTTTGATACTGTTTATCCACATTATCACAGCTGACCCAGCCAGTCACAGGACACATATGGCTATCAATGGACAGACAAGCATTAATACTCACAATCACACCTAAGGACAATTTAGGGTCTTCAACTAACCTCATGCATGTTCTTGGAATGTGGGAGGAAACCTGTACCTGGAGAAAACACATACAAGTGAGCAAAAACTCTAACATAAGCATTGATTTGCAACCCTGTCCCTGTTACTATCTAATTAAGTAAATACATATGAAAATCATATTAGTATTCAAATAAAAACTTAACTTTATGTAATTGTAAAATATTTAATCGGCAATATATATATATTCATATATATTACTGGTGTCTGGCTGAAATATCCAAAATTGGCATATTTAATATATTTTTCACAAATATATGCTATTTGCCATATTTTATTTTATTACTTTTCGCAAAATAGATTAGTTGAATTAGTATCTGTACTTTTATCGTCTTTGTTGTTGTAGTATTTGTACTTCCACTCAGGGACAGAGAGTGAATACTGTACTTTTTGTAACTTTTTCCCCCTTGTCCACGAGATGGCACGAGAAGCAATCACAGCTTCTTTAATGCCTCTCGCGATGCTTTCTCCGGATCTCGCGATAATCTATCGCTTAGAGTTCGTTGAAGAGTGACTGAGCTGTCTTTTAACCGGAGAGGAAGCATCTGAGCGCACACGAATCGTGTGCTGCTGAAGATTCACCAATCATGGTAAGAAAAAAAATTCTACATATGTATGACTTAGCTATAATTTTAGCTTGGTCATTTACTGCAGACGTGCACGCAATGTTATTCGTGTTTGAATAAAATTAAATACATTAAATCGTCTTTTCGGTCTGCCTTTTCCAATCCTGTTCTAGGCCTGATCTCCTTAGCTAAGTCGTTAGCCACCCATGTGGCTAACATTCGATCTGCGTGAATTTGCGTTACATCGCTTTCTACTTAAGAATTACCGCCGCCTAAAATAAATGAACACGTTTGATGTTGTAGTATAAAACCAAAGTGTTTAAGAAGTGCCACCGCTGGAGAACTTAAATTCTAAACTTTGTGATTAGCATGCATTAGCTGCTTGCTGCTTCACCCGAAAGGGTTTGCACACGTGGTGTCGTGGCTAACACGTGGTGCACAAACATGTGGCAGGAGAGAGTGCAGTATTTTCACATTTTCATCGATGACTGCGTTGTTAAATTAGACCTATTTGCCTGATAATGCGCTTTCTTTGCTTTAAACGTATTTACAAGCTTATAAGGGGGGCGGGCAATATGCTTCAAGGTGTCCATAGATTATGCCAAATAATTTGTTTCATAATAAATCAATTTCAATTGGAGTATGATGAAATATATTTAAGTGCATATTAAGCACGCAGGAGATTTTTGCTCATAATGTCCTGTTTAACAATGTACAAAAGCATTCAAAGTATATGAAATAATAATCAGTTTTTAACATGAATAAAATTTAACAATTATTAGTAACGGCGTTGTGTTTTATTAACAAGGTATTTTGTCAAAATAATGTGATAAATGATGAAACTTATTGATCAATCAATTGCATTTATTCAGGTGCTGTTGCACGTGTTGTTCGAGCATGCGTCCGGCTATGCGTTGTTTGCTGTTAAGGAGGTCGAGGAGATTGGTATGCTGCTGCCTCAGGTGAGTTTGATTGCCTCGCTGCTACTTAGTTTTGCATTGTTGTGGATGTCTCACGGCCGAGTGTATGTTTCAGGTGGAACGGAGTGTCCTGAGTCTGGCAAAGTTCAACAGCATGGTGAGCTTGGCTGCCTTTTTCCCTTTTAAGTCAGCACAAGCTGCCCTGGAGAACATAAATGCCGTTTCTGAAGGTAAGTTTTCTTACCGCAAGTTTATTTAAATGTATTGTTTAACTGCACTCAGATGTGGTGATGTTTTCAAATCTGTCAATCCACTGAATTACTGTGCTGACAGCTTTCTGTTGAACCTGAACATCTGACCTTAACTCTTTGACTGCCAGACGTTTTCAGAAAAGGGATGCCGTGGGTGCCAGCCCATTTAAGCATTTTTGACTGATCTTTCAAGGTCCACAGAAAATTATGTGTTTGGACTATGGAAACACACATACTACCAAATGAAAGATTGGACTCTCATCTTTCATCAGAAAAAAAAAGTTTGTTTCTACCTTATTCCGTTTTTCAGTAATCAACAATAGAAAATGGTTAGTTTCACCTCTGTTTTGAAACAAACGTTTTTTAACGTCTTTGGCACTCCTCCCTAGGATTTTACTAAACGTTATTTAACGTTTTTGGCAGTCAAAGAGTTAAGAGTTTTGTTTGCTGGTGTTTTGTTTAGCCGTTATTATACATTTGAGTTGTGTTGAATGGCATGCAAAATATTTTTGGAAGCAGCTAAGGCACACACTTCAAGTTTAAGTTACCCTAATTCATTGTGATTGTATGCTTTTGTAATTTAAAATGTCTTTAAATTTAACTCCCTCACTGCCATTGACGGCTATAGTCGTAAAAAATTTAATTGTAACTATTTCTATTTAACATTTTTTCCAAATTTTCAACAAGAGTATGAAAGTGTTTAGAACAGATAAAAATCGTGAGTTAATTAGTAAAGTCATGCGATTAATTACAATGACAAATTTTAATCGCCTGACACTCCTACTTTTTAATCTTTTCTTCTTTTTTAAAAAAAAAATTAGGGGAGCCAGGTGATTACATTTTTTAATCGTAATTAATTGCATGACTTTACTCGTCATGCTTAGTGATCCTCCAGTGTGTGTGGTGCACATGATAACCAACATGGCATTAAGTCTGCTATAATACCTGAATTCACCTATGAGTGGCAGTGTGTTGCTACAGGACAACCAGACTGACGAGAAATGGAAATAAAGTAAATGCACTATTTGTTGACCGCATTGTAGTTGCTAATGCAATGCATAAAATGGGCATCATCGGACAAACATCCGCCTGACTCCTAGACAGAGACCCCGTGTAGCCTCCAAAGCATAAGCTTAAAAGGGTTTCTGCCTTTTTGTAGGTGTGGTTCATGCTGACCTCAAGTTGTTCCTTGAGACAAACCTTCCTCAATCTGGGAAGAAGAAGGCTCCACTGGGAGTTGGAGATACCAAAATTGGTGCTGCCTTACAAGAAGAATTTGGTTTCTCCATCCAGACAGGTGGCGTGGTTGCAGAATTAACAAGAGGTTTGTAGTTTTATGCTACAGCTGCGCATTGTACAAAACATGTGTGGTGTGTTTATGATGTGACAATGTGACCCCTGACACCCATGAAGGTTCATACTGAAAATCTGAACAGCCAGCTGCTCACACAATCAGATGCTACTCATGCTGACACCATCCAACCTTTGCTTTGTTTTGCTTCCTGTCAGGGATTCGTCTTCACTTTCACTTGCTGGTGAAGGGCCTGACGGCCTTGGCGGCCTCCAAGGCCCAGTTGGGGCTGGGTCACAGTTACTCCCGAGCCAAGGTCAAATTTAATGTCAACCGGGCGGACAACATGATCATCCAGTCCATTGCGCTGTTGGATCAGCTCGATAAGGACATTAACACCTTCTCCATGCGGGTCCGGTAAGCCAATCGCGCAGAAGATTTCCAAAAACATAGGGATGGACAGTTTGCGTTGGAAAAGCTCTAAAGATATGTTGGGAACTTTGTGTCCAGGGGATGTGCTACCAATTTGCAAATATTCCTAATGTTGGTCCTTTTCCGTATGGTTCAGCGAATGGTACGGTTACCACTTCCCTGAGCTGGTGCGGATCGTGCCGGAGAACTCCATGTACTGCCGTCTGGCGCAGCTCATCGGCAACCGCAAGGAGTTGACGGATGAGAGCGTGGAGAGCCTGGAGGAGGTGGTCATGGACAACGCCAAGGCGCAGGCCATCCTCGACGCGTCGCGCTCCTCGATGGGTTCGTACTGTTGTATTGCGTTGAATCCGCTGTGCCCCTTTATCGCACATCTTGGACCGATGAGTGTCTCTGGTGTTGAACACAGGGGGGTAGAGAAAATCTCTCATAAACCTGTAGTGGAGGCCGTCATCCTCGCTGCGGATCCTGTCGGGAGAAACACATGATCATCTTGCTAGCTTTTGACTAGGTCAGGGGTCAGCAACCTTTCCTGTCAAGAGACATTTTAGGGCAAATAAATAACCAAAAACTCTTGTGTACTGGGGGCGTTTTTTGGGTTTATTTTAGACTTTTCTGACTTTCTGTGAGATTTCTGACATTAGCATTTTTTGTGATTTTTTATTTATTTATTTTTTTTAATTCTCTGACATTTTTGTTAAATTTCTGCTTTTCTCTTCCTTTTTTAATCTTTTCTGATTACTTGTTGGACATTTTTTGATGATAAAAAATCTATTTTCTGAAAACTTTTGGACTGGCATATTTTTTGAATATTTTGCTTCATTTTTTTATCTAACTTATTCATTTGAAGAGTATTTTATCTTTAAAAAAATAGAAATTCATGTTTTTATTTATTTTAAAGACATCCACATGTAGCCCTCTGGATTATGTTGATCTTGACACTTTTTTTGGTGTGTGTGCGCAGGTATGGACATTTCGCCCATCGACCTGATCAACATCGAGAGGTTCTCCAATCGTGTGGTGTCTCTGGCAGCGTATCGTCTGGAGCTGCAAGAGTACTTGCGCTCCAAGATGAGCCAAGTGGCTCCCAACTTAGCCGCATTGATCGGAGAAGTGGTGAGCTCTTTGGCTTTTTTTGCTTATACAGGGAAAAATGAGACCAATGATGTTTGACCAATAATCTGTCAATCCACTGATTTGGTGTGAGGAGAAACTTCTGGTGCTGATGGTCCAACTCTTACTTGGCTGTTTGTTTTTTCTGAAGACAAGCGCTCCCAAGTATTCAGCATTTTGATATTTTCGTGTCCAGGTGGGTGCTCGTCTGATCTCCCACGCCGGCAGTCTAACCAACCTGGCAAAGTACCCCGCCTCCACAGTCCAGATCCTGGGAGCAGAGAAGGCCCTGTTCAGGTACTGGGGCGCCCCCTCCCTGCTGGGGAGACATGTGGTTGCTGTGATGGCAGGGCTGGGCCGGAGCAGAGCGGGGTGACCCATGAAGACCGCCGGTCTTGTCGGGAGTGATCCCCGCCTCCCCCATTGCATCCCAAAGTCTGAGCAACCACACGCAGCGGCGAGATAAGATGAGGAAAATGGTTAGAGGAGCAAATTGACATTTCAGTATGCGGTCGTACAACTTGTCCAAATGAACAGCTGCCTTTTGTCCCATAGTCCTGTTTTTATTTTAACGCTTCCCGAGTGTGAAAGCAGCTGTAATCTCGCACAGAGCCCTGAAGACTCGCGGCAACACCCCCAAGTACGGCCTAATCTTCCACTCGACCTTCATCGGCCGCGCTGCCGCCAAGAACAAGGGCCGCATCTCCAGATATTTGGCCAACAAGTGCACCATTGCCTCTCGCATCGACTGCTTCTCTGGTGAGACCACCTAATGTGCGACTGCAGTCCCCTCTGAAAATATTGGAACGGCAAAGTGCAAATTCCTTGGTTTGTGTTGTATATGGAAGACATTTGGGTCTCAGATCAAACGTTCAGAATTCCAACTTCAGTTGGTCAAAAAATATTAGAATGTGACTGGTTTGACCTGTGAAACTGCATTTGCTGTTACGCAAACCTGTTTGAAAGAAAAAGCATCAGATTATTGCACAAATTTTGGCGGGATTAGGACCAGTGAAGAGAAGAAAAAAGGTCTGCAGGATTCTGACTTTATTCTAAGCATTCTGACTTAAAAGTGACAATTGCGATTTTTTTTTTTTCTCCTCACAATTCATGGCTCTACATCGCAGTCAGAATTCTGAGATTAAAGTCTGAGAACTATAAGATTAAAGTGAGTCCTGCCAACCCCTTTTTTTTTCTTCTCTTCACTAGCCCTAATCCTGTTACGTGAAAGTGGGCGGATACTTTAGGGGGGACTGCACGTCTCTTATTGGCTTTGCTATGATGCTCCTATTTTTCGTCAACAGCATTCAATTTTTTGGATTGATGTTGAGAAATTAATTACTGAGCTTTCCCACCTGTAGAAGAATTTTGAGACCTCCATTGCCTCAGATGGATTCATTTTGGGTTTTGGTTCTGGTTCTTTTTAGAATTGCCCTCCAGCGTGTTTGGTGACAAACTGCGCGAGCAGGTGGAGGAGCGCCTGTCTTTCTACGAGTCCGGCGAGCTACCGCGCAAAAATGTTGATGTCATGAAAGAGGCCGCGAAGGAGGTGAGCTCCTTTTCATCATCACTCTGGTGCCGTTAATGCTGTGGATGATGACCAAGTTGTCCCTGATTATAGCTGAGGGTCAAAACTGATTTAATGAGCCTGATGCAGCCAGTTCATTCTGAAGCTAGAAAATACTTAGCAAAGGCTTGGCCCACGTGGTGTTGATCATTATGTGTTCCCTTTTTGCAGGCATCAGATGTTGCCGTGGAGATGAAGCGTAAACTAGAAAAACAGGAAAAGAAGCGCAAGAAGCGTGAAAAGAAGCAAGCGCTCCTTGCAAACGGTGACACCGAGGTAAACGACGCCTCATCCTAATGCAACTCTGCATGTTAAGATTTGAGATCCGACTCTTGACCCGTGGTCCTGTCTCAGTGTAATATGCAAGATTAGTCTGACTCCGAACCATTGGCGAGCCCCAAATAGTGGGCTTGATCACTGAAGCGAGTCATACAATTTGAAAGACTTGCTGCAATGACAAATAGCTCATTATGTGGCCAGCTTACTAAATAAAAAACGGTCATTTGACTCTTGAATTCTAGGTTAACGGAGACTCCGGAGGGAAAAAGAAACGTGTGGCAGAGGAAGAGCAACAGGAGGTCGCAGCTGAAGAGATGCCAGCTGCAGGTGACGCACCCACAAAAAAGAAAAGGAAGCGCAAGTCCGAGCCCGAGGAAATTGAGGAGGCTCCTGCGGTTGAGGTCACGGCAGACGACACCAACACGCCAGCAAAGAAGAAAAAGAAACGGAAGTCGGAGGTCATTGAAGATGAGCCGGCGGAGGACATCCCAGAAACTCCAGTGTCTGAGAAGAAAAAGAGAAAGAAGAAAAATGTGGAGTAAAGAATTGAATAGATCAGACTCAAGACTGAATTATTTTTGTGTACAGTTTTTCATTTTATTCCCTTTTTTTGACGATAGTCACGTTTTGTTACCTGTGCCTTGAATTGCTTACTTTTCTTGTACTTATGTAAATAAAATTCTCAGTGGAAAAAAAAATACCTGTATTGGAATCCAACCATTTACTTCCACCAAATACATTATGGCGAATTGTTATAAACCCTAAAAATTTCTTGAGACTAATAAAGCCCAATGTAATGAAAAATCCTGATATGGTAATAAAATTACAATAATGGTTTAGACTACACAATTTATTGGGGATTTATTCCATTTTAAGACACCCCCCCCCCCCCCAAAAAAAAACTTTTTATGTAAACCAAAAATTGTGTTAAAATGTTGCTGTTTATTTTTACCACCAAAGTGTATTTTTTAACACTGTCCGATTTGAATGGTCAATGTTGGACTTGACGAGTTGAGTTATTAAGCAATGGTTTTACAATATCAGGATTTATTATATTTATGAAG
Source organism: Vanacampus margaritifer (assembly GCF_051991255.1). Taxonomy (NCBI): domain Eukaryota; kingdom Metazoa; phylum Chordata; class Actinopteri; order Syngnathiformes; family Syngnathidae; genus Vanacampus; species Vanacampus margaritifer. Next base: position 21,502,764 of record NC_135439.1, on the reverse strand, counting down.
TTATTTTATTTTGGGGTTTTACATTTTTGACAGTTAAGTGCAAATTGTATTCAATTTTCAGGATATTACATTTTGCGATTCCACAATCCCTGTAGATGGAAGCATTGCGTTGGGTTATAAGGGAGAAAATGCCATACAGTCCAACTGAATGTATATTTATCGTTTGAGGTCTGGGAGAGAAATTTATTTTGTGTTATATGTTTTCAAATTATAACTTAAAACGATAGTTATGACTGTAACTACGGTTCTTATGAGCCCCGGACGACCGCCAGATGGTGGCGCTTCAAGCACTCAATATTCAGTGCTTGAAGCACCGCTATCTGGAATGTAGCCGCAAGGGGGCACAATCCAGTGTCTTGTGCCAGTCCCAAGCCCGGATAAATACGGAGGGTTGTCAAGCATGCGAATCAAATATATGACTTTTATACCGGATCGGTCGAGGCCCGGGTTAACAACGGCCGCCATCGGTGCTGTTGACCTACAGCTGGAAACTGGACTACTGTTGGTCGAAGAAGGGGAGGAACACCAAGAGTCCAGGAGTGAGAGTAGGGACTTAGAATGTTGGAACTATGACAGGAAAAGGTAGAGAGCTGGTTGACATGATGCAGAGGAGGAAGGTGGACATATTGCGTGTTCAGGAGACCAGGTGGAAAGGGAGCAAAGCTAGAAGTTTAGGAGCAGGGTTCAAGTTGTTCTATCATGGTGTAGATAGGAAGAGAAATGGAGCAGGAGTTATCGTGAAGGAGGAGTTTGTTAGAAACGTCCTGGAGGTAAAAAAAAAAAAGTGTCGGAGTGATGAGCCTGAAGCTAGGAATTGAAAGTGTGATGATCAACGTTCTCAGTGGGTATGCGCCACAGTTGGGATGTGAGCTGGAGGAGAAGGAAAACTTTTGGTTGGACCTTGATGAAATGATGCAGAGCATCCCTAGAAGTGAGAAAGTTGTCATTGGTGCAGACTTCAATGGACAAGTTGGTGATGGGCAAGTTTGGTATCCAGGAGTGGAACGCAGAAGGACAGATGGTGGTTGACTTTGCAAAAAGAATGGAAATGGCTGTTGTGAATACTTTTTTTTCCCAGAAGAGGCAGGAACATAGGCTGACCTAAAAGAGTGGAGGTATGAGTACACAGGTAGACTACATCTTGTGTAGATGGTGTCATCTGCAGGAGATCAGCAACTGCAAAGTAGTGGTAGGTGAGAGTGTAGCCAGACAGCATTGGATGGTACTGTGTAGGATGACGCTGGTGGTGAGGAAGACAAAGACGGCAAAGGCAGAGCAGAGGACGAAATCATGGAAGCTGAAAAAGGAAGAGTGTTGTATGACTTTTAGGAAGGAGTTGAGACAGGCTCTGGATGGTCAGGAGGTGCTTCCAGATGACTGGACAACTACAGCAAATGTGATCAGGGAGACAGGTAGGACAGTCCTTGGTGTGTCATATGGAAGGAAAGGAGATAAGAAGACTTGGTGGTGGAATGAGGAGGTGCAGAAGTGGATCCAGAGAAAGAGGTTAGCTAAGAAGTGAGACACTGAGAGGACTGAAGTAGAAAGGAGTACAGGGAAATGCAGCGCAAGGTGAAAGTAGTGGCAAAGGCCAAACAAGGGGCTTACGTTACTTGTATGCTAGGTTGGATAGTAATGAGGGAGAGGCTGATCTATACAGGTTGGCAGGCCAAAGAGACAAAGATGGGAAGGATGTGCAACAGGTTAGGGTAGTAAAGGATAGGCATGAAAGTGGGTTGACAGATGCCAGTAGTGTGATGGGAAGATGGAAAGAGTACTTTGAAGATTTGATGAATGAGGAAAATGAGAGAGAACGAAGAATAGAAGAGGTGACTGTTGTGGACCAGGAAGTAGCAAAGATTAGTAAGGATAAAATGAGAAAGACATTGAAGAGGATGAAGTGTGGAAAGGCACTTGGTCCTGATGATATACCTGTGGAGGTACGGAAGTGTCTAGGAGAGGTAGCAGTAGAATTTCTGACTGGGTTGTTCAACAGGATGTTAGATAGTGAGAAGATGTCTGAGGAATGGAGGTCAAGTGTGCTGGTGCCCATTTTTAAGAACAAAGGAGACGTGCAGAGTTGTGGCAACTACAGAGGAATAAAGCTGACACAATGAAGCTATGGAAAAGAGTAGTTGGAGCTAGACTGAGGGCAGAGGTGAACATTTGTGAGCAGCAGTAAGGTTTCATGCCCCCCCCCCCCCCAAAAAAAAAGAGTACCACTTTTGCTTTGAGGATGTTGATAGAGAAGTACAAAGAAGGTCAGAAGGAGCTGCATTGTGCCTTTGTAGATCTGAAGAAAGCTTACGACAGGGTGCCCAAAAAGGAACTGTGGTTTTGTATGAGGAAGTCTGGAGTAGCAGAGAAGTATGTTCAAGTGGTGCAGGACATGTATGAGGATTGTAAGACAGTGGTGAGGTGTGCTGTAGGTGTGACAGAGGAGTTCAAAGTGGAGGTGGGACTACATCAGGGATCAGCTCTAAGCCCATTTTTGTTCGCTATGGCAATTGACTGGATGACAGATGAGGTTAGACAGGAATCTCTATGGACTATGTTTGCAGATGACATTGTGATCTGTAGTGAGAGATGGGAACAGGTGGAGGAGAAGCTAGAGGCGTGGAGGTTTGCCCTGGAAAGGAGGGGAATGAAGGTTAGCCGTAGCAAGACGGAGTATCTGTGTGTGAATGGGAGGGAACCTAATGGCAGAGTCGGGTTACAGGGAGAAGTGACCAAGAAGGTGGAGGAGTTAAAGTATTTAGGGTCAACAGTCCAGAGCAATGGAGAGTGTGGGAAAAAAAGTGAAGAAGCGGAGGAGCGATAGTGAGTATATTGGCAGAAGGATGCTGAGTTTTCAAATGCCAGGAAGGAGGTCTAGAGGAAGACCAAAGAGGAGGTTTATGGATGTAGTTAAAGAGTGCATGAGTAGTTGGTTTGAGTAGAGGATGAAGAGGACAGGCTTAGATGGAGGCAACTGATTCACTGTGGCAACCCACGAAGGGAAAAGCCAAAAGGAAAAGAAGAAGCACCGCCAGAGGGCGGTCGTCCGGAGCGACGAAGAACTGGCTGAACTACCTGAGGTAAAAACGTCAATGAGAGGTTAATTTAGTGCTCACCTGTAATAGTGCTTGTGGACAACTGAACAAACCACTACGAGCAGAATCACTCAAACTGTTTACATTTTAATCTGGACAAGGATTAAACCAATGTTAAAATGACATCAAGGCATGACTGGTGACCAGTCAACTAGTAGAAGTTGAGGAATGACAGACAGATGGAGGGAAAACTGCAGGGGGGGGGGGGGGGGGGGGGGTCGCGAAAACTCAAGCTATCCACTCAAGTCACTTCAAATCAGGATTCACGGATGCAGGAGACCAAAATTACAAAAACATTTCTTCTAAAAAAAACAACAAAAAAACAAAAACGGCCTTAGCCATGAAAATGATGCTTATAATCTACTGTATGTACATCGTTCTCAGTTCATGAATGCATACAAAAAGGAATCTACATCACGTGATGCTTGTGTTCAAGTATAGTCACCAACTTCATGATTTAGCATTCTCATTCCACAATTTTTTTTTTTAAATAAAATGCCCTTCAAAATAAAAACAAAAACAAAATGCAGAAAACCACATTTCATGTTCTACTAATACATATATACTGTATAAATACATACATAAATATATTTTACATACAACAGACATAAATTTGAAAAGGGGATATACAGAGCAAAGGAGAGGCGGTGGTAGTGTGTTTTAGCTTGTGTTGTAAAATGGTTTGTCCCTCCATTATCTTATCAGTCAGACGCATGAGTGTGCTGCGTGCACGCTCACGCACAACACACACGCACACACGCACAAATGCATACGTCCTGTCACGCGCACACTCACATGCATATACACACACACAGCGTAGCGACTTCAGTTGGCCCAGTAGGGGGAGCTGCCGTAGCTCGACTTATTGACTTGGCTCTTCTGCTGCAGACTGCTGGACTGTCCGCGCTGACCTGGACCGCCCTGGACGCGGCAGCCACGGAGGGACAACATTAGCACACATTAGCACACAGCCTCCCTGCGGATGTCGACCACGACAGGTGCTACAAGCGTTTACCTGTCCGTCCTGAGCGAGATGGTGGTGCAGCAGCTGTGAGTGCGGTTGCTGGTGAGGCAGGATGTGAAGGAAGGGCGCCGGTGCATAACCTCCGGGGGCTGCGCCAGGATTCAGAGGTCCTGGACCCCCCAGCGCCGATGGCAGGCTGAAGGGAGGCGGGGTCCCTGCGTGGAAACCCTGCTTATCAAAAGACTACGGGGCGAGAAGAAACAAAACAAATTAGAGCTGTCAAAATTGATCAACAACTATTTTTTATAATTGAGTAATTGTTTGGAGCCTTTTTTTTAATGTCAGAATTTTGACTTTAAAGTCAGAATGCTGAGAATAAAGTCGGAAACCTTTTTGTCCCCCTCTTCACTGGCCCTAATCCTCTTCCGTCAAATTCCACGAATTACACATAACGTTCATGACGAAATTGTTTTGTTGTCATGATCGACCCAGTGAGCGCTAAATCGGGCCAAATGTAAGCATTTCCACCCCACCTGGGTCTTATTGTAAACACTTCCGCTGATGTCTGGCACACCGGAGTTACTGGATGTCACCGAAACGCCTGCAAGTGCAACCACAAACGGCATCAACACAATCTGCCTCAAGAAGGAGAAGTCATGGTAAGCTCTCGAACCGTGTCCCACCTTTACCAGGCCCGCTAGCAGCAGATTTGGCTTGTGCCTGAGAGGAGGAATTGTAGCCTTTACTATAATCCACTCCAGCTGGTCCTGCTGTCAGCTCCTCGTACCCTGAAAAGGAAAGCGCAAACTATAAAAGGGATGGACAATTTCGAAAATAAATCTAGTTAGTAGTGTTAATTTCGTTAACGAAAACTAAATAAAAAAATTTTTGTCAACACATTTTTCACCGGACGAAAACCCTCATTAATAAACAATAATTGGGACTAAATCAGTACACTTTTTTGTCGACTAATAAAGACGAGATGAAAATGTAACTCACTTAAAGACTGGACTCAACTGGACATTTTAGTTCACAAACAAAGATGAGACGAAAATTGTGATTTTGTAAAATCCTGTCTCTGCTAATCTGTCACCAACACACAGTGGCACCCCCCTTTTCAAATCTACAGATAGCAAGTAAAACGTAACATTAATCCAACAGCTATAGCGTTCAAACAATGCTACTCCAACCGCTAACTAATGCTATCTAACTTACTAGCTTGTAACATGGAGTCATAATAGCCACTGTGTCAAGTTATTTTAACTCATAAATATGAGAGAAATTTTTATGTGAAGTAGTTTTAGATTAGATGGAAATGTTCAATAATATCTGCTGACCAAAAAATTTTAAAGGGTAAAATGATTGACTAAAACTAGCATTGTGCTCAGTCTGGTGCAGCCATCTTTTTAATGTTACCGCAACACTGTCCTTTTAATCAACTCAACTAGACTAAAATAATGACAGTTTGTGTTGACTAAAATTAGATGAGTAAAATTACGTTTTCATGGACTAAAAGACTAAAATGCTCGACTTACAGTCGACTAAAATTTGACTAAATAAAAATGGGATGAGGTTGACTAACTATGATAAAAACTAAAGTGTGATTGAAATTGAACTAAAACTGAGACTAAATTTAAAAATGGCTGACACAATTAGCACTATTGAGTAACCCCCCCCTCCAAAAAAAACAAAACAAAACAAAAAAAATGATATTTTAAAAGAAATGCCTGTATATCCTGATAAAGCATTTTTCCTTAAAAATGTATGAAAATATTGGCAATTTTCTATTCTTTTATTTTCTAGCTCCTGATCGTAAAATGGCCACAAGAGTGGCAATACCTTGAAATAAGGCCGGCATTGGCATGACACCGGCAATACCTGGTCTCAGTACTCACCCATCCCTAAATGCAGCATAAGGCAATAAATCACAGGTGTGAAACTCAAGGCCCAGGTGCCAGATCGGGCCCATCACATCATTTTGTGGCCCACGTAGGCAAATCATGTCCACTTCAAGTTTCTTGCTAAAATACCCAAACTGCAAATTGTCTTCACTTTGGATATTGCAAGCATTATTTGTTGTTGCCAATCCCCTTTTTAATATAAATTGTTAAAGAGTTGAACCTTTTTTTTTGTTGTGTTTGTTTGTTCTTTACTGTCTTCTGTTGTGTTTATGTGATGATAATTTAAGGGGATCATATTTTGATATGGGTTCAGTTAAATTATAATCAAATTTTTAAATTTCATTTAACAATTAGATGTAAACATATAGACTAGAAACTATCGTATATAAATAAATAAATAAATATACTTTTGGGGGTGGGGAGGTTAATGTAAAAATTGTTTATCCCTAAAGTAGTACTATAACGTACGGGTGCCAAACAAGAATTAATCAGTAGTGGTGAAACAGATAACAAAAGTTACGGTTCGGATCAGATCAAATCACGGATTGGATTGCTTTTCGTAACAGCATTTTTTTTTTTTAAAGATATAAAAAAAGATAAATAGTACTTTGTCTTCATTTATATTGTAAAACGCTTTTTCCATTAAAAAAATTCAAAGTGTCTAATATAGTCTTTAAGGGTTTAGGAACACAACTTTAAATGCAATATGAGGCAGAAAATATTCTTATTAAATTAATTTATACATGGGTAAAATAACAAGGTATTAATGTTTTAAAGTTGTGTTCCTATTATCTAAACGGCTAAGTTTGACATTTTGAGTTGAATGTTTTTCTTTTTTAATGGGCAAAAGTGTTTTATAAAATAAAGGAAGACAAAGTTCTATTTATCTTTTTTAAATAATAAAAATACCTCAATGTGCAATTTAAGGCGCATTCTCTTCCTTTAAACATAGAGAGTGAATTAGAAAGTAGCTTTAGTCTAGAATATTGAAAAATAATTCAAGTAAGCCAGGTGGTACCAGCTGTCAAACACATTTACAGCGTCCTACTGTACTAGCCAGCGTTGGCAATGCTAACAGCTAGCCGCTAGCCCCTTACATCGGAGACTTATCATACAATGACGGCGTAATTATTTTGTGGTTTCATAGCATCCTAAATTTGCGAGTGAACATGAGTTCAGGATAGCGTTGTGTTGATGATGGTCGCAACTATAATGTCGATCAACTACGATAAAGAAACGTCTAAAAGGGAAGTCAAGCTAGCCATCGCGCCACGACGTGGGCCAACTTTAAAGGAAAAGGGTACTAAGGCTATTTCCATTGCCGTCAATGTATTACTGTATTTGGTAAACGTTATTTTGAAGTTAGCCTTAGCGTGTTACATTAGCATCCTGGACATGTCAGAATGTGTTGTTGTTTTTGTGTTTTTTCCACCAACCAATCCGCGGATCGCGCGTGATCCGAACCGTGGGGCCTGATCCAAGCCGACCACGGATCAATGATGATCCGTTGCACCACTACTAAGCAGCCTCAAACAATGACGTGGTGCAGTCACCAACCTGAGCTGAAGGTGTGCTGGCCGTAACCACTGGGCTGCTGTTGCGCCTGCTGTTGGAATGGGCTGGCAGACGGGTTCCCCAGGCCAAGACCCATGCTGTGCTGCTTGGCCGAGGCCGGTCCCCCCGGCGGAACGAACATGGTGGGGCCGTACTGGAAGGCGGCGGCGCTAGGTACGGCGCCGGGCACGCCAGCGTAGTAAGGCAGCCCTGTGTAGCTGTAGCCTGGAGGCAGGAAGGCCTGCTGACTGCTGTGGTGCTGTGGCTGGCCCTGCGGCTGAGGCTGGGCCTGAGGAGGCTGAGGCTGGCTCTGGCTTGGGCCTTGGTTCTGGCCCTGTTGGGGCTGCTGCTGGGCTGACAGGCTTGTGGGCGGTGCTGGAGAGGTGGAGTCATTCCTTCCAAACTTTGTGACTTCACCTGAACCAAGAGAAGTAGCTAATATCAGTATCAAGTATCAACATTTCCAAGGAAGTATCAGAATTTCCAAGCAAAGTGCTCCAACCTGAGTACGGGTTGTTGGCGAGGCTCCCGTCTCTGCTCGACAGAGTGGCAGTGGGGCCAGGGAATGTGATTCCATAGTAATCCTGCAGAGAGGGCTGAGGGCACAAGGCAAGATTGGGACCGGGTCCAAACAAACAACTCAAGTCCAATGGAGTGATGATGATTTAAGGCTCACCATTGGTAGTCTGGACTGGAGCATATGGAGATCCTCATAGCCGTAAATCTGCTGTGAAACAAGCGTGCATTTAATATCAGATTTCTGCTGCTTATAGTGTACAAGAGAAGCCAAATGACATCAATATCTCAGAATATAGTGAACATCCACCCACTATCAGTGAAAATGTGAGATAGAAAAAACTCTCTAATAGTTACCCCTGTAACTAACACACTTCAAACATAAAAACCTATTTCAACACACTTTTTAAAACACATTGTCAGCATATGTAAACAAACAATAATTGCAAGTATAAAACATTAGTGTACTTAATGTAGTGTATATGTGTTTGATTTTACGAGGGCGGGCACAAATATGTAAATCAAAGCAAAATGGAGTGTAAATCACACGTAATGTACTTTTTAAAATTATACTGGTACTTTTTTTTTTTAAAGTTTTCAGCCATTGCTGGTTGATTTTTTTGCTTTGTGCCACAAGTCAAAATGTATTGAAAAAGTTAGGGAGGAGATAGGGCGAAGCACAGTGGCCAATGCAATTTTAGCAGATTGTTGAACAAGGCAAATGAAAACACTTGCAAGGAGCATAGAGATGATGCTAACACAGCTGAAGACAAGTTCAATTTAAGGCCTTTTAATTACATTAGAAATGAACTAATTCACTGCCAGCCCAGTTAAAATGAATTTTTGACGTCTAGCCGTCAATAGCGCTGAATGAGTCAAATTTAGGGCCAACTTTTCTAATGTCCAATGTTGTCCAAAATTGCTTCGGTCCCTAAATGACGTGCAGTGCATCTACTCTTAAGAAACCGGAATCAAACCACATTACGGTTTTGTTGGTTCTGCTAGCGTGATTACGTGATGTTACCCTGATAGTTATTCTGTAAATTCATTTTGAGATTTAAGACTCATTAAAATTCTACATATCTTGTTTTAACGTTTTTAAGAGTTTTGAAAGATTGCATTAGAATATAGCTAAGTTTCCATTTTTGCAATAACTACCATTGATTCACCCGTTCTCTGCAGTTCAGAGGCTTCATCAAAGCCTTCTGTATGCTCTAGCATTTTTTTAAAAAAAAAAAACGTATAAATGCGTCTTTGGGACACTTAGAACGTTTAAAATAGACGGTATATGTTTTTGGGAGCAAATGAGTTAAAAACACTGTACAATGACACTTACTGGGTATGCTGGAAGCAGTCCGCCTGGACCCATGATATACTGGTTGGGCAGCAGAGGAGGAACTCCTTGGGACAGGTTCGGTGGGGCTTTACCTATCAACACAACGACAACATACATTACACAAACAACTAATACCAACACACATTTGTCTCTCCTTTCTTATGTGTGTACCAGTGGAGGAGGAGAGCAGGGGTGCGGTCCTTGGTCCAGAGAGGTTGGATGTTCCTGTAGCTCCATTGGAGCAGAGTCCCAGCGTCGTGCTGGTGGCAGCAGAGTGAAGTCCGCTCGTGCCGACGATACCGCCGACGCTGCTGCTCATGTTGTTGGCCATGCTGGACATGCTAGCCAAGTGGCTGATGCCGCCGCCGCTACTGTTGCTGCTGTTGTGGGCTGAGTGGAGCGCCGAAGGTGGAGGGTGCGATAACGTGTAGGAGGCAGAGGAGGGAGCGAGAGAGCTCACGCTGCTGCTGTCAACGCTTGTGTACTGAGGAGCGACACAAAGTTGATTTGCCGACATACAGGAAGTTTGTTGGTATCCATATACCGTTAGTGAGATTTAGCTTATTTATTAAGATTTGAAGACATGCTACTACTGTCCCTGGGCGATGCCTGAACTTTTTGTTAGATTTTCAAAACAAAGATTTATTGACAAAGATTTTTTTTTTAACTCCAATATTTTACGAACCTTAAAAGTTGTTTAAAAAACGTATTCTTAAAATAAAAAATAATAAAAAAATTAAGCTGGAGTTTTTTTTCCTTCTTCAAATTTTGATGCTAATATTTTCCCTTTTAGTGAAAATGAATATCAGCTCTCGGCGTCCTTTACTAATAATTGGTAACGGCCCTGACAAAAACATATCGGCCTATCTCTACTATTTGCCTTGTCACCTTTAACAGAAACCCGTTACGTAGCCATTTTTTTTAAATAACAACTACTTTTTTATTTTTTTATTCAGTGGCTCTTACATCTTTCTGTTTTTGTGTATGCAGCCTTCAGAGAATATACGTTTCAAAACCCCTGATCTAAAGTATACTGAAATAGTGATCATCTCATTTTAATTTAATTTGGTCCTTCAGTTAAAGACAAATCTATTATTCTATTGGACACACATGCATACACAGGTTAATTATACTTTCTGCCATCTAGCGGAAGAGCATTTAATTGTTTTTTCTGTCCCTACATGTCCTTGACATAGATTACAGATATAAAGAGCCGTTATTTGTAGTGATTTAAGACCAATGAATTTAAACTGGATTTCTCACAGTGGTTGGGAATCACTGACTTAACTTTAAGTATTAAAAAAGTAAAGTATAAAACTACAGTATAAGTATATCCTTGTACAAGGAGTCTGATGTATCCCAAATTTGCAAATTGTCACTAGCCTATGCTAATACAGCAGTAGAGTCATAATTACAGTGGATGGATGCAAGTGAAATAATTTACTGTACGGGGGGATTTTAGTTTACAATAGAGGTTCACTCTACACTTCTACACAATTACAGTAAATATCATAATAACACAAAACATTAGCATGAAAAATAAAATCAGATGCTACTAAACGTACTTACAGTGAGAGAACTGGAGCCAAGAGCTGAGGAATGACTGTTGACATGGCTGTAGACACAAAACAAGAAAAGAATGATTTAAAACAGTCATGTTGTTCACACATTTTGCATTCATCCATTTAACAAAGACATAAAGAAGTGATCACAGCCCATTTAAGTTTGCCAATAAGTATGATCATTTGCAGCTTGAAATGTATACTTGAGGGTCTGTTTGTGGCAGAGTCATAGCGGGTCTTGGTATGTGTGAGCGTGTCACCTGTTGAGAACGTTGAGCTGGCCGGCTGAGTGAAGGTCCTGCGTCAGGCTGGAGAGCGTGCTGGAGCTCTGTGCAGGCAACGTGGAGGGGACTAAATGGGAGGAGGGTGTGGGAGCGCAGTTGGTGTTGGCGTTAAGAGACGGAGAGTCAGGCTTTGGTGTGGAGGATGCTGAGGAAACTGAGCAGAGGACGACAGTGCTTATATAAAAGAAACTGACTGTATGTACTCATGTAACTATTAATAGATTTGTGCATGGTAACCTACTGTCTAAAGCTGCAGAGGTTCTTACGCCATTCAGACCATTCTAGGATAGAGAAAAAAAACATTGTAAAAGTATTTCAACACAAACAAGGATACTTTTAACAGAAAAGTTTGCAATATAGCAGGACCTACTGTACTAACTAAATCAAATAGATGCAACGAAACTTACCATAACTGGTCCAGGGGTTTCTTTGCTCTGGGAGAAGGCCAGTCGCGCTTGAGGGGGCAAGGACCCATCATAGCTTCCTCCCACTGTGGAGAAGGGGGACACGGAACAGGACGAGATGGTAGATGTGGTCAGCGACGACGAGGGGGGAGTGCTGGAGGGCCCTAGTGAAGAGGACGTGAGACTGGGCAGCGCCGCCGAGGACGAGTGATACACTGGCTCAGATGACGACAGGGGCAGAGGGAGGTCCACAGAGAGGGGACTTCCCAATGACTCACTATAAGACAAGGAGGATTTTTTTTTAAGATAATATAATGCCAGTAAAAAATATGAAGTCATAACTTGGTTAGATGTGATTTTAAAACAAAGATATACAAAGGTACCCGAGTGGTTTGGAGTACATGCTTGTCTGACTCCCGAGTCCTGATGCGGGCGCAACTGGGCCAGAGGCCGGAGTGGATTCCCTGGATGCCGCGCTGACAGCGCTGTCCACAACTCCAAACTCTGGCAAAGCAGACTCAGAGCCAAAGTCTAGTGCGCCAAACTGAAGGTTCAGACCAGGGACATCAGTAGAGCCTGGCATTTCTACTGCTGTGGAGGGGATCTGTTACAAAAGAAGTTTGCGCAAACAATTAAACACTCATAAATCAAGATGTATGTACGGAAGAGGATTAGGGCCAGTGACGAGAAAAAAAAAAGGTTAGCAGGATTCTGACTTTATTCTCAGAATTCTGACTTCCCCCACAAGACATAGTTCTTCATCACAAAGTCAGAATTCTCACTTTAAAGTCAGAATTAAGACATTATGAATTATGAGATTAAAGTGAGAATTTTTATATTAAATTCTGAATTGTCACTTTAAAGTCAGAATTCTGAGAATAAAGTGAGAATTCTGACTTTAAAGACACAATTCCGAGATTAAAGTCAGAACTCATTTGAGCAGATGTCATCTACATCTCACTTTAATGTGAGAATTCTGGGAATAAAGTCAGAATCCTGACTTTAACATGAGAATTCTGAGATTACAGTCAGAATCAAAGTCAGAATTCTGAGAATAAAGTGAGAATCCAGCCAACCCTTTTTTTACCCTCTTTACTGGCCCTAATCATTTTCCGTATGTATGCGTTTGTTTGTCCCACGGTGACAAAAAGTAGCCAACAACTTTACCTTTGAAGTCGGAGGTATCCTTCGTTTTTGACTTTTCAGTTGTGCCCGCTGCTGTTGTGGTGTCCCGCACCCCTGAGCATCCAGTCCAGCGCTGGAGGCCGGATGTTTGGGACCAGCCGCCGCCATCGCCGGGCCTGCCTGCGCCGACGTGCTGCTGAGCTGGGGAGCAGAGGACACGGACGCAGGGGCCGCTTGTTGTTGGGATGGTGGACTTGGCTGACGTGCCAGTGGCAAGGCGGGGCCAGTGTGCCTCTGAATGAGCTGACTCAGCACAAGTGAAGGCTCTGGCTGGAGGCCAAACTCACCTACGGATGCATTCAAAGACACAATGAGGCACACTTGTACATTTGTGCTCAACGGAAGGCTTTGGCAAGAATACTTACGGCTGAACTGTGAGGACAGTGTGGTGGCGTTCGATTCTGGCGCCTTCATGTCCCAACTGGACGAAGAGGGGGGAGGTACAGGTGCTCCCAAGCTTGGCAGGCGGCCTATTGAAGGATTGCCTTGAGTGCTGGCAGGATGTGCCACCTGGGACGACGGCAAAGGACCCAAGCCAGGACCCTTAAGCTGTTCCAGTATCTGAGCTCCCGCACTGGGTGGAGGCCTCTTGGCTTGGCCCAGGTCACCAAAACCAGCTCCGAGAACTGACGACTAGCACAGGTGAAAATAGCAAGTGTCACTCTTCTTTGTTTTATGATGTGTGTTATATGATGGTTTAAACATGAAGTAGCAGTAGCAACTAGGGATGGACCATTAATCGAATATCGTGACTTCAATTTTGGCTTCATTCAATCTTTAAAACATAATAATCAAAGAAAAACGATCAATGTGCGGAAGGGTGCAGTGTGTTAACAAGTTCCCTAAGTTGTGAAAGTACCCTGATGCACCATGTTTGTAGCAAGCCCGGAGGGATTCAGTGTGATTCTGCCGTTCCTAAAGCGTCCTTTAAGCTATTTCATGACACCCCAGTTGTAAAACTTCATACACGACAAGAAGAATTACATCCACTGCATGTTTAAGTACAAAACATGCTTCAATTTTAAAACATTGCTAACCTAGCACTAATGCTAATGGAGGAACCCATTTAAATGCTAACGAAAATTTGCATCAACTTTGAGAGTGTTATGCCTTCAAATAAGGAATATGCACACACAAATGCTATGGAAACATATACCCACAGGGTATATTCTTCCTAATATGTGAAAAACTAGTTATTTTAATAGAATTCAATCGCAATTTTTTTCTGTTCCATGTACACCATGGCTGCATAGCACCACACTGCCCCTAAGAGGCCAAAATGTGCAGTAACACCCAGTATTTGTTTTCAATTGCTATTTTAGTGTTTCTTATTTTACTTTCTTTTTAATTTAATTTCCCTATTAAGTCATATTAAAAGCTGAATTTTCAAGGATTCTAGAAAATTTACTTTCCTCAAAATTCAAGGATACACATATAAGGTTTTTTTTGTGTGTCATACCAACACACATTTCCACATGACAGCACAAAATACAAACCCTGAGGCTAATGTAATGCTTATGTTTGAAAATGAATGAAAATGCAATAGGCTTAAATGGGCATGATAGTTACAAGGTTATTTTAAACTTGACAAAAAGAATAGTGTTCAAGAAAAAAGTGTTCAACGTGAATGGATGACTAGGCATAAGGCTATGACCATAGTTTTGACATTTTAAAATCAACGAATAATCGTTTTATTAATCATGATTTCAATCTTAATTAAAATAATTGTGATTATTATTTTTCCATAATTGTCAAGCCCTAGTAACAACTAAAGAAGAGTTGCGTTTGTTTTTTTACCAGTGCAGCATGAGCATAGCTAGTGCCACCGGTGGTGCTGCGGCTAGGGGGAGGCTGATGTTGCTGCTGTGCTGGCTGGTGGTGGTGAGAGTTGGTGAAGACCAGACTCTGCGAGGAGGAAGGTGCTTCTCTTCCACCGACCACAGGCTTCTGCAGCAGAGAGGCTAGGTCCAGACTGCAAAATGACAGTCAGGTTAAAAATGTTGGAATATGTTTAATCCATTTTATAAACTGCTTAGCAGGTGAACTAGAAACAATCCCAGATGACTTTAGGCAAGAGGCGGGTTACTGTACATTTGTTTTTGGACTGTGCTAAGAAGACGTACCATGATTCAAATGAAATAAATGCAAAATTCCCATTGTAATTCATTTAACATGTCAGTTATTCATTCACCTTTGGCCAGAAGTGATGTGATTCTCAGCAGGAGGTGCGCATGAGGAAGTGAACACTTTGGTCTCTGAAAGCTGTCGTAAAACAAAAGAAACAATATGAAGTAAATACCAGTCATTTTACCTTAGAGACTTTTCGTGAAGCTTTTTGTGCGGACTCACACTAACATCCTCACTCCAGTCCTCGGGTCCATAGTCTTCAACCGGGTTTTTCCAGTTAGCTAAAGTTAACATGTCAGAGACGAATGAGGTGAAAGATATTGAGTGCACTTGAGCAGATGTCATCTGCATCAAACAGTCCACGATGAAGACTGTGGCTATACACTCAACACTAACCCATTTCATCTGTGTTGTTGTTAGCCGCAGTGTCCCAAGCCTCACTCTGTGTGGTCCCTGTCCCCGCCTCTGAGGTATAGTCTGCAGGATTGAAGGTTCTAGGAAATAATAAAGCAGTGAAGAATGTTAGATTTTGGCTTTAAAGTTATGTTTACTTTGCAGGCAAATACAACCTTAATTAGATTTTTTTTTGTGCTTATATATGACTATATATTATATATCATTATATATATATGTATCTGTTTTTTTATGACAAAGACAGGAGGCAGAACTGGAGGTGGCAGAGATGAAGATGCTGAGGTTCTCTTTGGGAGTGACCAGGATGGATAGAATCAGGAATGAGTACATCAGAGGGACAGCACATGTTAGAGGCTTTGGAGATCAAGTCAGAGAGGCCAGACTGGGATGGTTTGGACATGTCCAGAGGAGAGATAGTCAGTATATTGTCAGAAGGATGCTGAGTTTCCAAATGCCAGGCAGAAGGTGTCTAGAGCAGGGGTACTCAAGTTCGGTCCTCGAGAGCCCCTATCCAGCTTGTTTTCCATGTTTCTCTCCACTAACACACCTGATTCATAATCAGGATCATTATCAAGCTTCTGCAAAGCTTGCTGATTAGCTGATAATTGGATTTAGCTGTTCTGTAGGAGGGAAACATAGAAAACAGGCTGGATAGGGGCTCTCGAGGACTGAACTTCAGCACCCCTACTCTAGAGGAAGACCAAAGAGGAGGTTTATGGATGTAGTTAAAGAGGACATGAAGGAAGTTGGTGTGAGATCAGAGGATGCAGAGGATGCAGAGGATGCAGAGTGCAGAGGATGCAGAGGATGCAGAGGACAGGGTTAGATGGAGGCAACTGATTCGCTGAGGCGACCCCTGAGGGAAAAACCGAAAGGAAAAAAAGAAGAAGATCTGAACAAATCAATTCAGATTTTTTCAAATCCGTCCTGCGTGATTTTCACATGCGGTCCTTGATTGGGTATGCATCCGATTTTTTGTAATGTGACCTCAGTCAGAACGCACAGGTCGCATATATCAGACCTACACGTCATCAAAAGCCCAATTGTTTCGAGTAACAGTGTTGACTTTATATTTTACTTTAATTTAATCCCACTTGAAACATAAACGCATAAAGTATACATTTGTGGTGATAGTAGGAATTATTCAGCCCCACAGACAGTTCATTTATTATGCACGGCAAAGATGTAATGTCATCTTTAGTAGACGTCTCCATGAAATGAGGACTCAGGAGATACAATTTCTACATTCTCCCACATCGCTCCTCTGTAGATATGAGATGATGAAAGGATACTTCCTATATTTACTTCCGTAAACACTACGTTGTGAGTGACGTCGCGTCTTTTGCAAATGCAGGTCACCATGGGGACGCATTTGGTTCACATACTTGACAGACTGAGATCGCAATTAATATGTAACGTGAACGATTACACACACAAATTCAGCATTAAGACCTGCAATATGAGCATAGCCAAAAAGCGTCTTGTTATTAATGAAATAGGATTTGATAGATTAAGGCCCAATACAGCGCAGCGGGGAAGTGCTCACAGCACTTCACTATTTTCACATTTTGTTATGATCCAGCCTTTTATTTTTATTTTTTTAATAAATACCGGTATCTTCCCCTCTCAAAATTCTACACACATCACCCCACATGATTTTGGAAATTATTTGCATATGTATTTAAATTGGCAAAAAGCCCAAATTAATAAATAAAACTTGTTTTTGTTTTTTCTGCGTATACAGAACTTTGAGAAAAAAAATATTTAATCCATTTTGAAACAGACCTGTAACTACAAAATGTGCATCAAGTGAATCACTGTGAAAACTTTAAATTAGCGGCATTACTTCACTCAAAGTAAAATGATACCAATTTAAAATTTCCAATACGGAGTGAGTGTCAACATACCCCATGCCTTGAGCTGAGAACCTGCTTGCTGCTGGTCCTCTACCTCTGCCTCGACCACCAGACCCTGCGTAAACATCACCCAAACAATTGCAGCACCCACGAACGTGCTAGTATAAAGTAATTTAAAAAAAAATCCCCATCTTACCTCGACCACCTTTTGCCCTCCTTCCTCGATCAGAGCCTCTGTCCACGGGTGTCACCTCCACGCCATTTTCCGCAGGACGAACAGCACCTGGTACAAAGACGCATGGATACAGACGTTATACTAATGCCACAACGGTGAAGGTCGTGCGACATTGAAAATGTATCAAAATGGAATACCCTGTCGGTTTCGATTGCCCCCTTTGCCCTTGCGGTTTGATGCCGCACGGCCCTTGCTCGCCTCCCTCTCTCCTTTCTTCTCCCGGTTCTCCTTGTTCTCCTTGCTTTCTGAAGGACCCTCCTTCACCAGGGTCTTCTTCTTCCCTACTGTCTCCCATGAGGTCTAAACACAAAGCGTAAGCAAAAGTCAAAAGCTGCCATGTAGGAATTAAGTGCAGGGGAATAACAGATAACTTTTCCATGATGCATTCCTTCATTTAATCAAACGATTGAAACATTTGGAAAATCAGCATACCATATCCGAGGTGCTTTCCAGGAGGAAGTTGATGGCTCTGCTAACATCCTCATTGCAGTCATGAAGCGCGACCATACATTCATCCTGGTTCTTGCCAGTAACTTCCATCAGCTGTAGGAAATACCAAGCAGATTTTTTTTTTTTTTTTTAAAAAGTGGTAAAATGTGTTGAAAGAAAATCAGTGTTGTTTTTTTCCTATCAGAGTCAGTTCAGCATTTACCCAAACTGATGTCAAGCCAATTATCAAATTAATATTATTTGAACACAACTTGCTGGTTTGAATTTCTGTGATTAACTAACATCTCAAAAAGTCGCCAAGATTATGTTTGAAATTTCTTGGCAACAAGAAAAACTGTTTTTGACCTTCAAAACTGTTTGCGAACATCTAGTGAAAGTCTTTGTGACCGTCTGCAACCTTTAACGAACCCTGGCGAAAAACAAACACATCCGCTACGTTCGCAAACAGTTGCAAGTCTACACCGCTCCGTGACATACTACCCCTTCAGAGTGGCAAGTGGGAATGGATTTCTATTAGGGGTGTCAGGCGATTAAATATTTTTAATTGTTCTTAATCGCATGACTTTGATAGTTAACTCACAATTAATCACAAATTTTATATCTGTTCTAAATGCACATTAATATGTAAAAAAAGAAAAGAAAAAGTCTAACATAAAAGTGGGAAAAAAATGCTAAACTAATAGAAATATGGTTGCATCTTTTAGTCATCGATACAGTTATTTCATAATAAGTCATAAAATTGAGTTAAAATTAAAAAGATGTACTGTACTGTAAAAGAAACGAGTGATATTAATTTGTGTTAAGGTCATTTTTCTGCCACTAGATGGCATAACTGCATTTGTAAGACGTTGACAGCTTAGTGCATTTTTCTTTTCATATTAAGATCTTTAACATGAAGTAACTTGTGAAATTCTGCACATTTTTAAAATTGTAAAATACAACTTGACTCCAGTCTCTACAAATATATGCATTATTATTAAATTTATTACTGCTAAATTTTGAGGTGGACGTGTTTGCTGCGTTGCGACTGGAATTCCTCCATTACAAACTTTCCAAGTAGGCGGCGGTCATTAATTGTGCATTAAAAAAAAAAGCGGTGTTAAAGAAACTTTAAATTAACACACTAATTTTGACACCCCTAATTTTCATACCAGATTATTATGTAAACCCTCAATGACCTATTTTTTGTACCTGATTAACTTTGTCTTCAAAGTCAGCATAATTCTTGTCATAGATCATCTGGGCAAGCCGAATTTGCTCAGCAGTAGCCTACAACACAAAAACATTAATGAGTTGACACAGCATTTAAAAAAAAAAAAAAAATTGAATTATTTAAATCTGATCCCAGTAGATGTGTGCAAAATTGAACAAAGTAGCGTTGCAGGTAAAATAAATAAATAGCACTCAAGCTAACATTTTCAATGTTTTGAGCAGTGACGAGAAATGTAATCAATTATTACCAACATAGCTTTGAGGAGTTGACAACTAACAATTAACTCGCCAGTGGCCTATGGAAACTATTAGACTATTTGTACTTTACATGAAGGGGGCCAATGAAATACCAAACAAACAGGAACCAGTTAGAAGAAAACCTGATGTCACTCTTTTTGATAGATAAAGAGTTTCTAAACAGGTGTTCAATCCCCTTCTAGAATATGAGGAGCACACTTCTCACTTGCTTAGACAGAGCTTTCAATTCCATTTTTTTTTGTAGAATATTTAAAACAACCAAAATGAGGAAAAGGTTGACGAAAGGGGTCCTCTGTTGTAGCAAAGGCAAGCTGACGGTTCCAAAATAAAAACTGCTAGAAAAACATTTATTTATACATATAAATGCCACTTCCTTTATCTTAACCTTAGCCTCGGTACTCACCACAGTAAAGTTAATAAACACCCACGACCAGTAGATGTGGAAATATATTTTTCAAATTGAGTTCTCTTGGCATGTGCGCAACGTGGATTTGTATGGCAAGCGTATTTGGGTCACTGATGTTTTGTTTGATAATGTCTGCAGCTGTGAGGTGCGTGTGTGGTCTTCCAACATTTGTGTCTGCGGACTCTCACCTGTATCTGTTTCTGTGGTTGAGATGTGTGGATGGCAGCAGGCGGCACTTTTTCACGAGGGCCCCGGGCCTTTTCGCTGCCCTGCGAGCTCATCATATACAGTATATACAAAACTCTGTATGTACAAAATAGAAAAACCTGCCAAGAAACAAAGTAAACTCACAAATATGTTCACACATTCTTCTCCAGCATAACTTTAGAGCGATGTATTAACTCAAATTGCTGTGTGCGTTATTTGACATAATAATAGGTGTGGGGCACAGTTGGTCTGGTGATGCAACCGAATTGCTGAATATCTAGGTCAAGGAGGGAGAGTGACCTACTGTAGTGTCCACTTGCAAACAACAAAGCACATGTGTCTGCAATAGGAAATAGTGTAGGGGCAATATGTACACAATGCCACATTGACAAAGTTATTTTAGATGCATATGACAAATGAGTATGTGACAAATGAACAGTTGATAGATGCCAGCAGATACTTCTTCAATACTAACAGAATATAAAACTGTGCAAATACGCATGACAGGAACACAAAGTAAACTTTAAAAACATCCATCGTTGCCTAAATAAAAAGAAAAATATGTCCACTGACAGTTGCTTATTGAGAGAACAATAGCAGTGCAGTTTACATCGACCGAGTGACGTCACCAAACATGCTGACACCATTGGCTGCTGAACTGAACAAAGCTAATGGCAAAGAGCTGGCTCGATTTAAATGAGAAAGATCTCAACAAAAACATTCCAGCAGCGATCACTTTCTTTTACTAACCAAATCAAAATCAGGGATTTTATTTTCTTGTCTTGATCCTTACAATTAAGTCCATTCATTGAAAAAGGTTCGGTTTTACTGACGTAGCCGCACGTAAATGGTACGTGTATTACAAAAATAGTTACATTTAAGCGTGACATTCAAGCGAATATACACACGAAACTACAACATTTCTCAAAATAGCTCCACAGAGGAAATGTTTAAGTAAAGCTAACATCAGCCAAATTGTATGACTTATTTACAATGCCTGTTTGTTTTTATGAAATGTCATTACAATTTTCAATGGCAAATCATGTCGTCGTAGTGTCCCAGTTAAATAAAAATGACAAACTTAATGCTTATGATACTAGCGGCCTCTTTGTCCTCGCCAGCGCGTACTTAGGCAGGCTAGCTAACATGCTAACGCCGAGCGAGTCTTGGAGGCAGCTGGGGTGAAGCTAACGTTAGCAAATGATGCTACCTAAATCTGGTCCGAGTTGGTAACAATCGATCTTTTAATCAGATCATTTATGTCTCGGCCGTATCTTCAGACAACATAATTTTTACAAAGGCCAATTTCACGACCATCTCAAATAAGACCACAAACAAAAAGGCAAAGTGTATCGAATTAAAACGAAGAAGGCCTTTCAGCGGAACACAATCCCATCACGACATTGCTCGCTGGGAAACCAAGACAACAGAAAAATTGCGAAAGACACCGCTCGCAGTCCTGTGGAAGGAAAAGCCCCAAGACAAGGGACTGAGGACGTACGCCTGGTACACTTTAGGAAAAAATAGAACGCGTGGAGAATTGGGCGAATAATAAGCGAAAACATGATAAAAAATCGTGTTATTACCTGCTAACACGCTTCACTCAGCCAGCAGCAGACAAGGTGGTCACGTGATTAAGGCTACCGCGGTGGATGCTCCTGCAATGTCCACTGGACACAACTTGTTTTGTTTGTGTTCGTGTCACATAAATCACAATTTTGTGGTTATGGTTAAGTCGTAGGTAATTGTCCTGCTCATTAAAATGACAAGCATTTCAATTTACATTTTGTATTTATTTACTTTTTTTATGATTCAATAACTTGTTTTCTGTTGTGTGTGTGTTGTTTTTGCTTAGATCCCCACATTGCGTCTGAGTAAAAACATTCATGAGTTTGTATTTGTAAAAAAAGAAAAGAAAAAGGAATCACTGTAGTAGACACCTCAATCCACACACTTCCTCAGGAATATACATAAAAATGCATACAAGTGTTCTTATGTATTTCGCACATATACAATTACATAAAATACACATTGAGTGTAGATTATTTGTTCAAATTGTGGGGGGTGATTAAATTGGGGTTTCTCTTTTCAATCAGTCATCATGAAATATTCCATGTAAAAAAAACAACTGATTTGCCTATGGCAGTCTTTCACAGAAAGACCTGACTCAGCAAGGCAAAAAAAAATAAACCTAAGCCTACCCTGCCTCTACCAAATGAGGACATGAAAAAGATCAGTCCTTGATACAAAAATGACATTTTACAACTGTGACACATGCATGCAGTACCAAAATTCTGGGTAGAACAAACAATGCATCTGAAAAATGTTTCTAGAAAGGTTATCTGTTATCACTTTTTCTTCCCTAGTCGCTGACCAGTTTCAGCATTAGAGGAAAGTTGACCAGATCAATAAAAAGCGCTCTATTTGACAGGAAACTATACATACAAAACCAAAAATTGTGTGTAAATCAGGGCTGGGCTGGCTATCTGGCATACAAGGCAGATCAGATGCCTGGTGGGCCAACAATTTTGGGGGCCAATGTGGTGCTATTTATTATTTTTTCTCCATTTTACACCGAGATCAGCCCACATTTAGAGTGAGCAGCCCATTAATGAATTTGTAATATAGACAAGAAACTGAACCAATTCAATGGCAGAGTTAAGTGGTAGCCAGGGCAATTTTTTTTTAAAGAATCTGTCTTTAGAATAGAACGTTTGATTCTTGTAGTCATTGTCAATTATTTCCACTATTTTCACACCAGAGCAAGCAAACAACATGGATTGCATTTTTTCCCCCCATGAAACCCTGATTGTGAAGTGGGTTGCAGGCATGGGCGTGGGGGAATCTAAGTTATATATAAAAAAAAAATTAAAGAAGAAAAAAAAAAAGCCACACCCGATCTTTTTGTGCCAGACCAGCCCTGGTGTAAATTATCTATTAACACCAGTCTTGATGTAATTATATGAACACAAAAAAGTGTGCAAAACTGCAAAGCATTCTAGTCTGATCGAACAGCAACATAAACCAAAGGATTATTGGGAAAGACAATACACCTTCAAAAATTAGATCCCCCTCAAGCCATTAAATTAAGGGTGATATAATGGGGAAATAAATACATATAAAACTAATTATATCAGCAGGTGCATGCCACTCCAATCAAAGTGGGAAAGAAAGGGGTTACATCACAAGAGAACATTGTATTTAGCAACCTTTACATTTCTCCTGTATGATGTCAGCCACAAATATTTCCAGAAAATGTCTTGTTTTGATTTGGATAGGCCGTCTTCATTTTGCCGTGCTGAAGCAAATGTTTTTTTGTGATTGTTTTGGGCCAGAACTGAACGTGTTTCAGCCATCCAAAGTCAAACTGCACACAGGTTGGGTCCTTCAATATTCTTAAGTCCCCTTTCCTCTCCTCATTTTGTTATATTGCCATTCAGTCAGTCAGAAAACAAACTGAATGATCCATCTTCACAAAAACCTTGTAATATCTTAAAGAGGAAGTGGCAGAAACAAAATTCTGAGATACTATAAAAACCCAACCAATAAGAGACCACTCGGCATTTGCTAATGGTATGTCATTGTTAACGAAAGAGTTGGCTAAGGGTTTTAAAATCAATCCTCCTCTTGGGTCCTTAGTGGCAGCTTCTGAAAAAGATTAGTTATGTGTTATTAAAAAAAAAAAAAAAAAGATCGACCGGTGGAATGACGAAAGGAACACAGGCGACAAAATGTCAAAATGTGGTCACAAAGATATACAACAATAACCAAAGTTGTGATGTGGTGGGGGCAAAGTCATGCTCCTGAGTCCAACAGAGACGATGGTGTTGCTGAATGGGAGGAATGGAGGGACTGTTTGGATAAAAATGTGGACGAGGATGACAAGGCTAGCTCCACAATCCTGCGTAGTTGCCATGGAGGCCAGAACATAGGGGTCCGCCAGCTACAAACAGCTTGGTGCCGGAGTGGTCATAGCAGTGCGTATACACGGCGTTTGGAAAAGAATGAAGGTCTGAGAAATAGCTCCTCCACGTTTCATCATGATTCTGGAAAAAAAATAAAAAGACGGTTAAGAATGCATGGATCACGAGGACTCAAGTTGCAAGTCACTCGCCAAAGATTATATACCAGCCAGCCTTTGCCCGTTGTGAGCTTGAGAATGCCATCTCCAGAACACTTCCCGTACCCTCCAGTTGATATCAAAGGGTTCTCAAGGAATCTCTGAGCGCGGATGTCGTAGAAGAGAAGTGAACCTTGACCGGTGCCGACTGTCACGATGTGCTCATAAAAACTCACCGAACGGATCCCTGCGCAGACAATATTCCGTTTGATATTGAGCATTCCATTGAATTTTTTTTTCAGGGATGCTGGAGACAGTCCCATTTAGAAAGGCCAGACCACTCACCACTTCCTCTCTCTCTGGAATTGACGGATTTTATGCTTTGTGTCGGTTGACGAGGATCCAAAAAAGACACATGGGCCTGAGATCCAGCTGCATAGACTGACCAGTCCTGCCCATATGCAAGACACACATTCTCTTTGCAGTGTGGCAGTTTGGTAGACAAAAGCTGCATGGAAGCAATGCAGGATAACAAAATGAGACCCAGTAACAGCATCCAAACAGACACAGATCTACTTCACTTAACAACGCCAGGCAGAATTTACTGTTATTTAACAAGTTAGCGTGTTTATTAAAATCATTTTTGAAAAGGTTTCAAATCATGAATTTAGTTGTAATTTTATGTTTTACTTATTTTAAAGCAGCTACATAGTTAGACTATACAAGTAAAACTAAATTCGATTTTAAAGTGGAAGTCAACCTTAAACATTTCTTAACAATAATATGTTATCTCACTAGTCTAAACATGACATTCTGATTAATATTACTTTTGTGGAATAAGAGTTACAAAGCAAAATCCAGCCATTATTATCCATCTCAGCAGGCCATTTTGCCACTGAAGATGACATCAATGTTGCTAAGGTCTCAGGTAACAACCAATCACAGATCAGCTTCAGAAAACAGGTGAGCTGTGATTGGTTGTTGCCTGAGCCCTGAGCAACATTGATGTAATCTTCAGTCGACAGCAAGTGGCAACATGGTCGCCCCTGGGATGGATAAAAACGGCTGGATTTTGCTGCTAAACTCATATTCCACTAACGCAATATTAACCAGAATACCATATTTAGACCAGAATTTTTCAACAGATAGCAAATGTACTACCTGATACCGCTTACACGTTTTTGTGAATTAGTAGTGCTATGCTTTGTCTTGAATCCAATTTCAGCTATCATAGAAATTGTGTTCATGTACAGTATATAACAGATACACAGAGCAGGTTATCCAGAGCTGCCAACTCAACTCTAATGGATTGTGCGTATTTCGTTATGGAAATCAATGAGCACTGCTGCATTCTAGCCATAACATTGAATATTACAGATATCTTAAAAAGCTGCTAGTTCCGGTGACGTAATAATTCACAGCTTATTCATGAGCAGCAGAAACCGGCAGATGCGTCTGACGTTAGCTGAAAGCCAACATCTTGAGGCTAACCCTGATCCCTGCTATTCATTAGCCTGGCAAGCCACACCTACTTTCTTTTTAAAGAAACTAGACAGGCGGCCATAGACAGCGATTTGGCTCCGTCCGAAAACAGGACGGCCCAATCAAATGTGTCTATTTGCGTGACGTCGTCTTCGTGAGCAACGCCACTCTTCAGTCATCAAGTTTTTCCCGCAACAATGACATTCAACAATGACATCATTCACTACTGTCTCTCTTCGGCTAGTAACCATGTTGGATTTTTATTCCATCCCCGCAAAAAAAATAAATCAAAGACTTTAACGAGTTGCTTTTATGACGTCACGTGCGCTCTTCGCTCATTGGTTCAGTCCACTGTCTGTTAGCTCAGGTTTGTGCTGCCTCAGAAAGGCGACTGATAGGGCGGTTGACCAGACTCACTTTTCGGCAAAGCCGCGAGTGAATCTGGATTTCCAGGCTAGCTATTCATATCAGCTGTGAGGAATAATGGCAGTAACACAAAGTATTACCAGAATATTGGGCAGTAGTATCATGTGATCTACGATTGGTACGGTGTGTGCACGAGCGGGAAAGACCGTAGAAGAGAAAGCAAGTGAGTGTGACGCAACTTTTGATCCCACAGCTAAAGTTCCATAGCGAATTGCTAGTTGCTTAAATGGGATGGAATTAAGCCAGTCATTGGCGTTAATGCAAATTGTTCTGGAAGTGAATTTAAATAAGTTGGCAGCTCTAGTCATCATCAAATATATCGGCTGATACATTGGCTTTTTTAATCCCCCAAAATCAGTATCAGCCCCAAAAATTCCCAATCACTCCGGCTCTACTATGTATAATACAGACATTTTTCTTTTTTCAAAATGTAAAAACAGTAAGTGCAGTGAACTTGCCTTGCACAAGCTGTGCTCAGCTTTCCATAGGTGGAAGAAGCCATCTAAAGATACAGCACCCAACTCCTGAAAGAAAATCATCCACACCAGGAAATCTAAGCTGAAGTTTATTCTTGGAAATCTGAGTGACTTTAGACCTAGAAGCCATAAAGATTCACAATGACTGCTTGAAGATAACACTTACATTGTGGTTGTTGTTGAAGGCCAAAGCACGGACTTTACAGTTGTATGGGTTGGTGTACTCCTTTGGGATGTCTTTGAGGGCTCGGTGCGAGATGTGGGCATAGGTGGGCATAGCCGTCTCACTCTGACTGTGCTGTGCTTGGCTCATTACTTCTTCTGTTACTTCCCACAGACCCATGGAGCCATCTCGTGAACCTAGAAATTGGAATATCAACAAGACACGTAAGGCTTGTGTCAAGTACAGTACATCAGTAAAGTAATGAACTACCAACCTAAATGTGGTACACATCACAAATTACTTTAGGAAAAGTGAGATAATAAAGAGGCACATTGTTTACGCAATTGATGGGACCTAACTACATCTCCATTCCAAAAACAAGAATGATATGATGGAATTTGTTTGAATTTTGCATGATTGCAAATTGCAAAATTGACACAAAAAAAATCTAAAATCTTTATTTCAATTTAGGTTTCATATTTAGTAATAATTTTTTGGGGGGACTTTTTCACATGCCTTTGAAGCTGGAACAAAACAGCCACTATAGTGCATGTTGTGTAAAACCCCTAACACCAGCCATTCATACAGAGAACTCACCAGACACTGCCATCCTGTCACTGATCCATGCTATTGAGAAGATCCAGTCATTGTGGCCATCCTAACAAACAAGTGACTACCATGAAAAAACAAAGCAAGTCTCATGCTGTTTGTTAGCAAGGATTTGCGTGCGCTCATAGAATAGAAATGAGGTTTAGTGACACCAATCACAATGAGTATGTGGAAAGATTTCCCCACTTGAACAGTTTTAAGTGTCGTTGAGAAAGACCAGACAACTCACATCACCAACACAAACGGGGTCCAGTGTGGGCAGCTTGTAGATGGCTAGGCTGTTGGGGTTGTCTCCCCCAGTGGCTAGCAGGGTTCTTGAGGGGTTGATCTCAATAGCATGGATCCCGCAGCCCTGCTGGTCGAGCCGAGAATGAGAGCTTGCCGTGGTGTGGTAATTCTGCACCACCCCTACCACAGAGCCTCCACCATGACATTCCCTGTCCTTGAGCATGGGAATCCGAGTTATCTGCCCGGTCATGACATTGGTTACAAAAAGCTGCAACGTAGAGGAAAAAAAAGACACAACATTTGATTACACACCATAGACAGCTATTATGTAAAGGTTTACATACAAAGAGCCCATCATCAACGATAATGCGTTACATTACATGCATTTATTGCATGGTATCAAAATGGAACTCTGATTGGGATTCTGTGTCAATAATAGCGACAACAAAAAAATATGCCTACTATAATAAAAATTCAATCTACACAGATACAGAACAACAGCAAATAATATTTTGGGTCTTGGAACTATTTTAGCGGTGTCAAAATTAACACACGATTAATGACCGCCCACTTGGAAAGCCTGTACTGGGGGAATTCCAGTCGCAATGGAGCAGACACGTCCATGTCAAAATTTAGAAGTGATGAATTTATTAATAATGTATATATTTGTGGAGACTGGGGTCAAGTTGCATTTTACAATTTTAAAATGTGCAGAATTTTACAAGTTACTTCATGTTAAAGATTAGATAGTTCTTAATATGAAAAGAAAAATGCACTGAGCTGTCACCAATGTCTTACAAATACAATTATGCCATCTAGTAGGAAAAAAAAGACCTCAACACAAATCAATATCACACTCGTTTTTTACAGTAAAGCACATCTTTTTAATTTTAGCTCTATTTTATGAATTCTTAATTCTATTAGTTTAATATTCATTTCCACTTTTATGTTAACAAGTGTATGAAACTTAAAAATATGTATATTTTGTTGTACATTTTATTGTACAGTTAGAACAGTTAATTGTTGAAGTAATGCGATTAATTACGATTACAAATTTCAACACCCCTAAAAATAACATTTAAGAAAGAAAAAACATCTCACCGTGTTACATTTGGTCCCGCAGACAACCTGCTGTTGGTTGAGCCACTGTGAGGCAAATACTTTGTTAAGACGCCCAAGAGAGAACTCCCTCTCTTTCAGGATGCCAGGGAGCCTGCCGGCAGCAAAGCCACGCAGGCTCCGCTGGAGCTGCAACTCATGCTGCTGCTGAGGTCTGAACTCTCGGCCCCGGAGGGCGCAGACGACCGAGTGGCGACTGCGCCACCAATGCACATGACGTGAAGAACAAGAGACACGGCTGCGCTTGTATGGCGCCTGACACCAGCCCAGCTAATGGAAAGAAGGAAAGAAAATTGAGACAACATTGGAAAAAATTAATTAATAATATTGTTCCTAAAAATCAATTAGTAATTAACTAATAGACAAAGTCCCTCGTTTTTGTCTCTTAATTTCATCTACGTGCTCCAAG
This sequence comes from Vanacampus margaritifer, assembly GCF_051991255.1. Lineage (NCBI taxonomy): Eukaryota > Metazoa > Chordata > Actinopteri > Syngnathiformes > Syngnathidae > Vanacampus > Vanacampus margaritifer. The sequence goes on along the minus strand of NC_135439.1, from coordinate 21,473,829 downwards.
AGGTAGTACACAGTTGTTGATCATCTTTATAAACTACTTTCTAAGAACTATTTAAAGTAAATATTAAATTAACACTCTTTTGTAAATTGTGTGTTTTTCAAAACAAATTGAGACCAGAAATAAAATTTGCATTTTCAGGTGAACACAAACTAAAATACAACATAATGTGGCTCCTTCAACATTCAAGTCCATGGTAAAGGCACATGGAGAATAATAATTTTCTATACTGCTGGTCCTCATTAGGGTTGTGGGTGAGCTGGAGCAAATCACACTCACAATGACACCTATAGACAATTTAGAGTGTTCAATTAACTTGACATGCACATTTGCAGTCAATGGATCACATTTGTGTGAATACCAGGCGAGTCAGAAATGTTCCAGGACTGGTGTCACAAAAGATCTATTTCCCCTTGTAATCCTCCTTTTTCCAGGACGCTACGCAGCTCCACCGTCAAACCCCATCTTGATGTCATCTATGTCTAAAACAGGGCTTCTTGGTGATGTCCTTGAGCTGGAGCAAAAAATAAACCAAAAAAATCGTGCAAAACCAGGACTCCATTGTAGCGCAATGGAGCCCTGGTTTTGCACAACTTTTGAACAACTGACAGATGTTCAGGGCATCGTGAACAGGCACGTTATGCTGCCATAATAATCGCCTTTTGTCGTGCACCGAACAAATCAAACATTACAGGTTCTTCGGGTAGACATGCTGGTTAATCATCTGTCCTCATTTAATGGGAAAAGTCTTAATTTTGGCTAGCTTAAGTGAACACTTTGTGACACCAGTCCTGGAACTTTTCTGACACACCTCGTATTTTGCAGTACAGTAATATATACGGTATTGATTCTGAAAGAAAAACACGGGCTTTAAGACAAATCTAATCACCATCGTATTCAAGTACAGTACAGCAATTTGCACCAAATGGGACTACGGTCATTGTTTCCTAGAGAGAATGACACTGTATAAACCTAAAAATCAGGATGCAGCATGATCGGCTACCTTTAGCAGTCGTTGCGATATGGCTAACGTTTGCAACATTAACAGATGCACATACACACGTTACAAACATGTTCTAGTGCATTGGACATTGATTGCAGAATGTCTTAGCGACACCAATTGTTCCAGTGTCATAAAGGTTTTACCCCCTGGCACAGATTACTCGATCATATTTAGCACAAAGCTAGTTAGCATGCTAACATCAACCAGTGAGATCCGCCTACCTGTTGTTGGTCCTTGGGCTCCCCTGCCTTTCTTTTCCTGCTAACTGTTTTTCTCGCCATAGTCTGACACACACAATTCCCTCACCCACATGGAGGGTAAACCTGACTCTGGACGTTGGATCATATAATGTCGATAAACGATTTTGTTTTGTGGCCTTTACTGGCGGCGTCCGGTGACACGCAAGGACGATTACATACGGGATGCGTTGCCTCGTCGCTGTCTAGGGTAGCTTGGAATTGAATTGACTAGCGTTAACTTTATATATATTTACGACACTAAGCAATGTAAAGTATAGTATCGCTCGCTTATTTTATTTGTTTATATTTATTTTTATTTTTGAGCCGCTAGCTTAGTGGTTTCTTTTCCCCTCGCAGAGTCGCGTCAGCAACGACGAGATCATTGGCTAAGCCCACAGCCGCACTCGTTAAACGTCAACAAAAACAAGGTCACACGTGAACGCGCCCGTAGTACGTGCTCGTTCACGACTATTGCGCGCGGCCATTCATGATTCTCAGAGCCTTCAGTTGGTTGGTATAGTAAAAGTTAATGTCACTTTTGCGCGGCATTAAACATTTTTCAAAAAAGTATTTCTAACTGAATTAACCTTTTTATAATCAATTTTGAACAGGCTTCTGTAAACGGTAAACTTTAAAGTACATGGATACAAATAATTATTTTAGCATTTACACATTACGAAAAATGATAACATCCCAAAGATCAATAACTGACATGGATCATCCTATGGATATTTTTTTCCCCATGAGGCTCCAACATAACAGGGAGAGAAAAAAGGAAGAAAAAAAAAGATTGCGTAGTAATTACTAATGCGTCAGTTTAGGCATAAATCATTCTGTAAGGTCAGCAAGGCCTACTCTGTTGGCCACCAGAAGCAGTTACCTACATTTACAATTACAACCTAAATAATAGTATTTGTTCCATAAAATGTTAATGTATTCCCAACAATCTATTCAATTGCTGTTTTACTCCGCTGCACTTCTTCAAATACTGTAGTGGCAGTAGTAGTAGTATGTGAATGTAACATTTTTTTTGTCTAATCAGATTTTAGCCTTTATGTGCTGCTATGTCAACCTAATCTGCCCAGATTTTGTCTTTTTAGAACCACATTTTAAATTTGTCCTTCCATGATGTCAGCGTTTTTCTGTTCCCAGACCATTTGGTGAGAGCAAAACATTTTTGACAACCAACGACTAGCAAAACACATACCGGTATGTAGAAATCTAAACACATGAATGCATAGTAAAAGTAGTAGTAAATTGACTTTAAAGTACTTTCTCTATCACGTGGACAAGCAAGGCACACAAGTGCAAGCATTTGGCAAGAAATAACAATGGAACTGAAGACTATTGAAACAATTTGTGTATTTAATCATTGGGACCTTCCAAGTAACAGAAGAGGAAACTGAACATTTGTAATAATCCACAGTTCAGGAAGTAATTCACTTTATGTTCTATTATAAGTCTCCAGATACAATAGAACCAACACAATACTTTGGATGATTAAAAACCCTTCGAGCCTATGACACGCCATGAGACATTGATGGATAAGGCCCCAAAACGGATTCTATATCCCAAACGGCGCAAAACTGTGCCTGTCACCATTTGGCCGCTTACCTGTAGTTACTGTAAGGAAACTAGGCCCATACTGATTTTTGTCATGTAAAATTCTTCCAAAAAGCATTAAGCAATGTGTTTAAACCAAACAGAAACACGCAGAAAGATTGTGATTGATGTGATGTTCGCAAATGAAAAGTGACAAATGTTTGCTCATAAATGGAGGTAAAAATATCTACACTTCTTAAAAGATAAGTCGACCCAAACATTTTCTTTACAGTAATAGCAGCCCCACTAGTCTAAACACGGTATTCTGATTCGTATTGAACTTTTGGAATATGAAATAAAGCGGAAAAATCCACTCATTTATTTTTTATCTCAGCCATTTTGCCACTTGTTGATTGAAAATGACATCACAACCAATCACAACTTTGGGGAGCGGCTGTCACGTGACTAAAACAGGCGAGCTGTGATTGGTTGCTACCTTAGCCCCGAGCAACTGTGCTGTCATTCCCAGTTGACAGTAAGTGGCAAAGTGGCCACCCCTGACATGGATAAAAATGGATGATTTTTTCTGCTCAATACATATTTCACCAATTCAATGTTAATCCGAATGTCATGTTAAGACTAGTGGGTGTGCATACAACATATTATTGTAAAGACCATTTTTGGGTTGACTTCCTCTTCACGTGTACTGATTTGACCTTCACTTGATGTTACATATCACAGCAATTGTTTTTAATTGATACTTACTACCTGACATTTTTTTAGGGTGGGGGGGAAGTATTCTATTTACATCTTTAGTATCTTGCTACCTCGCAATACACTTTAAGTGCTGGCAACAAATCTGAATAAATTAATCGAAACATATGAACAAGTCAACCATAAGTCATGTTTGATTAGATGTATGAAATGATGGAATGAGAAAAACCACTAACATCAAAACTTGCTGAGTTCCATCCAAATTTCCAGCAAGACTTGAAAACTAGTCAACAGTTACATTAAACATTTCTATTGCACTGTGATGTGGCTGCAAAATAAACTTCTCAACACACATCCCCCAACGCCCATCCACGCTTTTCCAGTATGCAAACAAATGTAAGTTATGAGTGTACCATAGCTTACATGAAATCAAACGCTACACGTTCAAATTAAAGTATCAGTGTATTTTAAATAACTTGTTAATTATTAAACAAGTGTGCAGTGTGACATGTAAATGCCAGTAGGGCTTAGATTTTCTGTTTAATCAATAGAAGAGACCATCCATCTGTTGCTTTGTGCAGACTGGAGCAGTATTATCAACTTATGTTCTGGGTTGCAATGAAGAATGCTCGATGATGCAAATCAAAAATCAAATAATGTGAAACATTGAAACTGACATGAAAAAGTGCCCAAATGAACAGAAAGAAACAAATGAAATCAGGAAAAGTTACAGTGAACCGGAACAGAGAGGGCACTTCTTGAGTCAGTTCTTTCTCTGTCTGGTCACTGTACCTTTTTGACTTTCATCCTTTGTTTTTGTACTTGTTTCAATTTCGAGAAAGCCCCTCATCCTTTCCACCACACGTAAGAGCTCTGCACTGAGCAGTGGAAGCTGGCAGCTTGGCTGTTAAGCAGTTTCAAGAGTTTAAACCTCCTCCCAATTCTGACCTGCAGTCACCTCAACACTTCCAAGTGGAAGCAAATATAAATGGCATCAAATGAAGCCTACAGCCCAATTCTTCTAGGTCCTCCTTTCTCCAGTCTTTAATACCCTAGCAGTACCAGTTCCTGGAACCTAACCTCCGTCTTTATCAGAAAGAAACACCGCTGTGAAGTATTGTTACTCTTGGCACACAGTCTTACTTAAGGTGCTTGAGACACAATACAGTTTAGCAGTGAAACAACTACTATCCCACAGTTGTCCCATCCACAGCCAAGGCAAGCACATGTTGCAGGGCATGGTCTTATTGAGGGGGGTGAGGGGGGCAGAAAAAAAGAGCTGTGTGAGGTGGTAACAGGAAGCAGGCCCTGCAGCGCTTGCTTCGTTGGCTTGACTCAGCTAGCAGCAGCCCGAGCCATCAGCTCCTCTAGCGCCTTGTCTTGATCGTTGTTGTGGACCAGCAGCACCTCCTTGATGGCCTCCCGCTCAAATCCCATTTCACCAAATCTTGACATCAGCTCAAGGAACTGCAACGCCTGGCGATGAGAGAGAAGGAACTATTATTGAGTCGCTTTTTAGCATTTTTTAAGATTCACATTGAAAACTATAGTAGGTTAATTCAGCCGCACATTGTCTAAAAAGTACTAACCTTTTCTTCTGAGCATTGGTACATCTCTAAACATTCCTCCACTGCACTTGCATCGAAGCCCCGCTCACACAGCCGTCCATGGACAAAGAGATAATCCAGTACCTTGGACAATGAGTATATGTTCATTATAACAAATATTTTAAATGTGACAACAGATTAGCTAGTTTTACACTGTCCTCCATAATTAATGGCACGACAGATTAAGATGTGTTCTTTAGCTTCTAATATATACATTTTTTGATAAATAATACAGGGTCAATATTATAATTTATTCAGTGAGGGAAAAAAATCCCACATAAAGAAACGGATTTTCAATGGGGTTGAGGTCTGGGAGTGGGAACTAAAATGGCCATCGGGGGAGCTTGATTGATTCCGTACTTTTCAGTATGAGAGTATGATTCTGCAATAAAAATTGCTTTCATTTTAAGGCTTTTAACACATCTTAACCAGGGGTGTCAATAATTACGGAGGGCAATGTATGCAATTTTTACATGACTATTGGGCAGATTTCAGTGGAACAACTTGAGTCAAAATCCGGTTGCACAATTGAGATTTAACCAAAAATCTGTCCATCCAACAATTTCCCACACCGCTTGTCCTTGTTTGCGTCTTGGATGAGCTGGAGCCAATCTCAGCTGACTTTGGGTGAGAGGCGGAGTATATCACAGACTGGTCAAGTCAAATATTTAGTCACATTCACTCTTATATAGGGCTGCAAAAGGGTGGAAATTTTCCAGGAAATCTAAATACCAAACTGAAAACGCTCCATGGGAATTATGGAATTTGAGGGGAACTTATTGGAAAGGTATTTTTAATAGGGGTTCACGATCAATTTTGGGGGGGATTTGTGATCAGCCAATCGCCTAAAATAAAACCGATCTTGCTCTGCTGGAAAAGACAGCCACTGTTCTCTTCTCCTGTGAGAGGATCAATAAGATTTTCATTTTTATTTGAGAGAACTAGACGTGCGGTTAGAACAAACTGTAAGCATTGTTTTATATCTATTGTTCAATAATCTACAAAAAAAAAACAGCTGTTGGTTATGGGGGGGATCGGGATAAGCAGGTCAGACTTTCTTAAGAACGGGGATCAGTGATGGGCCAAAATTGTGGACGGCGCACCCCTAATATTTAAGCATAATAAACATTTATTTTTTCTGTTACAAGCAGACATCCATGCTAAATAGATAGTGCTCCTTGCCAAATGTGTGGCTATTACAGTACCTTAAAGGGCTCTCCGCACGTAGCGCCCTGACGTGATATCCGTTGCTGAAAATACGGTTTCCCCTCTTCTGCTTTGGCAAACTATGACAGCAGTGTAATCATAAAGTATCCATAAAGTAAACAGCAAAGTATGCGCCGTCTATAAGACTGATTTTTTTTTTTATTCCAAAAGCAACACAAACAATATCATGAACATTGTTGTGTTTTAATGTGCATCTAAATTCAATGGCAGTTTAAACTACCACGGATTTCCCAGCTGTAATCTGGAACGAAAACTTAACTACATTGACTAACAAATATTCGCCTGAGCTGATGACAAAACCTTCAATTCTATACAGGGTGGGCCATAAGTTTCCATACACGGAAAATGTATAATGTATAGGTTTTCTTTTCAGATACCTGTGTGTGAAAACTTAAGGCCCACCCGGAATACAAAACAAAATGGGGAAAAGCTACTTGGAAGCAGCCCTACAGTTACACTGTGAGCTTTTTTGTGCTTCTTGGATCCGAAGAAGAAAGCCCAGTCACTTCCACTGTCTGTCCGTATGTCTTCACTTGACACTAACAATGTCGACACAATAAAAACAACTTAATACAAAAAGAATAATAATGTTAGATAAGTTCTTCTTAAATAACTGGACATGTTCAGAGTAAAATTATTACCACACATATTCCATCAGTAATTGACATATTTACTAACCTACATATATCCTACATATCTAATGTAACCATAACATTAGGTCCCACTGAAGGGCCAAGGTTTTAGGGTGTAGGCAAGGGTAGCGGATGTTGATTTTTAACCAGGGTTCGTTCAAGGTCGCAAACGGTGACTTTTAATGGTCGCATAACATCTTTTCTTGTCGCCATGAAATTTTGCACATGTTCAAAAGTTCCTTGTGACAAGAAAAACTGCATGCATTAAAACTTGAATAAACCCTGACAAAAAGTTAACATCCACTACCCTTGCAACACTCAGTGGCATATGGGCTTCAGGAAGAATACTGACCTTCAAATGTTTGGATGTAAAAAGAGGCACACATTAAAGCCTCCGTCGAATTTGCTTATCGGTGTATATTCAAGGACTTACAAAGACGATGTATGTGATAGTTTGAAAAAAGCATGGAGACTAACTCGATTTTTCCGGAAAAGCCCAGGGAGATACATGCTAAGAGCCCATTCTGCGCGCAACAACGGTCAATTTTGGGTCGGGCCCTTTGCAGCTTTTTTTGTGTTTGACACAATTCAAGGGCTGCTAGAAGAACGTGAGAAGAGAAAAACAATTTACACTGCAGGTTATGTGACCTTCACAGCAGTAAGACTTTAATTGTATCCCACCCAATACAGAATAGAATAATTCTATTTCACTAATCTGCTATTTATTAATACATACAAAATCAGATGTCATCCAGTGTCACCAAACATACATATCATGTGTGACTTGTATATTATTCACACATTTAACAAGAGACAATATCAATTCTATTTGGAGCGCATAAATGTGAAGGGAGACGTAATTGTGTGAGTGGTGATTGGGCAGGTGGGTCCCACCTGCTCTACATTCTGCCCTTGTCGCTGCATAGCCCGAAGAACACCCTCATAAGAATAACCCATGCCCACAAGGGTTTCCACACACTGACGCTCTCCAGGGGTCATGCTAAGCAAGGCTCCTCCACATGGCAAGCCAGCTGAACCTGTCCCCGAGTTTACCTGGTAATCAATATGATAAGAAGATCAACAATGAAGTCTGTGATGAAAGTATTCTTCCATAAGCAGTTCATGCTCACCTGTTTTGGTCCACCACCCTTAGAGAAGCCGAGGTGCTCAGGGGCAACAATAACTTGGGACTTGGGTTTGATCGGGGGGCTGCCATTGGGTAGGTTCCGTCGGGGGCTGAATCTTGCAGGTTCGGGATCCCCAGAATCCGAAAGTTTGGGAAAAGACAGCGAGCGGATGTTACAGGGTCGATCCTCCACTTCCATACCCGATCTCACATGTTGCCCAACTCTGTCCATATCCATCAAGGCTACTAAGCCATTGGGTTTATGGGCAAAGCCTGCTTTCACGGGAAGGCTGGTGTTGGTGGGAGGAGATGGGGTGTTTCCACGTGAAGCTGGCCCTTGCTGGGACCCAGCCGGAGGGGATACAGAAACAGGTTGAGGCTGGCTCTGAAGAATGTTTCGAAGCTCCTCTTTATCATCCAAGGTTTTAAGCTCGAGCTTGTCAAATGGGTCCTCTTCCCGCTCAAAGTCAGCAAGGTTGAGACCATGTAGCTGAGGTGTGCTAGGCTGTATTTTCCTCGGACCAAAACTTGGGGCAGGCAGGGGAGTGAGTATAGCATCATGGCTCATTCCTGCTAAGATTGGGTTCATTGCTGGTGGGGGATGGTCGTGGTCTTCAACGGCAGATGAGGGTTTCTTCCCTCCACCACCATTGATGTCTTCAGACTGAGCCAGGCTTTCTTGATTTTCTGCTTCCTGTTTCGCTGCGGCCTCTTCTACTCGTGCTTCTGCCGCTCGTGCCTCAGCCAGCTCCAACCCCCAGCGAACACTTCGCTCCTCCAGAGAAAAGTCATACTGTTGTGATCACAGAAACAGAACATGTATGGTTGAAAATATGAGAGGGTAAAAGGAACACCGTACAGGGCAGATGCCGATTATTTGTCGTCAAGGACACCGATAACCGATATTTGGAGCACATATTCAAGGGAAAATATTGGCATCAAAATTTAAAAAAAAATTAAATAACCGATACCGATTATTTGTAGTCAAGGACATACTGTAGATAACCGCTATCTATCTATCTATCTGTATCTATACGTGTTAGAAAAAGGCAACTGGAAAGCTCTTTATGGGGGCGGGATAGAAAAACATGAACAATGCATACTGCTATCTTTTTCACTCACAATTGGTGTATTGAGGCCTTACGGTAGTGTCATGTGAAATTTAACACAAGACGCATTTCTCATGGCCCTTTTAAGTTGACAGCATTTGTCTCAGAAATTATTTGACCCAATGCTGAAAGCCGTAATAGCTGTGTGAAAGAACTCTTCATACATGTCAAAATCCTGCTTTAGCATGTTCTTCCTGAAAAGGACAGGTGAGTAAATTCTGGCTCTATAGTTGCACCAATTTACAGGAGATGTAGTTTGAAAGCGGCTTAAATGGTATACCTCTGTGTCCACCAACATAGAAGCGCAGTCTGGCAGACAAAAGCCAACAGGTAGCCCCACCTTGGCAGGACAGCGAAACTTTTCATTGAGCTTGAAGGGAACATCTTCAAGGTAGCTGATGGGTCCTGCATAAAAAGATAAAATGTGCATAAGATAATTGACATTAGAATTTAAAAATTTAACTTGTCCTCAAATATGAAGTTAAACAAATCCTTACCATTGTTGAATGCATCCGATACAGACTTCCTTGTAGCCATTTAGATACTCTGGGGTGAAAAGACACACACATCTTAATGATTGGTTCAATGAATAAGTTGTGTAAGAGCAGGAATTCCAGTTTTTTTTTTTTTTTTACCGTACTAAGTGAGAGTTAAATAGGCAAAAATACTTTGTGGCACTTGGGTTGCAAAAGAGTGTAACATTTTCATACTGTTTCTAGTAAATTTCCATGTTAAGTTAGCCTCGGGAATGTTGGAAATACTCCAAATTGGAAACTATCAAGGGGCATTTTTTTTAAGGATTAATGCGAATTGACAGAAGATTTGAATGCAAAGGTATTATATTCAAAACAAATATTTTGTTGTCATAAGCAAACATCAATGTAAAAGAATACAGTTTAAAAGTATGACAATCTTAACAGGTTGATTTGAGTTGCAAGTATAGTTTCAAGTTTCAAATGTTACTGACCATCACTGCATTTAATGAAGAACAGTTAAATATTTCTCATACCCCAGACTCAACCAATTAAAAATTACCCCCCCCCCTTTTTTTCTATTTTAACATAAGAACCAAAATACATTTACAAAAGCAACTTCCTTCAAGCTCCTTAAGCCTAGCTTCTGAATTTTACGCAAAACCCTTTTAAGCAATGACCTATTCTTGGCCTTTATCAACATCCTCCAAGCCTACTTCCTCATCGCCTTCATTGTCACTGTTCAGCCTTGTTAAAGAAGTGCTGGTTACATCCTTTTCCCATAGGCTTTGCTTGGTTTGGTACTTGCTTTCATCAAGACAGTCAGTCAGACATGGCTGCAATGTATGTATGTCCCTGTTATAAGTTGGGTTCAGCAAGGAAGCACTTCAAATCGTTAGTCGGGTGCTTTGGCTTAAATGTATGGTTAATGATTCTAGAAATTGTCTGAGAAAAGTGACTGAGAAATAGTATAAATTCAAATGTAATTAAATCTGGATGCTTTATTCAGAATATGGTGAAATACAGATATTTAAGTTTCCTATTGAGAACTAACCACCAATTTAGTAAATTCATCTTTCCTCTTCCTCTTAAATTAAAGTTTTTCTCTTCAAATTCACATTTTTTCAACCCTCACCCTCCCTCTCAATTGGCTTTACACGTTTCCATTGCTTTAAATATTAGCTCACATAATCCATTATTTGGTCATGCTGTGCAACAATTCCCGACTTAATTAACAGAGAAGCCATTGTTTACCAAAGTGCAGCTACACATGTTACAGTTAGTTTGCACAGTTACTACCCAAAGCACTTTAAGAAAAAAAAATACATTCGAAAATCTCTGATGCACAGTGTAAACAACACAAAGCTTCGATCTAGAATATTGCTTGTTCCAACTGATCGTAACAGTCATAGAAGTTCCTCATGAGAGTTATAAGTTTTTAGGAATGTCTTTATACAACCACTCAATCACACTCATGTTCTCGTATGAAATACAACATTAATGCTAAGGCAAGTTATAGACAAGTGACAAACGCGCTTTCAACGACGTATCGCCATTGAAGCGCAGGAATGCTGCTGTTGATTCAATATAAAAACGGAGTAAATGTTTTTACAATCCATCTAATTTTCTAAGCCTTATATCACGAAGTGTGACTCGCAGCAACAAACTAGCTGAAACACCTAAGTTATTGATTAGCAACCGGCTACGCTATCATACATTTCGCCACTGCAGTCTAAAATCGTCAACATCAGCAGTCAGTACGCAGTCGCAGCTGCTAAATAAAATTCTTTTGGGGACGATGATATCAATTAAGTGGCGAAGAATTACACATCTGATGCCTTACGCTTTGGGGAGAAGTCTCCAAAGCCACTGTGTGGCCCGACTTACACTGTTGCCACCGCCCCGAAACGAAACAGATCAAACAAAGATTGCTCTCACCTGTATCTGCCCCGACTTGCTCTTACAAATATGACTTAATTCTTTTATAGGTGCTGCCTCAATTAGAATTGTGGTCAGAAATGTTTTACATATTTTGAAATATCTTTCCTTTTCTGCCGAGGGACGCCATCTTGATTTGTCAGGCTCCCTTCCACTGGTTCCTGTCTGACGTCACACAATCACATGACGTCAGGAATTTCTTCTTCGGCCAAGATTTTTTTCTTCTTCTTCTTCTTCTTCAATTCTTTTCTGGAGAGCTCATTTCCGCCGACATCTGGTTAGTGATATGAATAACAAAAATACAACTATTCTGAAAGGATCTTTGGTTCACTCCTATCTTTCCAGTTTCTTTATCAAAAACAACATTTGGACTATATCTTTCAAAACAAAAATGCTGAAATTTCTACAAATCTAATTTTATGTAGCTATAGCAAAATTCTTCATCCGCAAGAAAAAGTTTTCAAAAATCTATGGGCGTATTTCACAATTTTAGGCCTAGGCCTAGTTTGATTTTGATATTTCTATGGTGACTACTGTTCCCTTGGCAGTTAGGTTGATTTGTGTTGAAAATTGTAATATATATTCCGTGTATATACTGAATATATAATACGCTTTGGATTCCATTTAAAAAATAATGTTATTCTTTTCTGCTCTACCATGTTTGTGATCTTCCTCGAGCATTGTGTTTCAGTACTTCCATTATGTTTAAAAATAATAATAATTCTGACACATTAGGAGTTGGGAAAGTGTTTGGGAGACAACCAAATAACTGTAAATTCCAAGATCCTCATTTCAGAGTGGCAGGCTACTGTATTTGGCTTAGTTGCCACTTTGCCAAAGGTCTGGAAGAAGAACCAAAACACTACTCCTCAAATGAAAGAAAATTGATTATGATGTTCACTGTTCAGGAACAATCCAAGGAGCCTCAAGCCACTTTCCAGAGTGAATTGAGTTTTGCATCACCAAGGACTGAGAGGGTGCCAACAGAGGAAAAAGCCGCTTCGCCAAAATCGGCACATTCACTATTTGCAGCCGAAGACCTTCTTGACATACTTTTATGGTCAGCCAGATTGAGCTATTTCACCAAAGATATATTGTTATACTGTATTATGCATGTTCTCCTCCAGGTGTGCGTGGGCTTTTTTCTGGGTACTCTGGATTACCTTCACATACTTGACTTTACTTTAAATTGTCCAGAATGTGAGTATGAATGTTTTTTTTGTGTTTGTTTTTTTAAAGATATGTGTCCTATGGCTGCGATTGGCTGGCAACCAGTTCAGGGTGTGCCCCGCCTACTGCCCATAGCCACCTGGGATAGGCTCCAGCACCCCCCGCGATTCTTGTGAGGACAAGCGGTTAAGAAAATGGATGGATGGATGGATGGATTGATGGATGGATGGATGGATGTGTCCTATGGTAACAGCCAGTTCAGAGTGAACCCCACCTTCACGTTCCAGCACACCTGCAACCCTAATGAGGACAACCTGTATAGAAAATGGATGGATATTTAACACAACCAAAGGGGCAATTAATATGAAATTAAAAAAAATAATAATAACAATAATAATAAGAAGAGGAACTTATTTAACTGTGTGATAGGGAAATATGCTCATCATGTCTTTGCTATGGAGGGAAGGCGGGACAGCTATCGATTTTCTGTAGCGCTTGTCATCATTTGCGTCACGGCTGGGCTGCAGCCTATCACAGCTGACTTTGAGCAAGAGGCAGGATACACGGCTTGTTGGGAGCCAATCACAGCCAAACCATTTACAATAACATTCACTCCTATGAACAATTTGAGTACGGATATCAAACTCAAGGCCCACGCTACAGGTCCGTGGCCCAATAAAGCAAAAAAAAATGTGTCTACCTCATATTTTTGCTACATTGATTTGTTTTCTCCATTTTGGCAGAGAATCTGTACTATAATATTTCTTCACTGTAGCTGGTTATTTGTGCTCTCAAATTATAAAACTATTTTTAATGACTTATGATTTCAAATTCAATTTCTTGTTAAAACTATCCATCCGATCCATTTTCTATCCTTATCTGTGTTTGTGGGTGTGCTGCCTATCCCGGCTGAAAGGGAAAGCCTAGGGCCAGTCGCCAGCAATAATGGACAAACAAGCATTCATATACTTGCAGACAATTTCGAGCAGGGGTGTCCAACATTTTTTTCTCATGGGCCACATTTTAGTTACTGTTAAGACTGTGAAACCTGGGGTTGGTGAAAGTTTCTGGTTGGTAACCCGGTGGGTAGTAGGTGATGTGTGGTCGGTTCTGGATTTCACTTTTCCTTCTTTTCTTTGATCCTTCCTCGGATCTCCTGACAACTTCACGACTTTAGCGGGATTCTGAAGTATTCGGTTTAGGTGAACGGTATGGGATTTTTTATAGGTTTTAGGTGAATTAATGAGCACATACTCACACACACGCACATATGCCCCCCCCCCCATACGCACATACTCACGCACATACTAAAAATAAAGATAAAAGAGAGAGAGAGAAAGAGCAATGATGATGACATGTCGAATCGGTAAGATTACCGAATGAACAATACTGAGCTCTCTCAGGAAGAAAAAAAAAGACTGTGAAACCATATAAATGCATATCCTAATACACGATGTGTACAATACACAACTAATTGTGGACTGCTAGTTTTGAAATCAGGGGTCAGGGAAAATAGTACTATTGTTCATTTTAAATAGTGGATTGGTAATGGTAGCAATATGCGTGGTTGAAACGTTATTCAAAGTGAAGACTATAAGCAATTTTAGTACAGATTTTTTGAAGCAAGGAAGTAGATGAACATAATTTCCTTCATCTGGTTAAATAAAAAGGCATGGTAGCCCAGATCTGGACACAGGCCGTATATTTGACACCTGTGATTAACAGTGGCCAATGAAGCAAACGTGCATATTTTTAGAATGTGGAATAACATCGGCTACATAAGAAACTTCACATTAGGTTACAACTGAGGTTCAAATGCTGAACCTCCAAACTGTAAGGCAAACCTGTCCACTGTGCTGCCTTGAGGGAAACATGTGAAATTAAAACCCTATTAAAACAAAAACCAATAGAAGGGTCATTTCAAAACATGTATTTGGCAAATTGGTAAGGAATAATAATAATAATCATAAATACATATTTTTGAACGAAGTCCTTAAATTCTATAGGCATACAGCAAGTTTAGAGCACTGGTACAGTGTTTGCTCCCAGTAAAACGAACCATGTTCGGCATCGAGTGCGCGCACGCAAGTCACGTTCCGGACGTCGATGACGCACCTCAGACACGCGCAATGGTAACCGGAAGCATCGTTGAGAGGAAAATAAAAATCGATCAAACCCTCAGTTGGTCTTGAGGGTAACTCTCTCACCTGCTGTCATTTCCACCGCGTAGCTTGACATTCGGTAGCCCTGAACACTACCGCCGTTGGAGGCGACGGTTGAGAGCAGAAAAAACTGCCCCGTTTGGCCGAAGTTGCTCGCTAACTGGTTTAGCTGACGTGGGGAGAAGTTGAGACTGCCAGAGAGCAGAGAGACAAACACAAACAAGCTGGGATCAGCTGAGCGCCTGTCCGAAAAGAACCAGCGGTGCGGGGACATGTCACGGAGTGCGACTTTGCCTTTCTGAGCCTAAGAATGATCCGCGGGAGACGCTGACTTCCACAGAAACTAGCTCCATGTAGACTGTCAACAGTGGCAACACAAAGAATTTCGGCAGCACAGCACGAGGATCAGCCAGCCATAAGCAGGAGAAGAACCTCCACGGCCCATGTCACCACTGTGTGTCACTTCGGCCAAGCACTATCAATGACTTTGTTCTCCAGTTCCCTGCTGTAACCAAACGAGAAACGATCACATATTACATTGCAAGGACAAAGGTAAACACTTCTTTTCTTTATTTGACTTTTTTTATTTGCATCAGGGAACCAACCCAAAGACATTGGATAGTTTGATTGAGTACACGATATTGTACGTTGTGTGCAATAATTGCTTATTTTGCCACCAGGTATTTATTTCCCACCAGCATGCTATATAACCCACGGTTTCCCAAGTTATATTGAGACAAGGCAAATGTCTTACATGTCACAGCAACACCCCCAAACAATCAGGCCACAAAAAGTATTTGTTATGATCCGGTGTAGAAAAACTGATTATTTGTAGGTATTGATTATCAAATCAAATAGTCAGATCATATCTCACGGTACAACAATGTCAAAAATAATCCTGAAATGTAGCATGGCCTTAATGTAAGCCCATCGTGTTTTGTTTTTCTCCACATTGTCCTCGCTGGTGTCAGAAGTGGGATCAACATGGCCCACCAGGCAACCCCTAGTTCTCAGAAGGCCCTGATGATGGAGTTGAAGTCCTTACAGGAGCAGCCGGTGGAGGGCTTCCGCATCACTTTGGTTCAGGAGTCGGATCTTTACAACTGGGAAGTGGCCATCTTTGGGCCCCCGAACACCCTTTATGAAGGAGGCTACTTTAAGGTAGGAAACATTTGTTCACACTGATATGGACTAGTCTGCATCACAGTCCTGAGTTTTGGGGATTTATTCTTGACTCCTTTCTGTGTGGAGTTAGCATGTACCCCCTGTGCCTTTTATGGGTTTTCTCCATGTACTCGGGCTTCCTCCCACATTTGCAACAACAAAAAAACGTATTAAAATACTTGTTTGGTTAGTTGAAGATTTGTAAAATGTTGTTTGTTTTATACTGGTGCCCTGCGATTGACTGATGACCAGTCAAGGTAGTTGGTACCAAGAAAAAAAGGAAATCCTCCTGGCCAGGTATTATGATCCATATTTTCAATTTCTAATTCCAGTAGGGATGTTGCAATTTAGTTTTGGTGACAATCCACCCAGTGACATCATAAATAACATTGACTCTTTCACAGAACACCTTTTGTTTACAATGAAGGTTCTATCTCCAACTACTATGTGACTGTCGGGCCACCCGAAATTTACCAACGCTGGCCTGACAAGACCAGTATAAATTTTATGAATAAATAAAATGAAATCCACTTCAACTGATAATCGTCATTGATCTTTTGCGCTGCACACATTTTGTTGCGTGTCAGATTAAGGAATGTATTGACCAAGCTATAAAGCCCAGAAAATGTCAAATTTAAAGTTTTTTGTTATATTTTATACTACAAAAGTCTTCAATGCCTAAATAATACAGTTAAAAAAATATGTTAAATGTGAAATTAAACATATACAGTGCCAGTGGCAGGGTCACCACAACATGGTTGGGCTGGCCAGAGCTGATTAATGTAGGAAACTGACAATGTTTTTTAATTTTTTTTTTTATGAAAACCTCTGCCAAATGACATCCAAATAGTAACAAATGCTCTCGTATTTGTCAAATGTCAATTTGTCCAATTTTTCCAAAATTGTCTATACAGTGGTACCTCGGAGTTTGAACATAATTTGTTCCTGTGAAGTGTTCAAAGTCCAAATTGTTCAACCTCCGAAACATTTTTTCCCATAGGAAATAATGTAAATGCAATTAATCCGTTCCCAAGCTCCAAAAATAGAAAATTCCCATTCTCATTTCTATTTATGTTTTTTACATTTACACCCAGTACAGTATTTAAACAATAAAAAAACCTTACCTTACCTGTTGTGGTGTGATGGCATCAGTGGATGATAAATTCTATGTTAATGCTAGCTTTAGTTAAGTGCTGAGTTTGTGTATTTTACGTTGGGCATACTGTTAGACTACTAAGCGATCTTTGCGTGCGTTGTTTAACGTCAGGCATGTTGTTGAATAGCTAAGTATTTACAGAACTAGAAAAATCTAAATGCACTCGCGAGTATGTAGCACCTCCGGGGGAGTATTTAGGATCTGACTGGAAATGAGCAGTGCATCGTCTCAACTACCACAGCGTGAGCATTCGGCATTGCTCGGCTACTCGTTTTCAAGGTACGTTCATCTTAGCTTGCTTTGCTTGGGTGTTCAAACTCCGAAAATGAGTTCAAACTCCGAGGCATTTTTTACTCCGATTTTTTTTCTGTTGAAGTCCGATTTGAATGAGTTCCGAGACGTTCAAACTCCGAGGTTCCACTGTATATAGGATAAGTCAACTTTCAGACCATTATTAGCCCCATATGTGATCCAGATTGCACATGTTGTTGTCTTTTCTTAATCTTAGTCATTGTTGGAGAACATCTGTGCAATAATCATGCTGTCTAACCAGCAGCTTGATATGCAACATCTGCGAGGTGGGATAATTATCTGGACTAGTGCTGTCACAATCGAATATTTTTAGAATCGCTTAATCTATTATTCAATCGACTAATTGGATTCATTTTAATTTAGCATTTAAGTGTATTACAAAAGCATTTTCCCCTGATTACTGTTTATTAACCAGTGATTGGTGTTTATTTAGTACTTAATATTCATATAATGATATAAAGGTATTATATCTAGTTAACCTTCCACAGTTAGGCATATAATGATTCAATCTTACATTTGTAATTTTTTAAATAAAATATTAGGTATTTTGCTGGCTTTTTTTCTAACGCAAAAGTAAAACGCCCGGTTCAGTAAAATCCCGCCTCTCCCCGTGTGGTTGACGCGCTCCTCTCGTCGGAGCCGGCTGATGTGTGCACCGCCCACAAAACTCTGGAGCGCTGCGTTCAAGCACTTAGTGGCCACACAAAACTCGCCAGCCGTTGCAGTACAACCGCGTCTTCTTTACATCTGGAAATTGGATGGATGTTCAATTCTTCAATAAACATTTGAAACAAGACGGCTCCTTGCCGCAATAAATGTTAGTGAAGGAGGAGGGGAGAAGAGATAGGAAAAATAAAAAAAAGAAGGAAAAGAAAAACCCCTGAGTGGGATACGAACCGGGGACTTTCTGGGATTTTAAGACAGCCGATTGCCATTGCACTTTGGCGTTGAAAATGAGAAGGATAATTGTTTGCTTTTAATTCATTTGGACAGAATGTTTTACTGATAAATAGGGCTGGGTCAATAAATTAAATTAATTCGATTAATCGTCATTTTGAAAATCAAATCGTTCAAAATTTGCTAAATCGTGAAATCGAATTTTGTCTTCTGGATTACAAAAAGCTGTTGCTCTTATGTTCTGTTAGATCCAGATGTTATTGTGAGTTGTAATTTTGCTACTATGAATGTTAAGTTTATGTTAAATCTGATTTAGAATCAGCATACATTATTGTTGTCTGAAGATTTTGCACAGGAATTATTTTTGAATAAATGAGACCTTTAAATAAACGTTTGCTGGGTTTATTAGATTAAAATCGTAATTGTCCTCAATTACTGGAAAAAAAAAAGATTTTATTTTTGGGCCAAATCGCCCAGCCCTACTGATAAAGGCTACTTTTATGACTATCCTGTGAGCACTGAGGTCTCAGAGAAAGTGGGCGTGCGTTTAGTCAGCAGAGGCAGTGCCGGGGGTGGGTCCGCACCTAATGACGTCATATAATGAGCACCTGCTCGTTTTTTCAGGTTGGGAGGGGCTGGTACTTGGAGAGCAGAATGACCTAAATTTTTTCATAGAGGGCCGAATGGAGGAAAACACCACTTCGGTGATGTTTTTGGTGAGGAATTAGCATTTTAACACGGCTAAAAGTTCCAAAAAGTCGACTTTTCATGTTACTGTCGCATTAAAAAAAAAAAAAAGGGAGGGGGGCATTGATATACGGTTGCCGGTTCGGTCATTGTTTTCCCCCCAAAAACCCAGATATTTGCAAATGTCTTATTTTGATTAAAAACAAGAGATAATCATAGTCAAGATAGTCTTCAGTTAACAATTGCTGTTGATATGCAATTAATTTGAAAGCCGATCACTTGTCGATGAATTAATTAATTTTCCAGCTCTGATTTGAACAAATTATAAATGCTCACTAACACAGATTTAGACTTGTGAACAATATTTGAATGAAATGGCCTTTTGTCTATGTAGAAAAAGTTCCAGATGAGTGAAAAATAGGAGCAAAATCAAGTGTTGCATTAATTTTTTAGTTCAGTATAAGAAGCACTTTCAAACACAGAATAAGATTACCAAGGCACATCTTTCTTGTGTTATTCAGCCTTGCCCCTAGGCGCTATTATGAATTGTTTTGGGCTTTTTGATTTGTTCTGACCAAGCCATTTCAAAATAAAATACTGCCCACGGGTTCAAAATGAGTAATTTAAAACGACATATTGTGCATTTTTTCCACAATTGAAACTAATTCCCAGGTGTTTTATAACATGTATGTTGGCTTACTGTCAAAATATCCCATCAGTCATTAGCGAGCGACTGTATATCCTGCCTCATGTACTGCTGGGCCAATGTTGTATGTATGATTGTATGATTGATGTATGTTAAATTGTTTTTTTTTTAATGGCTTCAGCTTTTTCAAACAGCCAAGTAGTTCTTATTAAAATAGGCCGGCAAAGCCCAATTTAAATCATACAAATCCAGAGAAGACTGACAGTAACAACATTAGGGCTCATCATCAAGTCATTAGCGTCGTCTACATTGGACAAGAAACAAGAAGTGTGGCACACTCAGGGCGGGTTGGCCGTTTGTCTGTGCTAACAAACACAAGATTAAACAAGGCCTCATTTTCAACTTTCCAGGTGCTGAGTGCGTGTTCTTGTCACAACAGGTTTGTGCTAGCACTTCAGGAGAGTCGTGCGTGTAGCTCTACTGCAGAGGCCTGACTTGTTGATACAAAAAGAATGCATCATGCTCTTTTGTCTGCCATTGGTATCAGTTTTGACACTTTTTGTTCTAGCTCATGTTCATAGTCGGCTTTGTGCAAAAAAACTTTCATTTTTTTAGTCGACCGAATTTTGTGGTAAAATACTTGTCAGACAGAGATAATTAACTTTCAATCAAATTGTGCAGGAAACGTCAAACTGACTGTATGTTCCCTCCTCCAGGCTCACATCAAGTTCCCAGTGGACTACCCGTATTTACCGCCAACCTTCCGTTTCATCACCAAGATGTGGCACCCCAACATCTATGAGGTATTTTTCCTAGCGCTTTTAGACTGTTTAATTACTAGGGGTGTGCCAAAAAATCAATTCTCATAAGAATCGCGATGCTCATTTAGTACGATTTTTAGAATCGATTTTAAATGTCCCAAATTCGATTTTATTAAAATTATTTTTTACTGTTTTGCCTTGTTTGTGTGTGCCTTTATTAGGAGCACTGTTTATGTTGTACCCGATTTGGCCACTTAGGGGCAGTGTGGTTCCGGGTACACAGTTAAATTGTAGCCACAATAGAGAGTAGAAAGAAAAAGTTACGATCAAATTGTGCCAATAAAAGTTGTTGTTTTTTTGCAGCGTAGGAAGAGCATATGCCGGTGAGTAATGTTAAGAAGCTTCTCTGTATGCATTCCTGAAGCATTTTGTATGAATAGCCGTTCTTTTGAGTGATTAAAGTGCCGCGAGTAGTGCGCTAATCAGCATTAGCGAGTCAGACTGAAGTACAGTATACCATGACGATTCTTTACATATCTATAAATTGAAGCAGAACTCATTGTCAATCAAATCATTTTGAATCAAAAATCATTCTAAATCGAAAATCGATTCAGAATCGAATCGTGAGTCAAAGATTCCCACCCCTAATAATTACCCATTGTGTCATTAAGCTGGCCCTCACAATGTGATATTGTGTTTTGCCTCAGAATGGCGATGTGTGTATCTCCATCCTGCACCCTCCAGTTGATGATCCACAGAGCGGGGAGCTGCCATCAGAAAGATGGAATCCAACACAGAATGTCAGGTAGACATTTTCTTGTTTTTGGGAAGGCTTTTTGAATTATTATTTTTTTGTCGGATCATATGTAAATCGCAGCATATTGCAACAGCAAGCAGCTGCTCTTATATAAGCAAAGCATCATTAGCTTGATTTCTTTGGTAAACTTTGATCAATTATTTCAAAAATGTGTTCCATAAAAAAAAATTTGGATTAATGTGACCAATAACCACTACAATTTTAAATCATTTATTAACCTCAAATACTGTTCATATGTTCTAGAAGGCTTTTTGTGACATTTTTGTAGTTACATCTTGTAGCACAAGCCATGGCCTGTTGACAACTTTCACAGCATCAGAGGGATCGCATTGTTCAAAATAATTTCCTTCCTAGGTCTGAATATAATATGATTAGACACAGGTATAATATGGCACAAAAAGTGACGTTACCAAGAACTGTACATCCCTCTAAAATTGGCGGCTGCCAAAAGGCGTTTAATAAGGAGCTGCAGGAGTTTTCTTTAGATCACTTTTACAACATTCCAAGAAAATAATGTCCCTATTTTTAGAACAGACCCGCAAGTGACTCGTGCGGTCCTCTACGGGCACCACGTTGGTGAACCCTGATCTACTTTATCTGCATCGGTCAGTGTGCGGCTTTCTTTTAGGTAAACCTGTAGATCACATGGTTGGAGGTTAGTGCATTTAGGCACGTAGACATGGTCAAGAGACTCTAGACAATCCAGTAATGTTGAGACAGCGAGTCGGAATTGGGAAGAATGGTGATGATGATGATGATTATTAATACAAACAAATAAGATAAACATCAAGCACAAGTCGTCTCTTCCTTATTGATGGCATCCAAGACCAGCCGGACTAGTTTAAGCAAATGTATGGAACCTTGAAAAAAACCCTGTCATGAAAAATTCAGGCAGGGCAGCACTGATCCTGGGTCAGTAGAATTGTTTCTTGTCTGTTCACAAGTACTTTTTTCGAATCAAAAGGCTGCATTTTGCCGTGAACATTCAAAATGGCTGAATGTGTTCTTCAGCTTGTATTGGATGCGTTCTTCAATGCCAAAATGCAATTCTGTATTCTGTGCTTATGTTTACATGTTTGTTTTTTGTTTTTTTAACAGAACCATCCTGCTTAGCGTCATCTCTCTACTCAATGAGCCAAATACCTTTTCTCCCGCGAATGTGGACGCCTCGGTCATGTTTCGCAGATGGAGGGACAGCAAAGGCAAGGACAAAGAGTATGCAGAGATTATCAGGTAATGTTGCATGTATATAATTCCGCCTTGTTACAGCATACACTCACGCCCAATTCACACTGACTGCGGAACCCACACGGCGCCTTTTCCGTACAGCATCCGCACCAACTGCAATTCACACCGCGTGGTAAACAATAGCCACACTTGCCTGTTGTCACATCGATATGCTTTTGGACATTATTTATGGGACTTTTACCATGAGTAAAAACGTTTTGTGTTTATATAGTGTTATTTGGTCATGTTTAATTTATTCTGATTTCATTTTTTTGTCTTAAATGTCCGACTCATGTCATACTATGTAGTTAGCTAGCCTCCCTCCCCCCCAAAAAAGAGTTCACAAACGGTTTTATTTTGAAATATACCGGATCTACCTTTATGCAGATGCTTGACTTCCTGTCCGGCTCGTGTAATTTCTTCAACTTCATGAAAATCCGCATGCGGCGTCCGGAAAAAATAGAACGCTTGTGGAAACCTTCATCAGCACCGCATCCCTTCCGCATCGCATACGCACTGCAGCTGGTGAGATTTGACACACAGACTCAAATGCTTTCTATTCCTTGCGGCAGCCGTACGGAAAACGCGCCGCGTTCGTTCCGCAGTCAGTGTGAATTGGGTGTTAAGATCTGCGGTGTAGGGATGTCTTTATAAAATGTATGACGCTTGTAATAAGTTCAAGATTTGTGACAAATTGATGTTGCATATTTTACTTTCTGAGGCTTAGGTAAGTGATTACCAGGGAATCGATTTAGTGGCCTTAGGCTACCAAGTATTGTGGTTCTAGGTTTTGGATAGTACTTTCCTTGGCACTGGTTTGGATGCAGGCGTGTAATTCCAAAATATAGTACAGTTGTTGTTGTTTTTTTATTACCTTCTAAAGTGAGTTTTATACAGAGCAGTTATGCACTTGTGAAATTACATGCGTATAAGCATTTCTCCAGCATAGGGTAAATTGACTGCATCGAACCCCTGAGACTGACTCACCGAACCCCTGAGGTTCGATCGAACCCAGGTTAAGAACCTATGAGCTCTATTTATCCATCCATCCATTTTCTATATTGCTTCTCCTCAATGGGCTCACGGGTGAGTTGAAGCCTATACCAGCTGACTTTGGGTAGGGTAAACTTGGAACAGTCACCAGCCAAGCAACCATTCACATTCACAACTCATTATTTGTTTGTCTTTAGAATGAAAAAGCCACCGGTTGCTGACCCCCCAGTGAATTAATGAAGCTGTGTCATTCCTGTGCGGTCTGACAAGACGAAGATAAAACTTGTGTGGCTCAGACGGTGTCCAGTATGTGTGGCACCGCCCTGGTGAGGAGCACCCAGATAATTGTGCCTGATTGCAGTCACGCGGGGTGGTGGTAGCATCATGGTGTGGTGTTGCAAGGGTACGAGTTCCGCAGTATGAGTTCCAACATTTACTGTGACATTTTGAATCGGAGCACGATCCTCTGTCTTTGGAATGGCAATGTTCCAGCACGATAAGCACTCCAAACACACCTCGAAGAGGGTGAAGTTTCATCGAGTGGCCATGAGGCCATGAGGTCTTGAGACCTGAACCACATTGAGCACCTGTCGGAAGGTGTCTTGACTCCACCACCATGATGTCACCATGGAGGGGTGGAAAGTGATTCCAGTAATAACCTGTGCAACTCTGGGGAATTCCATGCACAAGAGGATGAAGGCATTGATAAATCACATGAAATATTGACACTTTAGACAGTGGACAGTAAATCTCTGGACGCTTGTGTTGCTTCTCTCATGGTTGTGTGGGTTTTCTCCAGATACTGATATGAGCCCTGCAATTGACTGGGAACCAGTCTAGGACATGCCCCATCTCTCGGACAGTCAGCTAGCTTAACTCTTTGACTGCCAGACGTTTTCAGAAAAGGGATGCCGTGGGTGCCAGCCAATTTTAAGCATTTTGACTGATCTTTCAAGGTCCATAGAAAATTATGTGTTTGGACAATGAAAACACACATACTGCCAAAACAAGATTGGACTCTCATCTTCCATCAGAAAAAAAAGTTTGTTTCTACCTTATTCTGTTTTCGAGTAATCAACAATAGAAAATGGTTAGTTTCACCTGTTTTGAAAAAAAAACGTCTTTTAACGTCTTTGGCACTCCTCCATAGGATTTTACGAAACGTTATTTAACGTTTTTGGCAGTCAAAGAGATAAGCTCCTTGCTCACCCCCGACCCGGAACATAAGCATTGGAAAATGGATGTATGGTAAATCTGTACTGTTGTACACTGTGTATTTACTCTTAGTTACTGGGATATCCCAGTTTGTTTCTATATATAGTTTAATGGTAATTAAAATACTTTTTCAGAAAACCAGGCAGGGTAAGTACTTAGTCTGCATGCGTGTAGTTTCTTTAGTCGTATTAGTATAGTGTTCTTAAAATTCAGTTTGAAAAGGTGAATAACCTACGAGGGCGTATTAGGGCCACCTATAAATCTATATATTTTTTTAGAGGGCGGGGGCAATATTCAGAGAAAAAAACTCGCAAATTTGCCACTTTATAAAGTTACTAGAAAAAAAAAATCCTAAATTTGCGACTTTATAAAGTGGCACATTTGCAAGAAAAAAACCCTCAGAAACTTACGAGAAATATACGACGGCGTATTAGGGCCACGTATAAATATATTTTTTTTTAGAGGGCGCGGGCAATATTCCGAGAAAAATACACATAGCATACTACTCGGATGTTTGTGCCAATACTTTTCGGTCGGGTTTTCAAATAAGGGGATAGTAATGGCTGTAATCTTATAATGTTAAGCATTTGCAAAGGTCCATACCCTGAGGATCAAGCATTTAAGTTAATTTATTAAAATATTTACTTTTACATTTATGTTTCCAGTTTATTATTTACACATTCATACATTTTGTTGATGTTGAATCTGCCACTCTCTTGTCATTCACTTGCATTTACCTAAAGTATGCTAGCTTCTGATTGGTTAGTGTTAGTCAGCTGATAGGGGATCAGAAAGTATTGTCACTCTCGCTGCCATATATGACAAGTAAAGTTTAAATTATTAATGATCCTTCCTTTTCATTTTTAAAACCGTGCCCATTTACCACCAACGAATCCTTACATTAGACTACAGCCACGCTACGTGTATTTCTCAGAAGTTTTTTTTATAAATTCGCAAATTTGCCACTTTATCAAATCACAAATTTATGAGTTTTTAAGTGTCAAATTTGTGACTTTATATAATGGCAAATTTGTGACTTTATATAATGGCAAATTTGCTAGGTTTTTTTCCGCTGAATATTGCCCCTAACCCTCTAAAAAATATTTATTTATACGTGGCCCCAATACGCCGTCGTAGGATAACAGCAGCTAGATAACTGAATTGTATTTTAGTTCTAAAATTTGATGTGACTTGCAAATGTTTTAACATTGCCAATGTTAAGACATTAGAACTAAACAACAAAAACAATACTTTTAGAATTATACGGATTTTTCATGATGATGATGATGATTTTTGGCACACAAAAAAATTGATTACCGATTAATCAGATAATTAATTTATAAAAAATATAGAATGCCTAAAATCCCTTACATAAAGGTCAAATTAATTGGCAAACATTTTTGCTGATATTTGACGGGCCATAATCAGCCGATTAATCAGTCGGGCCCTATTTATAATATAATCGCAGATACCCTGACAGTGATTTGCTTTTCATTCAATCACAGAAAACAGGTGATGTCCACAGCGGCGGATGCCGAGCGAGATGGCGTCAAGGTGCCAACCACACTGGCGGAGTACTGCGTCCAGACCAGGGTTCCCTCCCAGGACAGTAGCTCAGACCTTCTGTACGACGACCTTTACGACGACGACATGGAAGAGGACGAGGAGGACGACGAGGAAAGTGAGATGGAGTCAATAGGCGAAACCGGAGCGGTCGGTGCCGTGGAGGACGGCGGGATGTCCAACAGATGTTACGACAACCAGGATGACTCTGGCAACGAAGAGTCATGATGATCTGGATGGTTTCTGCTCCTTGCCAACTCCCCGCATCCCCTGCTTCATTTTGCGTGTGTGCGTGAGTAAGTGTATGTGCACGTGTGTGTGTGTGTACAGTGGGGTCAAACGTCAACTGCCAAAACCTTTTCATCATCTATTAAACAGTTAGTAAAATAATCTATCTACAGTACTTTCTACGTAAGATTTCACAAAAAAGTTTGTTGAGTCACCGTTTGCCTTAATTACAGCTTGCACTCAGTCTGATACAAATGTATTGCGGAAACAATTCAGCGTTGCTTGAACACACCCAGAGTACCGAGTAGTGGGGTTTTTTTCTGTTATGTTGTCATTGAGCGCAATTGAGAATACGTCCTAATCATTAAACTCGAAAATGTTGAATGACTTTTGTTTGAAGAAATCATTCGGGAGAAGCAGCTGATATGACAATATGTACTCACTGATCACTTCATTAGGTACACTTGCTTAAGATTCTGCCCTTGAAATAAGACAATAAGGCTCAGTTTGACTGACTGACAGTGATTGTGGGTTGGGGTAGAAAAACGCATGCATAGTGAATTTTGCGACATCCTCCTATTGTACTGCAAAATGGTGTCAAATTAGTATTAGTCTTTCAAAAGAAATGATTTTTTAGACAGTGCTTCATCACATTTTGCAGTTTAGACTGAGCGTGGTCAGTTGGACAATTACGAAAGTTATGATTGACATTTATCTCTTCAAAGTAATGTCTTGTCTGCCAATTAGTCAATCTTAGTATTTGATAAATGATGAAAACAATGGCCCGGTCACATTCTCACCAGCCCCACTGTTGGTTGTCTGTCTGCTTTTGCGTTAAACACCATCCCACATGCCTCTTGTCAATTTTATTTTTATGCCCTCTTAAGTGTGTGTTGATTTTTCAAGAACTTGAGATTGTGGCAAACTGACGAGGCCGACCGGGCAAGGTGTCTCATGGCAGTATTCTTGCTCACGTCTGCCTTTTCGATGCAATCAGCAAAACTGTGTTGACACAAAGCCCTGCTGTGCCCTGCCCACAGCAGCGTGCGTCCATCATCACTGATCCCTCAATAAAGGAGGGTGAGCAAGCTGAAGACTTTCTCGGCACAGCTCTCTGCCTCTTAAACCTCAGGGCCTCTACAGACTTTCTCTGAGAAGAGGAAAAAGCAACATGGGACGATGGTCACCTCGTTTTCTTTGTTTTCATGTTTTCAGAGGGCGAATGGTAATCACACAACAGGAGTGTTAACAAGTGTTGATGTAGGTCCTGATTAAAAGTTCCATTTGCCCCCAAATCAGCAAAATGCACACAAGCGGAGGATGTTTTTCCTCCTGAGGCTGTTCACATGATGGTATTACGGATGTGAAAATGTTACACTTTTGCTGAGATGCCATTTCATTGACAACACAGTCCAGGTTATCATCTGTCAATCAGGACAGTAGTTGAAAATGCATCTTGGTTTGCATTTGAATGAAAACGACAATGTTTGACGTGTGCAATTAGTTTACGGGCTGTATTCAATTGGACGCTGTCGGGGGTTTGTGCATGCCTCTGCGGAGCTGGTGCAGACTTGCATCTCTTGATTTGGGTTTGCTCTCATGACTTTTTGTGCGTTTGCAGTGCAGAACATTTGAAGTTCAGGGGCATTGGGCAAGTCTGGCTGGATTTTATGCCAAGGAATTGAAGTACAGCCTAATCCATTTTCTTTTTTTAAAGTGGAACAGCAGATTTCCGCGCTGTTTAAAGAGACACAAATTGATTTGAATGTGAAACCAAAGGAGTGAAACGTTTCTCCCTATGCTACGGAAACTCACTGAGACAAAAAGAGGAAATAAAGCTCTAAAGTGGATCATGAATGGAACTGATATCGTGACAACGTGAAGTGGAGCGATACTTTCCTGACATTCTGTTGTGTAATCTCCCTGATGTGATATTTTTTTCTTTCATGATGAGAACATTTCATATATTCCGTGCATCTGTTGAACGTGAAGCTGTCCTCCCATCACTTGCACAGTCGGCTTCTGTCTTGAAATGACTCGAGCAACAATGAGGATAATGATATGAAAGTTAAGTGGCCAATTGAACTTGGCTGATTGACATTCTCTTAAAGCAGTGAAAAGCTAACTGGCTCATGGCAGTTTTTCTTTACTACACTTTAAAAAGAGAATTGTTAAACCAATATAAGATTACAAATTGAATTAAAAAAAAATGCTTCAATAGGTACACACGATTGAATTAAGTTAATCCAAAGTGAATATATTAAGTTTAATGAACTCATAATTAAATAAACTTAATATATTCACTTTGGATTAACTTAATTCAATCGTGTTACCAATTGAAGCAATTTTTTAAGTTGATCAACAATTCAATTTGTAATCTTAAATTGGTTCAACAATTCTCTTTTTAGTGTAATAGCCATAGAAGTGAGTGGTTTCAGGAAAACGACCATTTCTCCAAATTTCACCAAAATGAGTCAGCAGTGCTAATTAGTCTTCAGTATATGATCACATCAATCAGTCAGTCCACCACTGCTTTACTTCATTATCCGCTTCGTTTTTGTACTGATGGATAATTGAATGAATCCCAAACTCCTCTTTCACACAAGATAAGTTCATCATTTCATTTATGTATGATTCCTTCCCCAGATGACACTATATGACATCTTCATGAGGACGTCACCTGGTCTCACACACACCTTCGGGATTGCATCTTTTGAGTGTGTCCAAACCTATTGATGTTAAATACTGTATGTGTTTGGCTTTTTTTCCTTTATTTTGTCCACTAGTGTGTTATTGTTATTGAGGTTACAAGTGCCACTGATAAAAGATGTCATTGTAAACAAAATGCCAATGTTTTGTTTGTGACCATATAGTTTTGCTTTAAGTCCACCAGTCATATAAAATACACTACACGAGTTGCTGGTTTCTGAGGGGTTGAAATAAGGGTTGACTTGCAAAGTGAGGCACAGTTGGTGTGGTAACATTTGGAATTCATCAATAAAACAGTATGCTGTTGAACGCTGTTTGTATATAGTCATATATAATAGTTTTACTTTGTGAGGAAGTTGAATATAACTGATGGTGTCACTTGACAATGGCGAGCACCCCCCCCCCCCATAGAGACACAATCCGTGAATGGCAAAACATAATTTACACAATTATTTACATTATATTTATTGTTTTAATTACTATTACATATAGTTGTTTGAAACAAGTAACTTCACATAACAATTTGTAGCAGCTCCATTCACCAGAACAACAAACAATTTATCGGATCAGCCATCTTTGTTGTTTACATTCACCTTGAATTTCTCATGATCGTTTTTTTTTTTGATCAACCACAACAGTCATGGCAGTGACTATGGTGCAATAATCAATCATAATAAAATGTAATGATTTTGTTGCATTTGAAATTTATAGATTTGCACTTAGTTTGTTGAGCTCTATCATATGAGTGTAAAATCATTATCATTAATTTTGAATCTTAAAACTCACACAGGTGTCCTCGATTATGATGGTCCAAACACATATTTTGCCATGTGCCATCACGCGGCACAAGAAGGTACACTGAGTTACCACCATATCAAATGTTTTTCATTTGATTCTATTATTTCTATGGCCTTGAATCATACATTAAAAAAAAATCACTCAAATCATGTTTTTGTAAACTGAAGAGGACTTTGTATTGACCAAACCCATTTGATTCAGTAGAGTTACTTTGACATTGCAAATTAGAATTTCCCGTGTGTCACTACTTGTCCTGTTGAGCCTCCAAATATCTGTGTGCTGCTCTCAGAGTGTCCTGCATGTCTTTGTGCTGGGCCAGAGTGCAGGCAACCTCCAACCGGGCCCAGCGATAGTTCTGGTGCTCACTGGACAAAGTGACCTCCATCCCCGGGTCTCTGAGCTCGGCCAGCCAGTACAGCACCTCCTTGGGTCGGCCTCTTACCTCGTAGTGCAGCTCCTTCAGGAAGCCCTCGATTACCTGAAGGTCCTCTGAGGCAAGGCCCGCTTCTTCCTTAGTCTCTCTAAGAGCGGTGGTGAGGTCATCCTCACCTGGGTCCACGTGGCCTGATGGTGTACACATTATTTTAAACTGGGAATTTTAGCAAATGTTTCAAAATGAAAACTTTGAATTATGGGAATGAATGGGGAATTTGGGGTAATTTAAGGGAAAACTATCAATTTCATGCATAAATATTAAGATCTTGTATTGTCACCTGGAAGTCATTTTTTTCTAAGTACTGTACAGTGTTTGTGCATAAGTTGGGAAAAACTTAATAATTTAAAAACGTAAAAATACTCTAGCACCACACTAAAAGTGCAACTGACGTGGGGTAAAGCATGTTGTGTTCTTCTTTTTCACCTTTAGGTGGGGTCCAATGGTGCTGTCCATATGAGGTCTGCAAGAGGAGGTACTCGATGTTGTCTGGTGGAGGAACACAACTTGCAAGACGTCGAAACACAATGAAGCCACAGGCTCGCAGCACCATCTTGTGTTAGAGTGGAAAAAAACCTTTAGCACTAGCAAGAGCGAGCTTCCAACTACAGTGGCAATATATTACTTACACGACAAGCAGAACAATAAAACATTCACACATAAAAAAAAGAACGTTTTTTCAACGTACAACGTATATTTTGATTTGATTGATATAGTAAATGTACAAATACACGTTGAAATTACAAGTTACAAATACAGCCTTTGAGTTGCTGTAGTAAAGAGTTGCTAAACCCTAAAATAGATAAAAGCTTTAGGAGGTAAAATAAAATCAATACAAATTCAGCAGTTCAGAAAGTGAATTTAGTTACTTATGATTAACCGGGAGAATTTATTTTTAAATTGAAATGCGCGTTAAAGGTAGAATTTTAATATTTTTCTCGTTTTATTCTATTTTTCACCATTTGTCTGGTAAACTAGCGTATTGCAATGAACGTGTTCGGGTTTCGTTAGTGTTACGCATATTGCATGCTTTTAACGGATATGCAGCAAATAATATATTTTTTAAATGTCATCGAACTTACATTTCAACTACTGAGGTTTGCCTTGTATCTGTCTCAGCCTGTTTCTCATCGGTTTGAATACACAGAGCACCGGTGCACCGAAACAAGTCCGGGCTGATGCGAGAACAGACGGAAAAGGTTCTGCTTTATTAAAACGCGTCGAAAATAGATATCCATAGATCTCCAGAAAAAGAAAAAAATATTTATTTATTTATTTATTTGTTGACTTTTTGTAGTAAACTAAAACAATAAATAAAATTCTAGCACATACTTATCAATGCAGAGCAATGCATTTTTCTCTTTTTTCTTTTTTTTGGGTGGGGTGGGGGTACAATTTCCATAAACAAATATTAATTAAGTTTCTGCTGACAAAAAACTCAGTTTACATTACTACAGGTCAAATTGATAGGCACTGGACAGCATAGACTGAAAAAATTCATTATGTTAATTTACTGCTCTTACCAATTTGTCCGCATTAAATTAGGTGACGTAACTAACCATGAAATAATATACCACAAAAATGATCTAACTTATCAATGATAATAACAATAATATTAATAAACTTGAAGAAAAGGAAGGTTTAACAAGGTTTAGTGGCACTATATTCTGGTGGATCACTGCAAGTAATTCTGCTTATTTGCGACCTTCAGTGGTTCAGATAATGGTGGATGGATGCTTATTTATTTATTTATTTATTTATTATGAAGGTTATGATGATGATGATTGTTAGTGGTGGTGGTGGTGGTAGTAGTAGTAGTGGTAGTATAGGAAGTGCAAATCACATTATGTCTGCTTTTATTTGAGCCAAATAGAAACAATGATGATCTGAATGATCACTGTCATCATCATTATCATCATCAATATCCTCACCATCATCTTCATTATAATAGTATAATATTTTCTTGAATTTTCATCTACAAATAAAACAGCTAAAGCTGTTGAGCATGGAGGAAACAGGAGGGTGATACAGTGTTTGATAAGAGCCACTGAAAGCAGCGTGTGTCTGAAGATAACAAATACGAGGCCTCCTTCCCACACTGTGTGGAGTTGTGAGCCATATATTTTCTGGGTTTGGCACAGAAGACAGAGAGGAGCTGTTCAAATTAAAGGTAAGGGGATGTATTTTTATTCAAGCTAAACAAAAAAAAGGTTGTTGGACAGATTGACTGGTACATTCTGTATGTGTTCGTATAACATATTTGGATGTAGAGTCACGGACATTAAATTAGCAGGGTAGTTTTGGTTCCCACTCAGTGATGGTGTGAGTGGTTGTCTGTCTCAACCAGACTGCCTTTTGTCCAAAAACAGTTGGGGTTGGCTCCAGCATTTGCATCATCCAAAAGGTGATGCAATGTACAGGTAACATTTTTATAGACCAAAAAACATGATTGGTTCTTGCTCTTTCCCTCATCTTATGTAATGCCTATGACTATTTGGCTGGAGGCTTCCTTACATGCGACTTTGACTCCTACTACTGTGTTTACTCAGCGTGCACTGAAGTGCTCGTTATTCCACTATATGAATCATTCTTCGGGTCAGATTCCCCTGCGTCAAGATATTTATAGGATATTGTCACAAAGACTGTGTATGGAGATGAGTCTGGTTGTAGTTCTGAATGGAAGGATGACAGCAGAATGTAATGTGTGCAGTGTGGTTTACTTGTCTCTATAATGTAGGTCACGGATTGTGATGTCTTGGTAGTGGAGTTGGCTATTTTGAGTAGAATTTTGTGCTAATTCTGCTGAGTTTTTAGTTTGTGTCTGCTCATATACTGTATATATATATAGACATCATAAATGTGAAATGTATGTGTTAATATTGCTCTGAAAATGGTATTTGCAGAATTTCAAAGTGCTATGGAGCAGGCAG
This sequence comes from Vanacampus margaritifer, assembly GCF_051991255.1. Taxonomy (NCBI): domain Eukaryota; kingdom Metazoa; phylum Chordata; class Actinopteri; order Syngnathiformes; family Syngnathidae; genus Vanacampus; species Vanacampus margaritifer. Next base: position 21,440,354 of record NC_135439.1, on the reverse strand, counting down.
AGCCACTAGAAGGGTGTCATTTTGTGGGGAAGAAAGAAGACTTGATGAAAAGAAAACGCACATTCAAAACACTGGAGGATCGGGATGTACTGATCATCTACCACCAGGGAGGCTTCTATGCTTTGGACTATTACTGCTATCGTGAGTGCACTTTTTACAGTGCTGAAGTCAAGCAGGTTGCTTCTTAAAATGTGATACAATCATTCATAGTCATAAAACTGCAACAAAACCACAAATATTCACGCCAGACTTGCTTGCTTGTGCTGCCTATACACACACACACACACACACACACACACACACACACACACACACACGCACACACACACGCACACACACACACAAGTGATAAATGACCTCTGTTATAGATGATGTAACAGTTTATTGATTTGTTTTTAAATATTCAACTTTTTCCACTTATCTGACGTGTTCGTTTGGAAAAAAAATATGTTTGCTCTGCAATATACTGATTATCTACTCTGTCTACCAGATGCTGGTGGAAAGCTGGAAATTGGAGACATTGAGGTGAGACCTGGAGCTTGTTTCAAAGAAACAGACATACAAACAGTCATAATGGCATTTGGACTTTACAAAAAAAGAAAAAAAAATAGATGAATATGTTTTTTCACTGTACAGGAACTGGGTGGCACGCTGTGTATAATTTGTCCCAAACACAAGTACAAGATTTCCCTCGCCAAAGGGGAGGGTTTATGTAAAACCATAGACAAGAGCAAAAACCCACCTATGCCCAAATGGTTCTCAAAAGGAGTAAAGCAGCGGGTCCACACAGTGACCGAGAGCAATGGGAACGTCTACGTGGAGCTCTCCAAGATGCCCGGATGGATTGAGTCAGACTACTTCCAGGGAGAGGAGGGTCCAGAGAGAAGGGCCAAAGCTGAAGCCAAAGCTGAGGCCAAAGCTGAGGCCCAGGCTGAGGCCGATGAGAGGGGGGAATCTTCCTAATGGATGAGGAAACATTGAGACTGTATAAAATAGCGTTTTAGACCTTTACTTTTCTCTTTTTTTTAATGGTGTACAGGCAATCCTTTTGGAATTAGATGACTTTCAATTTACATTACATTTTACAGACTACTGTGCAAGTAGGAACCACTAGCATAGTTTTAACGAGGACTGTTTTGGACATAACTCATTTTGACTTTTAAAATTTATATAATATGCTGCATGATTAGCAGGATTATGAAAAAAAAACAAAAAAACTTCCAAAACAACATCCCCTCAGAGGGATGGTATATGAGACTGGGAGGAAGCAATTAACCTTTGGTGAGAAAGTAGATAATGACACAGATAAAGGAACGTATTTTCACCCATTTGAGTAACTACGGCTTCAGTGGAACCATCCATCCATTTGTCATTCTCATTAAACCAGCAAGTAGTCTGATAACACAGATAGACAAGAAAATACAAGAAAAACACCCTATGAATTGTTTTCACTTTACCTTGGTGGAGGTCTGCAATCTAATCGTATATGATAATTATGGCTATTAACTAAAACAACCATTTAATTGTGTCTTTTACACAGTCACTATATTTGACAAACACTTATGTCAATTTTTTTTTGGTGGGGGTGGGGGGGGGGGGTGAAACGTGCAGATATCCCAAAAATGGAAAAATTTGCACAGCAAAATCGCCTATGTTAGATTAACACTGAGAGTATTAAATCAAACACTAGAAAAGTGTATATATGTGTCCACACTAATGAGTGTAAATATGATACTTAACTCTGGTAAATGATACTTTATTATACTAAATTGTGTTTTTCTTCTTTACAATGCCCTGTAAGCACTTTACATTTTGACATCTTGCTCAAGGATACTTTGACATAACCATACTGGACTGGGATCAAACCCACAATCTCAGGGTCAGGAGACAACCACTCTACGACTGACCCACAGCAACAACAACAACTGGATGTATCGCTGTTGAAATGTTGACAGTGTGCTGGAAAATTTTAAAGTTTCTCTTTCACCGGAAATAAGGGTGTGGTCAATTTAACACTCAGGGTAGTGCTATTCAGGTACACCCACTCCAACACTCAAGGGAATTTACTCTGACAGTGTAACTTTTTATCCCAACTTTGTTAGAATAACGCTGATTACTGCATATTTGACACACTAGAAATTTAACACCGACCAATTTGCTGTCTAAAAAATGGTGTGTGTGTGTGGGGGGGGGGGGGGGGGGGGGCTGAACCATAAGTGTTTTTCACATAGCAGCAACAATATGTTGAAATAATTTCATCTTCATCGACAAAAATGGTAATAAAAGAGTTGGACATTGTTATTGACTCATTATTGATACAAACAAAACATATTGTATAGCTCACTAGTCAATTGTATGCATCTTCATTGTCCTCATTGTGTGTATTGTTTACTGATATGTAATGATAATAATAATAATATGAAATATGATCCAACAAATCATATGATCAAGAAGATGAAAAATTGTCAACCACATGTCTGTTCTTGTTTATTTATAGCACAGCAAAACATGGCAACTCGATCAATTTCTTGGCCATGTTGCATTGCAATGATGCAATGATGCCAACTGGTTGACGACAACTGAAACAGCGCAAAGTTTTGCCATTTTGCCACTAAACCAAATCAACAACAAAACAGCAAAATTGCAGGGTTCATCGACACTGCCATTCATATCAATTCCGTATTAATGATTTCAGTGATGATGATATGCATATTAGGAACTGCATCTGTGATGTCAAATTTTCCTTGTTATGGCTCAAAAATGTGTTTGCAAACGTATTTATTTGATGGGATGATCTGGACCGAAGGCCTTGGGTTATGAGACACTTTGAATGCAATCAAGATTTGGGCCCTAGGTTGTGGAGGGCATGCAGCGGACAATAGTGAAAAAATTATGGCGTGTGAAATATTCAAATGCAATTATGTTGTCAAATTCATGATCCAGTAAGGGCTGTAACGCTTTGGTGGTATTTTGAGGTCAGTAAGGAGAAGGGCTAAAAGCAACATATTGGACGACCAATACAATTACCTGCATGTAGTAGCTGTGCTATGAATTACACAAGAGGCTAATTAGAGCTTTAACATTTTCTTTCTTTATAAAAATGAAGTCGAAGCCCTGGAGCCTATCCAAGAGGGATGAGCAGATGTTATTATCACATTTAAAAGGTCCACGGGGGGTATTTTGTGTTTCATTCCTTTATCCGATAATGGTGTTCACCTTGTCATTGTTGTGCATTAACATTGTACCCCATGCCCTATACTTGCTGGATCTTTATCCATTTATCCACTTGTAAGGCCGAGTCCGCTCCAACCAGGAGCTGAGCTTCGTGGTGGCCAGGGGTGGCCCACCACCCCTTGTCACTCTTTGACCACCCCCTGGCCACCCCTACATCTAGAGAAAGACTGTGAAACACAGACCCAAAAAAGTCTTACGCCGAAAAAAAAAATATTGCTGGTAGGTTTTGGGTCAGTATGTATTTTTGTATGTGATTTTTTTTCCCACTTTTTTTTTTCTGCAAACATGAGCAACCCCCAACCCCTACCTTCCCCCCCCCCCCCGCCCCCAATGTGACAGTTTTTTGCCGAATGTGAAAGTTGTTTTCATCTGTGTGAAAGCTTTTTGGTAAGTGTGAGTTTTTTGGGGGGTGAGTTTTCATTACGCGAGAGGTATTTGGGGTGAGTCAGAGAGTTTTTTGTGGTACATGTGAGAGGATTACTGATGTGTGTGGGTGTGGGTGCCAGTTTGCTAGATTGTTTGGGGGTGGGGGTGAGAGGTTCTGTTTTTTTATTGTTGAGAGTGAGAGTGTGTGAGATTTGTTTTGTTTTGTGTGAGATAAAAAAAAATTCATGAGTTTTTTTGGCGGGGGTGAGTGTGTTTAAAAATATTTATTTTTTTTTTTTTTACATAGCTAATGATGGTTTGTTTTTGGGGGGGGGTAAGTAGAGGAGGTTATTTTTTGTGAGTGTGATTTTTTTTTTGCACTACTGAGATTTCTGTGATGTGAGTGTTTTTTATTTTCTGGGGTGAAGGTTTTTTTTTTTGCATGTGTAAAGTTTTTTGTGATTGTGAGTTTTTTATGAGTTTGAGAGTTTTTTTTGTAGACTGAGAGTTTCTTGGTGTGGCTAAAAGATTATTTGGTGTGTAAGAGGGGTTTTTTTGTATTCATGAGTATGAGAGGTTTTCAGAATGTGTAGAGCTTCTTTTGTGTGTGTGAGGTAAATGATATTTTTGGCCTACAGCACCTTACATCCAATTGCTATGGTGAACGCAACCCTTTTCCCCATTAACCCCAAGCTACACAAACCATCAGTAAATGAGAGCTCAGCACGCGCGTGCATGTTGCTGAGTCAGGCGAGCGTTTCATTCCTTTACACCCATCTCTCTCTCTCTCGCTCTCTCTCTCTGTCTGTCTCTGTCTGTTTGTCTGTCTCTCTCTCTCTCTCTGTCTGTCTGTTTCTCGCTCTCTCTCTCTCTCTCGCTCTCTCTCTCTCTCTCTCTCTCTCTCTCTATTTTGTTGCCAATAAGACTTTGTTGTAGCGTACGACGTCATTAGTGTGGACACCAGCGCGTGAGGCTCTGCTCCTCTCCGTCACGGTGGTTAGTTAATTGCTTCCCCTACCCACCGGCAACTTGTTATTGTTAGCCCATTGAGGGTTAGTATTCCAACACAGTCAGCCGTCTGCTCACGGTCGGGACGACCGGGTCGAGCGAGTCTCCGGCTTTTATGAATGACTAGCGAGGCGGGGGAATGCCAGTTAGCGAGACCGGGCTCCGCTGGGACCAGCCGCGGATGAGAGCGATTAACGGCGGAGCGGAGCCGTGGCTCACTGCGGAAAAAGGCGAGCCTGACTGCCGCAGACTGGCGTGTAAACGCACCGTGAGAGGGACACGCTCCACAGCGTAGAGCAACAACGGCACCGTGACCACAATGTAAGTTGTTGGCTGCCTACAACTCATTACAAGACGTCACATAAGGACGCTTTAATTCTCGGTTCCCCTTGATTGCAGAATTCCCGACATTATCTATCTATCTATCTATCTATCTATCTATCTATCTATCTATCTATCTATCTATCTATCTATCTATCTACAATTGCTAATTGGACTATATTAAATTACATTACATCAAACTACAATCTCTGGGATGTCAAACTTCTTTTACTGTTATGGTTGTCCTCAAGGGGGCCAGAATGTGATTGAAAAAAGAAATAAATCAGCAGCTTAAATCTTCTTTTTAGGAGAGTGCAATGCCATTTGTTTGTCTTCTTTTGAGAAAATGAAGGATGCAGACAAGTGCAGCAAGGAAGATCTGAGTTATTATGCTATAAAAGTTAATAATGGTATGGTAGGCTATTTGTTAATGCTTTGGCTCAAGTCAACAATTTTCTTTACAATAACATGTCCTCTGCGGCCAGACTAGGGTATTCTGATTAATACTGCATTTGTGGAATATGAATTAAGCAACAATCTCAGAGGGCGACCATTTTGCCAATTGTTGACGACCGAAATGACATTACAGTGCCTAAAGGGCTCAGGTGTAAGGACCAATCATGAATCACGGGTTTTCTGGATTTGGTCATGTGGTGTTTTCAAGCTGATTGAATTCGTATTCTACAAACTGAATATTTATTAGAATTTAGACTAGTGGGGGCACATCAAACAAATTTTTGACTTAACGTTCCCTTTAAAGTTGCATTTCATTTTTTTTTTATTCTGGCTAGACCTGACATCTTCTTTGCTTATAGCTAGATTGTGAGGCAAATCTCTAATAAATGGGAACACTAATAATTGCCCCATCATATTAGATAATTTGCCCTGCATATGTTTTCATAATTTATATGGCTTTTGAAACATTGTGGCAAACTTGCACACACCACATAAAATAACACAGACAGGGCTGAAACTGGCCCACAGGCCATGGGTTTGACACCTCTGCTCAAATTGTTGGCCTTTCACATTTACACATTTCGTCTAGTTAATACGCTCAAACACACCTCTTTATTTTCTTGGCATGCTTCTCATGACTTTACATGTCAGTAACAGTGTGTGGTTTTCTTGAATCGATCTTTGACAATAAACCAAAAGAGGTGAGGTCTGCGGTGGCAAATAAATTATTAAAGGAGGTAAATGATGAAGAACTCTGTATAACTCTTTCAACATGTTTGCACTCCCGTGAACCCTAGGGTCCCTGCCAAGCTTGACAGTGTCAGTTCCACCGGCATGAAGGATGAGCACCAGGAAAATGAATAAGCGCCTCTTCTTTCTGAAGTACTTCCTCTGAAGTTCCTCATGGCTCATTTGTCTTCCTCACAGGTCCATTCACATTGTGGCTCTGGGGAGCGAGTGCCCCGGTGGAGTTGGGCCAGGGGAGGAGATTATGGGCCAGGGCCAACTGCAGGGAGGCCTGCTGTGGAGCTACTTGGGCCATGGGGCTCTGGTGGGCCCTAGCGACCTGGAGAGCAGCCTGCATAACCCAGCCTTCATGGAATACACCTCACGTGTCTTTGGAGACGTCACTATTGTGGTCCAGGATTGTCCCAGCTGGGTAAGATATGTCTGTTTTTGGACTTTGACATTAGCATTATACGTTTAGGGGTAACTCTTTCGTCGGTATGTGTGAATAGTCCGGTTTCCATCCAATTGTTTCAAATTTTTTAAGTTAATTTACTGAAAATGCGCAAAACGGACGTGCAACTTATGCCCGTTTCCATTTGTTCTTCTTTTGAGAATATGGAGAGGGGACTCCGCCGCTGTAGGTGGCAGTATACACCATAGAGATGTGATCCACCTGTAATTTAAAAGAAGAAGACCAGGAAGCGACTTCACCACGCGATGACGTCGTATGAGTTTGCTTTTGTAATTCTTCATGAGCCGTAGTGTTTTTTTGCTGTTTTCCATCTAAAATAGCATTTATATTCGATTTTTTAATTAATTCCAAAAAGATTTCTGTTTCGTCGTCCCTCCCAAACATACCTTACTTTATCGTCCCGACATTGCTTCGGCACTACAAACGTACGTGTGACGTATTATCCAGTCCAAACAAAGGACGTGTATCCGGTCTTGGCAGCGGTTATTCGCAAAACCTGTTTCCGTAGCCAAAATTCGCATTTTCTTTTTTCCGATAAGCTTGAAAATCCACCCCCTCTCAGCGTAAACACTTTTGGGGGAATTTTGGGCCTTTTTTCCAAATTTCTAGCGTTTCCATTCAGTTTTATTTTCGCATTTCTTGAAAATTTGAAAAAAATTGATGGTTGGAAACCCGACTAATGTCAGTCTGTTTCTCTACATCTGCGTTGTGATTGGCTACCAATCCGCAACTCTATTAGCACAAATGGTAAAAAAAAAAACTGACAGTATGTGCGTTTCCATTACAGTTTTTTTGCAAAAATAAAAGCGATATTGTGTTATTTCGATAAAGTACAATTTCAACTTGAATCTGAATCGTTTTGTGCTTAAAATGACTTGTTATCCCCTCTGGAGGCAGCTCCGACACGAAAGCGAGTGGCCCCGTACTTCCTACTTTTTTCTCTTCGTGCTGAGCGGGGGTCACATGACTACAGGGAATGCGCAAAAAGTGTTTCCATTACACTTTTGCGAAATTTCTTCTATTTCGACACGTCTTAAAAGCCACCTCGTGAGATCGTAAAAACTTTTTTGTGATTTTTGATCCCCCCCGTAAATCGCGTGTTTCCATTACCAGCTTGCTTTTGCGCAAAAAGAAAAGAAAAGCAGTCAGTAGAAATGTTATGCAAAAAACATAAAGCAACTGTTCTGAATAGATTATTACAGGTGGGAATTCAGCACTGCTAACTTAAAAGGTGTTCATGGAATTAACTTGCTAATAAACACACAGTGCGGAAGTAATGCCAGTAATAAAACGCCACTAAACTGATAGGGTTACTTTGTACTCTGCCTGTTTGCTGTAAGACGTTCAATCATTTTCTATTTTCAAGGCCACTTTCTTTCCAAGCACTGATTGAAGGTTTGAGCGAGGTTTGCTGTCCTCAAAGTTCCCCCAAAAGAATGAAATTACTTTTGTTTTTAAAGCACACATAATGTAGAATTGTTTTGATTTTGTAACAGTACAGTAAGTGCTCTATTGTAGAGCTGTCTTAGCCTGGCAGTAGTCTGTCACTCATCTTTCGGCTTCTTTGTTTTTATTCAAATGACTCGAAGCACTCTGCAGTTTTGCCAGCTTTGTGATTCCAATCAAGTTTCCTCACTGCTATTGCCGCATTGTGTAGTGTAGACCAATGTTTCTCAACCTTGTTGTCTCCTTCTTCCTCTCCAGGACTTGTTGGACAGTGACTGGGCCAGCGTGCGTAAAGTTCTTGAGCAGGCGGACATACTGGTCATCAAGTATTCAGTGACCGACAAGCTGGCCTTTCAGCAGGTCAGGAATGGATATGCCCCAAGACTCCGGCCACTTCTTAGGCACTGGGGCGTTCCTGTCATCTTGGTTGCAGTTGGAGCTAGGCTTAACGGTGAGGGCGTATGTGATTTTCACATACAAATACTTTTATAGTAAGATTTTATAGTAAGTTTTCTTCTTCCTGGTATAACAAAAAATAATTGGGAAGCACTGATGTAAAGGTTTCACAACATGAGGCTCAAGTTAACGCAGGAGTCATCAACATTTTTTTGCTGTTTTCTAGTTTAGTTGTATCTGTTTGTTTGTTGTTTACTTTATTAGCTTGAGTTTAATTTGTTCAAATTGAGGTTAAGTCATCTCTTTGTTTCTGTGCCTGCTAGCTTGTCGCGACAAATGCTGTGGCTTGGCCATGCACTACATTACTGACCATTGAACTATACTAGTTAAAAAATATATTTTTGTCATTTGCATATTTACACCAATGTAAGTGTGACATAAAAGGATAGCAATAAAAACTTAGCTCCCTTGTAAAGTCTAGTTAGGGACTATACAACAGGTCTGGGCTGTTTATGTGGTCCATGGGTTGAGTGCTACACACATGAAAAAATGAATGGAGTGTCGCAGCGGCTGATGCACTTTCAGCTGTTTATTGAACGGTGCAACCAGTCAAACACAAAAATACAAAATGAGAGCACTCGCAAGCAGCTACGTTAGGACAAAAGTCATGTCCACCCACTAACACCAACCGGCCATGTTCCCGATGCCCTGATGTCATTCACTAGGTCCCGCCCCTTAAATACACACATTCAACACCGCAGCTATCATTTTGTGACTCTGCTTGTCCCAATGTGCAGTAATTACACTTCATGAAACCAGTTTGATTCTTTACATTCTCTTTTGTCGCACAATGGGGCTGTAGTCCATATTTCATTGATATTTATCATTTGGAACGCTACATTTTTTTCGCTTTTAATATTATTGTGAAGGTACGTGAATGTCAGATATCAACTGATGAGTTTGCCCTTCTCTAATTTGTGTGCATGTGTTCATCATCATGTAGTTATGATCAGTGTGCGTGATGTGCTCGTCTTTTGGTGCCACATATAAACTTTGGGCCAGCCCTGATTCTGTCTATGCTTCAGACACAGTGACCCTCATTTAATGCAGTTTGTGTTGTGTAGACAATCAAATGCATAGAGCTGTATTTTTAGCTTTTCTGCTCAACATTCTTTGAGATCCTGTTAGTGCAGCGCCGCAGAAAGATTACAGTCGAGTTGTGCTAGTGGTACGTGCATACTTGTACAGTGTGTGTGTACGTATGTTTGCGGTGTTGCATGATGGCACAGTAGGGGTTTGCTTTTTTATTTAGTTTGTTGGTGCTACCCAGTGTACGTTCACGCTATCCCCGCATGACTGCAGAGAGCGATGGCTGAGCTCCGATTGCTTTTTGCTGCTTAACTTCAACCCCCTTTGCATTACGTGCATTAAGCGTAGGGGCCCGCGATTCCGCCAAGGACACACAGACGCCCTCACGCACATAAACGCAACACTGATGTGCCAAGTCACTGCCTGACAGACGCTCACACCCCTATTTTCACCCATGCACACACACACACTCTTGGCTGAGTGCCTGTAGGTTATTAGCATTATGATTTATCAAATGCCTCAGCACTTAGCTGTGTCCCACTCATTCTCTCTGGCTTGGTTCTTTGTTCTGTCTCCCTATGGTCTTTTTTTCTTTCTGCAAGATAATCCCACTAATTTTCTGTCAGATTCTGTCTTTTTTCCCCCCCTATGCGCACATAGCTCAGCATGGCTAGTTTTGGCCAGCATAACCACAGCAGATGATTACATGATTGAAAATTGCAGAACGCAGCAGGGTGCCAGTGTCTTCATTCAATAAATGGAGCACCCCATTCGATTTTTCTTTTATGCCACACCATCGATGTCTGTATGGAATAAAGAGGCCTTGCAGCAAGTCATGATTGCAATTTTTTTTTTTTTTAAGGGGAAGTCAACCCAAACATTTTCTTTACTATCATTTGCTCTATGCAGCTCCCGAAGCCTACTGCATTTTGATCAATATTGCATGTTGTGGAATTTGAATTAAGTTACAAAATCACACCCGATTTGATCCATCTCAGGGTGCGGCTATTTTGTCATTTGCTGTCCACTAAAAATGATGTCACAGTTGCTCAGGGGTCTGGTAACGACCAATAATGGCTCACCTGTTTTCTGAGTTTGGTCATGTGACATTTTCAAGCTGAGCCTTGATAAGTTGTTTTTCTTGAGCAATGATCAACTGTGATGTCATTTTCAGTCGTCAGCAAGTGGCAAAATGGTGGTCCTTTGAGATGGAATTTTTATTTTTATTTTGAACGATCCTGATTATTTGATTCAGGTGTGTTGGAGGAGGGAGCCAGGGGGAGACATTTGTCTAAAAAATATTCACACAAATAAATTCTTGATTTTCACATATTTTTTTAAGATCCACAAATACATTCGTGATTTTCACGTGTTTTTCAGATCCACAAGTATTTTCTTGATTTTCACATGTTTTTCAGATCCAAAAATCTATCTGCCATTTTCACGTCTTTTTAATTTTGTGTGTGCATTTTCTATGACTTTTGCCTGCGAGTTGTCGAAAGTGCATTTGTGGCTCGTCGCGCACGCGCATTTATTTTTGAGAAAAGCATTACGTTTTTTCGAGATATTCACACGCACAAGCTCTCAGATATTCACGTGTCTAAGGCCCGTTCCTCCGCCGTCCACGGGGAGGCAGTGTTGCTGTCGCCGTTGAACGGGAACAAGCCGTTTCTTGTTTAAAACTGGATATTGAAAAACAGAAATTGAGTATTTATCTGACCTTTCATTATGTGTTTATTTTGCACAAGTTGAGAAACAAAATTCGACCTTAATTTGTTTTCCCTTGAGCTTGTTTTGCCTTCACTTCAAAGACGCTCTTCTTCTGCTGTTGAATTTTCTTCTTCCATGCCACTAAAGCAGCAGCGGCCCACTGATCTGTATATAACTGTGGCTTGTGGCGGGGTGGTCACTATTTTTTAACAAGTGGACGGTATGTGCTACTTTGAAGACCCCCTTTTTCTTTTATCACTCAGTTCCTTAGACCCCAATATTAGATTTGGCACATGCATGTTTTGTTGAATTACAGTTATAATTCTTTAATACAAAATATACAAGTTTCCTCCTGTAAACATCATTAAGAATATAAGTTATACAAGTATTTAAGGCAAGTTGTAAAATTTCTGAAGTCCTCTTGATTATGTTTAACAAATTCTCAAAGTCTCAAATGTTCTCCAATTTCGATACTGCCGAGAAACGTTTCTTTAGGAGGAGTAATATGGCGGCCTCTCGGCTTCAAAAGTCTTGGCCTATCAAATTATACAAACGGATCAGTGCAGCGGCCAAAGAGGAATGAGCCGTCTCCCCTTTCTCGTTTCAAATTGGAAATTGAAAGACGGAATTCGAGACGTTATCTGATCCTCTATTATGTGTTAATTTAATTTGACAAAAGTCGGGAAATCTTAATTTGTTTCCCTCGAGCATGTTTTGGCTTCACTCCAAAGACACTCTTCTTCTATTGTTCTATTACTGTTACCTCTAGAAAATTTAACAGCAGAAGAAGAGTGTCTTTCGAGTGAAGACAAAACAAGCTCAAGGGAAACAAACTAAGTCGCGTTTTGTTTCCCGACTTGTGCAAAATAAAGACATAATGGAAGATCAGATAAAGACTCTATTTCAGTTTTTCCAAGTCCAATTTTAAAAGAGAAACGACTCATTCCCATTCAATGGAGGCAGCAACACTGCCTCCTCGTGGACGGCGGAGGAACGGGCCTTAGACGCATGTGAATATCCGAGAGCTTGGGTGTATGAGAATATCTTGAAGGCGTGATGTTTGTCTCAAAAGTAAATGTGCGACAACTCGCAAGCAAAAGTCATGGAAAATGTACACACAAAATTAAAAAAAGACTTGAAAATCGCGGATATATTTGTGGATCTGAAAAACACGTGAAAATCAAGAAAATGTTTGTGGATCAGAAAAATATGTGAAAATCACGATTTTATTTGTGTGAATATTTTTTAGACAAATCTTTTGGCATAGATACCAGGCTTGGATAGGTAGTTCTCGAGGACTGGATTTGGAGACCCCTGGTATACACTGTACCAGGACCTGTCTCCATGCCAACATTGCAAAGATAGTCCGTTACCGGGTCATTGAGTGCACTGCTGCGAATATTATACAAAAATGGTGCTCAAAGTTTGCTGCTAGAAGAAAGTAGGACAGTGAATTGAGTATTGACAATTCAATGAATGGAGTGAAAAATTTGCATCTGTTCTCACTCCAAATAACACGAGACCAATTTGCTTGCAATTTGGCAGGCGACAACTATGGCTGTGATGAAAGTTTCTAGTTCGAAACAGCATTATGAGACAAAGCGTAGCAATTTTGAATGGATGTTTATGAAAAATTCACAAGGAAAAACAAGAAAAATAAAATCATCATAACAAACTGCAAGTAGGATTCTTGTCACATCTATGAGACAGCAACAAAAAGCAAGAGAGTGCTTACATTCTCGGATGCAGAAACAATAAATGAATGCTTAACTGAAGTGATGGACACAATGTTTGAAGGCAACCAAAAAGAGGAAATTAGAGCTAAAATTGAGCAATTCTCCCTGTCAGATTCCTCAGCAACCAGACGCACTGAAGTACTGGCTGCTGATGTAATAAAGCAGCTTTGAGTTAGAATACAAAATGTAGTGCATTTTCTTGTAGTGGATGAGTCCATTGTCACCACTGATAATGCTGATTTGATGGAGTTTGTGAGGTATTATGATGAGTTGTTGGGTAATGGGCATGCCAATGACATTTTATTTTACTTGTTAATTTTGAAATGACTTTTGTATATTTTTGTCACATGCAATTATATATATATATATATACTAGTTATAAAAATCAGCATGTTTGGTTTGATTAATTGATGACTCTAAAATGCCCATATACAGTATATCAGCTGCCCTGAAGTAATTTGTTTGTGTACTTTGGTTCTCTTTGAATTTCATTTGAGACATGACCATTCAGCTTAATAACCTGCAATGTAGCATGAACATTACATTTGGGATCCAATCGTTTTTCTGTTGAATAGAATATTCAATAAAATATGAATGCAGTCACTGTTTGGCCAATAACTGGACTGTCCTCCCTGCACACAGACGAGGGCCCCCCTTGTACATGCCCGCTGTGTGCGTCTGACTGGAGCAGCTGTGTGCCTCACAGTGAAGGTCTGCAGCTGTCCCGGGACCTTGGGGCCACCTACCTGGAGTTACCCTCGCTTAACCATGTGTTCGTGGGTCGCTACTTTGGCAGCGTGGTACGCACACGCACACACACAGACGCAGCACATCTCACCTCAGGCCTTTTCAATTTTAAGATAATACATCTTATGATGGGGGCAATTTGTTCCCCAAGCAAAGAACAGATGATGTAACAACTTATTTTTGTACCTTTTTTTTGAATACGTGTATTTCTGTATTATTCAGCTGGAGTACTTCATGATTCAGTGTCTAAAACACAAAGCTAAAGAGAAGCCAGAAAAGAGGCGAGGAAATAAAGTCAACGAGCTTCGCCCGCCTCACTTGGAACAACCAGGTCAGAACAATAATGTGGTGTTTAAAACTGATAATTGTATTTTTGTGGCAGACCACTAAATAACATAAACAATTGTTTTAACACTCAGTCAACAATAATGTTTTTTTTTCCTGTTCAGTTTTTCCATTTCTATCCAGTAGACTGACCAAATAGTCGTCTCTCAAACTTACAGAGCCCAAAAAAAAAAAGCTGTGCTAAGGTTTGGTCTGGATCGATATGTCTTTTTCTGAATTGGAAATTAGAAGAGAGATGAAGTGAAAGGTAGACTGCCACTGAAGTCAAAATCAATTTTAGTCTGGACTGTTTTCAACACCAGAGTGTTTTATTTTGATGCAGCTGGGATTAGACAAGTTTCGTAATTAATCTTGTCTTTGACCAAATTAATTTAATCAAGTGTTGGAATTTACTCACCCTGATCGACAGACAACAAAACATGATTTAGTCAGTGCTCAGTCCGTGTATTTTTTCGAGGCTTTACGTCATTGTGCACTCACCGAAAAGCCAGGCGTCGTCATCAACAGGAAGTAAAGAGCGTTATTTTGCCGTGAATGTCTCTGATTTGCCGTGAATGCTTGTAGACATTTACAAGGGGTTATGAATAACACAAATGTGCGCATTTTAGGTAACGTGCAAGCTGTCTCGTCGAGACAACTTAGCGGCCTGTTACCATCACAAAGTCACGTCAACTAGGTGGGGAGTTGCCAGTCATGGCAAAATAACCACCGCGGATTGTATCTTGGCAAAACAATACGCAAATAATAATAATAATAAAAGGGGGAGATTTTAGGAATTCCCGCCCCCCGTATCTCCGGAACGCTAAATCCTACCGTCGACATAAACACATCACCGGACTTGGCCCGACGAGAGACTTTTCGTTCCGGAGGGAGAGGGCCGACAAATGCCTAGATTTGACCCGGGGTACGCTCCAGCGGCCATTGGATGCTTGGGAGGTGCTTTATTATCCAGCTTTTAGCTTTTATTATCCTATATTATCATGTCTGCTTTATCATATCTGACCTCTTGTAACCAAACAACCTCCACACGACAAATGTAGCTCCCACTTAAGACACAAACTATTTTCCTAATAAAATGTTAAACTTACATCTTTCACTTTTCCAGTTGTGTCACACACCGCCCGCTGGGACCGATCCATTATGTTTGCAAATCCAGCTCTGAACAGGCTTTTCATTAACAAAACACTCTTTTGGGAAATGCTGTCGGTACATGTCCTTCAAAAATAAAATTAATCCACTTTATTCTCAAAGACTTGAATGAAGGAAGCAACCAACCACTTTTTCCTGATCATTGTTTCTCCATTGCTCTCCATGGAGCGTATGAGCAGCCAGCTTCTTGAATTTCTGTGGGCGTAACAAACCTTTACCAGAGGCGTTTCTACTAACCCGCGGGGGCGGGGTAGAGTGCACTTGCGTGACTTAGTGACGTCAAACGGTTACGGAAGTTTAATCTGCCCGTTTGAAGCACACAATTCATATAAGAGGAGAAAGCTAAAGAAGTCGCGGACGGACTTTTTTTATACCTGGTTGGATTGTAGACAGTCCAGGGATGATACATATTATTGAGAGAAAACCCCACTAAAGTGCATTTTCATACAATGGGACCTTTAAGAGAAATAAAGTAGATGATGGTTGAATACATTTTTTGGGGTGATGAAAAAGGACATTTCTTAACATAACATAAGAATACTCTGGAAAAGACCTGGGTATCAATGTTAAAAGTCACAAGATGAATTGTAAGGTGTATACTGCAATGCTCATTGCCCATTTTTAGACAAATACTTTAAAACAGAGCATAGTTAGCTAATATAAACTCATTAGAGTATACTTTCAACTTACTGAAGAAAAGACTGAAGGCAGAGGAGTGAGCGGGGAAAAAAAGCATCTCCAAGGACAAAACACAGAATTTGACATTCTTGCGTTTCAGACAGTAAATATTTGATTGTATTTTCTTTTATTGCATTGAAATAATATCATTTCATTTTCTTCATCCTCAATATATTCATCTGTCCACTTTGCTTCTGTGTTTGTAATCCGACATAAAGACTGACAGTTAAAGGTCCTTCAGGGTTGCAGGATTTATTTCTGCCTGTCACTTAACTCTATATTTTATGGCGTCACTCGCTCTGATTCGATGGACCGCTCAACTAAAGCCAAGAAAACATAACTAAGAAGAAGGAGTTTACAGCACACGAATGGAGACATTTTAAGTCCATTATGTTGCTTGATTATCTTATATTCCTTATAAAAGAAACAAATAATAGCTTTGTAAAAATATGAATGTTTTCTTCATTATAGCTTCATGGCCCAAAACTGTAAACATTTAAAGAATTGATAAGATGAAGAAAAGGCTATCAGGCCCTTTTGTGGAGTTTACAACTCATCTTCCTATCCTCCCCTGCACCACTCTTACCTGGCATGCTTCCACTTCCACCCTTTGCACAGCTCGTCTTCCTCCAATTCGGGTGGAGGAGTCAAGCTTCTCCCAAGACATGCAGTGGTTGTTGGAACGTGGCGTGCAGTTTGCCGACGTGGCCTTCTATGCTGGGGACTCTGGGAAAGAACTGGGATGGGCTCATGCATCAGTGCTCTGCGCTGTCAGCCCGTATTTCCGACAGCTGCTCCTGGGGCCCAAGACCAGGTAGGAGATATACGTACAGTGTTATGCTATCAAGCTATTTCGCCATCTGTAGCCAGCAGGTGCTTACCTCCTCCTTTGTGCTAAATATTGTCTGGTTTGACAGGGAACGGCCGCAGTCACGATGTGTCTGCAGGGAGAGGGATGGAGCCCCTCACTCGTTACTCTCCACCTGGGATGGAGGAATAATTGATGACATGCCTCGATCTGAGGGACACCTGGCTGGTCGCCTCTCTCGTCTGGTGGTGAAGGATCCTCTCTTGTGTATATGCTTATGGGAGACTCTCATGTTCATTTACAGAGGTAAATCACCACAACGCAGTTAAATATTGCTAAAATCTTCATAAGATACACTATGTGAACAAAAACTTGATTGTGTGTTGATATGTTTAACTCATTCACTTCCAGCCATTTTCACTGAAGCAATCCTCTTCGCTCCCAGCTGTTTGACTGGATTTTGACAGCTTTTGCAAGGCTCATAACATAGTGTGTTCTATTGCTATAAAAAACATGGAACCTACCAAAAGAAACATTAGAGTGTCTTCTTTCATCAGGAACAAAAAGTATATTTCTATCTGTTTCCGTTTTTGCAGCAATTAGCATTAGAATAGAAAGTTTCATCATTATTCACAAATCTGTTTAGAACTGTGAGGAAATCAGCTTGCTTGCAACAAGCCCTGGTTGATCTCGTATACTCTGCTTCCACCTGCTGGCCGTTTTTGTAATTACTACCATTGCTTTACCCGTTCTCTGCAGTTCAGAGGCTGCATTAAAGCCTTTTGTATGCTCTAGCATAAATTTAAAAAACATACAATAATACGTCATTGGGACACTTAAAACATTTAATATACAACGTATTTATACGTTTTTTTGGAGCAAATGAGTTAAACTAGGGCTGTGTCGGTGGTAGTAGAGGTCGTGTGTGAAAGTGCGCTACGTTTAAATCAGTCAAACAAGCTGAGATAGGCAGTGTATCAACGCTGGCTTTGTTAACTCACTGTTACCCTTCACGCCATCATAAGGAAAGGAGTGAAATACAAAAATACCCAGGTTGGCTTAGCGCTAGCTGGGAGCTGGTAAGGCGCAAGCAGGTGGATTATAAAATTGGTACAAAAGAACACTCTGGGTTCTGCCACTGGTCAGTTTACGGCGAGGGATCCTGAAGGTTAAAGTAAGTTATTTTAAACTAAAAAGGAACCTTTCCATAGGTTGGTATGTGTTCTCAGATATGTTGTCAAGAAAGTGAACATAAGGCATAAGATAAAGCGCTTTGAACAACATGGTTTAGTTAAAGTGCCATATACAAGTGTTGTCAAGTGTAGTCAATGTACAATTTTCCCATATCAATTTGAATTATTATTATTTTTGGACTATGACATGTTTTTCAGCAAAAGTACAAATAGTAACCCATTTGAGTTATTCGGGACGCAATGATTAGCTCATTTGCTCCCAAAAACGTTTGTATACGTTCTATTTGAAATATTACCATGCTTCCAAAGACGTATTTATATGTTGTTATTTTTTAAATGTTTTTTTATGTTAGAACATACGGAAGGCTTTGATGCAGCCTCTGAACTAAAGAGAATGATTGAAGCAATGGTAGTCATTACAAAAACGGCCAGCAGGTGGCAGCAGAGTATAAGAGATAAGCCAGGGCCATGTTGCAAAAAGCTTTTCCCCCCAGTGTTTTCATCATTCATAAAAATACATGTATTTTTTTTCTGTTGAAAGAAGAGACTCTAATCTTTCTTTTGGTAAGTTTCGTGTTTTTATAGCAATAGAACATAATATTTTGTGGACCTTGTAAAATCTGTCAAAATCCAGTAAAACGAAGGGGTTGCTTCAATGAAAATGGCTGCGATTAAATGAGTTAAACGGTAAACGCACAGCGGAGGGTGATTGTGGGTGCGAGTCAGAGCTCTAGTTTAAATAGTCGTACAGAAGCTGAATATGAAATATTGAGTGTTGGGGGGAGGTGGAGTAAATCAAAACACTATAAACAGAATAGAACATAAACCGCAAAATAGCCAATTTCACAGGTTTTGCTTTTCTCATTCTTTTAACACACTCACACACACACTTCTGATATGAGGGGATGTCTTGAGAGGACCAGACACAAAGATGAAGCTGGAAGTGAAAATTAAGTCTTAATTATATTTTCCCATTTTGTTGTTTTTTCTTCAGAACTAAAACCACAAATCTTTTGCCTTAATTTAACATGAGGGGAAGTTTTGCTTCTTTTTTGTTGTTGTTTTAATCAACGTGGCTCATAGCAATCATGATGTTTGGAAAGCTTGTGCATTTCCTTCCATGACTGATTTATGATCACAAAATGCCTACACATTTTCATCTTTTCTTATTTATAGTCAGACGTTGATGCTCTGCAAAGCTTTCCTATTTGCCTAGATGTTCCTGAGGATGTCAATTATGATTTTCCTTTATTCTTGTTTCCTACCAACTGCTAAAAAAATATATGTTATGCTCTGTCTGCTGCAGCTCTAAACGTAGAGGAAACCTATCAGACTGACATAAAAAATAACAGCTATATTACAGTTTGATGAATAAATATTGAATGTACTTTGGCAGCAGATGGTAGTTTTTCTGTTATTGGGTTTGGTCCAATGTTTAATGTTACACCAGCGGGAGTTTTGAGCTAGAATTTGTCAAATTAGAGGTGTTAAATAGTCTTTTTCTCAGAGATTTAAACATTTACTCTGTTCAGTTTGAAGATAAATCATTCTTTGCTGGCAGGAAACAACCCATGAAAAGAGCCAAAGTAATGCATAGAATTTGTTTCCAAATAAAAAAGCCTGTGTTATTTATAATACAATTTGCTCTATATCAGGGATCTGCAACATGCGGCTCTGGAGCCACATGTGGCTCTTTAGTCCAAAGAAAAGTGACCATAAAGTGTCCAAAAAGGAAGAGAAAAAACTGAAATGTCCATGAAATTGGCAAAAATGTCAGAGAATTGAGAAAAAAGCAGACAAGAAAATGTTTTTTAAAAATTCCAAAAACAAAATAGAAATCCGAAAAATTACCATAAAATGTCCACAAACTTGCACAAAAAAAGGTCCATTTTTTTTTTTTAAAAAGGCTGGAAATTATTTATTCACATAGTAACCATAAAATGTCCCAAAACAAAAGAAGAAATCTAAAAAAAATTCATAAAATGTCCACAAAATTGCCAAAAATGTCAGAAAATGGATTGCAAAAAAAGGCAGAAAAAATTAATTAAATTAATTGCCATAAAATGTCCAAAAAGGATGAAGAGAGGCAGAACATTACCATATATATGGACATTTATTATGGAGTAATTATGTCCATTTTTCTGTTATGGTGCATCTCTAATTAGCTTTTGGGCCTTCAGTACATTGGACTAACACAATTACACTGTTTCCGTCCTCACAATTTTTTATTATTTACATGGACTAAAATGGCTCTTTTGGCAGTAAAGGTGGCTGACCTCTGCTTATATCTTTTTGTATGCATCATATATAGAATACAAAACGATACATATTATACTGTATTATACGGAGCCGTAATGTTGTATCAATTGCCATCTATTTTATAAATGGAAAGAGGGGAAATAAAATAAACTTTAACTATGTGGTTGCATAAGTGTGTCTTATAACTGGGATGCGGCTGCAGCCAGAATGAACTAACATTCAAATTCATGTTAAATGGGAGTCAGCACACACTTGCCACCTTTTAAAGTTCTGCCAAATACATTTCAGTACTAGTAGGCTTTTCCTGACATTTTTTCTTTCTAGCAGATGCTTGAAGGTTGCAGGTGTGTACTGACTTCTATTTAAAACGAGTAACGTACGTACCAACATCGCATTTAGCTGTAGTTCGAGCAACGTGCAACCGCAGAATTTTCCACTTTTGCATTTCTTCCAGCACATGGCGCCTAGTTTAACAAGCGTGTGATGTACTCTGCGCCTCATGAAAATCTTCTCAGAGTGCGGCTTAAAGGCTGCAGTGCTTTGCTCGCCATATGTCGGATAGTGGAGCCCTTCATCAAAGACTGTGTGTTGTGCAAGAATCAAACATCTGATTTGCAGCCTTTCGTGCGTTTGAACGTTGATGAAGGCACACATGCTCACATTTGTGATCACGCTTGCAGGAGAAACACAAACACGTAATCTGTGTGAGAGCTGAGCAGATTATAGAAGAAGTGCTCACTTCTTGAAGACGGGTGGTGCAGTGTGCATTGTGGATTTTTCTTCTCATGTGGGAGGAGACGAGGGTGGCAGAGGAATGGGGGAAAGTTGTGAAGAAGGTAAAAAAAAAAAAGGAAAGTCATGATAAGGAAGGTGTAGAGGATAATACGATGAGTGTGTTTTGCCTTGAGGAACCAAGAGCAGAATATGAATGTCACATTTCCTCAAGACACTGCAAGGAGACAGTGTTATGTGTTGCGTAAAAAATGACCGTTAACCTTCAACATGGTGATTCTAATCTCCAACCTCACATGCAACACAAACGGTAAATTGGTACATTTTTGTGTACTTTTCTGAAAAGGCTAATCCATATATGTGTGTATTTTGCATTGCCCAAGGAAAGTAAGAAACGCCTCAGGAGCTATTGTTAGATGTTGATTTGTTTGAAGACTACACACACACGATTTTGACATTCTGGCAAGCCATTTTAGCAGATTTTTGCCCCTCAGAATAATATGAGGATTCTGTGACAGAAAAATATCCCCCCCTTGAAAGAATTTCACGCTCTGATTTGTCTGTGTGTGTGTGTGTGTGTACTTGTACATACTACATTGTGAGGACCAAAATACGTCTTTAACCAACAGATTGAGAACATTTTTGTGAAGTGAGGACATTTTGGCCGGTCCTCACAACTCAAGACCTCTTTTTGAGGGTCAAGACTTGGTTTTAGAGTTTTGGTTTGAATTGGGTTATGGTTGAGGTTAGGGTAAGGAATGGGGAAAGGCAATCATTTTTGATGGTTGGGATTAGGAGGAGGGGCTAGGAAATGCATTATGTCAATGGATGTTCACACAATTTTATAAGTAAGTGTGTGTGTGTGTGTGTGTGTGTGTCGCAGAGGCCATGATTTTACTAGGTTGATGCTAACTCTGTAAGACTGTGCTTCCTTTTGAAGCGTGCTGCTGAGTTATTTGATTTGTCAATGGCTCAGTATACTAAATATATCTGCAAATGTATCACTTACTGTATGTTATTGAACAGTCACATGATGAATTAAGTGTGACTGTTTATCGTTTTTTCTTTTTCTTTTCTTTTTTTTAACCCTTTGACGTCTATTGTGGCTAATTTGTCTTCTCATCAGAATGTGGAAGCCAGAGTAGAGCCAGCTAAAACCCATGCAAACATGAGGCTGACCTTTAAACGTGCGTCAATTGACAATGAGGTGATCAATGTGCCAAAAAGAATGTGTAGTAGTAATCAATCCAGTTTATCCTATTCTAATATCTAATATCAGCACTAATATGAGATGTTATGGTGTCCAGTGGGAAAAAAAATAAGCCGTCAAAGTTGACAATTTGTCATACAAGTGTACAAAAACTCATTCACTCTGAGCCGTTTTTACTGAAGCAACCCCCTTCGCTCCCGGCTGTTTTACTGGATTTTGACAGATTTTGCAAATCCCACAGAATATTGTGTTTTATTGCTATAAAAACAAGGAACCTACCAAAAGAAAGATTAGAGTCTCTTCTTTCATCAGGAAATAAAGTATATTTCTATCTGTTTCCATTTTGCAGCAATTAGCAATAGAATATAGCTACGTTTCATCATTATTCACAAATCTGTTTAGAACAGTGGGGAAAATAGCTCTTTGCAACATGGCCCTGGTTGATCTCTTATACTCTGCTGCCACCTGCCGGCCTTTTTTTTTAAACAACTACCATAGCTTCAAGCATTCTCTTCAGTTTTGAGGCTGCATCAAAACCTTCTGTATTCTCTAGTATAGAAAAACATAAACGTATAAATACGTCTTTGGGAGCATGTTAATATTTAAAATAAAAACATATTTATACATTTTTGGGAGCAAATGAGTTAAATTAATCTATTTTCTATTCGACCTGTTTGTGACCCGTTTTGGGCTTTTTGATGGTTCCGACCAAGCCATTTCAAAATAAAATACTGCCCACGGGTTTTAAATGTATTTTGTGCGCAACGATCTCCTGCATCCAACTGCCAGGTAGACCGTGCGGGAATGAGGGCAGCCGCTGTGATTGGCCGCCACTGTGTTCACTCTCATAACGGTGCACAATCAACAAATGCCCACCTGCACAAGTCTGAGAAGATACTAAAAGACAATTTTACCCACACAGTTAGACTGCGCTTTGCACAAGACTTGCACTAGGCAAGAAAACAATGTGTAAATAAGACATCCACTGAAATTTAATAAACAACTAATTACGTCCTCACACTTAACTTAAGTGCCAGAAAATATCATAATATACAGTATTTAGCTAATCTTGCCAGGTGTGTCAGTGTCTTGCATGATGTCACTCTAAAAAAAAAATCCATGACTTCAATATGAACCACTATTTTTTTCTCCTTTCCTTCTGTCTCAAACAAGCCATTCCAGTTGCTGTCTCTTTAAGGCCCCATCCATAAAAGCTGTGCATCATCAAGCAGATGATCTATGAAGACATCCATGACAGGCTGATGTCTACCTAATAGCAAAAGTCATAAGAAAAAGAAAAGGGGATATTTTTGGCTCACACTGATAATCACTTTTATAAGTGTTCGTCTGTACGCGAAACATTACATATCGTTTTATGTAAAAGATAATAAAGCAAAAATAACTGATATACTGTTATAATTGTAATTGGATCTTATTTGACTGTACACGTGTCAATGAGGGTTAAGCCACCTAATTAAAAAACAATATTGCATTATTTCTGAATGATCTAACTGACCAGTTAACAAACGAGTTAAATTGAAACAAAATCGTCACGGTGGCTGACTGGTTAGCACATCCGCCTCCCAGTGCAGAGGACGTGAGATCGAGTCCGGGCTTCGGCCTTCCTGGGTGGAGTTTGCATGTTCTCCCCGTGCTTGCGTGGGTTTTGTCCGGGTACTCCGGTTTCCTCCCACATTCCAAAAACTTGCATGGCAGGTTAATTGAACACTTTAAATTGTCCCTAGGTGTGATTGTGAGTGTGATGTTGTTCGTCTCTGTGTGCCCTGCAATTGGCTGGCAACCAGTTCAGGCTGTACCCCGCCTACTGCCCGAAACCAGCTGGGATAGGCTCCAGCACCCCCCGCGACCCTTGTGAGGACAAGCGGTTCAGAAAATGGATGGATGAAACAAAACCTTTCAAACTGAACTGATGACCCTGACCATCACAGATTATATAATACTTTTGGGGTATTCCCAAGTCAGTTATGTGGGTGTCCATAAAACCTGCAACCGAGGACTTTGAGATGTGTTTCAATAAACTTTGTACTTTTTGAGGTCCACGGAATCAATGCATTTGTGGATGTTTTGTAGGAGCGTGGGAGTGGGAGCACCTCCAGGAGGCCTTGGAAGAGAAGCTGAAGAACTCGCTTGCAGTGGCTCAGTTTATGGAGCGCATACGATCACTTATTGGCAGAGAAAGGGTGAGTTCTAAGTTTGTCCTCTCACATTTTCTCGGCTTCTTTCCTCATACCTACAGAGTAACAAAACCCAAATAAATCCTGAGATTTTACACACCCACTCACTCGGTAACTGTGGATTTTGAACAGATTGGGTTACTTAACGGAAAGGTTGCTGCTGCTTATTAGAAAATGTTGATAATAACATTCGTATTATATGTAACCACAGTTATACTGATATCCTAGTAACCAATTTCTTGGTAGCATTAACTCATTAGTATGTGTAGTGTTTACCCCTTGTTGGATCAAAATCTTGACCCAACGTGCTGGGTCAAATCCTCAACCCAATTTATTGGGTGTAAGTAACCCAGTATTCTCTCTGTCAGCGCTGTGTTTGCTGTTTCACCCAATTTGGGTTACTTTGCTGCGATATCTCTTTCCATACCAAATCAGAGGTTAATTAAGTACATTCACTCTAGCCTGTGACATGATAAATCTGCTCTTTGATTTTATAAACATGTTTTTAAATTGGCTTTAATCAGCAAGATCTTGTTTTGACACAGTGCTGTAATAATTAGCATATTTACATAATTAGTCAGCATAATCGCCTCTCTGATACTGTGGGAATTAACTGCAAATAAACAAGACTTGCTCTCGAGGGAGCAAAAGTAGATTATCTGTCAGGTCTTAATACAAGACATCAGGCATGAAATTCATCAGCAGGATTTCTTGCTCTAAATTTAGAGTGAGATTAAGAGAGGTGGCAGGTGGTCTGTGCGCAGGCCCATCTAGAAGAACCAAATCTACATAAGGATGGATGTCTTAGGACAAGCTGAGGCATTATTTCAACAGGATGAACTCTCTTAAATGTCTCGTCATCATATGTTTGACAGATAAGACAAAATCACTTACCTTGTCCACACTGCTGCTTCCAGACCTTGTGAAACGTATCATACAGGACATATGAAGTACACCTGCACAATCTGATCAGATCTAATACAAGAGCTGTATAAAAGTGAACATATACACTACAGTATATGGAATGGAATTGAATTGCCATTACACATGCACGTGTTCAGACTAACAACATTTGCTTAAGACCAACAGAGGGAAGACAGAAGCCTGACAGGTCGCCGAACAGCGCGCCAATGTTGTATATCATACTAAACTAAAAATTTACACTACATGCTTTATGTGAATTAGTCTCTGATGGCACTATTTGGGTAAGCGTATTCTCTGTATGCATTCCTGAAGCGTTTTGTATAAATAGTCGTTCTTTTGAGTGATAAAAGTGCCACAAGTAGCGCGCTAATTAGCATTAGCGAGTCAGGCTGGAGTAGATCATGTCAATTCTTTGCATATCTATAAATTGAAGCAGAGATTATTGTCAATCAAATAATTTTTAATCTAAAATCGTTCTGAATCGATAATCGATTCTGAATCAAATCGCAGACCCAAAAATTGGAATCAAATCAAATCATGAGACAAAGATTCCCAGCCCTACTTTAAAAGCACTGTATTCATCTTTATTAATTATGTTATTGTTTAAGGTTCATGTAAATAGGCAGTCCAATTTTTTAAATGAATGAATAAAAGATGGGAGTGGCAGGAGACACCTCTAAGTGCATTACTAAATTAATTGAAACTAACCTTTGAAAACATGAGTTACATATTGCTGTCACCATACTGTATAGCCTATATCGGTAGCAGTCATATTTGTTAAACAGCACAATGGGACAGATTGAAAAATAAGCATTTGGTTTCCAGTTTTCACCTCTGTTTATGATGCGCTTGGCATTGCAATTCAAGTGTGTCTAGCCAGCGCTATGTGAGACTATGAGAGGTGCCATATGTATTCCAGCGGGGATGCGAGATAAATGTTCAGAATAGCAATTGCCTTGTAACAGCTTGTCATCCCGCTCAGGTGTTAACCCACTGTCGTCTCCTCTTTTGGCTTCCTGTGTGTATGTGCAGAGCACCAGAGATACCCCAAGCGCACGCGCAGCCCAGCTCGGCCCCCAGACTCTCGTCAACCTCTTCAATTCCCCCCTTTATTCGGATGTCATCTTCATGGTGCAGGGTGGGTTGATGCTGTAATTACCATTCACAAATGAATGCGCAGTCACACGGGAGAGGAAGGTCACATTTTATCAGGCTTGATTGAATTATGAGCTTGCTGACAGGCCTGGTCATCCATAAGAAGATAAAATACGATAAAACAGTCCGAAGGACAAATTGTGTTCCATCCTTTATGCGTTTCATCCCACGTATCTTCTTTAAAGGGCCCCCTAGATAACAAGATGATAACAAGGACAGCGAGACGCGTTTCTCTTTGTAGCCGTGAGTTCAAACCAGTTCAGGATTATTCTGCGAGGGTGTTATGTTTATTTTTTTCAAGAATAATTGCCAAAAATGTCACGACTTGTGCACAGGCTGCATGTGTCTCTATTTCCTGTTGATTTCAAGAGCCCATTCGGGAAGATCATTACTCATAACGTCAGCTAAATTTAAACACAATTTGCACAGCTTAATACAGCCAGAAAGCGTTTGTGCTAGGGGTGTAATTAATCGTAATTAATCGTAATTAATCGTAATTAATCGTAATTAATCGCATGACTTCAATTGTTAACTCACGATTAACTAATTCAAACCCCAAAATTTATAAATATGTTTTTAATACTTTGTCCTTCACTCCCAAAAACGTATTTATATGTAAAAAAATAAATAAATAAATAAATAAATAAATAAATTAAAAAAAAAATAAATAAATATATATATATATATATATATATATATATATTTTTTTTATTTTATTTTTTTTTTTTGCTAGAGCATACAGAAGGCTTTGCTACAGCTTCTGACATTAAGAGGTCACTTAAAGCAATGGCAGTTATTACAAAAACGGCCAGCATATGGCAGCAGTGTATAAGAGATCAGCCAGGGCTATGTTGCAAAAAGCTTTTTCCCCCAGTGTTTTTATCAGGTTCGTGAATAATGATGAAACTTAGCTATAGTCTAATGCTAATTGCTGCAAAGCAGAAACAGATACAAAAAAATGTTTTTTCCTGTTGAAAGAAGAGATTCTAATCTTTCTTTTGATAAGTTCCATGTTTTTATAGGAATAGAATAGAATATTCTGTGGGCCTTGCAAAATCAGTCAAAATCCAGTAAAACAAAGGGGTTGCTTCAGTGAAAATGGCTGCGATTAAATGAGTTAAACGGTAAACGCACAGCTGAGGGTGATTGTGGGTGCGAGTCCGAGCTCTAGTTTAAGCAGTCGTACAGAAGCTGAATATGAAATATTGAGTGTTGGGGGGAGGCGGAGTAAATCAAAACACTATAAACAGAATAGAACATAAACCACAAAATAGCTCATTTCACAGGTTTTGCTTTTCTCATTCTTTTAACACACTCACACACACACTTCTGATATGAGGGGATGTCTTGAGAGGACCAGACACAAAGTTGAAGCTGAAAGTGAAAATGAAGTCTTAATTATATTTTCCCATTTAGTTGTTTTTCCTTCAGAACTGAAACCACAAATCTTTTGCCTTAGTTTAACATGAGGGGAAGTTTTGCTTCTTCTTTGCTGTTGTTTAAATCAGCACGGCTCATGGCAATCATGATGTTTGGAAAGCTTGTGCATTTCCTTCCATGATGTTGGGGTCATTTTTCTGCCACTAGAAGGCACTATTGCATTTGTAAGACTGACAGCTTAGTGCATTTTTCTTTTCATATTAAGAGCTATCTAATCTTTAACATGAAGTAACTTCTGAAATTCTGCACATTTTAAAATTGTAAAATACAACTTGACCCCAGTCTCCACAAATGTATGCATTATTATTACATATATTACTGCTGAATTTTGACGTGGACCTGTCTGCTGCATTGCAACTGGAATTCTCCCAGTACAGGCTTTCCAAGTAAGGGGCGGTCATTTAACACACTAATTTTGACACCCCTAGATTGTACAGTACTCTGGATTTGGATTGCCTGTTTTAATTCCTCTTACATTACACCTTTTGGAAAGTCAACAAATATTGCTTTGTAGATTCTCACTCATCTAAGTTGGGGGTGCAAAGGAATCTCTTCCCGCCATTCGCAGTGTAAATTCACTTGTGTGTATGATGTGTTTATTCAAGGGAGTGTATTGCCAGCACACCGAGCAGTGCTGGTAGCACGCTGTGATGTCATGGCGGCCATGTTTAGTGGGAAGTACGCAGAGGCCCGGAGTCGAGTGGTGCCCATCCACGGGGTGTCGTCAGATACTTTCCTGTCATTCCTGGAGTACCTCTACACTGACTCTTGTTGTCCTGGTACGTTTACTGCATGCAAACCACGTTCCGTCACAAAAATCTTCCTGGTCTGCCCTAATTAAATCCTCCAATTGAGTATGTATGATGCTGAAACTTTCACTTAATGTTTTATTCATTCAAGCTCTCTTGGGCTCTGCGTTTGAATTTAAATAAGTCAGGGAGACTAACGCATTTATTACTCTGCACTTAGTTGAACGCAGACTACCATTGTGGCCAAATCCTAATTTGGATCAGCAACAAATATAAACGCCTATTATAAATATCCAATTTTATGCAAAATCCTGAATTCGGGCATTAATATTCATTTAGTTAAAAGTTCAACAACAAAAAAGAAAAATATCAGAGGCACCATTAGTCCATCTGCAGTTGCTGGCCAATGCACCTCCAGTCTATAAAGTTTTATGGGAATTGGTCATGTATGCATGCATCTGTCACGTACAAGTGAAACTACAGTTTTCACAGTTTTTACTATGAAGTATACACTCTAAAAAGAGAATTGTTGACCATGTTAAAAAAAAAGTTGAACTTAATATATTGGATATTGGATATATTGGATTAACATTAACTCATTTGCTCCCAAAAATGTATAAAAACGTTCTATTTTAATTAATGCTATGGTCCCAAAAACATATTTATATGTTTTTCATTGGATTCTTTTTTTTTTTATGCTAGACTCCAGAAGGCTTTGATGCAGCCTCTGACCTGAAGAGGTCACTTAAAGCAATTGCAGTTTTTTTAAACGGCCAGAAGGTGGCAGCAGAGTATAAGAGATCAACCAGGGCCATGTCGTAACATGTTCTTTCTTTCCCCCAGTGTTTTCAACAGATTTGTGAATAATGATGAAACTCAGCTATATTCTAATGTTAATTGCTTCAAAATGGAAAAAGATACAAATATACTTTTTTCCTTATGAAAGAAGAGACTCTAATCTTTCTTTTGGTAGGTTCCATGTTTTTATAGCAATAGAACAAAATATTCTGTGGGCCTTGCAAAATTAGTCAAAATCCAGTAAAACAGCTAGGAGTGAAGGGGGTTGCTTCAGGGAAAATGGCTGGGAGTGAATGAGTTAAATTTAATATATTCACTTTGGATTAACTAAATTCAATTGTGTGTTACCAATTGAAGCAATTTTATTAAGTTGGTCAACAAGTCAATTTGTAATCTTAAATTGGTTCGACAATTGTCTTTTTAGACTAAATGTAGTATATTCCCCACATATGTATGCTTCGCTTTTCATAAATTCACCAATTTGTGTGCGCCTCAATCAAACCCACCAAAATCGCATATAAGCGCCACAAGTCAAACCTGGTTTCTACGAGTCTAAAATCTACCAAATTCACAAATATGCTAAAGTAGACAAAATGATGATGCGCTAGTTTCGCGCTTGTCTAAAAAAACAGAGCCCAATGTTTTCAACTTGACAAGGTCCGCTATATATGGGTGACGACGTCAAATATTTAGGTTACAATTTTCTATTTAAAGCACGCCATGAATAAGCAGCCCTCCCAGCTGAAAAACGACTTGAGTGTGCTGCTGCAGTGTTTTCCTGGAGGCCTCGCTCGCTGAACACAGCCTCCAACACAAGCACAGATGACAAGTCGCATCAACCATCTGTGTGACCGCAACATACTGCCTGTGTCGTCGCTTCCCGGGGGGGACAACAAAAAGAGCAGCAATGAGCTTAATATGAAATTAGATTTAGCCATGACAACGGCTTCATCTGCTTCCGTGTGTGTCAGATCACAGGCTCGGGCGTGCTTTTGTTGTCCCTCTCTCTCAACCTGTCACACTTCATTTTACATTTTAACCTAATTACAAATGATTATTCTCTCCAGTGATGACGCCGAGACTGTGATGCGCTTATAATGACATGAAAAGGTCACATGCAAGGGCAAAGACCTAACAAACAATATTACATACAGTTACTGCTGAAATAGGGCAACTAAAGACACAGTCAACTCATTGCTGGCAACGTGAGTGGTACACTTGGCTTGATGCAGCATTTGAATGATGTCATGATTGGAATCAAATCATGTGCTGCCGCAACTGTTGTCCCATGTGAACCAGACAACACAATAGATAATTAATTTACTATATCCAATATAGTTGTGATAAAATGACTTTCAACAAGTATTCAATTTCTTACTCCAAAACCAACCAACAAAGTGCATTTTTTTGTACACGGAGGATTAACAGGTTTGTTTCCAAACATAGGTTTTTATTTTGAAAAAAAAAAAAAAAAAAAACTCCAGAGCCTGCAGCTGCTGACTGTTTTGTAAGAGCTCAGAATTCAAGGACAAAGCAAGGTTACTTCGCCAAGGAAGGGAGGATACCAATTTGCATGATCCGCGTACTTTACAGTTGCACGCATAGCATACATATGCACATTGAAAACATACAGTTTGTTAACTTGATCATTTACATTTTTATGCAACCTGAAGAAAAAAATCTGTGTTAAGGATACCTGCTGTCCATTGAAGTCCATGCAAGCAAGCAAACTTTATTGGAGGAGGATGTTGAGTGACAGCAGTCAGGTTAAGTTAGGACTAGGAGATATTTTTGTTTACCTTGTGATATTATGTAATGGTGCCGCACACATGCCTGTGAGGTTGTCATTTGACATCTTGGCAACATCAACAGGATACTTACTTGCTCTTATAGTAAAGGTGACCTAAATCAGGAGCTGGTACACACATGCAGAGTTTGCAGCTGTTGACCATGTGATGTGACTATTAAACAAACCATGAAGATCAATAATTAAAAACTAAATAAATGAATATATCTTTTGGGTTATCTTTGAGCATTTTTTAACATGTACAATATAATTCCATGCTAGATTTGTTTGTGTGTGTTCAATGCGTTTACAATTATGTTTGGAAAGTAAATATGTTTAGTGTGTTAAAAGTGTGTGGGAGAGGTAAAGTGGGTGTGGGTGGGTCTGATGAATGGGGCGTTCACAGTATAAATAAAATTTAGCTAACATTGTCGTTAAAACGTTTAACAATACAATCTCTGCATTTCTGTAATACAGGTAAACCATAATATGATGCATCTTTATGGCAAGTACCTTTATGGATATTATTGATATTTGGCCACTTGGGGGCAGTGTAATCCGTAAACGGACAATGACCAAGGTCATGAAAATATATGTTGTAGCTCCATTTTTTTCCAACCGTTTATGAGCCAAGGCGCATGCTTTACAGTAGAAAAATACCACCTTCTGCCATATAATGGAGGCACATTTAGAACAAAAATAATACAATATTTTCAATATAGTTTCATAAAAGTAGGACGTGAAAATATTCACGCCCCAATTTCCCCAGTAATTTATTATTATTATTATTATTTTAACTATTTGTCAGTTTTGCACATCTAGAGACTGACATTTTTGCACGTTTTTTGTGGCAAAACAGCTCCAGCTCAGGTAGATTAGATGGGAAGCGTTTGTGAACAGCAGTTTTCAGATTTTTCTTCTCAATTGTATTTAGCTATGGACTTTGACTAAGCCATATTAACTCCTTGATATGTTTCGTTTTGAACCTTTTTATTATAAATTGTGCTTTTTTTTAGGATCATTGTCTTGTTGGAAGGTAAACCTCTATCCCAGTCTCAGGTCTTTTGCCAACTCCGACAGGTTTTATTCCAAAATTGCCCTGTATTTGGCACTATCCATCTTCCCATCAACTCCAGCTCACGTAAGGGAATCATCAGGGAACTTTTTCGAGTCGGTTGGCTGCACTGAGAGAAAAGGGGTGAATAATTTTACACGCCCTACTATTAATTGATTTGTTAAAAAAAAAAGAGTTTAAAATACCTTATAAATATAGTTACATTTCATGATTATGTGTTACTTGATGTTGAATCTTTATGAGAACAAAATTCCAATTTTATAACTTAATGATTAATGTCTGAAATTTGGCAAAAGGTCAAAAAAGTTCAAGGGGGCTAATACTTTTGCAAGGCACTGTCGATATGTTATAGTACTTTTCTATCCATCCATCAATGGCCCTCTCTACTGAAGGAGTGCAGTTGCTCCGATTTCAAGGGAAAGGTGTATAGCATGTTTATGAGGTGTGAGCAATTTTCATACACATCAAAACAATCTGTTACCTGTTCTGCCCTTAAATGTGTCACCTCTCCGCAGCATGCAACAGACTGCACTGACACTTAATGTAGTGTTTTGTTGTTGTTGTTAGCCAGCGTGTTGCAGGCCATGGCCGTGCTGGTGTGTGCGGAGATGTACCAGGTGAAACGGCTGCAGCATCTGTGCGAGGTGTGTGTATGCGCTTACCTGCAGAGTATGCCCAGCAGAGAGTTGGCGTCAACTGGCATCAGCGTGATTCGACTACTCCGACAAGCAAAGGTCGGTGCTTTGAATTTTGGGAAGGTCAAATTCTCAGGAAAAAACACTGTCGGCTGACTTAGGAAATATTGTTTCCTTCTTTTGCTTGACAGTGTCACAATGCCGAGCAGCTGTACGTGTGGCTCCTCCACTTCATTGCCAACAACTACCTGATCTTCAGTCACAAACCTGACTTCCTGGAGCTCTCAGGTCAGCGTGCATTGCTTGGGAACAGTGTCAATTGTTGTACAGTACACAAAGTGCAATTTCTGCAGAAATTGCGTGGGAATGTTGAAAAGCTGAATGCTAAGGTTTGATAGTCAGTTGAACCATCAAATGTACTAAAATGTGGTGCAAGCGGGGTTTGAACCCAGGTTCTCCGTGGTGGGAGGCAATTGCTCGAACACCAAGCTAACTCTACTTGTTCAAATCCATAGCTAATGGTGTATTTATTTTGAAAAGTGTCATCTGATGCTGAAAGCTAACATGCATTTAATTATTTCCTGATATGACAGTCAGTTGGTATATATGTATATCACTTAGCATAATGGTCATGGATATAGTTGCAATGTACAATCAGAGGTGGGTTTCGAACCTGCGACCTCCTGGTTACTGGACAACGCACTTTATCAACTACAGCAGTATCAGACAGGTGGTAATGATACGTTGATTGTACGGAAGTGGAAGTGGGACCTAGAAAAAGTTCAATGTCCATGCCATTGAAAATGAATGGGGAAAAGTTGATATTTAACGTTAAATTGTGCCAATACTGTAAGTAAAGTGAAATCAGACGATATATACCCCAGGAGACTTTGAAATGTGAACTGTGTAAATCGAAAGTATCATGTGGGAATTGTTGCGCGACAAAAAAGTGTGGAGAATAAAAATCACAATAACATATGTGGGATATAACACAGTTAGTAATATTTTTTTTATTTCTATACGCTTTTTAAGTGTTATAAAAAATGCAGTTATAAAATTAAAAGCCACCTATAGCTTACTTTATATACAGTACATGTATTATGTAGTATTGCAAGTAGAATAATAAGCACCCCTTGGCCAGTCAGAAGTTCTGATGAAGGCTAATTAAAAGGCTGGTTCATAAAAAGAAAGTCAAACGACACTCTAGACCCTGTGGTATATTTTATTATCATCCCTTATACACACAAGGCTCATTTTAGTCTTTGGACGGGCACTGAAGGGCACAAGAGAGGTTGTGATACAGCAACATGGACGTGAGATTGGATACAGTAAAGTGTGTGTGTGTTTCAGAGGAGGAGCGCGAACAGGTGGAGAGGCTGCGCTGGCCGTCCAGAGGATATCTGCAGGAGCTCAGCGAGTACCAGCAGCAGCGACGCAAATTACGCAAGTCTCGCTGCATGGTCATGTGACGTCACCTGGAAGCAGAGAAAGACCAATCAACATGAACACATTTGCGTCCCTTTACCAGGAGGAAAGTGTCAGGAACCAGCGGGGTTGCAAAAAGGGTGGCAAGTTAAACTGGGGAATACTCCAAATTGGAATTAACTTGAAATTGATATAATTGGGCCATTTTTATTCACTTGACTCACTCAAGTGGCAGCCTAAAAAAATGAAACATTGTTAGTTTATCATCATAAATCCCTATGAAAGGTTTCCAACTTTGAAATTTGGCACCATTTTGCAATCCTATTAACCACTACGACATTATGGCCAACAAAAACAACTGATCACTAAACACCAGTATGGATATAAAACGACTGCCCCGTGGGAGATTCTATTCCAGGTCGGTGGAAACTGTGACATTTGAATGGCTTCATCACATGGACAACCAACCATCAGGATGATCGTGTGGTTTCTTTCTTTTTCTACTTGACACCTGCCCTGTCAGGACGTGTAGCTCCCATGTAGTGGACACAATTAAAACATTTGCATATCATGCCTCTTTCAGTGATAGAGCATCAACCCGTCAAGTGGCTCCATTTGAATTTTATTCAACAGGAAACTGTGGAAGACGAGGTAATAAAATCTATCAATAAGGCAACCGTCACTCTCATAACATAACAGATGGCACAACCATGTTGTATGACCATTTATTGTGCTCATATTCATTGATTTCCAATCTATATTAGTAGGAACAGATTTGATTATTACATGACATTGCATTGATTCAACTCGTAGTTTGTGTCAGACGCCGACATTTCAAATTGGCTGAGAATGAAATACCCATAAACTATTCAACAGCGGCGTGCTGCATACACCAAAACCATAGTAAATCCATAGTAATAGACGGGCAATAACTTTTGTCACACTTGCATGATCAGGAGTGTTAAGATTTCGGAGAAACGTTCACATCCATCAATATGTTGGAACATTCAAAACCACAATGCCTCTGGTTAGATACAGAATTTATTGTATCATTTTCTATTTGGAATGGGTTTCACTTCAATTATGATTATTTGGTGCTGCAATTATTTTTCTAATATATAGACTTTTTTTTATATTCCAACTATGTTTTTTTTGTTCAACTGTACTGTATCACTGATGATTTTCATAAAAGCTTTAATTAACATTCTTGATCAAACATAAATATTTTCTGTGCATTTAAACAGACAACTAAGCCGACTGTATCAGCAGTAAGTAAATGGTGAGCATGCATGACTGACGAGCAAAAAAATTGTTGCTAACGTTATGCTATGCCGCAAACGTTCATTAGAGGCAATTATATATTAGAAGTGCCCAACAATTGGTTGGCGACCAGTCCAGGGTCACCTGGGATAGGCGCCATTAATAACCGTGCCAATGCATTTTCTAGACCCTTTGGTGATAGCTCGCCCCCGACTGGTGTGGAGGACAACTTTTTAGTCATCTTGAAGTCAACACGCAGTTGATCTGTTGTGTGTCTAGGAAGAAAAATATCAATGCCAAATATATTTTCGGGGGGGGGCAAAAAAGCAACCTCGAGCTGTCCGCGCTGTACTTAACCTTCTGACTTGAAATAAATGTTTTTGAATCAACATACCACTCCGACACCAAACAGCATCCATTCTGACCGGTTGAGCTGATTAAAGTCATGAACAGAAGGCGAGGCTTTTATACGAAAGTGGCCACAGCATTACGATACAATCTTCATCCAATACAAGAGCTGTAGAAAAAAACTATGTCTGCACAAAGATGATGCTGAGTAAAACAGTCAAGAGATATTAATTTGAAAATAATTGATTGCATTTGTAGTATAATGTGAGTTGATTCTGATGTTGGTAGGTAAGAAATTAGGTAACTATAACGTTACAATTGGCTATAATATAATGCAGTTGCTCACCACTGAAAACTACCTATCAATAATAAAGTAGAGTAAACTCAATACCGTTTATCAAGCTTTTTTTTTTTGATGGAGCCCTTGTGTTGGCTGCTATTCAACTGTATACTTAATTTGTGGCTGCTGACTGGTCTGCCTTGTTATCAAGAGAAATACTAGCATAACCTAAATTGCATTTTCTCTTTGCTGTGTCTCTTGTCATGCATATTTAACGAAGCAACGTCTCCCCAGACACCGCGTTGCGGCTACTCGGACAACAACAAGCTTGATTCACATCAAGTATGACTTGCATTGTGAACACGAAGCACAGACCGATATTTTACTAATTTGTTTAAAATGTATGTAAATGATCATCTGTAAACACAGAACAGAGCCTGTCATGCAGTCATCACTGTATGTTTTGCATTTCTTTCAGCCGCTTATAAAGTCTGTTCAACTCTTTTACTACCTGATAGTTTAGTGTGGGTCACTGTAGAGCCCCAATGGACTGCAGCATTCCCTCCAGTTTGCCACTTTTGTGCAGCGCCGCCACGTCACTGCCGCCGCCGACACATTCCTCTCCAATGAACACCCGTGGAACCTAAATTCCAAAGAAGAGAATGAATGAGACCATTTGCAAACTTAAAAAAAAAAGGGTTAGGGTTAGGGTTATGTAAAATTGCTTTTAATTTTTTTTGCAAAATGCCAAAAAATAAATAAATCGAGTCACTTCCTTTTGAATCTTTGACACTTCTAAGATTACTTCCTGTATTGCATTTAGTTTTGTTTCACAATCTTCATTTAGCTTTCATAGAATGCCCTTTGAGCATTTGTTCGATTTCTGTGATATCCAACTTTATGTCCATGTACTAGTGAACTCTTTGTCCTCACTAGTATTACTTGGCAATCTAGTAGGACAACTACATATTACTAATCAGGCAAGACTGCACACTCATTGTTGTCTACACTAGTACAGATACTACTAATGAAGCCCTAACATGTTAACTATTAGAATTTTAATAGTACCAGTCACACACAGCTGACAATTATTGCAGTTTTGCATCACTGGTTGTCCTAGTCTATTAGTAGTGAGGGTAAAGCTGGCGTGTACTAGTAGCGAGTACCTTCAGACACACTTTTATAAATACCATTAGGAAGTAAAAGCGGTTTTTTTTTCAATAGTTTATATAGACTATAATGCTTTTCTGTAATAAAATAAACCAAAGTGAGTTAGTAAACCACTGATGCTGCACTGATAATGACCACGGGCGTGTGACTCATGATGACGTAAACCATATATTTATAGTGTTTTTGTTTTACGACAGTAAAATTCAAATACGACATTTATTTTTACTGCATTTATT
The DNA here is from genome assembly GCF_051991255.1 of Vanacampus margaritifer. Lineage (NCBI taxonomy): Eukaryota > Metazoa > Chordata > Actinopteri > Syngnathiformes > Syngnathidae > Vanacampus > Vanacampus margaritifer. The sequence continues at coordinate 21,402,794 of NC_135439.1, read as the reverse complement.
ATACTGTATATTTTTTAAATGCTATTTTGATGAATGTGGTCAGCCAGAGTCCAAAAACAGCATATAAGTCATAGGATGAGTGGAACACAATAATCATGATTTGTGTTCGCAGTAGGACTTTTACCGAATCGTAAATCGATGATTGCCTTTCGCTCGAAACGCTGCGTCACGTCGAGCGTGCGCATAGCTTACTAACGGCAAATGCATCATGCATGTGTCATATTTCCAATAATGCTCCAACTCCAAGTAAACGTCTGGCGTTAATTGTGTCCTGCTATGAACTTTCACTTTCATTCAGCCGCCTACTAATTATCAGGTTGTCTGTACAGACAATAACCCAAGACTCACGGTGCGGGCGCCGGTGAGTTCCAGGAAGTAGTCCTGCATGCTGCCCATATCTTGACGTGCGCTGATGTCAACACACTCCAGATGTCCCGGCTTGAATTTGTACTTCGACAAAATCTCTTCTGCCGTGACACAGTACGAGCACGTGGGTTTAATGAACAAGACCACTTTATCGCCTTTGATTTTAGCCTGGACGAATTGCTGCGCCATCTTGAGTTTGAGGTGCAAGACAAACGGGGAGGAGCGGCGGAGGAGGGACTCAGCGTTGGCTGGGGTTGGCTTAGCAAAATTGGTGTTTAGTGTACTTCAATGTAACGAGTCGACGTTCAAATATGGGTCGTGTGGTGCGTCGTATGGTACTGCTGACTCTGCTAAGAGATGACGTGGTCATAAAAAGTGCATTAGAGTAAGGTGGATATAGGGATCCATCATCAATCCTTGATGTAAGAAAAACCGCGAGTAAACCGACCGTGAATAGCGAAAATCTTAATATAATACTGACGTCCATTGAAATGCATCGGAGGGTGGGGGTGTGGGGATAAGAACAGGTTCCACATTTTATCTTTTTTTTTTTAGAGGAACATTTTATTATTAATTTTTTTAAAGGGACAAAATAAGTATAGTCATAATGCAGCAATTTTGGTCCAATTGAAGCGGTGTAAGCGTTTGTGCGTAAGACTTCACTGCACGTTGAAAGGGAAGTCAACAAAAAAAGTTTATTTAATAATGCCCTATGCAGTCCCACTAGTGACTAGTCTAAACACGGCGTTCGTGAAACAACAGAACGCACAAGATTCAACAAAGCTCAGATTCAATCAAACTTTAAGATATTTAAAGCCACAATAGTTTTCACTCTCCCACTGAGCACGATTACATGATTAATGCGATAATCTTTTTAGTACAATGTATACATGACGGTGTGCAGAAGGTGATGGGGACAGTAACCTCGTCCCCGACATCTTTTGAGGACTTCATAGTTTAGTGCTACCGTTGTTTGTACTGTGCATCTGCTAAAAAAAAAAAAAAATCAATCGACGCTCCAGAGTCCCTCTTTCTCCCGTGCAAACTGAACCAGTCCGTAAATTGCGCTGTAATTGCAATCTGACCATATACTACTGGTGCTACGCTTTTATTCAAACATAAAAGGATTGACTGGTCAAAACGCTTCCATCTCTATCCCCCATCTACCTTTTTTTTTTTTTTAGTTAGGTTGCATGTTTTCTTTTTATCCTTGATTCGCATTTTTATTCCGTTTCATTAATAGGTTAGGCTGTGACTGATATATGTGTGTGTGTTTACTAAATAAATTTGTCTAGAAATTCAATTTCTGCCAAATCATTTGTGTTTACTGAGTGGCTTAGCAATTCTCTTATGAAAGCAAAGAACTCCATGATTAACTAAAGTAGCAACATCAGATTATGAATACTTGATAATAGGATTTTTATAGTTTATTTTGCTCCTACAAACAAGCAAAGTCAACGTGGTGCCCCAGAGGTTGCTGAGGAAATAACACCTCCCCTCAGTACCGTCTAAATTTCTCATAAACCATTACGGCAACCCAAATAATCGCTACACAACCACTGTGTGCAATGTGTGTTTGGTGTAGCGTGCAGGGTTGGGAGGGTTACTTTTAAAATGTAATCCATTACAGTTACAAGTTACCTGCTAAAAAAATGAGTTAGTGACGTAATCCAAGTACAATAATATAAGTCAGTGGTCCCCAACCTTTTTTTCACCACGGACCGGTTCATACATGTCCACAACTTTGGCGGACCGGCAACCCAGTGGGTTGGGTGGGGGTGTGTGGATGCTTGGCTGTTCGTCAGCTGATTAATAAAAGGCTACGACAACAAACGCAAGTCCACTACCATAACAAGGGTAACAAAACGCGACGGAGATAATTAGCATCTTGACATGTGTCAAGAGTCCGTCGTAAGCAGAGAGAATCTGGTCACTTTTCAAAATAAAATATTTTTAAGCCTCGGCTAATCAATTAACCGGAAGTACAGTACGGTTTTTTTATTCTTTCAACTGTGCGGCCTGGTCCAAAGGTGCCCACGGCCCGGTACAGGTCCACGGCCCGGTGGTTGGGGACCACTGATATAAGTTATGTAACTGGATTACTCCAATATTGAGTATGCTCATGAAGACAAAATAAATATCACCACAATATATATTCTATACAATGTGCCCCTGCTATTTGCGGGTGATAGTGACCTACAAATAGCAAAATCCTTGTGTAATTAAAAAGCAGTAGGCTATTGATTGATGGATTGAAGGCCTTATGCTGTTTTCGAACTGTCACTGAAATCAACCACACCTCACAGATAGATAGAGTCATACAATGAGGATGATGATGTGCGACATCAACTGCAAAATGAACGTTTATCCTAGTCACAAGTTTAGCTGTGTATAAGTCATGTATGATGTTTAAATAGTGAATTGGTGAGAGGAAGATTTGTTTGGAAGGTGTAACTCACATTATGGTTGTAGGCTATAGCGGGCTAGCTAGCAAGAAGCTACAGCGCGTAGCATGCCACTGGACTCTCAGCTCAAACTTTCGCTCCGAGTAAATTTCAATACCAGTCGCCTTTTCCTCCTCCCGTCCGTGAAGCTTTTTCAAACTGCCCGCGTGTGGCGGACACGAATAGTTCGTTTGTTCGTACCTCCCCGACATGTAGCAACGGTCCCTGTCACGCACTCACTCTCTCGCACTCTCTCTCTCATTGTAGAAATTGTAATCCCTCAAAGTAATCCCCATTTTTAATAAATGTACCTGTAATCTGATTACATGTTTTTTCCTGTAATTGTAATGGAATACAGTAAAAAAAAAAAATGCAATCTGATTACATAACGGCAGTACATGTATTCCGTTACTCCCCAAGCCCGGTAGCGTGTCTACTAAAACGTCACTTTTGGTAGTCCTAGCGGTGAGTAAAGCAACTACACCCACAAAGAAGAGGAAGAAAGGAGAATAAAAGGAAGCGTGTTTTATGATTTTCAGGAAGGAGTTGAGATAGTTGGATGGTCAGGAGGTGCTTCCAGATGACTGGACAACTACAGCAAATGTGATCAGGGAGACAGGTAGGACAGTTCTTGGTGTGTCATATGGAAGGAAAGGAGATAAGAAGACTTGGTGGTGGAATGAGAAGGTGAGAACTGGAGCCAGATAAAGAGGTTTCGCTAAGAAGTGGGACACTGAGGACTGGAGAAAATAGACAGCAGTACAGGGAAATGCGGCGTAAGGTGAAAGTAGAAGTGGCAAATGCCAAACAAGGGGCTTACGATGACTTGTATGCTAGGTTGATAGTAAGGAGGGAGAGACTGAGCAGTAGAATTTCTGACTGGGTTGTTCAACAGGATTTTAGATAGTGAGAAGTGTGCTGGTGCCCATTTTTAAGAACAAGGGAGACGTGCAGAGTTGTTGCAACTACAGAGGAATAAAGCTGATTAGCCACACAATGAAGCTATGGGAAAGAGTAGTTGAAGCTAGACTGAAGGCAGAGGTGAACATTTGTGAGCAGCAATATGGTTTCATTTGGGAGTGACCAGGATAGATAGAATCAGGAATGAGTACATCAGAGGGACAGCACATGTTAGAGGCTTTGGAGATCAAGTCAGAGAGGCCAGACTGAGATGGTTTGGACATGTCCAGAGGAGAGGTAGTCCGTATATTGGCAGAAGGATGCAGAGTTTCCAAATGCCAGGCAGGAAGTCTAGAGGAAGACCAAAGAGGAGGTTTATGGATGTAGTTTAAGAGGATATGAATGTAGTTGGTGTGAGAGCAGAGGATGCAGAGGACAGGCTTAGATGGAGGCAACGGATTCGCTGTGGCGACCCCTCAAGGGAAAAGCCGAAAGGAAAAGAAGAAGACCCAAAGGCTCAAACTTCACTAAGATTGGAAACGATCAGAAGGTGCCATTAGATTTTAGTCGAACTACAGTTCACAACTTGCTGGAAATGACGTATATGTATTACAAAACAAATTAACTAAATGTGAACAATATGAAATCTTTGAATTCTTTAAGCAGCAAATTGTATGCGTTTTGAGCCATCTCAAGTGGCAGCCATTTTGCCACTTGCTGTCGACTGAAAATAACATCCCAGTTGCTCAGGTAACGACCAATCATAACTCATCTTGCAAATCACATGACCAAACTCATAAAACACGTGAGCCGTGTTTGGTCATTACCTGAGCAACGGGAAGCCATTTTGAGTTAAGTTTCAGCAAGTGGCAAAATGTCCGCTTCAAGAAATTGGGGGTGGGGGGCAGGTGGATTTTGCTGCTTAATTCATATTCCACAAACGCAATATTAATCAGAATGACATGTTTAGACTAATGGGGGTGCATACAACATATTGACAAGAAAATTAAGACATTTACTGTAAATATTAGTATGGAAAACATTTGTAGGCCATAAATGTAAGCGTACATACGGTAACAGTTGTGCCGTGTCGTGACATTATGCCACCAAGCTGATATTGTGCCGTTTGCAACCTCAAAATGTATGTCGGGACAAACACATGCAGTCTGTTTGGATTTAGTACATTCCTGACTATGCAATCATTATGCTTTCCTGTATGATCATCATTACAAGAAGCAAATAAATACAGCATTTTTGGGAGGGAAATGGTCACTATGGCAATGCTTTTATTGAGCATGCTAATGAATATTTGATGTAATATACAGTTTGGTATTATACACCAATAACACTAAGCATTTTATAAACACTCACAGGGAACAGGTCCATGTTCAATTTACAGTACACAATGGAAGACACAATTCCTTTAGGTGAAACCAAGTGGATTTTATTGAAATGTCTTGTACATTTTCAGTTGGGCAGGATCAAATTTCATCCAAAATTCACTTGATTTTTTATTATTATTATTTTTTAACCATGGCAGAACACTGCCAGTGCTTGTTAATCTTGTTTCATTTAAGACTTTTAATGAATACCTCCTCAAACAAGAGGTCACGAGAACATTCCAAGCTTCATTTTTTTGTTATTTATTTATTTTAATGAAAGCATCTCTTTGGTTGCTGGGGCGCCATAGGTGCAACACGTACACAATATAAACGTTTTTGCCTTCTGCATAGTTTCAGGTGGACCCAGCACAATGAACAGGGAAATAAAAGTGATGTAGATTCTAAGGGCCTATGACTGGCAGGCACCCTAGAAAACTTTTTTGCAGCGTGAACTGGTGTGGACCAATGAATGGGAGGTTTTTTTTCTTGGGGGGCTCATTTACCAATCAGAAAGTCCTAGCCGATATAAGTGTATCAGAAAAATATTTAATTATCAAGATTGAACACAGGTTTTGTAAACGTTTCCCTTGTTAAAGACTCAAAAATATATTTGGATAGAATGCTTTCATTGAATAACCCCTATTAAGGATCAATGGTGGGCAGAACTCAAAATGATCAAAATACATTTGACCTGATAAGACATGTTTGTTGTGTGGTGGATGGGCTTGGTGAAGAATCACATCCACACATCAGAAGAGGCAAGTCAGAACCGACAAACGTCTCATTTGTTACTCCAGCCAGGTTGATCCCAAGTGCTCTGGCTGGTCAAACAATAGCAGCTTTTTTTTTCATATGATTTTCAGTTTTCAAGTTATTTTTTTCTCCATTTTCTTTCTTTCCCCTCTCAATCACACACAATCATCCAGACTCACACTCATGCAGTTTGTAACCTTCCAGTCTTCACATCCCTTCTTGTTCTGCTTCTGACACACACGCACATACATACACACATATGAAGCCTTTTGCCAGGCATCTGTAGTTCTTCAGTATAGACAATGCACCAAAAGGGTGACCCTACACCAACATTGAGTGTAAACTTCTTAAGGCACCCATAATACACCACAGACAACATTGGTGCAGGGGGAAGACCGCCCACAAGGAGGTCTTTACCTTTAGTTCCCTCTCAACACCCCGCATGGCCATTCCAACAGTTCATCCAATCCATTTACACATCAGTTCACTAATTTCTCCATTTCGCATCCTTGCTGTTCTCGCGCTCGGCCCTGCGCCACATGGCCTCCAACAGTGCGAGAAGTCAGCAGTGAGGCAAGAGAGACATTTTTGCCAAGAGATGATATCTGGATCTTATGTGCAAAATGGCTTCACAATGTCAAAACATATAAGGCCTATCTATTACTTGTTTTGTTTTTTGCATTGTTTACCAAACGTTAAATCTTCTAAGGACTCTTTTGCACTACAAGTCCCAAAATAAATAGATCTTCTTTTTCTTAAATACAAGTCAATAGTTTCTTTTAAGCTCAAAAATATTTCTAATTGCTGCAAGATAAAGTCTTTCAAAAGGAAAGAAGAGATGAAAAGTCCCCCAAAACACGTGCTCTTCATGTAGCCCACACTTGTGAGAAACCCCCCCACACACACAGGGCCTTTAAGAGAGAAAAGCGGACCAAATAAATGGGAGCCAAAACTGAGGAGGGAAAGTAAGTCGACGGGGAACTCAACATGGAATCAAAGCTTGGAAAAGGAAGGAATGAAAGAAGGAAAGCGGGGAAAAAGGCAAAAAAGGAACCAAACCGTGGGGGTGTGAATAAATAAGAGCCAGTTGGACCCGCCCCCATTCTGGTTGGACCCTCCTTTCGCAATACTGATCAGTGATGTGGCGAGAGGACTCTCAGCACCAAGTCTGGGCTTGGCGCTGGTCAAAATCTGCAATCAGTCGCTTGATGTGCGCCAGCTTGTTATGCAGGTACTCGCAGCGCTGTTTGTCCACGTGGTAGTTTGGGCTGTGCTGGAATCACAACAGGCACAGAATGTCAGAGCATAACCAGTGCAGGGGTAAGCAAGGGCAACAGGTCATGATGAAATATTACATATTAGTGGCTTAAAGGGCAACTGCAGAGAAGACTTAAAATTAACGCTTTTGGGGGAGGCCTGGTTTTGTACAGTTTTATCAGTTCAAATAAAGGCTACTTTGTATTTCACGTGCACAACGTACAGTATAGTCAACATTCTCAAAATCGGACAAATTTGTGCTTCTTGCCACAAAAAGACACTTTCTCCCTCAGACAGCTTGCGAAGATTTTATACAGTTTTAATTTGATGTTGTACTGTAAGCTTTGTGTAGCAGGTGATGTTTTTGCTAGCATTACTTTCCCCAAATTTACTGTGATTAAAAAAAATAGCAGACATGGTTACATGAAAACAAAATTCAAATGAAAAGGATCACTGGTAAGAATAATTATATTTTTTCTGTCCTTCTTACATTTCACATTCAATTGCAACTTTTAACCTCCCTCTTTAAAGTGGAAGTCAAACTTGACAATAATATGTTATATGTGACCTCACTTTTCTAAACATAACATTCTGATTAATATTATATTTGTGGAATATGAGTTATGAAGCAAAATCCAGACGTTTTTATCTATGTCAGGGGGCGGCCATTTTGCCACTCGCTGTCGACTGAAATGACATCAATGTTGTTCAGGGATCAGGCAACGACCAATCACAGCTCACCTGTTTTCTGAAGCTGTGCTGTGATTGGTTGTTACCTGAGCCCTGAACAACATTGATGTCATTTTCAGTCGGCAGCAACCCAACCCAATAGCCGCCTTTTGATAATGATAAAAATAGCTGGATTTTGCTGTTTAACTCATATTCCACTAATGCAATATACCAGAATACCATATTTAGACTAGTGGGGCTGCACAGAACATTATTGTCAAAAAATTGTGTTTGCGTTCAAATATATCTACATACATACATAAATTACAGTACATAAGTCAATGATAAATAATATAATAAATCCAATTTATATAATTTACACCTGTTCTGCTGATCACTTTTACATTTTTTCAGTCACTTTGGTACATTTCTCAGATCAGATTTGAATTTCTCAAAACTATTTATTCAATTTCCACATTACTGTCATCTGTGCACATAAAAATAATCAGGTTCTCATTTCTTGCCACATCCATGCAAATAATCACATACAATTCTCTGCTGTTGTTGATTAAATTGCTTATATTGATGAACATTTATTATAAACACAAAAATTTAGCATGAGTTCATCATATATATTTTGAACAAGTTGTAATATGTTAGATGAACCAGGTTTGTGAAATAGTTTGTCACAAGTACACCACTGTATAAACTCTAAATCTTGTCAAAGATTGGTAAAGGCTTCCGTACCTTTCAAATTGCACATAAGCATCCATATGCATGTGAGTGTCAGTTATTGTATGGGCGTATAGTACAAGCAAATACTGGTATTATTTTTTTTCTTTCCCCTTGAGCAGAAAAAAAGGAGGTGTCTATGAAGGGTGAGGTGCTTATTACAACAACACCATTGAAAAAAAGGGAGGTCACTATTCTATTGAGGAAATGCAATACGTATGTTTCAAAGAGCAATGTCACAATGTGGCTGCTTACTTGCTTCATCTTTTTGTACTCTTTCAAGACTTCTTCTTGCACTTTCTATAACATAAAATAAAAACACTCATAAGAACTCATGTGAACCAGCTGCGATCTTCTGCTTATATCAACCAGTAGTGTGTCACAAAAATGACAAGGAAAAAAAGAAAAAAGGATGACCTGATACTCTTTGGTGCCCGGTGCCAGCTTGCGGCACTTGGAATCCAGCTGTGTGAAGCGTCGCGTGATCTTCTCCACGCGTGCGTGCAACCGGCGGTACTCGTCGTACTCGGCATTGAAGTCGTCCTTGTAGCGCTGCCTCTGGTCCGTGGACACCAGTGCTGTGTACTTTCTAGAAAGCCAAAAAGGATGTCAGAGTTTCCATGTTTAACTCAGTGATGCAATGGATTTGAATTACAGGTGTAAAACAGGAAGTAAATGTGACATGGCAAGATTCACCACAATGTAAAAATTAAGTCAAATTTGTGCAGACTGAAAACTCAAGACAGCTCTAACTTGCACTTTGTCATAAGTTAATTTGTTTAATACTTGACACACCTGCCGCACTAAAACATGCACCCTGCTTTCATGTGAATGGGCCATTTTGAAAGTAAAGTTTCTCAGGGCAACTTACATTTCATAGTCGGGGGCCTCGATTGTGGATGAGAAAACAGATTGGCCTCGATTCTTCTCTTTTTCTGGGTAGTCTGAAAGAGAAGTGCATTACTTAATGGTAGGCAATCTTTTCAACCACGTACCTTTAATTAATAAAATTACTTTATTTAAATTTAATCAATTATTATTAATTAAAGTAAATACAATTAATTAAATGACATGTGGCCAATTATCATAATTTACACAATGATCAGCCAACCTAATGAAGTACTATAAAAGCAAATTGAGTTTTATTGATCGTAACAGGTTTTTTTTTTTTTTTAGATTTGTGCAATTAAACACTTTAGACTTGGGTGTTGGCTAACCATTCGAATGCTTTTAATTTTCAAACCCAGGTGCCACTGCTCTTCTTTTCCATACTGGCGCGATCATGCCGAGATCTACAGCTCAAACTGAACCTGGGTTGAACTCAAGCTGCTCTCTTATGAGGATTGACATATTTATATTTCATTAAATTCACTTCAGAGGTTTGGATTTAGGAGGCTGTGAAAAGTCCCGTTTTATTGTGTGGATGCCATTTATATAATACAAGGTTGTTAAGGACAAAATATTAGGGATATCTTGACTAAAAACATTTAGCATTAAAAATAAACAGTTCTCTCATCCCAGGGTTGGAAATGAAACCTTTTTAGACCCTTATGCTAACATGCATGTTTTTGGAATCTGGCAGGAAACGAGTACCCAGAAGAAAAAAAGGAGGGGGGGGGGGTGGTGGAACACGCACGCGGCAACTCGAGAATATTGAACGCCACACGGGAAGGCCAGAGCTTACAGTATACAATTCAATGACCTCTGAACTGTGAGTGTTAGTTGTCCAATAATGGATCAGTCAATGCTCAATAGTTTGAACACTTTTTAGACAGTGAAATACAGTTAAGTTGTACACAAACTTCAGGTTTTGACCTGGAGTTTATGGCTGTTCATAATTTAGCTTTTTGTGTTGTTTTACTGCCACAGGCTTGGCTTTGAGAGTTTTTTTTTTTTTTTAATTACCGGTACATAGTGTTCATGTTAGATACTGGCACAAATCTTGTGTTATTCTGTTATCATATTCTGAGAGAGCATTGAGCCACAAGTCTGAATTTTGATCTTGTTTCCAGTGAATTATTAAAGATGATGTTTTGGTTAAAAAATGGGGAGTGGCACATGCACAGGAAAAAACGCTAACAGATGAACATTTGAGGTATGGAACAAGGTTATTTTAGTTAACAAAAACTAATGAAATAAACAAAAATTTCAAAAACATTTTCGTTAATGAAAAAAAAAAACAAAAAAAACAAGGACATATGAAAGTGTGTCACACAGAGGTAACGTCATCTAGCAGCAGCCAATAGAAAAGCACCTTTAGATAACGTCGCTCCTTGGCGACAATTTTGCGTGCTTGAATTTTAGCTTCAATGGCTCAGTTTGCTGCTTTTTCCTTTAACCTCAGCCAAAATGCAACACAAGATAAGTGTTATTTTTTTATTTTACCATGGTGTTTATTAGATATAGCTCACAAGTAAAGTAATATATATATATTTTTTTTTTACAAAAACTAATACTGAAACAAACTAAAAGTAAGCATTTTTTCAAATACCGGGAAGGCGGTGACTAAAACTAATAAAAACTAACAGAATCGCACTGAAAACTAGTTATTTAAAACTAACTGAATACAAATAAATAAATAAATAAATAAATAAATAAGAAGAAAATAAAAACTAAAATGAAAATTGCAAAACTATAATAACCCTGGTATGGACTTTAAAATATGCAACGGACAGACGTAAGCCTTCTAGAAGGTAATCACTCAAAACTCACCTTGATATGTGTGAGGATTCTTGTCCGTAACTTCTCTTCTTTCTTTTTTCGATTTTGGACTCTCCTTTGCCTGCTCGACTATGCTAGGAGAACTGTTGCTGCCCCTTTCTGTCCGTTTCCCTTTGTCTCGCTGGCGATCCTTGTCTTTGTGCTTTTTGGACTTCTTCTTGAACTTCATGTTGTCACTGGTAGACAAGGTAGGGCTGCTAATCACAGTGGAGGTAACAGTGAGCGAGGCGCAGGGTGGAGGGCTCGGTGATGTCGCCGGGATCGGGGCCTGATAATGCTGCAGCAAAGCTTTTTCAGATGACAAGGGACTTGGCGAAGGGTCCCTGCAGGAGGAACTCTGGTCCAAAGGCAGGTCCTGGGTGCCGCAGCCATCCGGTGTGCTGGGGGAGTTGGAGGTGGAGGCTGGGCTAGGCTGCTGGTGAGAGGGAACGGGGAGGTGGCTGGGAGGGCCCAAGATGACATTGGAGGGCAGAGAAGAGCATTTAGCACCCGGGCTTCCGTCATCCTCACGGCGGGCTGAGGATGACGAGGATAAAGATGTGGCTGGCCCACGATTGCTGAGGTGAGAGATACGGGCTTTCTTTGGCGCCAAAGGATCTATAAAGTCAAAATCTGGCTGGCGTTTCTGCAAAGGGGAAACATATTTTGAAGAAGGTTGGAAGTGTGCGTGCGTGAGAGTGATTGTAGAGAAAAATACCCGTGGGGATGAAGGTAAACTGTCTTTGGGAGAGCTGTTTGAAGAAAGCGCCTCAGTAGGAAGACCAAGTTTGCTGTTGAAGAAGGAAAAGATGACAGAGAAATAATATTGGCTGTGTTACACAAAAAAACTAAACAAAAAAATATATAAAGACGCACACTAACTTACATCATAAACTTGAATTAACATCAGTAACGAGAACTGGGCAATATAAATCATTTAATTCCAGGCTTCTGGATTGCAATTAGCATAAAAAGCTGAGACCCTTTCAAACTGGCAGTCTAGATTGGATGTTTATACGTTATACAAGTGAAATGGTGAAACAGAAATTACCGAGTCAGGATACGCTCCACCTGGGTCTTCTCATCTTCAGAGTAGCCAGGCCAGTCCCTCTGGACGTCACGGTAAACAAAGTCCTTCAGTGAATATGTGTTGTCTTTGGGGTTAAGGTTTGCCACCTGTTTTCAAAAGAAGTTTTAAGTTTAGCTATGACTGCATGAAAGCGGCAAGAAACTGAACATATCCTGTGGTGGACGCACATCTGCGCATGCAAATGGTGTTCAGCAAAGAGACGTTCAAAACCCATGACACATTACGACACCTGTTGCAGGGTGGTCCCCAAGGAGTTCCGGTCCTTCTGGTTGATGCCGTCCCGCTGCAAACGAGCAAGTACTTCCAGCTTCTTGTAGGACCTTAGCGCCAACAGGTGAACGATACGGTCCCGAAACGGCCGCTGAGAAACGGGGTTGTTGGAGAGGCACTTGCGGATTGTATTGGCTGGGTTGATGGGTGTTGATCGTTTGCGCTCTGGGACAACCTCCGGTGTTGACAGTGCTGGTTTACGGACATGTACTTGCTTTCCTGGGGAAAGAGAGTTTATTATTAACCACATAGGGGGACATTCGCAAGCTGCTCTAGATGCCATGAGATTAGTTGTGTATGACTTACTGAAACCAGCAAATGTATCAACTTCTATCAAGCCGAAAGCCTGTAATTAAGTACAGATAGCTAAATCTTGTGTAAATTAGAGGTCAATGACTTCAGAAATTACACTCCAAAATAAACTGCAGTGGCTTGTTTTAGAAAAGTAATTGGAATAGAAAGGTCTAGGAGATGTTGCTGAGCCTGCTAATACCGACTGGTGCTTAGGCATTATGAAATTCTAAAGCTCTTGAGATTAAGACTAGTAAAAGGGAATACTCCCCCTCTTCCTCCATGTCAAAAAGCAGAGACTGAGAAAACTAAGTGGTAAGATTTAGTTTTAAAAAATAAAATAAAACAAAGAATAGTTTGTTGCCTTAAGCTGTAGCCACCATTTAATTAAGAGGTTTAATGCTCCACTTTAATTTTCAATTGGATGCCCATTCTACAAACAAGCAGCTTCTAACAAGCTTTCCCCCCTTTTTTAACTACCCCTTTTGTCAGAGTTTCCTCACATTCCCCATTTTCCATCTTGCCTTGTTAATGCAAATATCTCCCCAGAGCCCCCACAAACAAGATGGAGGAGTTTACGCTTGTTTAGTCGATTGTATGGACTTCTCTTAAATTGTGGTGCTGGTTTCTCCATCATGGAAATGAATGAGCTTCATCCTTAGTGTATATACAGTTAAACCTTGTTTTCACAGACTAATAAGGAGGGAGGGGTAATTGTCCGTTAAATTGAAAACTTTTTTAAAGTGGTAGTCAACCTTAAACATTTCTTGACAATAATAAATGTTATATGTGACTTCACTAATTTAAACATGACATTCTGATTAATATACATTTTTGGGAATATGAGTTATGAAGCAAAATCCAGCCATTTTTATCCATCTCAGGGGGCGACCATTTTGCCACTTGCTGTCGACTGAAGATGACATTACAGATTCTCAGAGCTCAGGCAACAACCAATTACAGCTCACCAGTTTTCTGAAGCTGAGCTGTGATTGGTTGTTACCTGAGACCTGTGATGTCACTTGTGATGTCATCTTCAGTCGACAGCAAGTGGCAAAATGGCCGCACCATGAGATGGATAAAAACGGCTGGATTTTGCTGCTTAACTCATATTCTACTAATGCAATATTAACCAAAATGCCGTATTTAGACTAGTGGGGCTACATAGAACATATTATTGTCAAATAATTTTTGTGGAGTTGACTTCACATTTAAATAGTGTGGTAATGATATCCAAACATCACAATACGATATCAGGGTATGACGACGCCGATATATTGTGGCAGTTTTAATATCTTTATCTCGCTTTTATATCGCTCTTTAAAAGCAATATATTACATCCCTACATTTAAATACGTCAAACTTGGGGTTGACTTCCCCTTTAAATACAATATAGTACAAAATTATTTTGTATTTTTAATGGGCCTAAAAATGCACACTACTTAACAAAATCACTTAAGTCTATAAAAAAATAAATAATAATTATTATTTAAATAAATAAATAAAATTAAAATTAAAAAGAAGAAGATTTTTTATTTATTTATGTTCATCCAAACTTTGTTGGTGCTTGGAGTGGCGGTGATAATTGCGTTGTTTCAAGGGCGAGGTTAGCACTTTAGCTTCTATTTTCCACCTGTTACGATTGGAGACACTACTAAAATCAGAACAGTATAGCATTTTCGAGACATGTACATGACGGCGCCCGAATAAACAACAGCCATTGATAAGAATAGTTAGATAAAACGCACCACTTTTGAGCTGCACGCCGTTAGCAACACTAAACTAATGCCAATGAGGGGATTGTCGCCCCTTGCCAACATGACCGCCATGCAGGCGCATCTGTTAGCCTATCCCAGTCTGTACTGTCTAATTATGTGACAACAGCAGCACAACCGACAAACAGGTGTGCCAGTCTGTCTGGTGATTGAGCCAGAACGCTAGTAAATAACAGTTGCCAAAACTGGACTTCTTTGTTCTTCCTTTAACTCAAACCACAAAAGTTAGGAAACTAAAGAAGAAATCCTGTTTACAAATGAAAACAATATTCTCACGTCCAGTTTTATATTCCAGGTCTTGTGCAGTCAAACATCACATGTATTAGTAACGCGTCATTGCTTGTGTTTCAGTCCTTGTAGATGATTAGTCATATTATCCATTGTCATAAAATATAACACAGCCAAAGAAATGTACAACCTACGTCAATCTGCGTCTTAAAGCACACCGACAACATATTCTTTCAATAATGAGATAATCATCTTGATAATGTTGCTCGACTGTTCAGAGTTAAAAAGCCCAAGACTGTAATGTCAGGAATGTGATGACAAAAAACGATGGCATTCTAACGCCTGCACAGCCAGCCAAACTCTTTAAAGGCATCCTCTAAAAACTCATGAAGACGTTGGGCCCTGTGTTTACTACGGGTGGAAACAATAATCGTTTTTTTGATGCATCAATTGTCACATTAAAAAGATTCTGAATCAATCCAGGGTTGTTAAAAATTGAAGTTTAAATAAAAAACTAAAAGCCACTGTTGCCTGCTGCATATTGCACTTTCAAGTATTAAAATACAGGTTATGCTCAGATTTATACATTTAAATATTTTTTGTGTAAATGTATTGTTATAGGAGAAGTTAGACGTTTGTTAAAGCAAATGCGGCCATTGGCACTTTTTGAAATTTGTGTTTGTAAACAAGGTTGCCGTGACACTTTAATAAAAGTCATAGTGTGAAATATAAATCCTTGCTCTTCCTTGAGTTCTTCAATTGTTTTAAAAAAGTACCAGTGTTTTACATGGACTGTAAAATGTAAGCCGATGTAGCGAATTGGAATCGAATCAAATCGTGAGGTGACCATAGATTCGCGCCCTTAGTGTTTACTAGTATTTATATAAGTATTTTTCTATTTTTTTTCTGCTCAGGATTTTCAAAAATGAGAAATGATTAAATTTTTCAATGCATCACTGATGGGAACGAGAGATACAATATAATGCCCTGAACATTTGTTGACAGTGGCTATTGTACAATTCTAGCACAACATATCCTCAGTGTCTTCTTTGATCTTGAGCGGTGAAGTTATTCTAGCTAAATGGCAGCACGAGCAAAATAATTTCTTAGGCAAGTTGTAACAACAATGGTTGAACATTATATGGAACTAGAGGTTTTAAAACAAAATGTAAAAGGGAAAAGTACACTTAGCTGAACTAACTAAAATAATTAAGCAATATGTTTTGTTGTCCAACCTGTGCTGAGTTGATTTTAAGTTACATGACTGAAGTTTATGATAGCTATAATAACTATTATTAAAGTTATTCATTCATCTTTAATGAGATAAAGAGAAAATGCGCCTAGACATGTTTTTAGAGTGGAAGGAAACCATTAATTTAAGAGCAGACCTGGTTGTTTGTAAGCTGTACATGCTTCAGACATGCAGCATTTGGCAGGTGGTGTGTCAGTGAAACATAAAATGATTCATCTACCTTTGGCCCTCATCAGTCCAACGGTTTTAATCTAGAAAAGACTGACTTAGTCAGTAGCCGTAAAAGCTTTGAATAGAGTCAGACGGGTCAGCTTCAACCTATTCAGTCCCTGGAAAAGGGGCTGGGTTTCAAACAGAGCGGACAGCAGATGACTGGCTGTAGAGTCAAACTACAAGAGCTACAGAAACCAGTCGTTTTTTAGTCCGAGTGATGAAGAATTGAAGGGCCTTGCCTCTGTACCGGCCCCCAGGTTTGATGACTTTGGTCCCACGTTCACGCGTGTCCTCCACAGCCTGGGTCATGCGCTCCCGGGTCACCTGGTAGGAGTCATTTGTAGCGCATATTGTGACCTTGTCCTGTACTGTCGCCAATAATGCCAGGTGAGAGGCCCCTGGGCTGTAGACAATGAGACATGTGTGGGAAAGGTGAACAAGCCTCTGGCATGCTGTCGTGTCGTAGGACAAGAAGAGTTCAGCCATTACCTGGAAACATACTGATGGATGCAATCAAAACTTCCCTGAGGGTTGTCTTTGCCAACATTAGACAAGTAGAAATCAAAATTGTGGGAAGCATCAGAGGAAGAATCTGTCTTGGGTATTTTAATGCGCTGAAAGAATCCACACAAATGTACTTCAGAAAGTCCAACATGAGCCAGTTATTTCTAATAGGACTTATTTTAAACAATAAATAATAATAAACTAGTATGTTTACTTAGCCTGAGAAAGGTCAATGAATAGCTGTTTGTCACTGTTCTTTGTTAATTCAATATAAATTCAGGAGTATGCTCTGACACTGGGCCAATTGTTCTGCATCATGCAAAAGCACTGTTAGCCTGTTGCGCTCGTTCGTGCGTGCCGAAGCGCATTTACAGCCGTCATCACTTTGTCATACACTCCAACATTACTGGAACTTTTGCAGTAAACAGTTATTAATAACTGGGTGGAGGATTGAATGGATAACGCCTTTGCGCACCTTTGCGTAAACAAATTGTTAAATTCACCTGTTCCAACCATGCAGCAGCCAAGGAAGTGTACCATGCTTGAACATTGCATTGAGAGCTCAAACGAAAAAATGTCCTTTCAGCGTTATGACGTGCTCCAATTCAGACGCAATTCCTGTTAGCTCTCAATATTGTATTTAAATCAGGAATGGCAAAATTCATGGATAATTGTATTTTAACTTAAAGTGTTAACTCATCGATTAATCACAAAAAAAACTAAACAAACAACAACAAAAACGCATTTATCATGTAGTAACGCATATTAATCACACTATTAATTTTGGCCGCAAATGATCCTTTAGTTTGACAGCGGATGGCTACGTTTAAAGGTAGCACAGGTTGTTTTTGAGCAGTAAACATAACTACATGCTTTATATTAAAGCATTTAATAAATGTTTGCGTATGACATTCAGGATATTTGTTCATGTCAAACTATTGGGGTGTTTTGTTCCATTTTAAATTATGCAAGTAATTAACTGATTAGAAAAAGATGAGGATGAGAGTGTGCAGTTGATCAAAAAATGTTGAAGACGTCCTCATAACATTAAATGTCGAAAGAATTAACAGAACAGGTGGTGCTCTTCAAATTTGGTGGGCAAAAAAAAGTTGATAAAAGCTTTTTTAATTAAGCGATTAATCGTGATTAATCAAAATTCTAAGATGTGATTAGTCAGATTTTTTTTTTTTAAATAATTATTTGACTGCTCTAATTTTAAGGTTAAAGAGCTTTATATACACAATACTGTTTGATTGTTTTAACACATAAAAATAGGGCAGCTGTGGAATAAGATGATATAAGGTAGTGGTGGGCTAAAAAAAAATAAAATAAAAAAAAATTGTTGAGCACTGTTAGTTTACTTTGTCAAACATTTCGGAAGTAACAGCAGTGTAGCGTCTGAATAAGCTGTTGCCTCCTGAAAGTCCACATAATATTGCTAGACCAGTCCTTCTCAAATAGCGGGGCGGGCACCCCCAGGGGGTTCCCGGCAGGAGGGTGTACTTACAACAAATTTATAGGCAAATTATACTTTTTATAGTCATGGTGAGAGGTGGCGTGGGGCGTGAATTTTTAAAAATGTTTCCTAACAAAAAATAATTGAGACAGTTTGTGCTAGACAGACGTTTGTCCAGTATGTTTGCGCACACAGGAAATACATAAAAATCTTCTGATTTTTTTTTATTTGCTTGTGGGGTCTTTGGCTAATTGTTGCTTTTCCAAACAAAAATTTGACTTTTTTTCCCCCTTTTTCTTTTTTTAAAGATCTCACATTATGAGTTTAGTGCAGATCAATAAAGATCCGAAAACTTAGTTAGGTGGTTTAGTGACAAAGAGGAATGCTGTATATCATTATCACCTTGATTAAACATTAAATTGTTTTTTATTCACCCATCCATTCTTCAAAATATACATTATAGAAAATTATTTTTTCATTAAAGTTTTTAAATGAGGGGACTATTGAATCTTATTTTTTGGTATTTGTCCCACATAACATTTGTTGCATAAATACTTCATAAATAAGCACAACCATCTTTAGTTACTGACTACTAATAGCATAGATTAGTGCTAAAACAGAAGCAGTAAGTAGCTGATTAACTTAACTAAGCAAGAGAATGAATGAATGAATGTGCCGTTTCTGGTTCTATATAGCATTACCAAATACATGGAATTTTATCTAAATACTAATAGATTCTTACCCCTTGGAGTCCCTTGAATTGTATTGTTGGCCGCAAAGAGGATACATTCTGTGAAAGTTAAGAAAAATGCAATTAAATGCAGTTCAACATCACACAACAGTAAAATACAGATGACAGCGCCTTTCCAGTCAGGTTAGTAACACAAACACAAATTTAGGAAAACCAGCAATGCATTTGACTGCAACGGGGTAAATTGAAACATCTTGATGCAGCAGCAGAGCCTTAGGGGCCTGTCGCACCAAGAAGACCATAAAACAAAACTTTTTTCTGGATATTTTAGAAAATAAATCAACCCCAAAATTAGGCATTATGCTACTTTGCTACTGATTGTTACATATTGTCAAAGCAAGGCGCTGAAGATATTTGACAGAGGCTATTTCTGAAAAGCTTGTTGTTTTCTATAGGTTTTTGTGTGTAATTGGACTGGTGTCGACTGCCACAAATATGCAGAGACTTCATGCTGCATTACAGAGTAGGTTAGGACAGAGAGGCATTGGACTCCCAGCTGAAGCAAAGACTTACATCAACAAATTTCTGTGGAATCTGCATTTAAAAATGTAGACAACAGCATCTCTATATGACTTGCCATCTCCTAAAAAGACCAATGTATACCTTAAATGACACAGAAAGATGAGATCCACGTCATGGTTGTTAAACTTCTACTCCCCAAGCCACTGACCGACTCCCTCCCCCACCATTACACGCACTAACCAGTTCTGATCACATTTCAGATCACCACAGAAAGACAAAGATAGCCAGCCTCTGTAGCACTGGTTCAGCTACAACACACATTGCCCAGAGGGCAAGAAACAAAAAGCAGGCAGGTTTGGCTGCTCAGTCAGCAAGAGATGGCAAGCGGCTCCAACACAGCGTGCACACCGACATCACCACATCCAAATTGTTTGGGAGCAGTACAATGAATTCCTTCAACCTAGTTCATCTAAAAGGACTGGAATGTTCCTCTACAGAGTTTGACCATGGGGGCAAAATCCAGATTATGGCTCATGTGTGACATACATTAGTGCCATAAAGATCCACTTTGAGAGACCTCTGAACACTACACACAGCTTGGGTCCATGGTGTGTGTGTGGGGGGGATAACACTGACTCTCAGTGTTATGTAACAATGTTGTTGTTGCCAAAGTAGACTTCAGGCACCTACAACTCAGACTGTGCAGTTCTGATCACCTGTGTCATACCTTGGTGACGTAACACTGACTGTGTATGGTCCAAGATTAGCAAGTTAAATATATCTACAGTTATGCAGTGCAGCAGTGTCCTAAGTTTAACCCAAATAGCACACCAAGTTTTGCCGAAATAGCACACCAAGTTAACAGATTCTTCTGCCAAGATCAGGGGTAGTAATATTAAACACACAAGGTAAACATTTTTGTCAAAATGTAAGGTAATGTAAATTTATTCTTATAATAAACTAAATGTTCACGTTTGTAGATCTACAGATAACACACAACTAACAGCCTCCTCTTCTCCTGACATGCAAAATAATTTCAATGACTCAGCAAATGCAGCAAAATGAAGCATTTTTCCAAGTAAAGCCAAGAAGCACTTGCTCATCTTACCTCAAAAGTGGTAACATGTCAGTTAACGAGCAATGAGCAGCCTGGCTTTAAATCTTATTCTGCAAGGTTGCTTTTAAAAATGTAAATATGTAACTTTATGTCTAAAACGTTGGCCCATATGGCAAACTGGATCGACATTCTCCAAGTTGAACAAGCTGAAATTTACATTAAGACTTACTTCATCATCCCCACAATTAACCTCGTTACACTACTTAAGTTAAATAAATTAACACGGGTAACAGTTTGCATTTCGAGCTACAGGGTAACATTGACTGGTGACACCCTCGTATTAATGACATTCTTATTTGTCTAAATTCGTAAAAGCACATTAATTTTTCTAGGAAAATGGTAAGTAAAGAAAATGCACTACAGTAGTCTGTCGAGCACAGCACTAAAGCTTCTCACTAACAGATTGCTAACGAAAGCTTTTCGAAGAGTCATAGTTTACAACAAATGTTCTTGGTTAAACAACGTTTGTCAGTTCTTAAAACTCAATCGGCACAAATGTCTTAAGACGGATTCGTCGTTCGCCGTTGATTAATTTAACGACCAAAGACTAAAACGGTTGAAATTTGAGCGTTTAGTTTCGCTTGCCAACAACTGAGCTAACGCGAATAGCTTATAGCAGTGCGTGGCAGTTCAGCCTTCCCAAAGTCTCAAGCCGAAGCCGGTGGTCATTTTTTTAGTCGAAGCGAATCAATTTTACTCACCTTGCAATTTTGGTAACTCTCAATCGCTCTCAGTGCCGTCTCGGTCAATTTAACGTGCAGAACGGTAACTCTGTCTGCGCTTTGTTGGCCACAATTTAATCCGTACCTCCCATCCTCGGAGAGCGCCGCCATGTTTAGCAACCCTCCACCATCGTCCCTCTGAGGCAGCAGCATTTAGCACACCGGTTCCCCTCTCAGCCCTGAGCGGCCCGGGGAGGGACTACAGATGCTCTCGCCGACTGTCTCCTCTCGATTGGTTGTTACTTTTTCACTTTTATGCTGCCACTCTAGCCACTAAGCACTAAGCACCCGTGCTTTTCCTTATTTTGTGCTGTATGTACTATAAACGTGAGCATACAACACCTCTACTAACTGTAGTAGGTCACCTGTTTTGAACTATTACAAATGGATTTAAATGTAAAAGAAGTAGTTCCACAATGTAAGTGTAAACAATCCTTCCCAAACTTGCATCTTGGTGAACTAGTGTTTTGCCTACTAGTAAAACCGATTATTACTGACTGGGGATGCTTTATTGAAGCCTCTAACAGTGCACAGGTGTTAAACTCAAAGCCCGGAGGCCAGATCAGGCATCATTTCATGTGGCCCACCAAATTTCATGTTTCTTAGGAAAATACTACAATTGCAAAGACTTCTTTCTTAGTAACATTGAGATATTACAAGTATTTTTGTTACCAGTCCGTCCGTCTTCTTCCGCTTATTCCGGGGTCGGGTCGCGGGGGCAGCAGCTTTAGCAGGGAAGCCCAGACTTCCCTCTCCCCAGCCACTTCAGCCAGCTCCTCCGACGGGACCCCAAGGCGTTCCCAGGACAGCCGAGAGACATAGTCTCTCCAGCGTGTCCTGGGTCGTCCCCGGGGCCCCCCGCCGGTAGGACATGCCCAGAACACCTCCCCAGGGAGGCGTCCAGGAGGCATCCGAACCAGATGCCCGAGCCACCTCAACTGGTTCCTCTCAACGTGGAGGAGTAGCGGCTCGACGCCGAGCTTCTCACCCTATCTCTAAGGGAGAGCCGGCTACCCTGCGGAGGAAACTCATTTTGGCCATTTGTATCCGGGATCTTGTTCTTTCGGTCACGACCCACAACTCGTGAACAAAGGTGAGGGCAGGAACGTAGATCGACCGGTAAATCGAGAGCTTTGCCTTTCGGCTCAGCTCCTTCTTCACTACAACGGACCGATACAGCGTCCGCATCACTGCAGACGCTGCACCGATCCGCCTGTCGATCTCCCGCTCTAACCTACCCTCACTCGTGAACAAGACCCCAAGATACTTGAACTCCTTCACTTGGGGCAGGATCTCATCCCCGACCCCGAGAGGGCACTCCACCCTTTTCCGACTGAGGACCATGGTCTCGGATTTGGAGGTGCTGATCCTCATCCCAACCGCTTCACACTCGGCTGCGAACCGCTTCAGTGAGAGCTGGAGATCACGGCTTCAAGAAGCCAACAGCACCACATCATCTGCAAAAAGCAGAGATGCAATGCTGAGGCCACCAAACCGGACCCCCTCAACGCCTCGGCTACACCTAGAAATTATGTCCATAAAAGTTATGAACAGAATTGGTGACAAAGGGCAACCTTGGCGGAGTCCAACCCTCACAGGAAACAAATTCGACTCACTGCCGGCAATGCGGACCAAATTCTGACATCGGTCGTACAGGGACCGAATAGCCCGTATCAGGGGGCTCAGTACCCCATACTCCCGAAGCACCCCCCACAGGACTCCCCGAGGGACACGGTCAAACGCCTTCTCCAAGTCCACAAAGCACATGTGGACTGGTTGGGCGAACTCCCACGAACCCTCGAGGACCCTGCTGAGGGTGTAGAGCTGGTCCACTGTTCCACGGCCGGGACGAAAACCACACTGGTCCTCCTGAATCCGAGTTTCGACCTCCCGACGGACCCTCCTCTCCAGCACCCCTGAATAGACCTTACCTGGGAGGCTGAGGAGTGTGATCCCTCTAAAGTTGGAACACACCCTCCGGTCCCCCTTCTTAAAAAGGGGAACCACCACCCCAGTCTGCCAATCCAGAGGCACTGTCCCTGATGTCCACGCGATGCTGCAGAGACGTGTCAACCACGACAGCCCCACAACATCCAGAGCCTTTAGGAACTCCGGGCAGATCTCATCCACCCCTGAGGCCCTGCCACCGAGAAGCTTTTCAACCACCTCGGCGACTTCGACCCCAGAGATAGGGGAGCCCACCTCAGAGTCCCCAGACTCTGCTTCCTCAAAGGAAGGCGTGTCGGTGGAATTGAGGAGGTCTTCGAAGTACTCTCCCCACCGATTCACGACGTCCCGAGTCGAGGTCAACAGCACCCCATCTCCACTATACACAGTGTTAACGGCGCACTGCTTTCCTCTGTGAGTCATCACCTTATCGTGGTGGAGGGGTTTGCGTGTCCCAATGAGCCTGGGAGCTATGTTGTCCGGGGCTTCATGTCCCTGGTAGGGCCACCCATGGCAAACAGGTCCTAGGTGAGGGACCAGACAAAGCATGGCTCAAACGACCCCAATGATGAACACAAACTAAGCTAGGCCTGGAGGTGGGGCTCGAAGGCGAGCGTCTGGTGGCCGGGCCTATACCCATGGGGCCCGGCCGGGCACAGCCCGAAAAGGCAACGTGGGTCCCCCTTCCCATGGGCTCACCACCGGTGAAAGGGGCCAAAGGGGTCAGGTGCGCACTTGAGTTGGGTGGCAGCCAAAGGCGGGGGCCTTGGCGGTCCGACCCCGGCTACTGAAGCTAGCTCTGGGGACATGGAATGTCACCTCTCTGACAGGGAAGGAGCTTGAGCTGGTGTGCGAGGCTGAGAAGTTCCGACTAGATATAGTCGGACTCACCTCCACACACAGCTTGGGTTCTGGTACCAATCCTCTCGAGAGGGGCTGGACCCTCTTCCACTCTGGAGTTGCCCACGGTGAGAGGCGCAGGGCAGGTGTGGGCATACTCATTGCCCCCCGGCTAGCCGCCTGTACGTTAGGGTTTACCCCGGTGAATGAAAGGGTAGCCTCCCTCCGCCTTCGGTTGGGGGGACGGGTCATGACTGTTGTTTGTGCTTATGCACCGAACAGCAGCTCAGAGTACCCACCCTTCCTGGAGTCCTTGGAGGGTGTGCTGTAGAGCGCACCCCCTGGGGACTTCCTCGTTCTGCTGGGGGACTTCAACGCTCACGTGGGTAATGACAGTGAGACCTGGAGGGGAGTGATTGGGAGGAATGGCCCCCCCGATCGAAACCCGAGCGGTGTTTTGTTATTGGACTTCTGTGCTCGCCGCAGACTGACCATAACGAACACCATGTTCAAGCACAAGAGTGTCCATATGTGCACTTGGCACCAGGACACCCTAGGCCGCAGTTCGATGATCGACTTTGTAGTCGTGTCATTGGATTTGCGGCCGTATGTACTGGACACTCGGGTTAAGAGAGGGGCGGAGCTGTCAACTGATCACCACCTGGTGGTGTGTTGGCTCTGATGGCGGGGTAAGATGCCGGTCCGACCAGGCAGGCCCAAACGTATTGTGAGGGTCTGCTGGGAACGTCTGGCAGAATCTCCTGTCAGAAAGAGTTTTAACGCCCATCTCCGGCAGAGCTTCTCCCTTGTCCCGGGGGAGGCGGGGGACATTGAGTCCGAGTGGACCATGTTCCGCGCTTCCATTGTTGAGGCGGCCGATCGGAGCTGTGGCCGTAAGGTGTTTGGTGCCTGTCGTGGCGGCAACCCTCGAACCCGTAAGGGTTGCCGTCAAGCTGAAGAAGGAGTCCTATTGGGCCTTTTTGACCTGTGGGACTTCGGAGGCTGCTGACAGGTACCAGCTGGCCAAGCGGAATGCGGCTTCGGCGGTCGCTGAGGCAAAAACTCGGACATGAGTCGGTGAGGCCATGGAAAACGACTTCCGGACGGCTTCGAGGAAATTCTGGTCCACCAGTCCCCCATTTAAAATAAATTGAAAAATAGTACAATATATAACTACAGTATAGTTCAAAACTAGCTATCTCATAAATGTGTTGTGGAACTGTTAATATAAGGTGATCATACATTTATATTCATTCTCAGTCATAATGGCCATAACTACGATGTGGCCTACTGGCCTGCGAGAAAAATGATTTGGACACTGCTGCTCTACACTCAATAGACCAGACTCTATTTTTGAAGTGTTATTCCAAATAATCAACATTAATTAATTAAACATTGGATTTTATTGTTCACTATTTATCAAGTCGAGCATTGGTGCATTTCATGCATTAATTGTAAACTCACTCCGCGTGACAAACAATGCAATATGATGTGCTTTCCTTTTGTGACCAGTCATAATATGAGGTATGCACAATGGGCACCAGCCCTCTCCTAGGCAGTGAATTGCACCTTCACTATCTGTTGGTAGCAGCCCCCCAATGCAAGAGATTAGGGCAGCGTGTTTTGGTGTGTCATAGCCTTAGCCTGGGTGTGGAAAGACCTCTGTGAATCCAACAGATTAACAAGGATCTTCACCCCACCCAACCCATGACAAGTGACACACATATACAGTACATACACAGACACACACACAGACGAGTCAATGCAACTTTATTTATACACAGTAGCACATTTTGTACATTAGGCATCTCAATGTGCTTCGCTCAACCCAAACACAACACCTAAAAGTATTTACAAACAGAACAACACAGAGAACAAAAGTAGCTTGTTAAATATACTAAATGAACATATGTTGACAACATTTAAACGCATTTACCAACAAAATATTTAAAGACATTTAAAAGCAAAGGAAGAAAATAAGTTAAGAGACCATATAGTGAAATAGATTGTAAAAATGCTTAAAAGACCTTAATCAAAGGTATGGCAGAAAAAACGTTTTTCACTTGAGTTTAAAAGCAGTAAAACTTGCAGCTGACTTCACTTCAGCTGCCAATTTATTCCGCTAAAAGCCACTGCACTGTGTTTTCTTTGAAATCACTCAAGGGATTTAACTTACATAGACTGAAGATTTATATGAGTCAATCACACTTCCTTTGACCTTGGAGGATTACGGGACTTGCTCTTTGTTCTCAAATCCAGTGTTGCTATGTCAACAGGTGTGTCACAAATGCTTACATGTGTTTGATGCGGATCCTGATTGAATGGCAAACCCTTAAAAAGAAAATACACTCATCATGAGTTAATAAAGCCAATTCCAACCCTCGGTGATGTGCACAAATCTCATACAGTGTTACGTTATTTATTCTGTCAGAGCCATGAAATGCCTACTTAACTGACTCTAATGCTTCAGTTCGTTTACAGCATAGTCAGAAATCGTCCCATTTCTTGTAATGTGCATGCAGGGTTTGTTTTTTGATTTTTTAATGTTTAATGCATGCTAATACTGGGTGTTTAATTCCAGGGGTCTTCTGGTTTATCTCACAGGTTGCCTGCCGTGCAAACAATTAAATAGGTCTCATTGATTTTAGAGTGTTTTTATTTACAGAAGCCCAAAGTGTCACCTGGTAGAAGCTTAACAACACTGCAGAAGTTAAAATGACTCACTCTTTGTTTAAGGTTAAGCATTAAGCGCAGAAAGGCTATCAGCTATTCAACTGTGAAGTTTAGTCTGTTTATGTGGAAGGAGTGAGTTCACTTGTTTTCAAATGCAGTTCATATATTTGCGCAAAAGCTATTTATGTCAGGATTAAATGATCTATGATGCAAAGTTACCCTTTGTTTGGCAGAACAAGATTTTCAATTTTGGAGTTCAAATAGAACTAAGAAGCCAATTTCAACATTTGCTAACTTCTTCTTTTGAAAGATGAGACATGACAAGATGACAAGTTCTCAGCTATCCTGTAAAATGAGTAAGTGTATACAGGAATGTGAATGAAAAGCTCTCTAATGGTTACTGTTTGCACCTTTCCCCCTGTCAAGTAAAACTAAAATACTGTTCCACTTCCTGTTTCATTACATTTTTTAACCTTTCTCTAATGAATTAAGCGTATTTATTTGTAGTCGTGACATTTGTGTCAAGATATCCATTCTCTATGCATCGCGTCATAAGCTGCTGCCAATGGGTTCCTTAACCTCAAGAAAAAACACATGACATGGATTAAAGCAATAATTCTTTAAACTGCTTTGCAGTATGCCATGAAAGGGTGTACTCAGTATGGATCCGGTAGGCTGAAAGACATAAAACAGCCTGTGTGTGACAATTTAAATGGGAATCGGGTTCTTAGAGTGATCTGAAGTTCACCTCCAACTTCATTCCACGTGGCGATCTGGCCCTGAGGACACATTCTCTTGGCAGTGAGAAGGAACCATCTGCTGTGTTTAAACCCTCCCATTATGACTGTAGCACACATGGAAACAAATGCAAATTGGAGGGATGTCAGTATAGGAGAAAGTGTAGCAGTTTTATTTCTTGCCATCAATCGCCATTTACCCTTTTTTCCTCTTTCAAGAGCGGGCAAGCATTTTATTGAAAAATTCCTCACCTGTACCACCACCAGTTAGTCAAAACTAGTGCTGTCAAAATTAAAGCGTTAATAGATTAATTAATCAAAAAAAAAGGCACATTAATTGCACTATTAATTTTGACCATAGATTAGCCTTTAGCGTGACAGCGGATGGCTATGTTTGTGTTTGAGCAATAAACATAATTTCATGCATTAAAGTAAAGCATTTAATGAATGTTTGTGAATCACATTTAGAATATTTGTTCATGTCAAAATATTGGGGTCATTTTTTTTTCCATTTTAAATGATGCGAGTAATTAACTGATTAGAAAAAGAGGAGGATGAGTGTGTGCAGTGGATCAAAAAATGTTGAAGACGTCCTCATAATATTAAATGTAAAAAATAATTAACACATAGCCGGTGCTCTTTAAATTTGGCGGGGGAACAATGTTGATTAAAAAAGCCTTTTTTATTAGGCGATTAATCGTGATTAATCAGAATTCTAAAATGTGATTAATCTGATTAAAAAATGTAATAGTTTGACAGATCTAGTCAAAACACAGCAGTGATAAACACGTGTAGCCTGGAGGATCAGCATCGCAGTGTATCTAGTATTTCCCCCACTCCACCTCCCACTTGGTATTTAAAGACCTTGACAGAGCAGTGTTTCCAGTTAATGATTGTCCATTGAGGGGGTAAGTGTGTACTGACACTGCTGACTCTTATCGCTACTGACCACAAAGCCACTAGAAGAGTATCTGCACAGCTGACATTAATAGAGAGAGCAGTTCTTCTTTTAAAGGGACATTTCTCTTTTTTTATTCTTTGGTTAATAAACAGCGAGACAGAGTAACAACAGTAGAAATGGGTTTCTAAATGAGAACCAGAGTTTGTTTCATTTATTGACTTGCAAGTTCAATAAAGACAACCTAACTATGTGATTTCCCTGTGTTTTTACGCCATATGGTGCATTCGTAAAATGGTAGATCCCACTGAAAAAAGATACAGTATACTATACAGTATGTGCCTGTTTTTATTGGTTATACTAGAATTGCAATATGACACAAATAGTATGGGAAAAATGTTAAGTTTGCTGTCACGACTGCCTTTACAAACAAAACAAAACACTAGCTTATTTTTGTCGTTAGCCAGGTTTATAGTGTAGGGACATCCCGTTAAACGGGACAGTCTCATTTTGAGCCTTGTGTCCTGAGTCCCGGCGGATTTCACCAACCCCATTGTTTTGTCCTGTATTTGCGCATGTGCCATCCCCTTGTTTTCCCTTCTTTTTTTCCCAGTCAGCAAACCAATTGTTTGGTCCATGTCTATATCAAATACAGAGTTGTTATAGCGATTCATACAGCTAATCTAACTACATCTAACCGCTAACAGGCATGTTTTCATCATACCGGTGTCGGTACCAGATGTGATCGGACTGCCAGATTGTGTCGGGGTTGCCTACCGATGACGTCACGCTACACGATTGGCTGGAAATTATCCTGTTGACGTCCAAACATTGGAAAGAAAATATTAAAGATGTAATTTAAATACCACAATGTATGGACTGAAAATGTAAAAACGTAAATAAACCTAAGAATATAAAGGCAAGCTATATTTATTAAATAATAAAATAGATTTAATAGATAGACAAATAGAAAAATTAATTGCCTGACATGTGACAAACATTGTCAGTTTAGATTGCTAATGTGTTCGTATTATCATTAAGACTGTCTTTGTGATGATTTGTGAATAGCTAAAAAAGAAACCATACCGAAGTGAACACATCTGAATCTCGCATTTCGTTAGCGCTGCTTACTGACGTCATCGGCAAGCACGAAACCGCTTCAATCTATTTCATTATTTCTTCAATTTTAAAGTATCCTGCTTTTATATTCTTGGATTTATTAATGTTTTTACAATTTCAGCCCATACATTTTGTTATTTAAATGACAACTTTAATATTTTCTTTCAAATGTTTTGACTTCAACCGTATTATTATTTTTTCCATAAACGGATAATTTCCAGCCAATCCTGTAGCGTGACGTCATCAGTAGGCGACCCCGATACGATCTGGCAGTCCGATCACATCTGGTACCAACACCAGAACTTGATACTACTTCCTGCTTACATGTCTAAGAATAATGGGAAATATAGTCTTAATATAGCCTAGTCAGACCCAATGCAAGCTGAGCCTTTCTTGCGACATATTTCCAATGTTACAAGCAGGACCGGCACAAGCTAAAGGATAGGTTAGCCAAAGCTAAAGCATAGCATAGCATGCTAAAGCACAGCCAGCTTTGCACTAGGTGCTGCGACCAAGCAAAAAAGTTTGGATAATGGTGAGCACTGTTGAACTGTCAACCAAGATAGCATTTAGCATTAACTAACGCAATAACACAACTGAAGTCACCAGATTCACTAGCGAATAAATTTGTTCCAAATAGTTCCTGATGAGAATCGTATATTTGATTTTCAGCCAAATTGTGGTGTTCCAATTTTTTATTTTGAAAATCTGGTCACACTGTGAAAGTGTATATGTTTGAGAGGAGAACAGGTTTTGATCTCATAAACTCCCAAACAGACCAAATCCAGTATTTTCAAGCAGTAGTGAATACTGTACATTACTAAAAAAAGAAAGAAAACACATCAACTCAACACCGATACTTCTCCCTCTTCTCAGCATCGAAAGCCTCACATTGCCTTCCCAATGAGACCAGCCTCTTCTCAGGCACGTCCACAGCCAGCCCCGAATCCCACCAGTTGTACTCTGGTGAAAGCACGCAGGTTGGCCGGTGAGTGATCAAGTATCGGTTCAAGTAGCTCTCTTCGTGGCCGCTGGCCATGATGCCATTAGCCTGGTCCTTCAGAATGAGCAAAGAACAACCGAGAGCCATTCTGTACACATCGCGAACCAGCCCACCATAGAGCTCAGAGGTGTAGTAGTAGTCACCTTCATCCTTCTTCACGTAAGCTGACGAGTCTTCATCCTTTTCATAAGGAAGCCCCTTCCGTGGCTTGCCATAGAGTTCGGGGTGCAAGGTGGCAACCAGGTCACCAAGTATTTCTTCTTCCACAGGAGCCACAAACTCCTGGTCAATATCAGCACAGAAAATGTACTCAACCTCCCTGCCAATTTGGTTTTTGATGGTGTCAGCTAAAATGGGCATACGGCGATAGACCAGCTTGCCTGGAAACTCCGTAACAGGAAGCACCTTCAACTCTCGTCCAGGCCCCAACTTGATGGGAGGATCCAACGTGCGAGGGTTATCAATGAGAATATAGTAAGTGACCATTTGACTTGGGAGGAAGTAGATTTCTGCTGAGGAGATGAAACGTCTCACGTGTTGGGCATATGTTCCCACTACTAAAGTCAGCAGGCCTATCCGGATTTCTTGCTGTGCAAATTCAGCCCTTCTCCTTACTGAGTTGCGGTTGTCACCCCAAACTAAAGGAGCACCCCAAGGAGTCTCCACAGGGGTCTGTTGTGCTGCCTTGCTGTTCTCCATTTCTGTCCTCTCTCCTCCCACGGAGCGAAAGTAAGGATGAGGGGACTTCACGTTGCCACCAACCTTACGCCCATGAAGGAAGTCTGAAGAAATAAAACACACTTAATTAAAGGGGAAGGCAACCAAAACATTTTCATTACAATATATTCTATGCAGCCGGCCTACTTTAAATACAATATTCAGATTCATATTGCATTTGTGGAATATGAGTTAAGCAGCAAATTTCACACATTTTTATCCATCACATCGGCCGGCCATTTTGCCACTTGCTGTCAACTGAAAATAACATCACAGCTGCTTAGGGCTCAGGTAATGACCAATCACGGTTCACCTGTTTCCTGAGTTTGGTCATGAGACATCCTACGACGCTGAGATGCTAGATTTACTCATCATTGGACCACTGTGATGCCTAAAGTTTAATTTCCCCTTGAGGGAATATGATGAGTATGAATATATACAGATTTAGAGTTGAGCAAACTCCCCCGCACACTTACATAGGATAATGCACAGTAGAACACAGTACACAAGCAGCTGTATCCTGGACACTCTGATGGCTCCTGTGTGGAGGATAAACACATAAATGTGCACATTTTACTCAAGAGGCTGCAGATTGGAAAACAAAGTGCAATGAAAGCAACCAAGTTGCTGGGTTGTTCACTCTGGTCTTCAGTGGAATGAAAAGAATGTACTGCTCAAGATATACCTCCCCATGGAAATGTGGCATGCTGCATCAAACGACATAACCATCATGGCGTTGATGCTCTATTGTACTCAGTTTAGCAAACGAATTGATGTTCGTATGTTATAAATAAAACATTTTATTAGAGAGTCTGAGAACAAAACACAAAAGCCCAGTTAAGTAAATGCAGACCTGTTTTTTGAGCAGTCAAATGATTGAATGCGCAAACGGTCTTGAACTAATCAAACATTGAAAACATCTCATTTGATTCCTTCACATGTTTTCAGCAGATTACGTGCTGTTCGTGCTGCCTCGCTTTTATACGCGTGCAGGTCAAGCAGATTTGACAGAAGTCGCGGAGGTGGAGCAGAGCGGTGACGGATCAGGCTCAGGTTGTACTGACCTGTGGCTGTCTTGCAGAATGGGAACAGCGCCATGCTGTGATCCGCTGGTGGATAAACACACACACGCTTTGCCAAAATCTCTCTTTCTATCCACACTGTTTCTCTGGAGCTCTATAAAACGTGCAACGTTCTGCTTATTTTCACAACTCTTCCTCTTCTCTCTTTGCACGCTCACTTTTTTTCCCCTCTGCCCAAAGTTCTCCTCCCCCATTTCCTCAAGACTCAGTTTCCATTTCTGCGGCGAAACAAAAAAAAAAAACATGTAGGCTATGTGGAATCTGGGCAATGAAAACAGGTTGAGGAGCTAGAATAACGTGAGGAGGTAACGCATTTGATAGTTAGAGTGGGAGAGAAAAATGCACGAAAACTGAGTGTTAACTGTGTTTTTTGGTATGACCACTAGATGGTAGGAGACATCAAAAGCTTTGCTGTGGTCGCATTTGGTGAGAAATGTTCTATTCTTTTTTTTTTACGATAATTTGGGCAACTGAAAATCAAGCCTGAGTCACGTAATCACGTGACGTAGGTGCAAATGGTTAATACCAAAGAGAGCAGAAGATGACCCAGAAAGACAGAAGCAGATGATTATATGTGGCGGCCCCTCGAGGTTATAGGCCAAAAGGGAGAAAGACGTGTGTAGCACCGTGCGCCTGGTGGTTAACACGTCTGTCTCATTTATGTACAAAACACAACAACATCAAAAACACGCAAAGAAAGAAAGAAAGTAAACCCAAAAAAATCTAACCAGAAAAACAAAGAGCTAAACAAAACAACAAAGCTAAAAACAGCAGCAAATGCAAAAACAAAACAAATAACTGAACCAAACAACACACGACTAAACACAACAAACTACACTCAACAGCAAATTAAAACACAAAAATAAGTAGCTATAACAAACACAACAGCAGAACAAAACAGCAAAACAAAACAAATAACTAAACAAATAACACACAAATAAAAACAACAGAAATTGAGATCACAAAACAAATAGTGAAGCTAAAAAACAAATAAACACAACATCAAATGAAAACAGAAAATAATTAGCTATACAAACAACAAAAAACTAAACACAGAAGCAAATCCAAAAAACATAAACGACTAAACAACATTTCCATATTGAAAGTGGCACACAGATGCCCAGTGAAACAATTGAATCTTAAATCTGGTGCGCAGCGCACCCGCGCACCATTTACGCGCATTCCTGAATATTATATAACTGAGTCAACAACCACAGCTTAAGTCATATCAATATTTGTTTTCGGTATTGAAATCAAATGTTACAAGAAATTCACATACTCAAGAGGTCGCTTTGCAGTTTATTTTACGATAAATCTATTATTTTTGTACATCCATTACAGAATTTGCAACATAATGTTGGTTTGTGCAAACAATTCTGAACGGAAGCATCAGCCAAAAAAAGAACATAAAAGAGCAAAATTTAGGCTATACGCTAGTTAATTTACAATGCAGCATTTCTCCCAAACATCATCCTTGTCCTTTCACCTGGTTGGCAGAGAAGCGGGGCTAGCACTTACAAACTGGAATTAAATATTGGGGCTCTGCATAAAAGCTCATTGAGGTCAAACACAAGTGTAAAATAAATAAATAAAGGTTATTATGATGTCCTGTAATAATGATAGAAAATGAATGCATTGGGGACAAATGTTCTTGCAGAGTTTGTATCCCACAGATGATGTCTATCGTCATAGGTCCAGTAGTACCAGAGTAGTGCTTTCACTTAATTCATAATGCCAACACTCAATTAGTGCTTATAATGAATACCTAACAGATGCAGATCAAACAACGTATAAGTTCACTGAAATACTAAGAAGCCTGAAAACCATTCAGTGTTCCTGTTCTATCCACACTGATGTCGCAGTAATCCAGTGAAAGAATAAACTGTATAAGGGTTTGATATGCTATTTCCATAAAATATGAGGATACTTAGAAAAATATTTTATTTAATGCAGCATTGTACTTTTAGAAAATAAATCAAAAGGCAAAAGACGGTTAAGTTGTTTTGGTTTTTGCCTCCTCAGTTAGTTGAAACATATAGCTAGTCTAAGTTGTTCCTATCATGCAAGGAGAAGGGAGGCCAGCATAATTGTTCTGTGTTGTTTCACTATGTTCTTTCATATACTCTAGTAGGATGTATAGTTTGTATAGCAGATGTAGGGTTTGAAAGAGGTTTGTAGAAATCCTGAGAATAAGTCACCGGTTAACTTTAAAAAGAGCTGGGCAGCATATACTTTAAATAACCTGAAATTGTTTAAAATAATGTTGACTATTTTAATAATAACTCATTCACTGCCATTGACGGCTATTGACGGCTATAGACGTCAAAAATTCATTTGAACTATTTCTATTAGTTTAACATTTTTTTCCACTTCTGTTAACAAGAGTATGAAAACGTAGAAAAAAAATATTGTACATTTAGAACAGATATAAAATTTGTGATTAATCGTGAGTTAACTATTGAAGTCATGCGATTAATTACAATTAAAAAATGTAATCGCCTGACGCCCCTAATTTTTAACAATCTTCCCCCCTCCCCTATAAAAAAGATTATTAAAAAATGTCTATGTTTTCATACTCTTGTTAACAAAAGTGGAAAAAAAATGTTAAATAGAAGTGGTTAAAATGATTTTCTATAGTTTGCAGGCGTCAATGGCAGTGAATGAGTTAACATTCCTCCTAAAGTGAATATTTGATTGTAAAATGCACAATAAACTGTGGTTTATTTTACTGTGCAAAAGTCTCAAACTGCCATTAGATAGATCTGTTGTTGTGTCTATTAGTTAGTGAGTTTTTAAAATTTCTTTTAGATTTTTTTTGTGACAGACTGGTTGCATTCTGATTTTGTGGGGTGGGTGAGACTGGACAGTTCTATTGACGCCCAAATAAATTCCTGTATCCTTCATTCATTTCTTCACCAAAATAGAGTTCTTACTTGGCCCACTTGTAAACTTGCTTCAAAGTTCTGTGAAAATTGTTTTTCAGTCTGTTAAAATGAGTGCTATGATAAAGGTCATTAATCACAAAGCTAGCGGTAGCCTATGACTTTTACACAGTACACATGGTCACCTACGCAGTATAACACAAATATATACTATGGACATAAACAGAATTATTGTTTACTAAACCATGCTACAATCATCATAAACAATGAAAAAATACATTAAAATTAGAAAATATATATCATAATCATGACATTCATGGGTAGACAGCAGTGACAAATTGAGAAACTTGCTCGAAAATGACTGCAAAGATCTTACAACTGAGAGATCGGGTACTGTATTTTGTAGATAGGAAGGCTCTTGGATCGCGATGTATCAACCGACTGAATCAGTGACAAAAATAATTCATGAAAGTAAGGAGAGCAGCATTTTGAGGACAACACAGAACCGAATAAAAGACCTTTGAGGTCTTTTTCTTGAATTTACAAATTGTTTTTCTCCTTTCATCTTTTGCCGCTTTACTCTGCTTCCCAACCAACACACGACTCTCTCTCTCTTTCTCTCTCTCTCTCTGTTTCCCTCTCTCATTTCTGGTCATCATCGATCATCTGAAACAGGGCCTGCAGCAGTCGGTCATCTCGATGCCTGTATGGCTTAGTGCTGTAGAAGCCATCACTATAGTCAGTGTAGACGCTGTGCCCTGGGCCACCATACTTGTTGATCATGTCCAGAGCTTGGTACAGCTTCTGTGGGGGGGTTCTTGTTGCCAGGAAGGAGGACATCCTCCCAGGCTGCTGCCTGCCCCAGGCTGTTTGGGGCTGACGGATGGCCGGGCTTTGCCTATTAAAGGCTGTCTGCAGGAGACGCAACAAGGCCTGTGTGGGTGAGTAAGTGGGCTTTGCTGGCTTTTGGGGTTTCTTTTCTGCATCGGGAGGAGCTAAGCCTTGTGTTTTGGTCTTCAGAGGTGGATGGGCCTGAGTGGGTTCCTGCATCACCAAACAGATGGTAAAATGTAACAAATCAGTGTTGTTGTTGTTTTTAATGACCTAATTAATTTGTCTTTTATTATTATTAGTGTGATACTAAAGTGTTAAATTATATATTTTTTAATTTTTCTCAACAGATTTTCAAAAATATCTTCTTATTTTTTATAAACAGTGATTCACAACTTGTTTGTCATATCAGGCATGAAATTATCCAATTTAATTTAGTTGATCTGAAAATTTCTTTACTAAATAATGTAATGACATCTATCAATAATTAGCCTGCATATTCAATTTTTGTAAAATTTATGTTTGGTGGTGGTGTGCCTTGGCTTAATCAAGGTTGGGAAACACTAATTTAACAGATTGCTAAAATGACTTTAATACATTAAATGTACAGCAAGGACCTTTTACAACTTCTCACAAGAATTCATTAGGAAGCTGTACTAAAAGTGAATGAAACATTATATTTGTAATTTGTTAAGCATTATTAACACCATGTTTTCAGTGAGTCTCAATTCTGTGATGCATTCACAACAGACTCTCTACCGACAACAACATGGTACATTTAAAACATTTGCATTCATTCATCAAATTCAGTTATCAAGGAAGGTTTTTCAAACAGACCCAAGATCGAATTGCGTTGTATTCATTTTTAATGTAAACCAACTGCACTACAATCACGTCAAGTGTCATGTGGTTGTTTAGCCTTAAACGTGCTGGTGCTTACCTCCATCATGTCATCCATATGTTCCACACCACGCCGGTCGTTCTGCACAGCATTATAGGCAATGTACACTCGAGGCTTCTTCATGTGCTCCGGCTTCTCAGATGTTCCGTGAAGAATCAATTTCCAGCTCAAGATCCGACCCTCATTCTCCATACGGCCCGACTGTGACATCAAAACAAGATTACGCTCAGGAGGATTTAGCTTAGGGTGAAACATTATTGCATTATGACTTTCAAAAGGGACATATCAGCTCTAGCATTTGGTTTGAGGTCAATCAGAATCGGATTTATTGGTCAAGCATGTAAAAACACAGAAGGAATTTGTCTTCTCGAGAAACACGAAAAATAACAATGATCAAAGGAAGGAGACAAAACGGGAAGCCTGGCAGTTCGCTACTTAGTGTCACAAGTTTTTTAGATGGGGGAAAAACGAAACATGAGGAAGAAGGGGAGGTTTGGGGCTAAGGCCCAATATGTGCTCCTTTAAAGGTGGGCACAGTACGGACCTAAAAAAAACCTGTTTTGTGCTGAACAAGTTTATTTTTATATATTGAAAAAGATGTCAGAAAAGCTGTTTTGTCATGACCTAAGGGCATAACTCACAGTGTCAGTTATCTTGAGGGTCCAAGTACCAGAAGGGTCTTCACCCCATGTGTGGACAGACATGAAATCCCAGTTTCTAAAACCATTGGAGGACGTGTCACGCTCACGCTCAGCTAGCAGCACCGTGCTGGTGCCTGGAGGAGAAAAAATTGATACAACTTGCTTATTTCACTCACATTGGTTTCAGTGTGTGTGTGTGTGTGTGTCTCACCAGCTGGCGAAGTGAGTGTGATATGCAGATCGCCTCTCCTGGTGTATTCAATGCTGGCCTCCACCTGCACATGCTCCAGTGAGCCAATGGAGTTCTCCTGCCCCGCACAGGCTTTGGTTGGAATCTCTATGGTGGTCTCCCCTGCTGCTTTCAAATCCCTGTGGGGTGCATTGAAATAGCAGGGAACGTTAGATGAAAAAAAACAACAACAACCAACTCCATAGCTACAGAACACTCATGGCTGCTGGTTAGTTTCTAATTTTGGAGCACAGGCTTTAAACAATAGCATTAGCGTAGAGATCAATAACAAAATAGTTACTAAATGTACCTAATGAGGTGGGTTATGATGTAAAGATAGCCAACGAGTCCAAACTAAAGCCATATGAAAGTTAGACCCAAATCATCAGGAATAAACATGTAGCAAAGTAATGGGGCCAACTTGTGGCTGGTGCTATTGAATCCCATAATCCAAAACAAATTGGGCAAAATGGATATGCAATATGGGATGTCAGATGTAGTCAGTCAAATCTACTTCTTGTTGATGGCATGACGTAACAGCCAGTTTGTTTCAAGGACAAAGATTAAGACAACAGGCTGCTTCAGTTGAGTCTCTAATCCAAAAATAATTTCAAGAAGAATATTTCATTAAAAAAACAAAACAGGGCAGAATGCTTTCTTTGTGCTTGGCAGCTTTGTATTCTCTGCCAGTAATTAAATCATGTTTTGCAATTAGCAATATGATCTACATTAGAAATGATCCCAGATGTCTGTCATGATTTTGGAAAAAAATTAAATCTGATTCATGTTCATGGCACCAACAATGCTCTCCGGATTAAGTCTCATTTTTACTCTCACGACTACCGTCAGTAAGCAACAGATGCGTCTTTAATAACAGATGGTTTAAGATATCTTTGTTTACCCCAAAACTGTTTAATTGTTTTGTTCTGGGTTTTGTATAACACGTTTAAAGTCAGCTGAGTTTAGATGCAATAGGTCACGCAATTGATAAAAATATTTAATTAAAAACATGTGTAAATATGTATATGACAAAACTCTTGTAGGCTATGATTTTAAACAAACAAGTGAAAAACTACGTACAGCTGTAAGTGAGCAATGTATTCTTATGCTGCATGATGTTGGTAACTTTGAAATGCAGCATTGTCATAAACCGTGGACCCCCCTGAACTGACACTACTGTGCAGATGTATTGTGTATCTGTGCCAGCTGAGTTTGAACTTCAATTAATAACACAGATTTTTTTTCCCCCACCATAAAAAAAAAAAAAGTGTCAAAATTTCAACATCTCAAATTTAAACTGGTACACAAGTACCACAATATGTATGTGTTGTGTAAGTTTTGATATTTGACAATTATTATTGTTAATTACTTTTT
This sequence comes from Vanacampus margaritifer, assembly GCF_051991255.1. Taxonomy (NCBI): domain Eukaryota; kingdom Metazoa; phylum Chordata; class Actinopteri; order Syngnathiformes; family Syngnathidae; genus Vanacampus; species Vanacampus margaritifer. The sequence goes on along the minus strand of NC_135439.1, from coordinate 21,363,586 downwards.
TTTTGGGGGGGGGGGGTCTCATGTATTGGTATCAAGCCGATACCTGGCCTTATTTCAAGGTAACGATACTCGTGATAGCGGCTGATGCTAATAATAATACTACTAATAGAAAATTTCCATTAATTTCCTACATATCCCAAAATATGCTATTTTGGGATATGTAGGTCATTCTTTAAAATGTGCTGTTATTGTTTTTGGGGGAGAACATTTTATGTCTAAAAAGTACTAGTGGTATCGGTGCTTGGTATTGGTGACTACTCAAGTTACTCTTGCATAATACTAGTGGTGACTTACCTGGGCTGGAATGTGTCATCCCTCACGATGCACTGCTTTTTTTCTGGCACATGCTTCCATGTTGCAGGGTCAGCGAGGTCAACCAAAGCTTTGGCATTGAGCAGCCCGAAACCAAAGCGACTGTTGACCATCAGTCCGGCCCCATTCCTTTTCCATCCTGGATTATTGGCCAAGGGATCGAACTCTGACGTCCAGACCACAATATGCTGCAGGTCTCTCCAGGTCAGATCTGGACTGGGGAGGAGATGTGGACAAAAAGGCAGGTTTTTAATAAGGAGACTCCCCATTAAAATGAATCTCAATCATCTTTCATCTTGCATACTTTTGCTCGAGTGCCAGGGCAAATATTCCAGCAGCTAGCGGGGCGGAGGCCGACGTTCCTGTGTGAGTCTGTGTGCACTCATTGTGTAGATCAGCGCTGGTCTGTAGGAAACAATTGAAACAAAAGTTCTTTTTTCATGAAGCCCCTCATAACGGTAGCAGTATCAAACTGCTAGCCAAGTAAAGATCTGAGAATTGCCCAAACTACTCACAATCCTCTGGTCAGTGTAATCTCCACTGCTGTACGCTGTAGCCAGAGTGGAGGAGCATTTTTCAGCGTACCATGGAGACAAGCCCTGCTGGGAGGCGCTGCTGATTGAGATCGTGTAGATGCTGTCTGTGTAGCCATCACAGTCACAGTTATCCCCCTGGCGGCCACCGTTACCTGATGCCCAAACAAAGATTGAGCCCTTCCCGCCTCGGCCCTGAAGAAAGGCACGACGGAGAGCAATGAAGCAAGAAGTGAGACATTTGTTTTTTTGGGCTAATTTGGATTATTTCCTTTTATTTGTCATCATTGAATCCCAGCAGGGGCAGATAACAGACCCCTCAAGGAACCTCAGTGTGACATCTTGCCAGCTCACCATCTGGATGCCATACTCAAAGGCTTTTTGAGCCAGGCGACCCGGACCTTCGACAGTTTTGCCATCATCATTGGGCCCCCAGCTAGCACTGTAGATGTCCACATGATCGGGATTGAAGCCAATAGAGCTGGCCTCAATGGCATCCGTTACAATCCCATCCAGCATGCGAATGCCTGATTGGAAAGAATCAAGAATATGAAATATAATGAGAAGCTTATTGTAAGATATTCGACCTGGAGACTCAGAAAACCAGTCAGTGTGGCAGTCTAAGTTCATATAATAGAAAATGGGAGCAAAAACAAAAGTGTTGCGTTTTATATTTTTGTTGAGTATACATGCTCACCAATTTCCTAATGACAAATTCAGGACAAAATAAAAGCCTCTTACCTCCAACTTTGGAATTGAAGGCCACCCCGACACCACATTTATTGTTGTCTGCTTGCATGGCGATCTCACCGGCACATCTGGTCCCGTGCCTGAGTGACAATATCCTCATTATGTGGTGCAATCAAACTCGGTGTCATTATTATTATTATTATTATTATTTGTAAAACTGCAGTGAAAAACATACCTTGTACGCTCATTACATTATGATTACATTTACATTAAAATCTAATCCTGTCCAAGAACTGTGTCAAAACTTTCCATGTGCTTATTATGCTGATTTTTTTTTAGTGATGCTCAGTCAGGTAATTTTTTAACATTGATTTACATAGAAAACATTATTGTGGGTGCACTGTAGATTTCATTAAAGATGTTCGATATCCGGGCATTTTTTCAGACTGATACCAGAACAAGTACTAAACTCTTCAGAAGTCACTGGTACGACATCAGGTACCAATACCACTAGTACTAAAATTTCCCCCAAAAACAACAAACAATTTTAAAGAAATGCCAATATACTGTGACCCAATGCAGCATTTTTTATGCATCAAATTAATGACAATTTTCCATTTTTCTCATTTCTAGCTCCTGATCATAAAACGACCAAAAGAAGCTGATATTGCGAGTAAAGGTAACTTGAAATAAGGTCGGGTATCGTCCTGATAGTGCTACCTGGTATCAGTCCTCGCCCATCCCCAGTGTTTATATTTTGTCGCGCAAATGAAGAACATTAGATTGTACCTAAGGAAGGTGCCGGCGTTTTCTTCTCTACTCATATTGTAAAATTCCCAAGTAAAAAATAGCGGCAGATACAAATTGATGCGAGTGATGCATGCGGTATATCTGCCTTGCCAACATACTTGTTTTCATTGGTGGCGTCATATCTGGGGAACGGGTCAGCATCATTGTCGTTGAAGTCATAGCTGGCTGCTGCGTCCTTTAAAATAGATGAAAGATGATGAGTGGGTATATTTTCAGAAAAAGTGCACATGTACATTTTGTCAAGAGCTGCCATGTATGAGTGCTGTGAAAGTCATCTTATTATTGAAAAATAGTAACATGTCTCTATTCATTGCTCTAGTGAGACAGTGGTGACAGACTTTGAAGAGCAACAACAATGGGAAATTTTTTAAAGAAGTAAATTAAATCTAGAAGAAATCATTTGACATTTCTCCTCAAACAGCGCAAAAGCCAAAAGTGTATTTATTAGGCCACCATTAGAGCAGATGTAGAAAAGTAGAGCTAAATCAAAGCGAAAATGTCTTTGCCGTACAAGGTGTCACCAGCAGCGTTGCTGTGGAAACAGCAGACTGAGACGACGGGGTGGTCTCCATGGAAACAGTATCTTACGTAGTTGGAGTAGATGTCTGTGTGGTTCCACTCCAGCCCGTCATCCAGAACAGTGATGACCACTCCTTTGCCCGTGATCCCCTTCTGCCACACTGGGATGACGTGCAGGTCCAACTTGGGCAGGGAAGATGACGTGCGTGTGTCTTGCTGCATGGAAGATGAGGACAAAAGTCAATGATTGCTTATCCGAATAGGCTCTTTACATGTTATTGTGTGTTGTAAAAGGTTAGGCGATTCAAGCTTTTCAGCTTCATCCACTGACATTTAAGGTGTTTCAAGAATGTATTGTTGAATTAGTCCACTCCTGCAGCCACTTGTTGGGGCATTGAGGCTTTTGTGCTGTCCAGTGCTTGATTAATTTAACACTCAAGTTCAAGTCAATATAATCGGGGAACATTTCACTGAGGAAGCGACCATACAAACCCACACATAATCTGTATTTTTGTTATCACTTCTGTAATCAAAAAGTGATTGTTTTTACAACCACCCACAGTCAGGGTTTAGTGAAATGAATTGCACATATATAAAGAACCTTGCCCAACATGCTCATAATATAAGCAGGACCAAGTCTAAGGAAAAAACATTGCTCTAATCTTAATTTACTAGCTAATGCCATTTTCTTTGCTGTTGTTTTGCTTTTTTATACTATATCTTGTTGTCGTGTTATTCTGATACCGATACTGCATTAAAACAGTGGTATCGGTGAGTACTAACAAGTAACATGTCGATACCATTAATTCTGATGCTAATATAGGACTTTGGATGCAGCATCTCGTTTCTTGCTCATAAACGGCATTCACTGATGTGTGACATGTTCACTGCATGCCGAGCTAAGATATCCTATTGGCCCTTGAATGCTCTAAACCAATGGCAGGACAGCTTTTTCATGTTTAGAAACCCCCCCCCCCACCCCCTTTTTGTTTTCCTTGTACATTATGCACTGCAGAACGTCACCCCAACATGTGACTCATACTTGTGATACATTGTCCTTTTTAACCCTCTCCTCCTATTCACTAACAAATCGATGTATTTTTGTTTGGACTGATTCCAGTTGGACCCCAGTTCTATGAATATTTCCTTTTTAATAGCGAGTCTTAATTGTTCAAACACTGAATTCCTTGTTGATGAAGGTACATCCAAACATGTATACATTTAATGGCACAAAGCAAAAAACACACAGCATTTAGACGCACGCAGTCATGCAGCAAAGCAATGAGTCACACCCTGATTAAATTTTCAGGCAAGGCATAATGACGTCTCACTCAACTCTCCCCCCGGTTGCTTTCCTGCGTTGCTCATCCGACTCCGTCACACATGTAGCTCCGCCCTTTCCAATGTAAGCAAACATCTGCTAGCGTCACCATCCTCTGACCACTTAGTCACCGCCGCTTCCTTTCACCCACAAATGCACACATCAATGTTTTTACACTCTGATATGACTATGCTGCTTTACTTGTATTTTCACGAATGATTCACAATACGTTTAGTGAGGGGCCGATGCATTAAGTGGCATTTGAAGGTAGTCATCCACCCGTGTTGGGAGAAATGATTTTTGTTTTCGCAAGCTCCATAAATGTGTGACTCATGTTTGGTCAGTGCAGGTACGGAGAAGTGGTCGTTAAGTGGACTCTCGTTCCATCTTTCAGAGAAGTGAGACAATACACATTCACAATAAATGTTCCGGAGCTAATGTGCTCAGTGGTTTGGGTTTGCATGATGTGATTCCATTTATTAGCAAGTCTGTCCGATCTGATACGCTGTTTGTGTGTTGATCATGGATTAACATGAGTGAATGCCTCATCCAAAGGGGTCAAGCCAGTGTCAGGATGTAGTCAACATGTCAGTAATATAACTCAGAAGGGCGCATGTGGCTGCAAAAACCGACTCTTCTGTGCTCCAACGTGGCCTGAATGGACCAAAAATCCCATTGAGGGTAAATTGGGACTTAATGCATCATAGCATTGTGCTCTGCTCTGCTCCATCCCGTTGGATTATATTCTCTCAACTACACTCATCCCTTCTCGGACAGCATAACCAATTAAGCAAATGGCTCTGTTGGACAGAATGCTTGTTTTATTGTTGTGCATGTTTTGTTTTGGTTTGTTTTCATTTTTAGTCTCTAGTGCCAGTGTTAGCCAAGTGGGAACAGAGAGCAGGGGGGCATCATGTGTAGAGCTGCCCATGCATCCTTTGATAGGCTTCTGAGCCAACTATGGGGAAAACAGAGAATCCGCAAGCAAATAGAAGGTCACCCAAATAACACATATGTGAAGTGACCTTACATATCAAGACAGATCCTAAGCGAATAAAGCAGCAAAGCGCTCAAACACAGTTTTAAAACCAAGACAAATGAACATTTAAATCTGAAATACTGTACACTCTAAAAACAGTTGGGTCAAAAATAACCCAAATTGGGTCAAGAATGGACTGACCCAACTTTGTGAGTTAATTAACCCAAAAAGTTTAGTAAATTAACCCAAAAAGTTGGAAAAAATGAATAATTGACAAAGCAACCCAAAAATTGGTTATTATAAATGGGTTATTAATTTGAAAAACGTTGGTTCAAAATATATTAATAACCCACAAATCACTCCAATTTGTTGGGTTTGCTTTGTGAGTTATTAATTTGACCCAACTTTTTGGGTGAATTGAATAACCCCAAAAAGTTGGCTCGGCCCCTTTTTGACACAATTTGGGTTATTTTTGTCCAACCTGTTTTTAGAGTGTACTTCTTTTTTCTTTTCTTTTTATCGGGGTGGGGGCATAGTTTTTTTTTTACATAGAGGGTTAGTTTAAAATACTGGGGGTCCTAAACAAAAATGAAGGATTTTAACATTATTTAAACGTTCACTAGTACAGAGGCAGTAGTTAGAAGTTTAAAAAAAACAAAACCTATTATTCACACTGATAAGTAATAATAAAGGAAATCGGCAAATTGGGGGACTGTATTATATCCAAGTACAGGAAAAAAAAGCGTCTTTTTAAGGGTGATTTTGAGGGAGCATATTAGACACATGTACGTGTTATTCAATGGATTTTATGGTATCTTACATTAGAAAATTTTTAACTGAGAACCGAACAAACAAAGTGTCACAAAAAGTAACTGTACTTGTCTGAATTTCCTCATAAATTTACTCCGCGTGAAGTCTTGAGTGTGCTTTATGTCATAATACATTGCTAGCAATAGATAGATGAACAAAGAACCATTATTTCTCGTAAATAAATAATGTACAATCCTAATGATCTCCCATAACATACTAATGTGTCACGGTACAGTGGTTGGGAATCACTGCTTGGTCGAATGCAAACATTTTCCAGCTTTTTCGCAGACTCACCAGATACCACTGCTGGTTCCACATGGGATCATCAAACAGCTTGTCCGCCGGGCAGTCCCTGCACTGCCCGAGGGATGCTCGCTTGCTGCGTCGTTTCTCATACTGCTGCTCTGCCCACACCACCTGCCGAGACAGACGAGGTTATGTTATGATCGAGGTGGGACAGAATAAATGTGTGTGTGAAGACACATTCAGCTGAACATTCAAAGCCACCACTCACCCGATCATCCTCCGACAACTGCCTGGTGACGTGTGTGGCACTTCGCTTCATTCTGCGAGGATGTTTGCGATGCCTGAACAAGAAATGGTCCTTCAGGGCCCCAATCTGCAGAGAAAATAATTATGCTCTATTAAAGAGATAATAATTTTACTGAACACTGATTTGTTTACACTGGTGTATTATAGTAAATAAAGATTCAACAGATTGTTTGGTTTCTTATTAACTACGATTTCAGTGGGCCAATTCTCGTTTTAGCTTGGCACATGGCTTCAGATTTGTGGTTGGACACAAATCAGTCACACAGATAAAATTATGTTTCAAAATTCTACGGTATTCTTGATGTTACCTGAGTGAGTAACCTCTGGACTTTGGTTTTCATCACACCTTTGTTTCTAATGTGAAGAATTCTCCAGTAATTCAGCCCTCGATTTGTCTTGACCGCCTGCAGCCTGAGTTTTATTTCTGCTTTATCCCTTATACAGAATTTCACATTGGATAATTCACATCATTCTTGAGAAGGATTTCTATTTTCATTGCTATCTTTCTTTAGTGCCAGTACATGAGAAGAGCAAAACATTACAAATAGATCTTAGTATAATGCAATTAATTGCATAATATTGGTGGGCATTATATATTGGATTATATTGTTGTATATCACAATGCACACTACAACCACAATAAGCATTTTGTTTAATGAATACATGACTGCACTGATCTGAACTGGGCATATTTACCTTTGTATAAACGTTTGTACCAAATTCAACTTAATTCTATATAAGCCTGTAGAGATGATATCAATATGTCATAATATTCATCTTTGATCTCAGATTTTTTTTTGTATTGGGTCTCATTTACAAGTATGTGTACCTAATTTTGTGGCCAGTGGATGTAATCTTACAAATTGTGCTGTAAATGTAAATACGAAGTGTACAAATCACGAGATACGATCGTGCTATATCTATAAGATAAACAGTAACGCACAATATGGAAATTCTGTGTTAAATTCCACAGATATGACTGGTCTGATGCAAGGCATTGAGATGTCTCCGCTGCAGATGTTTGAGAGATTTACTGACTGACCACACGTCATTGACAGCCTGTTCTAATGTGTTTGCATAAGGGAAAAAAATCCCAATTAAGGAAACCAACCAGCATTTATGAGGAAATTGCAAACTGTGAGTCATACATTGATTAAATCCTTTAATTTAGCAACTGACTGAATGTTGGGCTACTATTAAGGCTAATTTTTCCATTCTAATGGTATCAGAGAAAGCAGAATAACATTGCTCTGCTATTACAACATTAACCCAAAGCTTACGAGATACTGAAACCTCTAACATCTCACGTTTCTGTGAGGGTCATTTTAAAAACTGCCATTTTAAATTTATGAATAACGAACATTTTCAGGATTCAGGAAGCCCTGCCTACCTGTCGGACCAGTTGGTAGTCCAGCTCTCGGGCGATCTCCGCCGCGGCATCCTGTCCACCCGGGATCTCGACGGCCCACTCGTTCAGATACTGTCGGTCCACGTAAGGCGAGCCCACGGAGCGTGGAACCGCCGAGGAGAGGACGGCGAGGAAACAACACATCACCGCGGAACGACATCTCAATTCCATCTCAGAGGAAATTCAACCAGATGAGAGAAATAATCGCACAGAGGAGGTTGGATGTTCCAGGAAAAAAAGACACACTGCTAAACCTAATTATTACGAGTGATGTAATATTCCTCTTTCCTTTTGGTGCAGATGGATGGAGGATGAAAAACTGCGCGTTTTGGCTCCGTCAAGGAAACACTTCAAGTGATGGTTGAGTGTGTGCGTGCGTCTGCGTGTGCGCGTGTGATCACGACAAGGGGCGGGTGTTCACACGTTGCTATGACGTCAATTCGGCGTCCACCTTCAGTAAAGTATGCGAGTTCGTGTCCCTTGGGGAAGAAAGTGAGGAGGGGGAGAGAGATGAGCCTAAAAATATCCCAGACCAGAATGAGGGGCCGTGAAGAAAAAGGCATGTAATAAAATATAATACCTTCATGATCCGACGACATAAATCCTAATTAAAGAAAATACATAGATTTGTTTTTAAATTATTGCCATCCTTGGGTGTACAAGAGGCGTTCACGTGCAATCGAAATCTGGATCCATCTTTTGAATATATTTTATTTTCATATTACCAGAAGAGGAATAAGGGTTCAGCACTAAGGACAGTTCCTCGCTTGGAAAATAAAAATAATCAACATGGCACCAGGTCGACTGAGTAGGGAAGCTGCTCCAGCACAGTAATGTTCTTATCTGCCAGGAACTGTCAGATGCTCAGGGCATTGTGAGCAAGCATATTGTCCTTCCACAACTCTCGCCCCTTCTGTCGCACAGAACAAAGAAAACGCTGCAGGATCTCTTTGTAAGCGACATGCTGGTTGATCATCTAAACTCGAAGTGGACATCACCCCCTCATAGTGAAGAATGCCTTTAAGGTGACTTTGACTTTGGACTCTGATTGTCTTACTTTCTTTGGGCTTTATGATGTTGAACTTTTTCATTTGAGAAGGCTCCTGCGTTTCGGTTTTCGGGTCATATTTGAAGATCCAAGCTTATCACAAGCGATGACTCACATGTGTTACAGTCTGATAAAACTAACATTGAACTTCTTTTCCATAATTCCAAAAGTTTTGTTCATTACACATCACCAGCGAAGCATGGTGGTTGCATCATCATGTTTTGGGACTGTAACTTCAGTGTGTAAGTCATAATATGTAAAATCATCTGTTCAATTGTCAAAATTTGTCAAGCATATCACAGGGGATCAGTGTAGAGGATGGTTGAGACATTCACAACGGTTTTTTCCCCTCGCAGCATTGCAAGGGAAAATATCGGCTGCAACGTGGATGAAAACCTTTGGCCAAACAAAGAGCAGCGTATGAATGACCAAGAGGGGGAAGCTGACGATAGTGACTACACAGTAAATTCCATAGAGTAAATTTGACTCTCTTTTGAGTGGGACCAAATAGACTCAGTTTTAGAGTAATATTTACACTTGGAAGAGAGTAAAATAAAGAATTGACAAAAATAAATAAAAGTCACTGAAGGGTTGAGGAACCTTCAGGTTGGGAAACGGTCGCAGTACCACCTGAGCTATGCCACTTCTATTGTTTGCTTAACTTCAATATATTTTTGGTCTCAGAGTTATGAAGATTCCAGCTGACACGAGCGATATACATACTACAGTCACACAGCAGCAGTAGCTCTGTTGGTCAGGGTGTCTCCCAAGCTGAAGGTCGTGAGTTCGTTCCTCAACCCTTGAGTGACTTTTACTTATTTATTTTCCACTTCTTTATTTTACACTCTTCCAAGTGTAAATATTACTCTAAAACTGAGTCTATTTGGTCCCACTCTAAATAGAGTCAAATTTACTCTACAGAATTTACTGTGTAGTGAAAGTGTTACAGTAGTTGGTTCTTCATTTATGCTGTGCGCTAGGTATAATTTTTGTTATTAGTTTTTCATGAATATACAGATTTTGACTTACACTTTCTTTTGTTGCACTCTAATGTGTAAGTAACTTTGTGTCAATTTCCTTGACTGTGAGTGCAGTATGTCAAACCGCAAACTTTGAAAACTGCGCTTGTAAAATCCTTTCCCCCCCTCAGTTTTATATATAATTGTACTTTGTTAGCGGCACCTCTGGTGTTGTGACAAAACATCGAATGATTTTGACCTGCAGTGCTCACACAATGCCAAAGGGACAATGCATTTTGGGGGCAAGATATGAGCTTTTGCAGATAATCCATGGTGTTGTGCATAATCATCCCAGTTACTTTTGGCAAAAACACTAAGTGAATGCAGATGAGCCAAAGCAATTGAAAAAGGATCTTTGCAGCTGTGACAGTACCGACTCTTTGTTTGGGAAAGGAACTTGGAGTGAAGCATGAGTGACCAGTTTTGGGATAGATATGTGCTTTTGTTAATGAACTGATAGGTTGTGCACAAATGTAAGTCGGTTTGGCCAAATGAGCTTGCAGTTTTGAAAATGTCATGTTTTAATCTGACTGGTGAAGTCTGAACACAGTCAAACTGCAGTTAAGAAGGTGTGCAGATCGATCGATCTATCTATCTAGCTATCGATCGATCGGCATGTACATGTACAACTGCCAGAACAGGCTCTTTGGACCCTTTTAAATTGCTGATGTACTGTGGTGAGGCAAAGTCAGAAAAACATATTGTTGTTTTCAGTATATGGTAACTTTACCTAACTAATATAAAATATATAGCCCCACTATTTTATTTTTTATTTTTTACTACACATGGTGTCTGTGTACTAGCTGTGATTACTGAATGTATCCAAGCTATGCTAACATGCTAAACTTGCATGATTTTCAAATGTTCATATATTTTAGGGCCAGTATATGCTTTTCCTGACAATATCTTTGGATCAATTGATGATGTTTCTCTGGTGGAAGAGGAAGTAAGCTCTACTAACAATGAGGATGCTGAGCTGGGGCTGTTGTCGGTGTGGATGATCACACAATGGAAGGTTACGTAGCCTACAATGAAGCAGGGAGTCCATATCGGACACGATGTGTCGTGAGAGCAAACAAACAGGACTCACAAGACCACTGTCACACAAAAAAAGACTCTTGTTGTAATTGACATGTACAAAACAAGACAAAGGAGGAAGATATGGTTGTCAATCACTGTGAATTAGACGTGTGAACACTCATACTGACTGATTAGCTCTTGCTCATCTGGTCGTAAGCAAACAGCTTGGCTATGGGTCAGCTGAATAATCCACCTTTACCTAGCAACAGCTGTTTGCTTTGAGAGGAGGCAGTGCACACAACACACACACACACAGTCCGAAAGCCACAAAAAACAACAGCAAGATGGACATTGGCATTTGCAGTAGTATGTGGTCTTTTCCCAGAGCCGCGTCTTCCTCATCGATTGTGGCCTAATTTTTTCTGTGTGATGAGTGCGTGTGTGTGTTCCTTTTACAATAATGGACTCCGATCACTCATGTGGCTTCCCCTTGACCGCCCACAGAACAAAAACATCGGAAGAGGTCAGAGGTGTGTGTGACTCCATTTAGTCCACTTAGTATTTTTTTCCATTTCTGAGACAGAATGAAAGTCGTGTTTACGGCTTGTGGATGACGCACATGAACACAAGGGACTCAACTCAGTGAACTGTAATGTACCTAAAATCAATTAAATGTGGTTAATGCAAGGGAAGACTTCAGGCGCACTTTCTGCACCTTGTGCAGTTTTATTATCATCAGAGGTAGATTGAAGACTCTAAATTGTCTCTAGGTGTAAATTGTTGTATATGTGTCCTGTGATTTGGTTGGCTACCAGTCTCACCCTTGGGCAGAAGTCTAATACATTTGCTAATCACTGGAAATATGCCGTAGTGGTGAAAAGAAGCAACGTTTTTATTTCAATCTTCTTTTGTCGCCAAAGCTGTACAATGTTGCACAAATGTCATGTGCCATTAACAGATGTAACGAAAATGTCAACCTGGTGTCATCCAGACTGGCATATACAAGGAGGAAATGAGACATTGATGTGACACACTGCATACTGTTATCAACAAGTGTGAAGGTCAGATGGTAAGGTTTGATTAATGGTGATGCTTTCACTTTTATGGGTCTCTTCTGTACTGTACTGAATTATGTCCTATAGGCTATACACTGTTTATTGTTTTAGCCTAATTATTGTTGTCCTTAACTTAAAATGTTCATATGGCTCAATTAAGGAAACCAAACATTTAGTTATTCCCTTTTTATCTTTGTAATGGAACCATGAATTGGTGTAGATCGTCTACTGGGCTAGTTGTTGCATACAATGTAAAAAACATCATCATCATCATCATTATAAAATAAAAATAAAAATAAAAATAAAAATAAAAATAAAAATAAAAATAAAAATAAAAATAAAAATAAAAATAAAAATAAAAATAAAAATAAAAATAAAAATAAAAATAAAAATAAAAATAAAAATAAAAATAAAAATAAAAATAAAAATAAAAATAAAAATAAAAATATATTTTTTTAGATATAAGATGTGTTTTAAATTCCACTAGAGGGCAGCATTGACTACAGCGTCACCAGTGGAAACATGATGACGTAACGATGACTCATCCCGACCACTGGTTTGGGGCGTGTTATGTAAATACTTTGCTGGGAAGGTTTTAAAAGGACACTGACACACCATTAGCATTCGCCTTCTGTTAAACGCACCCTTAACAGTTGGTTACTTGAATAAATCATGCATTGCTGTGGCTTTACAGATTATACGAGATAATTTGAAACAGGAATATAAAAAGAGGAGGCAATTCTTTTGATAACATCTGAATTTCGAACCGTTGTGTGCGCGTGTGTTTTTACATTAATCGTCACAATTAGAACTTCCAATGATTTTTTTTACCTCCCCCTAGCAAACTTATAATATGTTTTGTCCAGTTCACGTGCGTGATCTACAAAGTTGAATAAAGCGGAATAAGAGAAAAAAGGGGGTAGTGGGTGTGTCCAACATTGTTGTTTTTTCCCCTTCTTGTAGGAACAAAGTAGTTTCAAAAATAATGAAACGGACAATAATCGTCAAATAATAGAATTTACGTTTATGTCGCTAACCATATTATTGTCACACCATGTGTTATCTAGAAACACACAAAAATTCTGTGCTTGCGATAAAACATCTTAAATTCATCAAGTCTGACAAAAGTAGTGTCAGCGGGAGGGGCAACTTTTTTTTTTTTTAATTCGTCTTCAAGGGACTCCCCTGCGTCCACTTTTCAAAGACTTTATGAGCGAGAAGAAGTGAAACAGTTGATCCACTCAAGTGTTATCGAGATGCCACACAAGAGGGGAAAACACGGTCACCATCACAAACACGCGACGGACACGAATGAGGTAAGAAAAGCTGTAATTAGCCTATTATTGCAAAGTTGAAGACACGTCGTAAGATGTCTCTTCTCAAAGTGATGCGCATTGTTGCATGCTTGTATGTAACGTGTTGTGGCGTGTTTTTTTTTTAAAATCGTCTTTTATATTTGCTGAATGACATGCTGCCAATCAGAAAAGCGTCATGTCTGTGGAAAACAGACATCCCGATGCATTGCACAACTGCAGTTGTAGTTGTATTGTTATGCAGCTGTGTTAAGACGCGCAGCCCACTTCTTCTTTGGAAGTAAGTACACTACCGGTACTGGCGGTAAAGTGTGGTGATGAAAGTGAGGGGTGGTGCAAAAGCACGTACACACAGATCGACTATTGTTCCCTGGGAGGGGAAGAGGCTGCTGGAAAAGAATGCATTTGATGTGACTTGGCCAGTGAGTCAAAAGACAACAGAAACAGACAGCTTCGTGTTTTAATTGCCGACGGTGTGTTGGGAGTGGCACACACGGTTTTGGAGTGGCATGGGAAAGTTCGCGTAGAAGTCTACCAAGGAGTGACTTCCAGTGCCGAGTGACTGTTTAATTCCATTTGTGTTTTGCCTCCTCTTTTCTGATGGCGTACGCAGCCTACTACAACTCTCTTGTAAGTACAACTTGGAACACACTCTCTTGCTTTACAAACGTGACAGTAACACTACGTTCACTCTTTGATACTAGTGCGGGGTTTGTTTGACAACTCTTAACCACCAGAACGAGTCTGAATGTGAATCTGTTGGGCGACATAACAATTAAACCTTTTATATTTGTTTAAATTGTTTGATTAGCATGCCATGTTGTTTATTTCTGAGGGCCTTCGTCAAGAATGGTGTTGTTAAGTGTTAGTCTCTTGCTCAACCTAACTGTGTGCTTAGTGAGTGAACCTGTGAAATGAGAAACCAAGTGAAACAATGGGTCGAAAATGCAGCATCCTGTAGAGTTAGTTCCCCCTGAATTTACTCCTTAACATTCTGTTGCCGAACAATAACTCTCCAGGATATTTCTGGACTGATGGGATTTTTGGGTGTTCCCTAAATTTGCTGAGTTTCAATTTTACACTCCCTGTTGAAACATTTTTAGAAATGGAAGTGAAAGTGTGGCTATTTTGCCAAGCAAACACTTAAAAAAAAATCCAGTAATGATAGCGTAAAAGTTTGAACTTTGTTTTTGTCTCGCAGAAATTTACTCTTACATTACATTGTGCCCTCTAGTGTTCAGATTCTGATGCCACATAACTGCATTGCCTTGTGCAGTTACAGTAGATGGATGTTAATGTGCAGTTAGTTACATGATGTGTGGCTGTATGAATGACAATATTCACAAGCATGTAAAAAAACAACATGCTGTTGGATGTTAAAATATCCATAATGATAGAGTTGTTACTCTAAGAAGCGTTGTATTTGAATGAAATCTATGCCTTGTTCAATAAGAGTTAGCATTTTTTGTTTTTGAACAATATTTTGTTTAGTTTAAAAAAAGACAAGCATTTTCATCAAAATTGCAAGTGATAATGGTATTGAAGTATCAGTACTCGCTTTTGGTGAGCACTCAAATGTAAATACTAAATACTATACTAATACTAAAAAAAAAGTGTTATCAATGCATCACCATTCCCTAATAAAAACATGTAATAGATTTACACTTCCCACACCCTTTTCAGTAACCCACTTAAACGTGCGAAAAAACGATTTTATAAGTATTTATTTGCCACTGTTCCCACTCTATTGTTCGCTTAGTTTTTTAAATGAGAATGTGTTTTCTTCAAGCTATTTATTTGTCACTCCCAACTGAAATTAACTGTAAAACTGGAGAAATATACATTGTATAATTTATTTCAAAAACAACAAACAAACAAAACCGTAAAAACCAAAATGTTCAACCAAAGATTACAATTTTGTAAAACGAAAGTCTGCTAGCTTAATGCTAATATATAATGTGACACAACATAGCAATTGTAAATTAGCATACATGTTAACGATACTTATTAACATTCAAATAACTGCTACTTTACTTACACACATCTCATGGAGCAGCATCACCTACAAATACAGCATACATCAGTACTCATACACATACGCAATATTCTCTCCCCTCTGTAAGCAAATACTCAAATGTCAAAACGTGGTACATATATACCACTGAAGGAGTGTCATCTTCCTCTTATCATTACAGTGCATCTCTCCCTATTGACCTCAGCTGACCTCATGTTGCGTGACAATGCGGTACTACGCTAAAGGCGAGCAACTCTTAATTTGGGCTTTCCTGTTTGTATGCTGTAAAAACCCATAAAAAGACGATCCTTGTAACTAGTTTATCAACAATCCATCCATCTGTCTGTTTCAGGTCAGAAATGAGGACACAATGAATCCTTAAGAGTGCATGATGTTCAATCTGTTTGTCTCCCCCTGCTGCCGAAAACAATCACGCGTAAGATCATGCTGATAAATGCTACTTCCTCAAATAACAGGCGTGTCCATGTGATTCCAGTCTTTAGTTGAGTCAGTATTTTTGCGCCACTGTTCAGTTTTACCCCTTGACTTACATAATTTCACTAAAAAACACCACATATTTCATTTATGTTGCCAGATGTTGCAAAATTAACATTTCTGCAACTTCTCTTTGACTGAAGTCATTTGTTGTAACGCCCAGACGTATGCAGGCACCACAAAATCAAATGAACTGTGTGGGAACGACACACCCACCTACAGAGAGTGACAGAAATATGAAGTTGTTGAGTAGTAGTTGTTGATATTTGATATCAGCTGTTGCTTCTTGAAGATGCTTTTGCATATCTGAGTTTTGTTGTTTCTGTGATGCATTTCTTAATTTAGATTTGTAGAGAAAGCTTACACAGAATGGCTATGTGGGCTTTTTAAAGGAAGAATATGTAATAGACACAACTTTTATATCAGATTGCATTTGATGTGACCAGTGAGTATATTCACTAAAGGAATCATGAAAGTGTTTGCTATTTTAAAAATTGTTACAATTTTAAATGTGGAGTCAGATATTTTTCTGAAAATGCCGGAATTCTTAGCTTAACCTTGTCTATTACTGTATTTACAATGTAATGTAATGTATATTCGATGATAAAATAAAAGTTTGCTCAATGCTGTTAACAATGTAATGCCACGGACTTCCGACTTCTGGGTTCCACACATCAGCGTCGTTTCCGGCCACTGATGGCCGCGTTCCAACACTCGCATCCCCACCCCTGCACCCCCCAACTGCGCGCTCCCGCCGACGGTCAGGGGCGTCTCAACTCTCTGAAATGCTTCGGACAACTGAGACAGACATACTACACACTCGCACATGTCGGCGGGAATGCGCAACCGAGCTTCACAAAGGCAGAAGCGCAAGAACTGGGACGAGGCCCACACGTCGCAAACAGGAAACAAAGCTGATGTGTGACCACCAGGAAGTCAGAAGTCCCGCCTCCTCCGTGGCATATACCCCATAGTAATAATACCAAAGTAACTCACAATTGCGTCTGATAACTTTCGTAACTTGTTTCCCCGGTCACTGGAAGCAGCTCCTCTCATTCCCTTTAATTTTAGCTGACAAAGTCTTTGACATTGTGGAAAGTGAAATAGACTCGCTCAAAGAAAATTGAAGCACACAAAATATGCATCTAAGGAACTGCAAGCAACTCTCCATTTGCTGATGATGCAAAGTTGGCCAGGGCGATCACAGATCTCTGCTGTGAACTGAAGTCGGCACTTGTAGACCGCCCTCCACTTTGATCGTTTATGTCATACACTAGCCTTGCCGTGGCTTAGTGGGTAAAGAAGTTGATAATAATCATGCATTCGATTAATTGATTTCTACGATCATTCAGAGGGTTCAATGCACTTTTTTTGTCATATTTATGAATGAAGTACGTGACATCCACTACCACCACGCATATCAGCAGATTCTGTCAGCCTGCACCTTGATCAATGCACCAAAATCACATTTACGCCACAACTTAGACCTGCTCTGAGCTGGTCTAAAGTCGACATTCAGTCACCAAATGGACAGGTGCGCCGGGGCAGGTTAAAGAAAACGCCCTTGGTTCTTGTCAAATTCCCAAACACGCTAAACTAGACTAGCTCACAAAACTCAAGATGCAGCAGTTTTTTTTTCTGTCTACAAAAATAGAGCCCACCCTATGTCCACAATTCAATACTACTTCTTTGCAAATGTATACAGCAATTACCTCCAAGCATAATATATTCAGAAAAAAATCTGTGTTTTTCTTGTCAACGACGCATCTATTTTGTCTTCCCATGCAACGCTGATCTCATTAAATCTTGACTAGAGCCTTATCATCGGAGCTGACGACGCAGACTAATTACAGCGTTTGTATTGTTTCCCATGGTGCATCAGCTCGTTTGACGGGCTGGGTGGCTTGGGACTTTACACTGCCGATAGTGTTGGCATGACAGGGAATGTCTCATGCACAGTGTGAATAAGAACACAAATGGGTTGGAACGTGACATGTAATGTCATGTTCGCTGCATACAGTACTTATTATTCTTTTTTTTTTAATGACACCAGTCAACATGCTCTGTGTGGACATAGAGATGTCAAATCTTAGTCCAGGAAGTAAAAACCCTGCCACAGTTTGGCTTTAGCTACAGGTGCTTATACTCAACCGGCACGTAAACCAGCTGATTCAATATACTGCAATATTCAAAAATGTATTTGAAGTTTCAGTATGCTGTATGGAATTCTAAGAAATATTTTATTTGATCATTTTGTTTTTAAATAGTCGTTAATATGTACGCTAAAGTCATGCAGTATTAGCCACCCTATGGCTCATGTTCCCCCTGTATACAGTATGTCACAGTGTGCAATGACACTCATTTATATTTGGCACCCATAAACCATGATGCTATATATGGTAAGGCCCATGGACTCAAAGCTTCCGTGACCAGTTGATCTCGGTTCCACAAACAGGAGTAGCAAGTTTTAAAGGCATTAATTTGCAGACAGCATACCGATTCTATCTCAGTGACTCACGCAAAAGCTGTCTTGTGTACACACTCCACCCAAGTACGTCCTGAAGAGGCACACATGCGTATAACACAGATATGAATTCAGACTTTGCACCCACGATACTTTGAAGTGACAAGTTAAAATAATAGCTTTAAATAGCTCTCTCTCTCTGTTTGCATTAGTTAGGGCTGCAGCTATCAAATATTTTGTTATTCAGATATTCTATGGCATATAATCAAGTATTCAGATGAAAAAAAAGTGTTTTTGCTTGGTTGAAGAAACAATAAGAATACACTTAATAATGAACGACCTATTGGTTTTCAATTTTCGATAATCAACTTATTTTCCCCTAAACTATGCTTTGCAACAAACTGTATTTTCTTCTTGAGAAAGATAAGTGAGATTTTTGGGCTATGAGACATTGAGATCAGAACTAGAGAAGCGATTTTGACGACTAAAACAGCACATTTAAGAGATGCCTTGTTTGTTATAAATTGATCAGTGAAGTGCAACTGCGTCAAGCTGTCAAAGTGAGTCATTTTAGAAAAGAAATCCGATGGATGCTGCAGTGCTAGCCTATATAAGGAGCATTCGGTTAGCCATAGTGGCTAGCTGCTAGCCACTAGCCTCTAACGTTATGAAAAGGCTTCACATTTTACCATGTCTATGTATTTATTTTATTTATTCATTTATTTACTTTTTAGCATCCTTACTTAGTTCTTGAACATTATTTCAGGATGACATATTGGTGGCAAATGTCCGTGAAGGCAATTTAAACTTAAACTGAGCTTCAACAATGGCAGCTAGCTTCAATTTGCACAAATCCACTACTTCCTGAACTCAAGCAACTTCAAAATAAAAGCATACCAAGCACTGATTATTTGTAATACAGTATTTGGAAAGATTTTATTTTGAAGTTGGCCTTCTTACCATGTTGGCGCCTTGTTACTGTCATGCATAGCATTGCTACTGCTAGCTTGTCTGTCTTCCATACCATGTACACCAAATAAACAAGTACCAGAGGCAGAAAACAAATCCTCAAGCATTTTTTTTTCGAGAACTTGTATTCCTCGAGGACACGTTTCACCCTTTGAGTCGTTAAGAAGTTGGTGTTTACGCTAGTACGAACTGCACTTAAACTAAGATAACTAAGTGAATCCTTGAACCCTCCTCTGTTTTCATTTATGTGCTCTCTATATTACTTTATGGTTCTGGTCATTGAAATGGTATAAGTGGCTTATTGAATACTTTTAAAATATTTTGTTTGAAATGCCAATTTTAATGTAATAATTATATTTTGTTGTAAGGTACAATTCTGTGTAAAACTTGAATTTTAACATAACAGAACAGTGTACAATGCTATCTAATTTCGGTGGTGGTTTCTACAGACTTACAGTATATTGCTTTTTGCTAAATAGGTTGTTCACATAAAAAAAGAGGTTAGAGAAGAAGAGTAGAGAAGGTTGCCTGTCATTTCTTTACCTTTAGTTTGACCAAAGAAGGCTTATCTACATTAGATTGTGTGCAGAATCAAAATCTATCGCCTCCCTTTATTGTTTGTCAATGAGAAGTTACATAAGCTCCCCTTTATAACAGTTGATTGACCTGTGTGTGTGCTCATGTGTGTTTGCTCAAGGCATGAATATGACCATAAAGATGGGTGTGCATGCGCTTTGGGTAAAAACTTAGATAGCTTTCACATGTTGTTTAAAGAATAGTCATATAATATACCCATCCATCCATACGTATGATGTGTGTGCGGGCTGTGGTGGCTCAGCTCACTTCCCGGGGAGTTAAAGCCCAGCCTCCTGTGACTCGTGCACATGCGAGCGTCCCCTCCTAGCCACATCAGGCCCTCGTCCCACCACGCCCCCTTCCTCGCTGCCGCCTCCCCCTTTCCCTCCCTTCTCCCTCCCTGCGTGCTGGAAACATGCAGCGAGCCGACAGACACGCCAGCGGCTGCCAGACAAACACTCACACACACATACACAAAGGCACCATCAGCCAACATGGGCCAGATACTGAGCTGGATCCGAGGCCCCCGAGAGACCTCGACCCTGCAGGATGTTGCCGTGGAGGAGCAGGTGTGTGTTATAGCGTGTTAATGTGTGTGAGTGTGTCGTGAAATGTGCTGAGCAACCTACTAAAAGTATCCACGTGTGTTTTGTTTTGTTGCTGTGAATCAGCCTGAGAAAGGAACGGCACAAAGCTTGCCATACAGTTTGTTCTTTTACTGTTCTACTAGGAGAAACTCTCGCAGCGGAAAACTGCACTGGCACTCGTCCAAGATAGACCTCGCTCCCTGTTTACGGAATGTGGAGCTCCTGGTCAGCCCCCGCGAGCGGAATATGTGTGTTTTCAAGTAGTCATATATTAAGCCAGTTTGGGACAAGGCCTTCACTGTTTGCAAAAAGCACGCGAGCAGGTGTGTGTTTTGTTTTGTTCCATTTTGTACAGATTGTTGATAGTCAGGAAAAGGCTTCGAGTCCTTGGAGAGTTTCTGTGTCTCGCCCAAATAGCTTTCTCATGTGATAATGTGTTGCGATGGAGCAATCTGAATGGGTGTGTTGACGGTTTTAGGCTTACGTTTTCTTTTTCTACTTTGTGCAACCTGAAATGACATATAACCATAGTGTGGTTGACTTTTATGATACTTTAATGAGTTTAAAAGGATTATATAACAGTCCCGCTTGGGTTATTCCGCTGTCAGTACTTTATTGTCACGGCCATGTTTGTTTACGTGTGACTGTCAGCTGGGAGTGTTCATCGTTTTCATTGGAAGGTTGTTGTGATCAGGTTGAATTCACAATTTTCACTGGCCTGGAAGAATTTTCATTACAAGGACAGGAAATAGGCTCTGGGAAAATATCTAAGCGGCACATGCACAAGCATTAGAGCAAAGTTCACAGATAAGAGAAACGCAGATCCATTAAAGGTTGACTGGATGCCAACCGTGTACTTTAGGTGTGAATCAGCAAGTAATATCTTAGACTTACATACCCCTGCGTGAAAGCATGGAACTGTAAATGCAGAGTAAACTGTTTTGACTAGGCTATGTCGTTTGAACATATACAGACGCTCCCCTACTTACGAACATTCGAGTTACGAACAACGGTACATACGAACATTTCTGCGCGTACAGTATGTCGAAAAATGTTCAAAAAGAAATGCTGTAAGTTAGATTTTGTATTGCGCGTAGTGCTTCTTTCCGCCGCTAATACCGACGATTGGCGCTGTGAGAGCTCATTGGAGGCTGAGCAACGTGGCGAGGAGGAGGAGGAAGAAAACGCCGGTCCCCATGAAGCAGGAAATAACTTTTGAAGCCGATTCCAGCGACGACGAAGAATCTCTCATGATATAAAATCCTCCTCTTCCTCCTTCTCCATCATCTCCTTAAGCATCGAGTACATCTTCCAAAAGTAAATTGAAATTCATTTTATTTATCTTATTACGTACATGTACATACTGTGTGTGTGTCTTTCGCTCTCTCTCTCTAACATACGCAGTACAGTACAGTACTGTACGTATTCTCTCCATTTTATTAAAAGTTTTTTTCAGTACAAACCAATGCAGGTTACTTGTACAAGCCTTAAACATACTTATATAAACCTTCAATATACTTATATAGGCTTTAAACATGAATTATAATACAAAATATAGCACTGAAGCAACTTACGAACAAATTCACCTTACGAACGATCGTCCGGAACGTAACTCGTTCGTAAGGTGGGGAGCGTCTGTACTGCAAAATGATTTGAACATATTTATAGTTATAGTATTGACAATTCCGAGTTTACGTCACAAGACAAAATGGCGGTCAACTTGGTCAAAGGAAGCTCTCCGCTCCTTGAAATGCTTTGGACTTTGGTCATTGTATTTTGATTTGTGAGGATTATGTTTATTTCAAAATGTGATGAAATGTCATTTGATTACTATAACAATCTATGTAGTTTTTATGCTAGTCACAGACAAAAGCAATACAATACGCCATGTTTGTTTACATTTTGTAAAGGAAACATTTGCAATTTTGCATTGCGTTGCATTACAGAAATATCAGAAATGCCGAGATGTTTGGACTTGTCAATTAGTAAAGTTGTTGGAACATATTTATAAAGTCACTCAAACATATTTACAAAGTCGCTCGAACGTATTCTTAATGTCGTTCGAACTTATTTTTAAAGTTGCTTGTACGTACTGGTTAAGTAATTCGAACATATTTATAAAGTTATTGGTAAAGTCGTTTGAACAACGCTTAAACATATTGTTTCAACGTATTGATAGGTTAAATGTCAAAAACAGCCAGACTGCCACAGGATAATTGCTATAATTGTGCATGTGCCCTGTGGAATTATTGGGGGGAAGGGATAATGTTTTTAGCATCCTAAATGATGTTTGAGCCCTGATTGTGCAGTTTGAATTTATAAGCAATTACCATTGATATTGCCACTATTTGTGGATACGTCTTCAGTAAAGGATCTGAATAGTTTACAATTCAGTTTAATTTATCATTCAAAAGCCTTAGTTTGTTATGAAATCACATTGGCCGGTTAGTCTGTGTTATGTGCGGGTCACTGCACATTTGTCGCATTATGCCTGCACACTGAACTTCAGTCGTCATCATTAACCTGCTATTTCAAGCTACTCATGTCAAGTGAGCGTATATGTGAAGTAAAGCTTAAAATAGGCAAAGAGGAATCTGTTGAGTGGATAAGATTAACATCCATCTATATGTAATGCAGTGTTATATATAATAGAAAAGAGAATTGGTACACACGTTTTCTCCTGGCGTAAATAATGATTTGCATTGAATGCGGTTGTGTATAATTGCGCAGGACTCAGCCAGACTTGCAGGCTTTTGCCATGCCTGTCATGTAAAATCAAGCTTTAAAGGGCTTGCCTGTTATAATGCTTTTTGGAGCCTGCTGTTTTTGTTCCTCCTGCCTGTTTGCATCTGCCATGCTTGGGGCGAGGCAGCTGTTTGTCCTGATATGCAACTACTAAGCAGAGGAAATAAAAAAACAGCCCTTTTAATTACTAGAAATGCAATATTGTTACTGAGATTTTTCTTTCTAGACTTCACATAAACACATCAGGACACACGTTGTTGACATTATTTTGCGCTACTTTTCACAATTGCTGCCAAGTTCTAATTTAATAATCTTGATCTCGTTAAAAGCTGTATGTGTGCTCCAGAAGGTGATAGCCTGACAGTGGGAGGTTAAGTTGAAATGAAGGACAGCAAACAGGTTGTATGGGGCTAAATTTAGAGAAGGCACAGCAAAGGACACCTAAAGCGGGAGGACGTAGATGCACGTGGAAACTGGAGATGTTTAGTTTGCTCAATTAAATCACTAATGTGGACTTTTCTGTAAAGCCGAAATTAATCTCATGTGTGAATGTGAGCGTGAAACATTTCAGTCTCTCTCAAGCCTGTAATTGACAGCTAATCACCCTTTTGGGTGTACCCCCAAGTCAGCTGGGAAAAGCTTGAGCTTCCCACGTGACCCTCAACAGGATAAACATTCTAAATGTTATTTATGGCCACACATGTTGTCTTTAATTCTATTCTTATGTTAGAGTATTATTAGAGTACATTTTAATGGTGTTACCCTCATAAGCAGTACAATTCATTATGTAAATCTATAAAGTACACTGGAAATAAATTAACATTCCCAATAAAGTACTAAAATAAAAAAAAAGTACTAAAATAAAAAAAATAACAATAACAACAATAATAATAATAATGTAAAGTTTGGTCAAGAAAAAAAACAACAACAAACTGCAAAGGGTCTCAGTTAAAATTTGACTGCATGGCTTGTGTTTGTTTGACTGATCATATTTTAGCAGGCCACTTTTCTTTGTGGTGCAGGTGGAATAATTTCATCGGGACTCAAATTTCAAAAAGAGAAAATACAATTCCTGTAACCGAAGTGGAAAGATTATAGCAGATCATATTTTTTCCCTTCCGTCTGCTGGCTACTTTAGATTAGATGAGACGGATTGAACACTCGTTTGCGTTATGAGGCTGTGAGAATGATTTCATCATGACCCAAAGATGGAAGGAGAAAGCACCAGTGCTCTAAAATATAAAAATAATCCAAAAGTATGTGCGAGAAAAACACATTTTCTTAATGGGACCATGTGTTTTCCTATACTGCTTACTAAAATTACATAAAGAGAACACTGTACATCAATCACCAAAACAACAAAATGCTCAGTGAGGCAAGATGATGACAGCATCATACATTTCATATAGTTTTGTTTTTAGCTCGAATTGGACCTCAAGTCCTCATGAAAAGTTTCAAATCATAGTCAATTATGGCCCCAAACCTTTAAAAAGTCAAAATGTGTCATGCTGAAAGACTTCATCCGCAAATGCTCTCAGTTAGGCGAAAGGTGCTTGGTTTTAGGGTGTGAACACTTATGCAAAATTTACACATACACTGTATATTTTTCTCAGGGAAATTGCAGTTTAAATCCCCTGGACATATTGTATGATATTGTATCCAACTATATAGTTTAGGGCTGACACAAATATTTTTTAGAATAGTTTATTCTATTGATTATTCATTCCATAATTCCTTTAATGCAATGTCAACTCAATTACTTCTTATTAATACTACAACTGCAAATAATGATAATTTTTGGAATGGATTAAACTGACTACTATTTGTCCCATAAATTGATTATGATTCAGTTAATGATTTGGTCCATGGCGTGTACAAAAATTTGTAAAACTGTTGCTCATTTTTTTCTCAAAGTAAAAAATATTTTTTTGCAAACTTATAGTTTGACGAAAGACAAATGTAATCAGTCTGCTTTCACGAGGGACTACAGAGAATGTTTCTTTTGAAAGGTTGAAATCAAGAGGATTTGGACAAGTTTAAGCAAAACAATACCTTGAAACGATTATTTGATTATTAGAATAGTTGTTGATTAATTTGATGCACTACCAACATTTTCCTCCTTTAGGTTACGTTTTCCTGAAATCACCACATGAATTCAAGAGTGGAAGAGATTGGCTTAAAACACACGCATGCACGCGCGCACATGCACACACACACACACATACACACAGGAATTAGGATATTTTATTGTTTTGCTGTAATGACTTGTCATGAACCTGTCAACATCAATTCCTTAAAAGAAGAGGCTAAATGAATCCCTAACCTGCCCCACATTGTCTACAAAATGAACACCTTAAGAGAAACCTGTCAAACCTGATACCTATTTATCTTTCAAAACTCTGTCAGAACGAACCTGGGGAAAAACACTTCCACCATCGTTTTAGATTTTTTATTTAACTGGACATGATCAATATGAGAAACAGTCTTTGGGAATTTGATGACAAATGACAAAAAATTATGATTTCCCATTCAAAGAAATGAAACCTCGTTCTATTGGTCTGGTTCAGTACAATGACATTTTTGTCAGTTATATTAAAATATAACTTTGATGTCTTGCAGAGTCAGGTTGTTTCCTGAACACACCCATTTGAGACGTATGAATTGCTCGTGGCGATTTCTTGGGTCTCTTAACAGGTCTCACCTGGATTTGGTATGGTAAATGAAAATTTAAAGCCAAAAAAAACCCACAAAATCTTTCTACTGGTTTCTTAGCTGCAATGGAAGACCAAAAATATGTCACACGTGACACGAATATGATGATGTTGCATGCTGCTAAGCCAGCTGTTAAGTGTTTGGCTTTGCATGTTAAGGCATGCACACTCTCGTCAAATGTTCACGTTTAGTTTGGTCTTCTCCACAGGAAATTGCAGTGCAGTCTTCAAAAGTTTGTTGATGATATGACGTGTATTTTGTTTGGCATCCATTTTCAGTGGAAAAGCTGCATTTGTCACTTCTTCACTGTTTCTTCCCATTAACACAATTCCAGTTTCTTCTGTAGGATAAAACATTTTTATTCACTGTTTTTCAGACAAACTCATTTTGCCAGCCCTCCGTAGATATTTTGATTCAAATATTAACTTTATCTCAACTTTCATTTCACTCCTCTAGAATGCAAGGCTGCAGGCTTTGAGACTGAAACCTTTAAGATTACAAGCTTTGTACGGGCGGGGCCAAGGTCTGCTTTGCTTCATTATTTGACAACACAGATAAGTGTTGTCAGGGGTTACCAAGTAAGGCATTTGGATCCAGTACAAGCATGCAGTGTTGCCTTTCGGAGACACACTTGCTCTTTGTCGCGGTCAAAAGCAGAATGACATGTTCTGTTGTCTCATTCGGGGGAGTGGAGCTCTTAAAGTAGATTTGCTATGCTCAGATCCCAAATCAGACAAATATTCCTACCAGGAAGTGGATTTGGCTATCTTGCTTTTTGTCCTTTTTAAGGGGTTTGTGGTCGCATAATTTCAGACACTTGAGGGAGCCAGTTGTAAGGAAAGGGGTTTTCTAAATCTGTTGTGTAAAACAGGACTGCTAGCTGCAAGTATATTCATGTGATACTTTCAAAAAGTAATCATGAGTTCACATTAAGGGTGAAACGAGTCCTGGAGTGTTTCATTTATTTGGTTTGCATGGGTGGGAAGACAGTCAAGCTAGCCGTAGCCATGCGTTGCATGACGGAAACACAACACCAACGTGGTGAGTAGACCAACTTCAAAATAAAATACAAATACAGTAATACATGGACATCAGTGCCTTGAAAGGCTTTTATTTTGAAGTTGTTCTTGGCACAGCGTAGTGGCTTGGTGGCTGTTGACTCAGCTTCCCGACTAGAAGTTAGGAGTACAGTTGATTTAAATTGCTGTCACAAACTGTTTCCAGTAAACATTGACATGTCATCCTGAAATCATGTTCAATTGCTAATTAAGGACGTTTAAAAAAAAATCCTGTCATTAATTACGAATGACATTGTAGAATTAGCAACATTAGCGGCTAGTGGCGAGCATCTAGCCACTAAGCAAGTGGCCATCGGACTACTCACCAAAGGCACTTTGATAGGCAAAAATGACAGCCTAATACATTTGCAATTATTACGGATCAGTTTTTAACAAACCAGGCTTACTTATATCTGCATTTTTTTGCTGGCAAAATCACTACTGTGGTTCTGACAACACTTTGTGTCTCAGCCCAAAAACTCACTAATGTCTCTCGAGAAGAAAATAGTAATATGTTCTATGTGCCCCCACCAGTATAAACACGTAATTCTGATTAATATTGCATTTGTGAAAGAAATTAAGCAGCAAAATCCACCTGTTTTTATCCATCTCAGGGGCGGCCATTTTGTTACTTGCTGTCAACAAAACTGTAATGTCATTTTTAGTTGACAGCAAAATGGCCGCCCCTCAGATGGATAAAAACAGGTAGATTCATAAAGATATTTTGCAATATTAAACAGGCATTTATTCAACAATATATTTATTGTTGTGATTGTAGATTACAGTGATATTAAATTATAGGTAGTTTGTGATACTTTTTTATTTATTCAATCAATCTCTCGGACTTTGTTAATTAGAACTAAGAATTGTTATTCATAAAATAATTACATCTTGAATGACATAAAATTGTGCAGTTGTAAAATTATTCATTCCTTGGCTAAATTTTGTGTTTAAAAAAAGCACAATTATTTGGTGAATGTGTAACTAAATTATCCTAAAATGACAAAACAAAATAAAAACAAGTGGGATTTTGGACAATAATTTTTACGTTACAACAATAATGACATAAACAATAATATTTTTTTAACACAACGTTGCCACTTTTCATGTGTTATTTCCATTTTGCATTCAAAAACCAAAATATGACTGTCATTCAAAATTTTGCCTAACTATAGCTAATGTGGCCAGTGCTTGCAGACTTTGTCAGCAGTGACCCACATTTAAACTAGAGTTTTTATCATGAAGCAGAAAATAGCACAAAAGTGTGAGATGACAGACATGGCAAGCCCACAGCGAAGAGTGACACTTCATTGTCACATCGGTGTTGTGACTATTATTAGACACGGGGAGGTGCTGCTGTCCTTAGCAATCCCTTCTCAATATACTCATGTAGATAAAAGGATTAACTTTAAAGAGCTGGCTGGCAGCGTGCAGAGCAGAGGAAGCCTCAAATGCTATTTTTTTTCTCTTTCGTCTTACATAACATCTGGCTACTGAGCAGAAGTTTCCTGTGCGTCTGAACTATACGTGTCTGTTTCTATCTTGGGTCGATTTTAAACAAACCTTTTTGCTCTCCACCATGTTGTGTTTGGGTTGGGTTGGTTCGAGACATGTGATCGGACCCGCCTCCTTCTTTTCTCTTCTTTCCAACCGCACACACTCAGCCTCTGTTGGAGTGGCTGCACAGTCGAGATTCCAGAGCAGTGAGTCTATCAGTCACACCCAGATGCTGCCGGACTACACGGCCCTTTCTGTGTCTTCTCCACATCACACAAAAACGCTCCCTGCCCTGCCTTAATGTTACTTACCCCCCTCCAGTTGATGTATGTATTTTTTTCCACGTAAGCAATGGCAAGTGGGCGGTTCTGTATTGGGCCGACTGTCTAATCGGACTGAGCCTGCTCAGCTGGCTTGAGGTTGAAGGGGAGGGCCCTGCCTGACACATGCCACTGCCAGCTTGTTGTGCACTTCCTAAAGGGCGGAGCAGCAAGTTGTGCTCGGCTGGGCGTGTGTTTTCAGATGTGTTCGTGTGTGCGCGCGCGTGTGTATGAGCATGAATGTGGATTAAAAGCGAGGATCTAAGGTGATCAAGCCTGAACAGAACATCTTGGCCGTCCATACAAGTTATATTGAGGATATAATTGCAAAAGCAAACCTATGGTATGTATGTAGAGTGCATTTCTCTTTGGTGAACGTGTGTGTTTGGGTGTGTGGAAGGACTTCCTGACTGTTACCTGGAAACTCTTTTACAGCTCTCCTATAGAGGATAGTTTGCCAACAGTATGCTTGCGCTTTTAAGTGAGGTTTTCTGCGTGTCGAGCTATCGAGGTTGGAAAGTAGCTGTCACAGAATTGTTGGCGAAGTAAACAACACCACCGTAAATGGTGCTCTATTAATATCTTGCTTGTGTCGTCATGGCCAGACAGTAGCTGAAAATTGTATTACCAAACATTATCTGGTGTGTCATTAGATTTTTGTTTTTGTTTTGTTTTGCAGACCCTTACCAAAGCAGAACAATCCTTATTTAGATGAACACCAAATTATAAACTTCTATAAACTGCATATAGGTTTCTGTTAGTTTACCTTATGGTTTGTTCCCTGTGGCATCACGTTGGATTAATCTTAGCATGTCTATCTCATAGTTAAGAGGTCGTGGGTTTAATCTTGGTTTGGGAAAATTGCATGTTTTTGGGGGAATCTATCTTGCTAAATGACAATTTTTTTTATCTTAGATTAATTAAAGAATCAAAATTAGACAATGTTTGTTTGTCTATATGTGCCCTATGATTGACTAGCAACCAGACCAGGTTATACCCCGCCTCTTAACCAAAGCCTGTTTTTACCACCACTCCTACGTTTTGTCAAAATTGATGACGTTAATCATGTAATGCACTAACAAGCAAAGGGCGGGATTTTCCAAGATTTCAAATAGTGGGTGTTACATTTCTTGTTCACTCATGCTTTTGGTGACTAGTGTGAAATGGTAAAGACCTTGTTCAAAAGCGGGTTTCTGTACTCTGGATATCTTAGGTTTCTCTCCCACAAGCACAGATTGAAATTTGAGGTGATGGAAATTGAAGTGTTAGTGGAAGAACCGAGCAACACCATAAAATACATGTTTTGTTACTGTAGATTTTATCTGTGCATAGGAATTGTATCGTGTGCACATCTTGCATAACATTATGTTTAAAACTTGAGACAGAACTCCCGAAAAACTGCTCTGGGAGAGGCCATCACCAGTTGTTACAGTGTACTGAAATGACACTAACACAAGAAAATGCAGAGTTTTGCCATACGAGGTGTGCCAGCAAAAGTCCAGGACGAATCGTCACAACAGTATTTTAATCCCAAACTGTGAGTATTCCCCTTCAATGTAGGCCAGATGATCAACTAGCATGTAGAGATCCTGTGGCTTTGTTCAATGTGTGAGAAGAGGCGAGATTTGTAGCAGGACAACTCGTGGCTTCTTTACCATGACAACCCACTAGCTCGCAATGCCCTGAGCAACCAGCAGTTTGTGACCAAGAAGGACATTACTGAACTGCAGAATCCTTCGTATGCACATGACCTGGCTCGGTTTTTTATTTCCTCTTGGCTGTGATGACAGTGCTGTAGAGGATCCGGGAAGAATTCGGCCAGGAGTGCATGAAGTCGTGGCAGAAGGCTGGGAAAGTGTGCTAGACTGTATTTAATACTTAAAAAAAAAGAAGAAACCTGTAGCTCGTGGTTTGGATTTGAAATATAGCATTTGTGACATCAGTCCTGGAACTTTTCTGACAATAGGTGATATTGATGGATCCTTCTCACATCTGGCTTGACGTAAACCCTTAAATCAGGGGTAGTATACCCTGGTCCTTGAGAGCCGCTGTCCTGTCTGTTTTTCATGTCTCCCTCCTCCAATACAGCTCATCAGCAAGCTCTGTAGAAGCCTGATAACGATCCTGTTCATCAAATCAGATGTATTGGTGGAGGGAGACATGGAAGACAGGCAGGACAGTGGCTCTCCAGGACTAGGGTTCCCTACCCCTGCCTTAGATAATTCAGAAGCTCCAAAAATGACATCACTAATTGAACAATATGTCTCTCTCTTTTGTTTTTAGCATTTCAATAATGTAGCATGATCAGATGCCATATTTAAAGACGCAAAAACAACCGATGCAATTTGTATCAGGCTTGATAAATTGAATTGCGTATGCAAAATTAATCTGTTTGCTTCTATCCATTCCCATCGTGTTGCATTGTGGTGCTAAGGAATTATGTTCAAGTGAATTGAGGAGCTTCATGTACACAACAGCAGTGTTTTGTAATTCGGAGCTGGGCTCGGTCCCTAACCCCTGCGAATGGCGGAGAAACAATGTAGACTACTTTTAGGAGGGCGTCTCGGCTATCTGAAATTCTTCGTACACTGAGACAGACCCTACACACTTGCAGCCTCACACCCGTCGATGAGAACGCGCAACCAAGGGGCACAAAGGCGGAAGCGCAAGTACTGGGACACGGCCCACACGTCGCAAACCGGAAACGGAAACAAAGTTGATGGGTGAAAACCCGGAAGTCCCGCCTCCTCCGTGGCATATAGTCCATTAGCCTGTGTAACCACCTTGTTGCCTTTCATAGGGTAAATAATAGCTTCCCATATCAGCTTTGTGTTCAGTAAATAAATTGAAATGAGATCATCATTATTTCAGTTTATGTACTTTTTTTTTGTGGCATTTTTGTTTGGTTTTTGCTTTGAGATTTTCTAATGTAAGATACACAAGAAAGGTCGGAAAAAACTGCATTATAGTACAGTAGACATTTGAGCCTGTTGATATTTCTCCTGTTCCTCCACTGGGAATGAAAGCCAGTGCATCCAGTGTATTTATACTCCGGCACAGAGCCTGACAATGATACTGCATCATTATCTCCCCACCTTTCACTCTTCTCCTCTCTTGCTGCTGCTTTCCTCACTTCCACCTTTTAAAACTGCGATGATGCACACCACTGTTTCCATCTCTTTGAGCTGCCTGCTCTATTTAAAAGCTGGAGCAGTAGCTGGAGAAGCAGCTGCTGCCATCCGAGTTTGCATGTGTCTGTGTGTGGTTTTGAGGGGAGGAGCCTGAGATTAGTCATCAGTTTTCAAAACAGGCTTGATCTCAAACTGCATAGTTGAGTAAGGCCTGGGCCTACTGTATTGTTTGTGCGCTGACCCCGTTTTCCCTCATGTCATGTATTTGATAGCTGACAGGTGATCTGTGCATTACACCCATCGAAACCAGAGAACAAGCGACATATTTGTTTTGTCATTTATTCCTTATTTGAGAATATTGTGACGCCACTGTTGAAGCCATTGAATGTTGAAACGTGTTCCTATTTTGGCCGTTTGACAAGCACAGCTGTTCTAAACTGACTGTCATGTTTCTGTGAGATTCCATTGGTTCATCATCCATGTGCCACTCAAATAAGACACGTATGGTCAAACTTTCAGACACACTCAGAGACTAACTGGAATAAATTAACTTTCCAAATAATGCTATTAAATCAACATAATCAATACAAAAGTGTTCATTCACATAGCTTTAGCTTAGCTTAGGATGAATAGACCACTAGCTGTGTTCAGTTTGGGTATACTGTACTTGAACTTGCAGGTATATGATACATTGCTGTTTGCTTAGGTGTGTGTGTTGTGTGTAGATGGACTGGATGAGGAATATAGGAATGTTGCAGATGGCACACAATGAAGCCTGCATAAAGTTTGGGTGGGTCTCAGCAAAACAATCGTCCCACATGTAACTACAGTATATTTCTGACCAAATGATGTTGGCTCTTTTACATTTTCATTGGAAACAACAGCAACTTTGAATATTGTACAAGAGAATTAGTTAAAGGTTTGACTGGCTAAGTTTAGAAACTTAATCAAAAGTTTGTTATAAAGGCTTTGAATCACTGTGGCTAAAGTGTTTCCTGACAAAAAGACCATATAGCTTTTCCATATTTGTGGCGTGTTTATTCATGAAGTGCTACTGTATCGTTTGTTATTTTACAAGAAACGTTAGCAAAATGTAGCATAGCTCATTGCATTTTCTTATATATTCCTATATATTGTTGCTGCTATGTGAAAAACACTCATGTCTATTTTTGTCTTTATTTTTATTTTATTTTTTACATTTTTATGTTTTGGAAATAAAACTGAATGCAGATGTCCCTAAAATGTAAAAATGGGAAAAAATGGGCATAAGTGTTTTTCACATAGCAGCGACAATATTTTAGTAAGAAAAATACAGCAGTATAAAAATGTTGCATTTTCATTCTCAATTTCATAGTCTGTATTGTTAGCAAATAAGCTTTCCTTAGTGAGAAGTTATATCTTAAAACAACGATGTGTTGTAAACTTGGCTTAAAAATACCAGCTTCATTACCATGGCAACCCTTGATGACCCCTCGACTGCATGCAACTTAAGCCAGGCACTCCTTTTTCCACTCTCTGCTTTGATTTGCATTCTTAAACCTTTCCCCTGCATATGTATCGCCATCCACTCAGGTGTTTATTTGATTATTTCTGTGATCATAACATTAAGCTGAATATCTTCCAGCCTGTTGTACACTTTTGCAACCGTTTTCATGTGAGTCTCAAGGGAAGTATGTCTTGTGAAGGACATATCAGAAAAGGCAATATCATAACCGTTTTAATTGTTTCTCAAAAAAGAACCTACAGAAGCCACCATTTTGAGAAAGGACTACTCCATATTTGAAAGCATCAAGGGAGCATGTGTTAGGAAACCTCTTTATGTGTACACTACACTTGTGACCAAAAGGCAAATGAGTCACCAAATCCTGTTGGGCAACTTCCCTTTCATTTGAATGGCACAAATACTAGCAAGTTCCTCAATGTATTGAATTTGTGGTTATAGAGGAGTGCGACTGATGAGGTATGCCGAGTTGGGAAAGTATAGTATACAGTGATGCGGTCATTATGTGATGATGTCATCTTAGACTTTCTCATATGTTCCAACTTGGAACAAAATGTGTCTTGTGGATCATGGTTTGACGTTACGCCTTCAGCCCCCTAATTCCATTTTAGGCACACCGCACACCACACACCTGAACTAGACAATTGCGAGTATAGATTGTCACCAAAATGTAGGCCAAATGCTCCCTTTTGTTTAACTCGAAAACAGCAGAAGAAAATGAATGTTGATGATGAATACCATTTAAGTATCAAATGTGCTCAAAGGACTCGTAATGTGATTTGTTTTTCTTCAACATTAACTCATCGTAATGAAAATATCCCAGCAGCTTGTTGAATTTTGTTTCCCACTCAAGTTCAGTCAGCGTTTTATTGTAACTTAGCAACAGTATTATTTAAAGCAATACCCGGAACCACATGACTAGCCATGTGTTATGGTGATGCCCTAGATGCTGGGTGAGCTCACTTTATTATGATCTTGCTTCACAAACAGCTTTGTCTTTCATCATGTCTAGTAGAAAAGTGATAAACAATACTCTGTATTGTTATGTTTTGTTGTTGTCGAGACAAAGCAAGTGTGAACAACACGTAATTGGCATGCTTTCACCAAACTTGTGACCGCCTCTGTGTTACATACAGCACCAGTCCCTGAGGTAATCACTGACATCACTGTCTAAAGCAACTGTGTCAAATACTAACTGAACACCCCCTGAGATGTCTGCAATATTACAACAGAAGGATTTATCACCTCCGGTTCAACTCTGACACAAAGAAAAGCTAAGGGTTTGAAATGTTTTAACATTAGATTGCTATGATAAATTATAAGACAGTTGGACCCACGCTGTTCATTGGGCAAAGGGACCGGGCCGCTGATAAACATTCAACATGTGTTTTCCATGAAAAACAGAGGGAAAATGAAAAAAAAAAAAAGATTATTGGCTTCTTTCATGTTTAAAATACAGTTAAAAAGACCTAGCCATTGGACTGGTGTCATCAGGAGAAAGATAAATATAGCTGTGTTTCGTCAATGTAGCTATGGAAGTTCAGTCCATGCCCTCTGATGACACCACCAAGAGAGGAACATGTACAACTTGAACAATATAGGGCCTACAATGGAACCCTGAGGCACACCACACATTACTTCATGGACTTTTGATGAGAATGTATCTAAACATAGCATAAAAGTTCTCTCAGTGAGGTAGGATGAAAACTGTGTGCAGCACCAAAGAGGCTAGTCTCTCGGGTTTCCATCCACTCATTTTGCAAAAAGAAATGCAAAAATAAAACTGAATGGAAACGCTAGAAATTTGAAAAGGGCACAAAATTCGCAAAAAAGTTTTTA
Organism: Vanacampus margaritifer; assembly: GCF_051991255.1. Classification (NCBI taxonomy): domain Eukaryota; kingdom Metazoa; phylum Chordata; class Actinopteri; order Syngnathiformes; family Syngnathidae; genus Vanacampus; species Vanacampus margaritifer. The sequence goes on along the minus strand of NC_135439.1, from coordinate 21,328,289 downwards.
CGTTTAGAGGGGGTGGATTTTGAAATTGAAGCGTATCGAAAAAAAGGAAAATGAGAATTTTCGCTATAGAAACAGGTTTTGCGAATAACTACTGGCAAGAACGGATACACGTCGCACGTTTTGACCGGATTTGGACTAGACGACAAAACTGAAATATTTTTGGAATTAATTAAAGAAGCGAATATTAATGTTATTTTAGATTTAAAACAACAAAGAAACGCTACGGTCAAGAATTACAAAAGCAAACTCACATGATGTCATCGCATAGCACAGTCGCTTCCTGGTCTTCTTCTTCTTTTAAATTACCTGGTGGATCACGTCTCTTTGGTGTATACCGCCACCTACAGCGCCGAAGTCCCTTCTCAAAAGAAGAACAGATGGAAACGGGCATAAGTCTTATGTTCGTTTTGCGCATTTTCAGTAAATTCGCTTAAAAAATTCTAAACAATTGGATGGAAACCTGACTTCATTCCAAAAACATGAACTGCTTAAGCTGGCAAATTGACAAATCAGTGGCATAACTGTAGAGCTGACATTTATTTATTTTAGACCAAACTTGCCCAAGTGTGACATTGAAGGGTGGATTGTCAGAGTGACAGAATTAGATGTGTGGCAAGTTCCATTGTCTGAGAGTGCAAATATTACTTTCAACACAATTAAGGCTAGTCGACTACGTCGAGTGTTAAACTTCATACTCTGGTCACAGCTGGTGTTCTGTAGTTCAGTACTGTAATAAGTTGTCATATTTCCAGGTCAACGTCAAACTCCAGCTCACCTGTTAACCTTAATAGGATTAGAAGTCGAAAATGGATGGATGAGCTTGAGATTTTCACTTGTCTGTATGTGGAAGATCATTGTTGTTTCACAGGCTAGCTACAGTTAGCATCTGCAGTATTCACAAAACACACACACACACACACACACACACACACACACACACACACACACACACACACACACACACACACACACACTAGCTATCTTGACAGGTTCACTCGCTAAAAGACTTAACTGTTTACAAACTGAATAATGATATTTGCGGAGCTCGTTGTTTTCACTATTTAATTTTTTAGTTCAGCATGTGGTTGACAGATTGTTTTGTTTAGCAAGACATAAAACAGGTTCTGTAAAGAGCTGAGGCATAATATAATGTAATATGTTCTCAAACTGGATGGGTTAGGTCTTTTCACAACACACTGGGTTGGACTGCAGTCATTCTGCCATGAAGTGGTGGCTCATTGCTCTTTAATGGGCACCCCATGTAAGAACCAGACTGTTAAGCCCCACCTAGAGACGGCTCAAAGCTCGTAACGCCTTGTATCATGTGCTCTATTATTGTTTGGGTTGACATCAAGAGAATGCTGTTTATTGACTCGCCATGTCACCAGTCATTCATTGAAGCTCAGTTAATTGGGCGTGATTCAACACATGGTGCGGATGCTCTACCATTGAGCTAAGTTTTGTCACCTTTTCAGGTCCTCACAAAAAAATGAATATGTTCGTCCATGCACCACCCTTAAAAGTTTAGTGGAAATAGAATTATATAATCCGCCTAAGTGTATGTATTCTATGATTTACTTTTGTAATATATCAAAATATGACAGCATCTCACAGTTAGTCTTTCAAGAAAAAAATATGCTTTCTCAAACATGCACAGGACAATTATTGTGTTACGCTCATAGCACATAAGTTACTAATCTAATTGACTGAATAATATGTCTTTTGCGAATGGTGCCTCAATGTGCTCTTCTTTGCGCACGGTTCAACAAAACAGACACACCCCATAGTCACACATGAAACTGAATGCAATGACATCACCATAGAGGTAATTTTGTGTTTTGCAGCACTCAAGCAACAGTCTCACTTCATGTGATAAATTTCCCTCCATCAAACGTAGCTACCCGCTATTTTGGCATATTTCTCTCTGTGTTTTGTTTTGTTGCTGACTTTAACTCCATTTTTAAACTTGAAATTTCTCAAGGTTTCCTTTGATCCAAAGATGAACTGCTAGGAATCTATTTCTCCATTTTTGTTGTTGTTTGTTGTTAGTTAGTTTTAGTTGTCTTTTTCCTGCATGCGTAACTTGTCTGTGTATGTCTGTGTGTGTCTTTGCAGTCGCAGCCCAGCAAGGCCACGCCCAAACCAGCAGCTCAGGTCTCCACTCTGACGCCTTCTCAGTTTGAGGTATCAAAACTTCCTCTTTAATAACCACCAAGATCTTATCTCAGGAATGACTTTCTCCATTTGCTAATCTCCCATTGGCAGTGAGGGAACTTTAGTCTAGATGACCTCTGACCCTCACTGCTATGTGGACTGTTTGGTATTGTTGCTGCTTTTCCTGTTCCAGTGCCAGATGTTTTGAGAGCGATCATGTCTTAAGTTGAAAAAGGGAAGAGGTTTCGCTTGGAAGATAAAATGTCCCATTTTGTGGCATTGGAGCATGCGAAGATAATGCCCAGTTTCTCAGTCAATAGAAAAATACTTAACCATTTCAAATACTTTTTCTAAATTAATACATTTTGAATTGCTGATGTGAACCCCAAGGCTTACATAAGCTAATATATTGTGAACAAGGGTTAGTTATACATATTTACTTGTATATAGGGGTATGTGGTCTGTTGTATTGCTTATTTTGCTGAGTGATTGGCTCCCAAAAAATTCTGCAGCAATTTCAGGGAGCTTCTTGTGTGTATTTAATATTGTGTTTGGATCATGGAATGTCCCCTTTCAGTGTAATGTATCTAGTCTTTGTTGCATTAGCACGTGGTTTAAATGTACTTGTTTTAAACCTAGTTTGATATTTATAGACATACTCCATCTTTAACTTTAAGCCTTAAGGGGCTTTTATTATTAGGTTGTGACCTTTGCACCCTGCTTTAATGTCTCTTTGGTCAGTTTACAACTGCCTGTCAGTCTGCAGGAGTGTGCTATCAAGTCGGCACAGTAAACACTGTATGTATGTACTCCATGCCATACAGTATTTAGCCATATAAACAGAGAATTCTACAGTAAGCAGTCTTTTTTTTCTTTTCCATAGCGCCTACAGCGCATTCAAACCGAAATAACTACTTTAAGAATTTTCGTCACACTTCCGTAATGTTAAGAAAGGATTATGTGATACCGTAAGTGTTAAACTTGGAGAAACATTATACAAACCATTTGGCTGATATGTAGCCTTGAGTATCAACTAGTGGCAACCTCAGATAACCTGCTGTGCTGGTAATACAGGAGATGTACGAGTATTACAGAAACCGATAGAGATTTAGATCACTGACTACGTTTACATGCAATAAATGTTTGGATTAAGGGGATACTTGACCCAGTGAGCCATTTTCAGCAGTAAAAAGTTCATATTTTGTCCACAATTAATTTGATAACTTCATTATTTTTCATGTACAATTAATGCATTTAAAAACTAATTTTTCCACTTGCTGTCGACTGAAGATGACATCACCTGTGCTTAGGAAGTCGGCAACAACCAATCATGGATCACCTGTTTTCTGGGTTTGGTCATCAAACTGAGCCATGATTGGTCATTACCTACTTCCTCAGCACAGGTGATGCCATCTTCAGTCGACAGCAAGTGGAAAAATTAGTTTTTAAAGGTATTAATTGTACGGTATTATTCGAGTTTTCAAAAACCCGAATAAGAGCATATTCAGGTTTTTGCACTTGTTTACATGGTCTTTGAAAACCTGAATATTGGCAACATTGACTGCATGTAAACATACTCTATGTCAGTCAGTCTGTCTGTCGACGTGTCTGCCGGCTCTTTAATGGTGTTTCAAGCATTCTAAAATATTTTACTCAAAGTGAGACCAGTAGCACGGTTACTTGTTAAACATGCTAGTGTATATTCAAATATAACAAAAGCACATTAGGTGCTATGAACGGCCATCTGTAAAGTCCTCCGCTAACGCTAGCTGATGATTAGCCTTAAATCGTGAAAACGGTCGTCAGCGTATTCACCAAATGCCCTTGTGTAACAATGATAAAGGAAGTATACTGTATTCTGTAGCCAGCTCACATATCCATTCACAAATCAGTCAATGAAGAGATCTAGATGTGACTGGATGAGAAAGTGTCAGTGAGTGAATTAGCGTCAACTAGAAAAGTCTGAAGACCTTCAATCCCTACCATATGCAGTACTGTTATTTGCGCTAAAGGATACTTAATCATTTTATGAGCTATCAGTAAGCTGTAAATGAGGGCAGATAATGGACATCTTCATTCCTGATGATTTTCAGAAGGCATCATCAGGATCCGCCATGGCTTCAAAGCCTGGGGGAGTTACTACAAAAGGTGGCACTGCCGGAAGTACTTTCATCAGGACAGCGGGACAGGGGGTTCCTAAAGCTAAAACTGAGGTAGATGGGTGATGATGGTCAAAGCGGAAGGGCTTGGCTCCAGCGTGACAGGAACTTCCTGTTTCCTTTTTCTGGTGTTGCTCGCTTGTCTGGATGCCATTCACTGGCTTCTTCTTTTCATGTGTGTTGCTTCAGCAATCTCCACACCATGACCCTCCATCTGTGTCACATTGTTTGCACACTTCTGACTGCTCTGCCTTTGCTTTCGGCGATGGAGGCTTTCCCACAAGCTTTTGAGCTGCTTACACAAATAACCCCATGGCGTCCATTAAACACTTGCTCCTTGGTTTATAGACTAACACCAATCCCACTGTTATTGACATGTCGTCTGCTGGGTCAACTGTTGTCAACATGACATTGTCTGGGACGAAGGGCAGTCCCAAAATGATGTCGAAGGTAACTCTTTAAACGTGGAGCTCAATGGGTGATGGATGGTTGCATTTTGTTGCTTTATACATTCAATTTTATTCAGAAACATTTTTCAATTTTGGACCTTTTGACTGAGTCCATGCTGCTTTTTTATTTTATTTAAGTAATTGGTATGGTTTGGTTTGTAGACGTCACCTGTCTCCACTATAAAGTCTTCTACTGCTGCCACTGGAACAGCAGCAACCACAGCAGCAGCAGCAGCTAATGTTGCCATGTCGACATCTAAAGGCTCGCCAAAAGACACAGCCAAGGTATACTTGTCCGTTCATTTAGCAAGAAATATGGAATAGATTATTTGCTTTAGCAGGCGACGTAAAATGATGCAGTGGACATATTTGAGTTTGACAACTCTGGTATATGGCATTAAATGGCTTTTGTTTGCTTTCTTAGACTTTAGCTCTTTATGGTGGACTTTTGTTTTCTTTTGATCTGTTGCTCAATCATGCCTGTGCTTGTTGTATTTGAAAGAGTTGAGTTCACCTCTGACTCCTTGCATCATCAAAAAAACATGCAAACATTGTTTGTGCACTAGCAGCATTACACAACACTGCTGCTGAATTAGTGGAAGCTGTCTCGAAAAAGAAGTCATTGCATGTTTATCCAGTACTGATTAAATGGTATTGGCTGTGGAATTCAGCGCCCATCAGCGCACAATACATGTGAAGTTTACAGGAACCGACTGCACATGTCACACTTTTATTAAGAGTCTTTTAGTGATGTTCTGTACAACTAAACCAGAAGTTAGTTTGAGAACACAGAGATAAACAAATAGTTTACTCATCAATCACTATAATTACAACAATATTTTTCTTAAAATATTTATTATTCATTATGAAATGTTTTGTCCCTTTCAATGTTATTCACACTAGTGCCCGCTATTGACGAGCTACCACTGCTAAATTGTCCATAGGTGTGAATGGTTAGTTGTTGGCATTCGGACTTGCAACCAAAATCTCCTTGCGCTATTCTTATTAATATCAGCGAATGATGATCAAATTGATTCGTAACTCGTGCTTTTCTGGGGGCGGGGCATCATAGTCCAACACATTTTTTAAATGAGTTTATACGGTATAGCGCTTTAGTTTCTTCAGAAGTTTAAAAAGCCATTTTCATTTACTTTATTTTCAGCCTACACTGGCGCATTGACACAGCGTATCAACTATCAACAACAGAAAACGTTTCCTTTTTAGTTTAAAATTACTTTTTACTTTGGTCCCATTTTAAATCCATCCATGTGTTATGCTAGCCTCATCATAGCTAGCGTTAGCTAGTTTGTCTCATCGGTCTGATGTGCAATTTTAGTAGCCTAGCTGGGGTAGGCAACTTGGGTAGCTTGACTGACTACTTAATAGTTGAATTTAATGCTCGTTAGTTGGCCAAATATTTCCATACACACGCAATTACTTCCGGACATCTGCTGAAAGTGCGCATATCTCCTTTAGCGTTCGTGTACAGTTCACGTACAGTTTGTGCACTCCCCGCGTAGACATGTCGCACAAACAGAGACGCGAGTGCTATTCAAACAGTCCGCATAATCCGCTCTTACTGAAATGCAAAAATTCTGATTTGTTGTTTGTTTTCAATGGCCAATTGCAAATCAGTTTGAGTCCCCACCGATTTGAGCACAACCATATTGTTTGTCCTTAGGTGCGGCTGTGATTGTTTGGTGACCGGTTCACGGTGTACCATGCGTTTTACCCAAAGTCATTTTAGACTGACTCCAGCTCACGTGACCCGATGGATAGATGAACAGTTTTTTAATGTTTTTTAAACATTTTTGTTTTACATGTCTCGTGTTGTAAAGGTCTACACTAAGATTGATTTCGATTCTTGGTTTCAGGTGCAAGTGGAAGTACGTCCCAAAACAGAAACAATTGGGGCCAAGGAGGTAAGAGTGAGTTTATTTGCTCTTGAAAGCATCTTGTGTATCTCGTGTGAAGCCTGCGGCAGTGTGCTGAATTGTGCGGCATGTGCAGACACCTGCAGTAGATCCATTTGACGCCTTGGCCAGTATACTGCCACCAGTCGATCCACTCACCCCGAAACAACCAATATTCACTGGGCCTGAGGTCAAAGAGGTACACTGTTTCACTCAAGTGATCAGACGTGTGATTGCACTGACACGCAGCATGGCTCTAGTGTGGGTAACTGTGTGTCGCATGTGTCGCAGCACGATGTCACGTCCGAGAAGGCTTCAAAGTGTGGAGAAAGAGAAGACACGCTGCCTCCAAATTACAGATTTAGAAATATGGTCGGTTGTATGTCAAGAATATTGAACGTAGCTGAATCTGTTTGCATCCCTCGTCTGTTTGTTTCTGTTTGTAATCATGTATTCTGCTAAATCTACCACTTGTTCACCTTCAGTCAACTGAGTTTAGGATTACCGGTAACTGTTATGACTGTTTATCTTTTGACTTAAACAAATGATTGACAGTTTGATTTAGGAAAGTTGTAATGTTATTGGTCTTGTTTATTCTCTGCATGAGCACAAATCGCATCATACAGTTGCATCTCAATAAAGTAGGATGTTGTAGAAAAGTTAATGTGTCCCAAAAAGTGATACACTTACAATGTCATTTAGCCAGTTGCTATTTTCTATATTAAAATCATTTTCACAATCGTAATATAATTTCTCAAGATGGAGCATTTGGGGTTTTCACGAGAAGTAATCTAAAATCTGAAAAAATAAAATTACAAACATTTGACTTTATGTATGTATAGTAAATCATTTTTGGAATTAAAATGCTAAAGAAAATAAATGTTTCAATCAAGTATTTTTTACTTATTGAGATGCACCTGTATACAGTAGTATTGAAAAACAATGAACTGATTATTTCATTTTCTTTATTATTTTTGTCACTGAATACAATTATAATTTTTAGGCTCCGCTTCCTGCAGATGCCACACCTAAGGATGTTCCTGTAAGTGGCTATCTTTTTTCCAATGAATATTTATGTGTAGACAGTATGAGAGACACTCCAACACACTAGCGTGAGGAATGTTGCATTATAGTGCTGGGGTGTTGTCTTTGCAAGCTGTACAGGACCCATCACCACCTTCCCTACTGGATCTTGCTGGCTCTTGTCCAACATCCTCATCCACAAATGAACAAAATTATTAAAACGCCTATCATAATCCAATAATCAATCACGGTTTGATGTTGATCCCTTAGTTCCACCTGAAATGTAATTCAACAAACTTTACATTTTCCTACATTTTTGTGTCGTATAGTTGTGGGTGCCAGATGTTCGAATACTGCTGCTCATTATAGTGTGGAGTGTGTACACTTTTACACTTAATGTCAAAGTTCACTCGTTCATTCTTTACTGGTGGTTATCACAGCTTTGTTTCCAATTTAGCATACGCCCACTTTTTTGTCATCTTCTGTTCCAAGACACTCTTTTTTTTTTCAGTCTTGTGATCTTACCCACTCCTTTTCTTTGTCCAGTGTGAGTTCTGTAATTTTAAGCTTGAGTGATTTGAATACGTACGTAAGGCAGTTTTTTGTTACACGAGTCATTTCAAGTAGTTTAGTTGAGATTGCTTTGCCTCTTGATGGAATTTGATGGGTGTGTCTGTATTTTTCCTTCACTCATGATCTGTTTGTGTGGTTTGAGTTATTTTGTTTGTGTGTGGTCAGAAGTGCCCTCTAGTGGAGAATTAAAAGAACCTTAGGATCATTCTCTTATCAGACTACTTTTTGTTGTTGTAAGAAAATGTGTGCTTAGCTCATGGTTGACAGTCTGCATTTCTCCTCAGAAACCACTCAGCACAGACGAGGCCCTGGAATCCCTTTCGGCAGGTTTCATGACATCAACTGTTCCAACTGCACCTAAAATGCAAGAGGTCAGCCAAATGTTGAGCATGTATTACTTACACAATTTATAGGAAACCTTATTTCCAAGCAGTTCCTAGGTGTCTTAATAACATACTTTTGTCAAAATAATCCAATAATTAAAAACTACAGCATGCTTTAAAAATGGACTTAATACCATTTTTAAAATCACTTGGTTTTGTAGGGGTGGTCCTGTCTCATGCAAATTAGCCCCTACTCACCCCGCTCAGTCTAGTTTGAGCCGAGTATGATGACTAAATAAGCCATATGTCCATTTAAGTTGATTTGGATATTAACTTACTATTAACATTTCTTCTCAGAAAAAAGACAATGCTGCTGCCTTATCTACTGCCCCATGTTATGTTGCACCACCATTTGTGAAGGTAGGGAAAGATGTTCACATTCATTATTTGCATCATTTGCTTTGCATCTTGCCTTGCATCTTCAGCCCCTCCTGTCGTGATGTTTGCAGAAAGTTGACGTCCCTGCGCCTGATCCTTCTGTAGCATTTCGACCTCCAGCTGATAAGAAAGCCAAGATGGAAGTTGATAACTTCTCATTGGAAGCTTTAATTCCCCCTGCCCAATTCAAGGTGCTAAAGCACTGCTGTAACTCACAATGGCTCTTTGATGCAATCTTCCATTCGTTCTAATTTCTGTCCAAAATAATAAATTGCCATATACTTCTTAAATTGTGTTAATTTAAAGGAATGCCAAAACTTCAATTAGTATATCATTCCATTATATATGTAAACAGAAATGTTGAAAGGAAGAAAAAAAAGCATGGTGGTCAATACTGTTCCACTCCATTACTGTAGGTGGCAGTAATTGCATTACAAACTGGTTGCAAACTAATGAAGGAGATTAAGCTTTTGTTGCTTTGCTCATAAGCCACCATTTCATGTTTTGTATTCTTTTAAAATCTTACCACTGTTATGTTACCTTCTGTTTCCTGGTTGGTAGAAAACTGTGTGTGTGGCTCCGCCCCCTGCTGAAAAACAAACTCAGGTGGAAAAGGCCTCTTCTGATTTTTCTCTGAAAGCTGACCTGGATACAAGGCCCAAGACGGATGAGGTTAGTGGCCTTTCACTCCCGACTTTTATTGAGCCACGATGGACACCAGCAAACAAAAATCTCACAAAAAGTGTATGTGATCTTGTTTTACACACACATTACCGACTCAGTTTGAATTCTGCAATTTAGTTGAAGCTGATTTATGACTTACTCTAATTTTATGAATGCTAACATGTAGTTTGTACTCTGACACCAAATCCCTCGTTGTCTCGTCAGGGTGGTTCCATGTCTATGGGTGCTCTCAGTGCTCTTGGTGACATGTTGGCAGCACCGGAACGCAAACCAGAACCCAAACTGAGACCTGAGGATCTTGTTTCGGTAGGTAAACATTTTAATGCCGAATCTTCACAAGCTCGCAGGCTGTATGTTGTCCACACGCGGTGGCACTCACAGAATCCCAAATTCCATATTCACCATGTAGGAGAAAAAACACAAGGAGGAAGATGCTGTACGTGTAGGAGAGAGGGACGACTCAATTGCACCAGATTACAGGTTCAATAAGGAGCAACTCAAGAAACTGCCTGCTCCCAAACCTCAGGTGAGACCACACAACAATTTAGGCTCTAAGGCTGGACGGTCGTTTGTTGTTGAATGAACAAGGATAATGTTTTTGTCTTTTCATTGTGCATCACGCAGCCCACCTTGAACACTAATGAGGCCCTGGACCTTCTGTCCGGAGACCTTTTGACCTCCTCAGCTGTTCCTGCACAGGTGCACTGCACTTCAGACAGATAACAGATAACACAATATGACAAGCAGTGCTGAAAACTCTTTTGTTTTCTACTGTTGTAGAAAGCTGAAGTCCCTGCATTTGCTCCAACTGTCTCTGTGTGTCCTGCTCCACCCAAACCTTCTCAGGTGAGAATTCCGACTTCTTTTTTCTTCCTTTCCATAATGTTAGACATCATTTGCATTTTAAGTCCCTACAAATGAGTTACTGCCGCCCCATAAAGCTAAATGACAGAGCTCCATCTTTTGTTCTCAGGGCAGCTCCTTGCCTCTGGATGCACTCAGTGCTCTTAGTGACACTCTACCAGCGAATGTACCAAAACCTGAACCCCCCAAGCTCAGACCTGCAGATATTGTCTCTGTAAGAACACAACAGTCACCATTTTTCCAGTGGTCAGACGTGACACTTGACTCATTCACATAAATTCATTTTAACAATTTCTATTAGTTTAACATTTTTTCCCACTTTTGTTAACAAGAGTATGAATTTTTTGGGGGGTACATTTAGAACAGATATAAAATTTGTGATTAATCGTGAGTTGCCTAGTGAAGTAATGCGATTAATTACGATTGAAATCCTGACACCCCTAATTTTTAATCATCTTTTCTTAAAAAAAAATAATAATAATAATAATTATTTATTTTATTTTATTTTTTATAATCTTTTTATTTTTCCTTTTTAAGAAAAGATTATTAAAAATTAGGGGCATCAGGCAATTACAATTAGTAATCGTAATTAATCGCATGACTTCACTAGTTAACTCCCGATTAATCACAAATTTTATATCTTCTAAAAAAAAAATCTTGGTTTTCATAACTCTTGTTAACAAAAGTGGGAAAAATGTTAAACTAATAGAAATAGATAAAATGATTTGTTTATGTCTATAGCCATCAATGGCAGTGAATGAGTTTTAATTTACATGGTTTTTTTTATGATAGGAGAAAAAACACAAGGAGAAAGAGGCTGCCCGTGTAGGAGAGAAGGAGGACTCGATTGCACCAGAGTACAGGTTCAATGAGGATGAACTTAAAAAATTACCTGCTCCTAAACCTCAGGTGAGATTGGATGATTAGATTTTGTGAGTCCTGCCTGTAGTGCAGTGATTCATTTTTCTGCTACAGTTCAGAAGGTTATAAAGTTTCCACGTGGAATATAATTAGGTTGACCTTTCAAGACTTGATGTCATGCGGGAAGATGTTTCAGGTTGTTTTTCTTTGTGCTTCTTGCAGCCCACCTTGAATACTAACGAGGCGTTAGATCTTTTGTCTGGAGACTTGACAAGCTCCTCAGTTGCCCCAGCAAAGGTAATCAATGGCTGATGTCACATACAGATTATTTGTTTACTTCCCCCCCAAAAAAACTATTTCAACTGTTGACTTGTCAGACCACAGCAGACTTTTCCTACTTAGTCCATAAAATGAGCTAAGTTAGCAACATTTCTGGATGTTGTTGATGTATGGCCTATTTCTTATGCTTATGCTAGACATATTCTGGAATTCTATATTGTAAAAATATTCGATTTTCAGCAAGTTTTTTTTATTGGTGGAAAAGTGCTGTCAACCTAAAAGAGAACCTTAGTTGGAAAGTATAACTTTGTTAATTGTGCAAATTTATTTTGATTACACCATGATTACATTTAGACTCAATGCTGTTGTCTGTTTCTAGACCCCAAAAATGTTATCCGCTCAAGATGTTTTGACTTCAACCAAATCATCTGGTGTTCACGCATCTCTTCCTCCTTCCACCAAAAAGACACCCCAGGTAAAACTTGCAAATCATTTTGTCAGTCATTGTCCCTGTGAGCCTTCACTTCATTGTTCATCGACTGTGTCTTGTATTTCTGCAGCTATCAGACTGTCCTCCAGTGTTAGCGCCACAAAGAAAGGCCAAGACTGATGAGGTCATCTTGAAGACCAAAGTTGCCATCATTCTGTGTTTCTGCTCTTGGTTTTAATGGTGATCCATGAGAACTATCCTGAAGTTCCAGTCTTGTCTCCTCAGGGCGACTACATGTCTCTGGATGCTCTCGGTGCTCTTGGTGACACGTTGGCAGCACCAGAACCATCACCAGAACCCCCTAAACTTAGACCAGAGGATATTGTTACAGTAAGAAACACACAGCTATACTTACTACACTTGAGTTAATCCAATGAATACTTTTGTTAGTTTGTGGTTTGTTAACAAACTCCTGTGAAATGCATTGTATTATGTTCTGAATTTATCCACGAATGTTATTTTTCAATTTTGAATAGGAGGATGAACACAAGGAGGAAGACGCCGTGCGTGTCGGAGAGAGGGAATCCTCAATTGCGCCAGAGTACAGGTTCAATAAGGAGCAGCTCAAGAAACTGCCTGCTCCCAAACCTCAGGTAAGACTTGATCAGAATCACTTGAAGTGTTTGATGGTGATGGTTGTTTCGGTTTATACGCAAGATCCGAGAACTCGTAGCATTCTCTGTTTTTTGTGAAAACACTCACTTACATGATGCATTTGGGGGTTTGATTGGGATCTAATTTGATGATCTTTTATACCTGAAGCCCAAGATGAATACCAATGAGGCCCTTGACCTTCTATCTGGAGAATTCTTGACCTCCTCTGCTGCTCCTGCTGTCCAGGCTCCCATGATCTCCTCCTCTGCTGCTTCTACGCAAGTATGTTGTGTTCTGCCATGTCGTGTTTCCTGATGAATTCCTAAATAATGCAAGAATGTACAATTTTTTAACAAATGTGTCCTTATTGGCCCCAGAGAACATTGTGCATTTTCTGGTGCTTTAATGCTAACTTTTTCATTTTCAGTGATCTCTAGATGTTTTACCATTTTGAACAGAGATGAGGGGTTTCAAATTACAACTACTAAAATATAGGGGTGTCAAAAGTAGAGTGTTAATTTTGAATTATTCATTTAAAGTTCCCTTAAGGCCACTAATGTTTTTTATTAATGCACGATTGACCCACCCCTTACTCGGAAAGCCTGTACTGGGGGAATTCCAGTCGCAACGCAGCAGACACGTCCACGTCAAAATTTAGCAGTAATACATTTAATAATAATGCATATATTTGTGGAGAATGGGGTCAAGTTGTATTTTACAATTTAAAAAATGTGCAGAATTTCACAAATTATTTCATGTTAAAGATTAGATATGAACAGAAAAATACATTGAGCTGTCACCGTCTTACAAAAATGACCAACACAAATCAATATCACACTTGTTTTTACAGTACAGTAATTTTTTCAAATTTGAACTCAATTTTATGAATTATCATGAAATTACTGTATCAATGACTAAACGATGCAGCAATATTTCTATTAGTTTAACATGTTATTGTACATTTAGAACAGATATAAAATTTGCCTGACACCCCTACTAAAATATAATATTTTCACTATTTATTTAAAGAGTACATTTGATAAATCATGGACAAACAATACTAACATTGAAAACAAAATTTAAGTTAAAGAGCTTCTACATAATGGTGTATAAACCATTTCAGGAACAGACAGATGAAATTGGTCATAAACTTGACATTGGCTGTTGGTTCAACATTTGTTACGTACTGTATGATTTAAAAAATGATGGAGTAGAATGAAAACATGCCGACTTAAATTGTCTCTCTCTCAGTCCTCTGCAGACTTTGCTCTGGATGCCTTAGCAGGAGACTTTGTTTCATCGTCTGCTGCCCCCACAGTGAAATCTGCTGCTTATGCCCCCACAGAAACTGCCAAACAGGTGACAAAAAAAAAAGTCTGAAATACTTGTGACGTGCTTAATTTCGTCCGATGATTATAATTTTAATGCAAATTAATTTTTTTTTTCTACATGCAGCTTTCATTAGGAGCAGACAATGCTCTGGATGCTTTATCAGAAACTCTGATCACAGAAATCACCCCCGCCCCTCAGCCAGTCCCCGTTCCTGCCAAAGACCTTGTCAAGGTGGGGGGAAAAAAAACACTCTGAGACTTAAGATATTAAATGTTAAAAGAGAGATTTCGTTTAAGGAACAAAATGTGATGACATAAACTTCGCACTTCATATCAGATTGTGTTTACACTATTGTTCATTGTTTTAAAGCTTGTCATTTTTATTTTAATATTGTTTTAATGTCATCAAGTGCTCATCAGAAGTGTGTCATTTCTTTTGTTTTGATGTGTGTATTGGTGTACAGGAGAAGAAGGCTGTTGAGGAGAGGCTCATTAAAATGGGCGAGAGAGACGACACTCTTCCACCAGAGTACAGACCCACTGAGGAGGATCTTAAGGTAACACATTTTATACCACCAAGAGACCCTGCATTCATTTAAAAATACAGGAAAACTCATTACTGTATTTCTGTCCCGGTACAGTTTAGCGGTCCAGTTCACTAAATGAACAACCTCAGCAAATCTGGCGACTAATTGAGGAAATACAGAACTATTCATTGTGTGTAATACAAACTGACTTGAATGAAATTCCTTTTTTCTTTTTCTCAAGAAAATGGCCGAAGCTAAGGCTAACGCGGACACCAAACCAAAGACGGTGAGTCCCTCACACAATACAATAATGATGCATGACACATGTATAGTATGGAAGTTCATGTTCTATTCTTTGCTCCCCTGTTGAAGTCTATGGACGACAAGACGGCTTTGGACTTGCTGTCCAGTGATTTTAACACATCGGTCGCATCGTCCGACGCGGCCGCCACAAAGCTGACACCTCCTGTGCTCGACTCGGAGACCCTCAAGGTAACACAAAATTGACTTTGAACAATTACTATAGTAAAATGGGATTAGCATTTGTAAAATCAATCGGATTTGCTGTAAAAGTAAATATCTTTAGAAATATATATATATTTTTTTTTTCCTTTCGGACATATTGTGGCAGTTTCATTACAACAGCTTGCAACACAACATATTTGATACATCCGAAAAGAAAAAGGGCTGACGGGATGAAGCCGAAGTTGATTAATCCCCGTCCCCAGAATACATTTAAGACGCATAATTATCAAGATGTTGTTCTCATTGGATTAAATGATTCGAATGTTATTTGTCGATAACCTCATCTCAGTATATTTGCAAATGCACAAAGCTGTTGTTCTGTTGTTTAAAGTAGAACATGTGGCAGAACATTTCATTGTTTTGTTTGTCACAATGTGTCACTAGCATGCATACTGACAAAGATACATTAGTAAGTAAAAAAAATTGGGAACAAAGTCAACTAGGATATTTTCCCATGGCACATTCTTTTATCACAACGGTTGGAAATGACGGATTTTGTAGTGCATTCAAACAGTTTGAAACATTTCAACGCGCCCCACAAACATGGTGGACATGCCATGTTTTGTCAAAATTTCAAAGGATGTCCTTATTTCACGTAGGTAAAATTTTTTTTTATGGATTTGCATTTTTAGTGCATCGTGAGAATTCTGCAAAAAAATCAAAAAATAAAGGTTGAGTGAGTATGGGCTTATTTGTTAAAATGAGAATGAATTAAATACCTCCAAGAGGTGGGAAAAAACAATATATAGCAGTTGAACGGCAGGCCTACAATTATCTTCTTTAGGGCATAGCGGTTTTGGATGTTTCCCTTCTCCAACGCAGCTGATATATGATCAGCTCATCAGCAAGCTCTGCATAAGCCCGATAACCATCCTGCTGATTGGAATCAGCTTGTGTTGGAAGAGGGAAGCCTCCAAAACCTGCAGGACTGCAGCCCTCGAGGACCGGTGTTTGACACCCATGTTTTAGGGTGTTGTAATATATTTATTCTGTATATTTATGTATTTGGTTTTTATTGTTGAATTTATGTGATGTGATTACTCTTAAAAGGCAGCACTTTATTTATAACATAAATAAATCATCATTTTTGTAGGAGTGCACACCCTCCCATGGCCCTCTGTGTCTTATCATAAAAGGCCCTGCTGTTTTTATATAGGCCCTGTAAATGCTAGTGGGTTTATGCATTCTCCGTGATTAACACTGGAGGCAACTTTATTGGCCATTTAAAATAATTTGTTTCTTTTTTCTGGCAGCCCATGCCCCGTCCTGTTCTGGACACACTGGCTGGCACCCTCCTTCCCGATGACCCAGCATTCAAGGCTAAGGCAGCCACAGCCAAGGTAAATAAACAAAAATGAGTTACTGTTAAGTGGGCTTAAAGCATAATATTTATAAATACATCCTGTTAATGAGTTAACATAAATGTAAAAATACAGCAAATCTTCAGTGACATATGGTTTCCTTAAGGTCAACAACCCCCTCTAGAGGTTGTTTGCTAGACCAACTGTATAAATTGATCCTCCCTTCTGTGACCCCCGAGTTTGCATAGCTTGACTTAGGTGTCAACTTTGTTACCTACAGAGCAAGAGCAAGTCAAAGTCAAAGTCTAAAGTAAGCAACGTTCCTGCTGCATGACGAATTCCCCTTTGCGCAACAAATGACTATTTACCAGCCTGTTTGTGCTTGACGTCGCACACAGATGCATGCAGTGCGCTTCACCTCATACATACAAATGCATTAAGCCTGATGTATGCACAAGGTTCCCCCTAGTATTACTTTTTCTTCTTCTTTTTTTTTTAAACTGACACTTGTGTTCCAGAAGCAGCATGCATCAGAGCCTCCCGCCGACAATCAACTCCCTGGCCAACAAAGCTCTGACATCGTAGCAACATCCACGCAGCAGGGCAGGAAGAACTAAACGGCTTGCTTGTCAGGTTTGTGTCATTTTATGGACTTGATTAAGAGGAAATGTCGTCTGTTCACAGTGCAGGGACAAAGTATGGAGGAACAAAACTGCCAAAATAAAAAATAAATAAAAGTGAAAATAAAAACGAATATAAAAAATATTATTCAAAAATTAAATAAAAATAAATCAATCTGAATGGAAATAAAAACTATATATACATATATACCATAAATAAATAAAAAGTGAAAATACAAAAATAAAAACAAATATGGAAATAAATATATAAATAGAATTAAATATCAATAATAAATAAAAACATGCTGCAGACACTCTGCAT
This sequence comes from Vanacampus margaritifer, assembly GCF_051991255.1. Classification (NCBI taxonomy): domain Eukaryota; kingdom Metazoa; phylum Chordata; class Actinopteri; order Syngnathiformes; family Syngnathidae; genus Vanacampus; species Vanacampus margaritifer. Next base: position 21,310,859 of record NC_135439.1, on the reverse strand, counting down.
ACAGCACCCGAACAGTTAAAGAGCACTTAAAGAATTGGATTCAATGCGATTTTCAACATTTTGCTTTTTATAATGACTAAGAATAAATAATAAAATACGTACATGTTTGTGTTGCAGGTTGCTGGGGCAGTTTGACCTCCGGAGGCCTTTGAGGAAGCACTAGTTGGGACCCTACTCTCTGCATTGAGATTGTACTTTTATTAAATCATCAAGGATGTACTCTAGTTGAACGACAACCTACACACACACATATACACACTTACGTACAACCATGCCTTTTTTTTGCTTGGTTTCACTTGTAGTCAAGGATGAGGAGCTTTGGGTTTTTGTCTGTGTAGCGAGACATGCTGGAAAAAAGAAAAACAATAAGTTTGCTGGTCAATGTGGAGAAAGAAGGTGTTGTCCATGTGTTGTTTCAGTTCTTCCGCAACCCGACGGCTTTGTGAGCTTGTTGACTGTCGGCTTATGCTAGCAGTGTGGAGTCCGTGTATAGTATTACGATGTGCAATGCTTTATGCAAATCCAATGTTTTCTATCATGATGTGCTCAAGTGCCATTAAGACGTTTTGTTCACTTTTATTAGAGACAATACTTATAAATATGCAGAGTTGACTAGGAGGCTTACATTCTTGCAAATGCCATTTTGAGAAATATCTATAGGGTCTTTGGTATGTATTTTGTAAAAAAGTACTGGTGTCCATAATTGCACTTTGTAAACAAAGGTGGTGTTTACAACAAACTGTAAAAACAGAAGAAAGAAAAAGATTATACTCTATAAGAAAACACTGTATGACTTACAAAAGGGCTTTGGTATGTTAAGTAAATGCGAAGACATTATTTTCTCTCTCCCTCTACCGTTTGTCAAGAGAGGTGAGATATTTTACATATGGGAATACTCATTGAATCTAATAAAGTCTAATCCGTATATGTGTATTTTACACACCATTTGTGCCTAAATAGACTTTTTTTAAGAACATATGAACTATTTGATGTTTGGGAAAGTACTTCTAAAAACGTTTTTCATGATTTCTTTCTTAAAGGTGCAAGGGATCCGTGTGTGTGTATGTTAAACCTGAACAGGAACAATAAACTCCTGCCTTGGTGGTTTTTCACGTTGCAAAAGGTTTTAGCAGCCCACTTCCTGTTCACTTCGGGGGGGCTTAAACACAACATCTATTTTGATAAAAACATCGAATGTTTATATGTTTTAGCCAAGATCCTGAATGACTGATGGTGATGCAAATGAGCGGGTTTGTTGAAATTAAGTGATGAAATAATGAACATTAATAAAGACAAATAATTCAAAAAAATGCTCCTTGAGTTTTCATAATTTATAGAAATGCAAGAATTGTAAAATAATGTGCACATATGCAAATGACTGGGTTTGTTGAGTTAAAATCATAGTGACAAAACACTGAAAGTGCACAAATACAAATGATTCATTTTAATTAAAAAATGTCTCAAATTAAATCATTCTGAAATACTATGCACTTATATTAAAAACATGACTTGACTTAAATGATGTGATTTGTGGTACTTGAAATAAAAACAAACAAACAGCAAACTTACAAAAAGCATTATTCTTCTAAACGTATTTTCAAAGTAAACAGTTCTCTATTGTAAAATTCCTAAATTGTTATTAGCATTTATTAACCTACATAATTTGAAAAATTCATATTCAAAAAAACACTACAGTCATTTAAATAATAATAAAACTAATAAAATAAAATATTCTTTGGACATACACTATCACTACATACTCAACAAAAAAATAATTCAATGAAAGGAAAAGAAGATTCATTACAAAAAAAATGGTAAAGCCTCATCACCTTTAAAGTTGAACGACACTGAAGGGAAGGGAGTTGAAAATTGTTGCATACTGTACTTGATTTTTGTTGAAAACCTCTTCAAAATATCAAGTCAACAAAATGGAATATTTATAGACATGTCGTGTACAATGATCAAGCGTGCTGCTGCTGCTGTTTTCCAGGAGCCGTTTTCTTCTGCGGCCTGAGTAAGACAAAAAAAAAAGCTTGTTGAGATGAAGAGATTTGAGAATGAATATCTTCTGTTTATTCAATTAAATTTTTACTCTAGTCTGTATGTATTTAGTCATGACAACTTTGAACTTTTGAAATGTCATTTTGCCGAGAAGCACTATTAAAAATATAATTTATAGGCTTTTCTATTCCAAATTTACCACAAGGAGCTAATTAATTTGATCATTACATTTAGAAATGTTTCCATTAATTTCACCAGAATATAATTTAAATTGTACATTTATGTTTCATATCATATGAATTCACATTTGTGTTTAGTCCATCATAATGCCATGTTGGGTGGACTTGAACCAAATGACCTGATATAAAATATGGGCCACAATTCCAATAATTACAATTATTACATTGCATAATTAAATTATAAAATAACATACCTCTTTTTATAATAATGATGTGGGCACCTTCGTGTCCTCACGCCTGCAACGACGAAAGAAAGAAAATTCAACTGCAGTAAAATGAAGATATTTTCCAACGTGTAATGAATGAATCCAAAATTTAAAATGTGATTGAGGACTGCCACTTGCGTCTTTGACACATTGAAAATGACTTACGATTGCAGTACACAACAATAATGAAGACGAGTAGGAGGAGAAGGCCACAACTGCCCGCTAGTGGAATCAGTATGATGGGATTACACGGCATGGATTCACCTAATAAAATAAATATTGATTTACTTCTATTTGTCCAAACAGGACTACAAGAGTGACATTATTAACGTACCTTGCTTAGTAGCATTCTCACAAGCACAAGGCAAGGTGGTTGTGGGTAGTTTGAGTTTGTCTATGGGGGCCACAGGAGCTTGTGACACAGCTTCAATTTTTTCTTGAGAGAAAAAAATATGATCAAATAAATAGTGCTTCATACAATCACTTTTGACTTGACGAAAACCAAATGTCACCTGTCAGTCGGATGACGTTGCCAAATTTCAATTCGCTGATTTTTAGGGATGCGCAACTGTAAATGCCGCTGTCACGACCTTTGTGGAAGGACTTGAGAGTGAGGACGCCCTCACGGATTCGTAGGTCACTGAAGATTGATGAGAAGGATTTACTTGCTGACTTTAGAATGCCATTGTTGGAGAAAGACGCCAGGAACTCCAAGCCGGATTTGTCCAGCACTCGAAACCACATAATCATCGAGCCACTCTCAGAAGGCTTACAAGTCATCTCGATGCTCTGCTCTTCTTTGCTTTCCAGCGCTATACTGGCTCCTGCAGTTAACTCTGCCAGACAAGACAAAGTAGGAATAGTTTCTCATTTCATTCATGTTCATGTAGCAGTAAAAATATTCCAGGTCAAATTTACAAGGAACTTACTGTTGTAAAACAACAGGGTTGCCAGGATGCAAATCCACCGTTGATCCATTTGAAAGTGTACAACTGCTGAGGATGTGTTTGTGGTGTCAGGAGGGAGTCGGCTTGTGAGAGAGGACATGCGGGCCACGCCCCTCCGAAGGTGTCAAAACAGCCTCATTGCAGCACGTTGCATTGAGGTTGCGCTCTACATAATGTTTGAGGAGCTCGCTGATCTGAATGACACCCCCTTACGATTTTCTCTTGTCACCGTGTAGCCTACTGACAGTCAGTCAGTGGCAGCTGGTGGAATTTTCGCCCAGGGGACACTAACTATATACGCTGGCACCCTGCATATACGGGGTTTCAAATCCCCACATATATATATTGAGATAAAAATTGGTGAATCTAGTTTTTTTTTTTTTCTAATACTTTTTTTTAAATGGGGTTAAGGTTCCCATTTCCCCTAAGCTTATTGAGAAAATGTAGTGGAGGTTCATCAGATTTTTTTTCCTCCAATGCATTTCAATGGCTGTCAATTATATGCTGTCTCCATATGTCCGCCGGGGTCCCGTTGGGGGGTTGGGTGGGGGTGTGCGCCTTCTGTCCCCGCCAGGTTGGGAGAGGCTGGTCGCTCCTCTTAACTCACGGCACTAGTTTCGCACAATACACTTTATTAATAGACACATAGGGCACATAACACACGCTTTGGGGGGTGCTAGGGTGGAGACACCGTCTTTGCCCTACAACTCCCCTCCAATTCTAATGCACCCCAAAACTAGAGGGGGCGGGTGTGTTGGGGTGGGGAGCCATCGGTTGGGACAGACCGCAGTATTAAGCAGTGCTGCGGTCCCCCATCTGTCCCTGCAGCGCCACCACGCACCCCCTATTTTTTTTAATGCACCACATACACTCATCTCTGAGAAGCAGGTGGATCAAAGTGGGGGGGATATCATTTCCCATCTCACCTGCTCCCAATTTTAATGCACCACACACTTGTATATACACTGGGTGGGGGTAACATCCACGGTGTAGGGGTAGAGTTCGCCAGTCGGCGAGCTGGCGAACTCAGTAACAGGGTTAGCTTTCACTAGGTACGCTGGTGTGATGACCGGGACCTTTCCCCGCTGGGCCTGGGGTTCGGGGGTGCCGCCCGTCTCCCAGTGCTCCTATCTCCCCTTCCGCCCCCAGTGTTCCGCTCCACCACACGGCCCCTCTCCGGCACCGATGCCTCAGTATGGGGGGCTGGCGGGGGTGATGGTGGGGTCGTTGTTGTTGGAATTTAGATGTTTCTGGGGTTGGTGAAAGATTCTGGTTGGTAACCCTGTGGGTAGTAGGTGATGTCTAGTCGGTGCTGGATTTCACTTTTCTTTGATCCTTCCTTGGGTCTCCTGACCACCTCACGACTCTAGCTGGATTCTGAAGTATTCGGTTTAGGTGAACGGTATGGGATTTTTAATAGGTTTTAGGTGAATTAATGAGCACACACTCACACGCACGCACATATGTACACACACACCCACACATTCACATACTCTTGCACATACTCACGCACATACAAAAAAAAAGAAAAACAGAGAAAGAGTAATGATGATGACATGTCGAATCGATTACCGAATGAACAATACTGAGCTCTCTCTCTCAAAAAAAAGATCCTCTGAAAATAATTATTTCGGAATGAAATCGAACCGTAAAAAAGGATGAGATCTTCCAATGCATAAATTACGGATTCAAAATGTCAGCGATTCCACAACGAAACATGCAGAACTAGCCCCCGAAAACCACATTTTTGGAACTGAAGCGTAGCAAGGATTTAAAAAGTGATGATGTCATCACTCGGTTACCTGAGATATGCAGCCATGTTGTGATTTTCAAGTACCTATTGACCTTTTGCACGTGACGTCACCGCCCTCATGGGAACGCCCCCTCGGCACTGGAGAGCAAAAGAGTCACTTGCCTGTATTGTAACCATTGAATCTTGTACAGCGTAAAGTCCTTTATCTAATCAATTATCTTATAAAATGGTCATATCTTGCTTTGCGGTCGGTTGTACAGACAGACAAAGGAGTAAACCAAATGTTACTTTTTATTACATAACCTACTAATGAAGCCAAAAGACGTCGATTGATAGCAGCAATCAACAGAAAGGACTGGCAGCCCACAAAGTATTCACGGATTTGCAGCGATCATTTTTTTGCGAGGTTAGTAGATAAATGTTGTAATTAGTAAATAAATGTTCATACAATTTACTAGTAAACGTACACTCTAACAAAGATTGTAACAGAGGTGTCGAATTGCGTGTTTCAAATCACTATAACGAGCCAGTTAGTTAGTGTCCACTCCAACTGCACGAGCACACAGCTTAGTTTTAAAGTGTACCTTCTTCAAAACTATTAAGTGCATTTGACTGTTTAACAATGGGAGATTTCATCTTTGTGCTTGGAATTTTTCATTCTGGAGCCGGAGTCATATTCGTGAAATTACTGCATAGCTTGCCAATACGATAGTCATTTGTTCCATGCTAGTAAACACAGTAACATAACATCATCACAGCGTTTCAATATAGAACGGACTGTGTAAAAATAAGTCTGTTAGCATGATAAACAAGTTTTACCTTTGCATTACGAGGTATATTGTCCCCCGGTGAGAGCGTAGCTTCTCGTCCCAGAGACCCAGCCAGCGACAAGCTTTTAAATCAGCACCGGTGTAAGGAGAAGAGATGGCATTGACTACATAATGATATAGGTCGTGCTATGTGAATTCCGGCAAAGTCGGCGATTTGATTAATTTGGTAAAAACAACAGGCAACAGAAGGTAAGGGCTGTTTTCAAACTAGCGAGCTCCAGTCAGCCGGCAACAGCGATTAGTTAAGTCTTCATTGTGGCCTAACCTATGATTAAGTCCATAAATCCATCATACATGTTTTTATCCATGTGGCCAGAACTCCATGTTCTCTTCTCAAAACATGTTGAAGTGACTTCACTGAGTTAAATATTAAGACAAAACTTAACATGCTGGAGAAGCTGGCTGAGCCCCATCCTTTATGGCTGCCACGTGGCTGGGGGGGAGTGGAATTAAGTGCCCAATAACTAATTGAACGCACAATAACAATAATGTGTGTGTTGCACGAGAACCAACTGAGCATGTCAAACTTTTCGGTTATCGGCATTGTTTCGTGCGCCCAAACCTTTAAAGGTGCATTGCAAAGTTTCAAATGTTAATGTTAAAGATGTTTCGACATCATGCAGGCTCCAAACTCCGCAATGCACCCTGAAAACATTTCTGTGAGTGAGCCATTTTGAAATTTGGCTCGCTGTAATTAACAATGGGAATTTACTGCCACTACGCTGACTTGCAGCGAGGATTGGTGAAGTTTCACCATTTTCAAGCCATGGACAGATTACACGATCTGAAACAGTGTCAAAGTCAGAGATAAGCAGAGCTGCACTGAGTTTTGTTGTATGCACAGATTAGCATTAGCTTGGTGCTCTGGGTTATTGATGGTGTGTGGGTGCGGAGTATGTGCTGTCTGTGCCTCATCCATGGATCTGCACTAATTGACAAGTAATTTGGCGGTTTGCTGATGAGGAGTTGACTCTACATGGGTAAATATAAAACAAGCTTGCTGGATGTCAGAGCTTTTAAACCAGTGATAAAGTATCTCTGGTTAGAGGAGGACAGTATACTGTAAAACACTTAATGTATAAATATTTAACATTGGTTAATGTCAGAAAACTACAACTAATTGTTATCAGAATTTGCACGCAATCAATATCCAACCTCTGAAAAAAGTTGGGTTTCCATCCACTAATTTTATTAAAATTTTCAAGAGATTCAAAAATAAACCTGAATGGAAACCCTCGAAATTCGAAAAAGGGCTCGAAATTTGCAACAACAAAAAAGTTTTTTCACTTAGAGGGGGTGGATTTTAAAGCATATCGAAAAAAGGAAAATGCAAATTTTGGCTATGGAAACAGGTTTTGCGAATAAACGCTGACAAGACCGGATATACATGTTGCATGTTTTGACCGGATATTACGTCACACGTACGCTTGTAGTCACAAAGCAATCGTCGGACGATAAAGTAAGGTATGTTTGGGGGGGACGATGAAACAGAAATCTTTTTGGAAGTAAGTCAAAATTTGCATTTGCGTGAACATATGGTATAAGGCTATAAAAAGGAAGTAAGTAAGGGATAAATATAAGTTAATAATTAGTGATTTATTTTTTTTAAGAAAAAAGGATGTTAACACAGTGATGCACGAGGGAACACTGTTGTGCACCAATTAGAAAAATGGAAACCTTCTGTAAAAATTAAGGTGTTATTAATAATTAATTATATGTAGTGAAAGTTTGTTTAAGTGGATAGTACCTTTGGGTTGGAACCATAAATGTTTCAACACGGGGGATATTGGTAAACATGGTAACAACACTTTACTACATATGAATTTGATAATTAAATTTTTATGTTTTTAAATTTTGGGTGACTCGATGTTTTTGTTAGAGTGATGGATTTTATTGAATTGAACAAAGGTAATACAGTTTGAATATTACCAAGATTTTAAATTTTTTTTTAAAAAAACATCAAAATTTAAAACCATCAATCAGTAGATTGACGGTTTTAAATTTTTAAAATGAGTTGAAATTGTTACAGCAAAACAACTGGACGTTATTGTTATGGAAAAAGCATGGTGTAAATATATAGTGTCTCTAGATGGCATATTAGTGATTTGGAGTAACGAATGAAAGTCGCTTTGTTAGTCACATTAGAAAATAAAAATAAGTACATGTCCGAGGTATGAAGATTATGGTTAGATAGTTTGGATTTAGTTCAAATGTATATGAGAATTATAAAAGGAACATGGCAGTTTATTCCGCTTTGAATTTTGTGTGATAGACTATTTAATGTGCCTATTGTAAATAACCTGTTAAGCTGAGCAGATGAAAGACATTGATTTAAGTGACTATATGAGGAGATTGTTAAATGGCAAGGAAATGAAAATGTTTCATCAAATGCCAGACGACTTTCTGTCTCTGCAGGAAGGCCAACCTCCCACCAAGGGTTGTGACTGTGTTTTGATCAAAGGTCCGAGGTAAGAAGGTCCTTGTAAGTGTTGTTGATGACCCCGGAGGCTGTGAAGATCGCCGAACGACCCTCCTGGATTCACCTATCGCATGGCACAACAGGTACCCATTGACTAACAGCTTGTCCGGTTGCAGAGCAAAGCCAGACTGAATCAAGGTCAGAGAGGGGAAAGACAAACAGCTTGTCTAGCTGTGGACCTGACCAAGTCAGTCTGAGGAGGATGGGAGCACGCTCCCCCACAAGGTTCCCAAAACCGCTGTGAAGTCCAGGGTCTGTCAATTGTGCTGGAAGTGTTGGAAGAGACACATCGAGGAGACGAGTCCCTCTCTTGAATCCAACGGGAGGGTAAAATGCGATCGGACTCATTCGGGGCTGTCTTTAGTTGTTTTTATTTTTTGTTTTTGGGGCCATCTTGAGGGGAAATAGAGACAGCTGGCTGAATACTGAACAATATGTACAGAAACAATGGACATTGTACATACTGGATTCCGAACATTGGACAATACACACATTGGAACACGAACACTAGATATTACATACACACTCGATGGATTAAGTACAGGAAAATAACATATGTTGCTGATTGACAAATATAGAGGCGATGTGCTGGTAACCTCTCCCTCTTGACAAGAAAAATAAAAAATTGGATTATTTCTACCTGCAACTTAACGAGGAAATCGGGACTTGAATGGAACGTGCGAAAACACATTGATTGCATGTTATGGACAACACGTTGGATTATATTGTTGTATTGATGATTATTCCGTTAATATGATTTTTGATGAAAAGAGAATGTTACGTCATGCTCTATGCGGTATTGATCTTATTGACAGAACAATATGATGAGGATTTGGATGGCACCAATGTTTTAAGTGACAAGAGCAAAATGAGTACACGTTATGATTTTTATCAAGAAATTATTTTGAAGTTTGACAATATGATGTTTAAATGTGCTGTTCATTTGATAATTAGAGGTTAATGTTGGAAAAAGTGTATAATAAGTTATCAAACGAATGAGCACGAATGAGCTATTTGCTGCAATTGAAATGCTACACCCACACCAGATGCATGTTGTTGTTGTTTTTTATCATTGTGAATTTAGCACCGCTGAGAGCATCCCCTTCCTCATTTCTGCAGAAAGACAAACTTGGGTCTGGTCCTTGATTCCTGTCTCACGGAGTTGCATCATTTGAGGAAGATTTAAATGTAACCCTGACAGTGTGAGTGTGTATCACTTTTCCTACATAGACCAGGCAGGCAAATATAAATCTCAGTCTATTGTTACGATTAAACAGATATGTAAAATACAGTAGCATTGGAGAAGCAAAGTACATTTTCCATTACGGTTGCATATATTCTATAACATCTGCTCCATTTCCTCTTCATTGATGGAAAGTAAATACGGTACATCAGTTTAGTAGTGGGCACCACTTTTACTTTTACTTTGTTGTGGGTTTAGATTTGTTCCATGGGTGGAAGGAGGCCAAGTGTTTAACGCTCGCACTCTTATTGTTCTTTTTAGTTTTTTACTTGTGCATGTTTTTTTTTTAAATTTTCTTTTTGTAATTATTAAATCATTATTATAATATTTATAATGATCACATTTATTTTTAGAAAAAAATTTTTTTAAATGGGCCATCTGCTGCTTGCTTTTTACTCATCAGGGGATTGAGTTGCTGCTTCACTGCTAGAGGGGAGACCCTAAGTCACTTAGCCCACATTATGTTTCCTCTGTGAATCACTTGCAAACACCTAAACGAGCTCCCCTGTCTGAGTCACACTGAGAATGTCCAACACTCAAACTTGAATGTACGCAAACGTGCTTAAGAGCTCGAGTATCGGTTGGAACAGAAATGGACAACAACATTATACATCAGTTGCTGCATTATTTGTAGCATTCCTGGAGACTTATGACTATGCTTCCTCCTTGCAGTAAGTTTAATTCCTTATGTTCGAAGAAGCATACAAACAAAGACAGCCTATTGACTAATTTAGCATGTAATCCGTTTGACAAATCCTTCAGCAGGCACCTCGAGTACAGAATTGTGAACAGAAAACAATTTGACTGTGTAATAGACAGTTCAGTAGCAAAAGTTCGCATTCCACTCAGTGAAGGTGCGCATGAAAGTTGTCTGTCTCTCTCTATGTGCCCTGACATCCTAATCTACGTCAAGGGTAGTAGAAAATGGATACATGGATTTAGTTTGTCAGAGAGACTATACAATATATTTAAATACTCTTTAATCTATTTTTTTGTTTGGGTTAGCTGGACCTCATTCATTTAATAAAATATGTAATGAATTTCTGTGAAATTTGGCTTGTGCATGATGCATTCAATGTTTAACATACACAAAGCACCATAAAGCATGACTTAACACACTATTTAAACTGCAATTTATTATTGTAAGCAAAGATGATTGATTACCTAGCTGTCACATTGCTTGCACATATACCGAATGTAACCTACCTACCCCCCAAAAATGTTGATAGCATTACTTGGATATATTAAAGTGACCCTAAACTGGATAGTCACAATTAAGACGAACATTGTGTTTTTTTTGCCTTCAACATCTTCTCAGGATGCTAAAAATCTGCTACATCCTTAGTTAAACAGATCGTTTGATTATACCATTGGTTCTCAACCTTTTTTTCAGTGATCTACCCACTGAGAAATATTTTTTTCGGCCAAGTACCCCCTAACCCAGACATGGGCAAACCCCGGCCCGCGGGCCAAATACGGCCCATTATGCGTTTCAATCCGGCCCGCCGAACTTATCCAATAAGGCTAGAATTTTCTTTTCTTTTCTTTTCTTTTCTTTTCTTTTCTTTTCTTTTCTTTTCTTTTCTTTTATTTTCTTTTATTTTCTTTTATTTTATTTTATTTATTTATTTATTTATTTATTTTTTGCTCAGCTCAGTGGCCGAGTGGTTAGAGTGTAGAGGGAGGTCCTGGGTTCAATTCCCGGCCGGGTCATACCAAAGACTATACTAGACTATATAACTTCTACACACCCGGAAAATATGATCACTGGGGTCTCACTGATAAGCTCGTTTACGCACAGAAAGGGGACAGAAAGATACGCAGGGCACATTCATAACAACGTTTGCAATTTATTAAAATAAACGGGAGAATGGCAGTAAGCTTAACTCAAGATAACTGATTCAAAAAATATAATTCTTCCTGGATTTGGACATTTACAGCAGGAGACGGCACGGTTTTGTGTTGAACACAGCAATAATGTCCTGATAGTCCAGAGAATCGGTCAATTCTTTTTTGAAAGAAAGCAGGGACAAAGAGTTCAGTCTATCAGTCAACATTGAGGTACTGTTGCGTGTTTTGATCCTTTTGACAGCTGAAGATAGTCTTTCTACATGTTGTCATGGGTGAGGTGAGGAGCGCGCATGCAGGAGACTGTTGATATTGATGAATACATCCCCGGGGCGTGCGTCGAGCACTTCTATGAGCGTTTCCTCGTTGGCTTTTTGGCTTCTTTTTGAGCTGCTGCACAAACACCGGGTGCTATGCGTCCCCCACGGAGATGGAAAAGTGGTCAGAGACGGATTGGATGTACGCGCTTTGTCCTCAGCGCGTGACAGGCAGCAGCGGCTATCATGCAGCCGCATGTGTCACACGTACTGTGGGCCCGGGTTAAAAATGGGTGGGCCAATGGAAAAAAATTCTTTAACTTTACGCCTTGAATTGAAATCTATTAATAATAGATGCAGTCACCAGGTTTGACAGATCACAGTGTATGTGCTATTATAATCTATTTACATTTCTCCTCCCACTTTGCCAAATAGTGTGTAAATCTTGCATATTCATTGATGCAAACGTACTACCTGGATTTGGGCTATTTTATAATAATCATAATAATAATAATAATACATTTCATTTAAAAACAGCACCTTTCAGAACACCCAAGGTCACTTTACAAAGCATAAAAACACAGCAAAAGTTGAGCTAAAACAATAAAAATTAAGCTATTGGAAAAGCTGTTTTAAATATGTGGATTTTGCACATTTGAAAAACGCAGTCCTAAGTGCACACTATAAGTAAATTGGGTTGTACATTTATCTGTGTGTTTTTACTGTGCTATGAGGTCCAAATGCTCCTGGTCCGGCCCATCTGTCAAAATTTCAAACCCATTGTGGCCCGCAAGTCAAAAAGTTTGCCCACCCCTGCCCTAACCAGTGAAAAACATTTTTGGTTGAAAAAAAACAAAACAGTTGTCTGATTTAATAAAACTTTGGAACTTCATTTGCATAAGTGGTCTCTCTTGAACTGTGTGCAAATCAAAAGACAAATAAAGATTTGTGCACATAAAAATTATTATCACCATTAAGTGTCTACCTTTGGGATCATAGTAAAGATCTGTTCTCAAAAATCATTTATTTTATATCCAATTTTCAAATGATTGACAGGTGATCCTAGAACTAGTTTGAGTCGAACCATTATGGTTTGAGGAGACTGTGTTTTTAGAACAATTAAATTGAATATAATTTCCCTGAAATATTTATATAATGTAATGATTATTTTTAATGGATTTTTGCATGTATGCTTGCGTTTCCCCAGGAGTACACGTACCCCATCTGAGAACCACTCGATTATACCCTGAAATGAAATGACCAAGAAATGTAATATAACGAATATTTGGATATTTTTCACATTTTATGAAAAAAAGAAGAAATAACAGTTTATGAGAATGACAAACGATATTTAATGTTTAATTTTTGGTCTCAAGTCTGAAGCATTAGAGTGTTAAGAAATGAACATTCCAAAGTAAAATCAATCAAAAATGTCTGTCCTGAAGAAGTCATGGTAAAGTTTTTCTTTCTAAACTGTCTTTGTTTAAAAGTGAGTTCTTACTTCCATAGTTTGTGGTTCATTTTGTGGTATTTTTGTGGTCTTTTTGTTCCAGAGAGGAAACGAGGAGCTCAAAGTGTAAACAAGGCTCGAGCTCTCCATGCACACAGGAAAGAGCCGCATGTGCCTCCCTAAGCCTCCAGCAACCACCAGCTCACTCTTTTTTCTTTTTTTTCTTTTTAACTTTTCTATCACACAGGTGGTTGTGTATGAGAGGAGCCACAGACATACACACAATAATATATATTTAATTTACAGATGGAATTCAAACTGAAGTTTACATGTTCAGCTATACACATGAACTACACGAAACCCTCCACAGCTATAAAATCAGTACAGTAAACAATTTGCATGACAGTATCAATTGTATAGAGATATTGTAAGTTTGTAAACTGCAAATTAATAACATTCTCTATATATTTTGGGGCATTCATACATAAATACATACAAGATTATGTCTGCATGCTTTAGAGATTAAGTGCTTACTATAAACAGTAACACAAAATTAGCTGTTAATTAGAAGAAGAAAAAATCAAAATAAGACAGCTGCCACTAGACTGGATATGCTTGTTTTTTTTCTTCTTTTTAAAATAGATTTACGACAGTATTGTTTTATTAAAGGTTACAATGTTCAGCATTCATAAAGATTTCCATCATTCTGATAAAAATATTACATACGGTATCTATCTGTTTTGAAGGGAAAACATCCTTTGTCTGTATTTAATAAGAAAAATATCTAAGTTGTGCTTAAATAATCTGCCGATGATTTAATTTGTATGCAGATTAGAATGAAAAAGTACAAAAGCTACTGTATATATCATTTATGAGATGTTAAATTCTTGCCAAAATGGTAGATCAATCCTTGGAGTTTTATCCTGCAAGACAAATGTCACAATTTGGTCATATTAGAATCGTTTGTGATTACGTTCATTCCTTTTGTGCTCTTCCAGTCGACGGTAAGACATTTGCAAAGTGAGAGACGCTTTGACACTATAATCACAGAAATAAAAGACAAAGTGTTTAAATCATCTATCTTTTTGGAATGTTTTAACATGTGCTTGTGTGAATATTTCCAGAAAATATCTATTGCTTTAATTGTTTAAACTCTAAGACCCTGCTCTCTGGTTCCACAGGTCAAAGTAAGAAATTGTTCGGAGGCTTCAACAAAACCAATCCAAGTCCACTAACATTGTGGACAAGTAAAACATTTTTTAAAATTTAAACATTTTAAAAAAAGCAATTATATTTTGCAATTATTTAAAAATTGTGTATCAGGTACATACTTGTATGATGTTTACTGACCACTAGTCTTTAACTGCCGCCTTTAAACAAACAAATTGAATGAAACAAATTACACACAGTCAAAACAGTAAGCTTAAAATTTCAAAAAGCCTACTTAACAAGCTCTAATGTTAAACTTACTTCACAAAATGGTGTCGACATTTTTTGGGAAGTCCTGTAAGAAATAATGAGTACAAACGCATGAAATCATATTGTCTCTCATTCAAATTTAGGAATACTCACGGCTGAAGTAGTAGAGGGTGCAGATGAGCGTGGTCATCATGACTGTGGCAAGGCCGACCAATGACCACAGGATGAGTGAGTCACAATCACCTGCTGCACAATATTTAGAAATATGCGCTTTGCCATTTAAATGTCTCATAAAAATGACATAAAAGAAATAATTCAATGGGCTAATTTAATGATTATAACCCGTCATCACACATTTGTAATGTGCGGTTCATTGCCATATCAATCATGATGATGAAAATCAGAAGTATAATTAGCACAGTAAGAGTAAATTAATTACCTGCTGAAGTTTTAATGCAGCCACAGTCAAGTTTGCGCGGTGATTCAGGAGGTTTTGTCGGGAGACTTTCTGTCGCATAAAGACAAGACTTTTAACACAAAAAATACTAATGCATTTTAACAAGGGTTACACTTTTATATTGATGTATCTAAAATTTTGTGAATATTCCTCCATATTCTCACAGCGAAACTCTCACAGCCAGCAAATGACGAGTAATTTACCTGAGTATAAAACAGAAGTTTTAGTCAGCTTACAAACCTTGAGGGAGAAGAAGAACACCAGGCTGCCACAGTTCTTCATTTTTCCTATCCTTTAAAATGCAAGAATACGTCCCAGTGTCCTCTTTTGCCACATTGCCGATTCGCAGTGTGAAAGCCTCACTGTTTTTTTTGCTCAACTGGAACCGACTTGTGTCCACGTTGTCTCCGTAGACTAAGCGCTTGGCATTGTTTAACCTGCCCAGAAACTGAACTTTGTTGTGGTTGGGAATAGTGCGGAACCAGATGACCGACTCACAGATGATATTGATGCAGTCGCATTGAATAAACTGTGTGCTGAGGAGCTGTGGATGGAGGATGCTGGCTGCTTGTTGCAGGAATTGGCCTGAACCTATGGGGGGGGGGGGGACACACAAGCTTAAACAATGTGGTGCTGAAGGCTACTTTTTATACAGTATGCACACAGATTCTATTAAGTTCTCTAATCGTAAGCACGCTCAATCAACCTTGCTTTTAATAACCGGTCAGTTAAAAGTAGCCACGAATTCTGTCATCACTGTCTTAACAATATAGTTACAATAATATCAACTAGAATGGCAAACCTCTATCAAGGACTACCATCAAAATCTCGACCAGGAGTCTCTAACCATTTACACTGTGAGACGGAAACATTTTTTCCTCTGCCGAATATTCTGTTTTTTGTTTCTCTATGGTAAAATGTTTGACAAGACGCCTGCATTGGATGGTTCTAAAAACAGAGACTAGCTATCTGTTGTAGACTTTCATAGACACCAATGTCATACATAAACAGATTTGTTTGCATTACAACTACTGCATTATCACAACAAGGTTCCTGAACGACATGGTATAAGAACAAGTGTATAGTGACAAAAACTCACCCAATGACCACAGGCATGTTGTGAGCAGCGTCCACGCTAGCAAGATCGCTTCAGGTGCAAGAGTCCGCATCTTTGTTGGTCTTCAGTGGAAGTTGGAGAGCACTGCTGATCATTTCATTTAAACTCAAGAGATGATGGGAGGGCTCAATGTGCCGGATCCCAAAGTCGTCATGGTAACACCTTGATGTGACTGAAAAAAACTCTCACACGAAAAAGCTATCGGCCAGGACTGAACACATTATTCCATTAATAAATAAAATTTCATACAGTATGCTTTTTCTGGATCACATATTTTATCTTTTCTTATTGTTTTGATAAACAATTATCATGGATGTTTACTGTGGTGTACTGCACTATGACATACTGAGTGTTTTAAACATTACAAATTCTAACGGCAATAATAAATATTACATAGTGATGAAATTATTAACTTTTTGATTAGGTACTTTTTTGTTTTTAGCTTTTCCATATATATTGTAATTATTTGAATAATTAATATTTGCAGTTAAAGCAAATAATCCCGATTTGGGATTGATCATTACGTTTTTTATAAAGTACGTTTGTTGACTCGTATTAGTTTGTGTACCACATGACGAAGACAAGGTGAGGCTCAACAGAGCCAATATGGCGCTGAATGTCACATAACACAAAATTTGTGTTTCAATGTAGCAGCAGCAGTTTGCACTCTTGTGGTCTCAGGTGCTTAACCTCGAGTCCTATAAACCCAGCTTCAATAAGGACCTAAAATATCGAAGCACACTGAAACACTAACAGTTGACAATCTAAAGTTTTTTCATCGACATTTAAATAAACGAGTTGGATCACAATTCACATTATTTTAACAAATGCATGTTGATTTTAAGGAATTTCAGTACACCATAAATACGTAGTTATCAGTACCAGTGATTCCCGACACATTGCTCGCTTTTGATTTCATTTGATAGAGTCAGGCCAGTTCAAATGTGGAACAGAATAATTTCTGTGATAAGATCATAAAAAGTGTGTGTGTGTACTTTTACATACTACATTGTGAGGACCAAAATACATCTTTAACCAACAGATTGAGGACATTTTTGTGAAGTGAGGACATTTTGGCCGGTCCTCACAACTCAAGACCTTTTTTTCTTTTTGAGGGTCAAGACTTGGTTTTAGAGTTTAGGTTTGAATTGGGTTATGGTTGAGGTTAGGGTAAGGAACGGAGGTCGGCAAGCATTTTTGATAGTTGGGGTTAGGTGAAGGGGCTAGGAAATGTATTGTCTATGGATGTCCTCACAATTATATAATACAAGTATATAAATACGAGTGTTTGTGTGTGTGTGCGTGTGCATTTTTGGTGGTCTCTTAGTGAGAGGATGTGGGCCCCCCTGAAGTACTGAGTGGGTCGACGACTCAAGTGAGAGGGACCACAGGATTCCATGAAAACAGGAGATCTTGATGAGCTTCAGAGTTGGTTGGTTATGCATCATATCGTTATTAAGTCCTTGTTAGAAGTAGAATCTTTTGTCATTGCAGCGTTAAACGAAATTGGGTGTTGAGTCAACATCTGCCGAGACGCTGCTTTCATCTAATTGTATTTAGATCAGTTCAATTAAACAATCGTGCTGCTCACAGCTAGGTGGAAGACAGAGACAACCTCAAAGTTAACTTCTTCTCTTTTTTTTTTTTTTAAACCCTACATTTTATTATTTTTACTGGGGCGGTTTTAACACTTGAACTGCATATTTATCATTGATAGTTCTCTACTGTATAAGTGTCTGTTTTAGATGTTTCCTCTTTAATTTGTACATGCATGTAGCTTTTCTGTTTTAGCTTTTGTCAAAAAGAAACAATAGTGTAGTATAGAAGCAAAATAAAAAATATATTTTATTTTCCTCTATATAGTCCTTCAAGGGGAAATCAAACTCACACCGATGTATGTGTTGTATTACACGCCACACATAGCACCACATCACACTGTACACAAATGCAGGCATGCAAGGAGAAAGTTGAGCTTGCTCAAGGACACCTTGACAGTACTCAGCAGAGTGGCATCTCTCCAACAACTTGCTGCCATTTTAAGTGAATTTATATGCATTTTAAATGTAGCTCTTCTTTCGTGAGACACATTTGAACTTCTTACATTGTCTCTCCAGGTGCAGGTTTGCTCTTAGTGAGAGGTGAAATGACTCAACTTTCAACATGTGGCCAAATTTACCCAAAAGCGCTCACTACAGGCTGCTTGAGGAACTACAAGCCCTCGCACACAATTTGGGTTTATACGATTCTCTTTTCAACTGTTTTGAAAATTACTAGGGAGGAACATTCACACCACTAACGAATGAAAGTGAAAGTTAATTAAATGTAATTTAGTCTAAGTGTGAAAAATGTAGCTTGTAAAGAAGTGGGTGCCACAGACACCATCAAACATCTTGGAATAAGTTAATTGGAGCCCAACAATGGCTAGCCAGTTAGCATACGGTATTAACAGGAAATTATGTTTCAGGCTGATTATTATTATTTTAATTAACACAACCTTTGCCGTTTTAAATGTATATATAAGTAGTATTGCTCTTAAATTTAAGTTAAGATGTTAATTATATATTTTAAATGCACAGGTGCTGGTTTAACAGCCAAGAATGGAATCATCCCACAACTTCTCCTCCTCCGTCCTATTGTCCGTCATTTCTTTTGTTCTCTTCTTCTCTTTTCTAGATTTCATATTGTGGTCTTCCTGTCTGTCACTCTGCTGTACATTTGCTTTTGTCTCTTCTCTAATTTCCATCATGTCTGTTGACGGTATGCGGTCTTTCACTTTGTCTTCTTCCTCCACATGGTTCTTTACTTGCCGTCTCTGCTTGCTGTGGTATTTGCGTTTTTTTCTTTTCTCTTCTGGTGATTCTCCGTCATCATCATCATCATCTCTTCTCTTCTCTTCTGAGTAATCATCTCTTGCTCTCTTTTGTTGCATTCGCCTTGCCTTGTCTGTGCATGCAGCTTTTGCTCGTCTGCCTCTTTCCCTCCTGGACCTTTTGGTCCTCCTCCTCTCTCTTTGCTTGCGTTCATCCTCATCACTGTCACTTGCTCCACTGCTAGTGAAAGAGGAATAAGAGGAGGAGGAAGATGATGAAGTAGAATATGAGGAGGAGCTTGAGCACTTTCTACGTCTCTTCAGAGGCCGAGCAATTGATTCCAATGAAGGCCTTAGGCGTGTGAAAGATGGAGGACCATTGCAGTCCCAACTCCTGGACGGCCTGGGAGCGCCCATATACGGAGGTTGGAAACCTTCAACACTGAAGTTAGGGCCATGATGGTGTGGGTGAGGACCATACGTGGGAGAAAAGTTGACCATGGTCTGATTTTGTAGTGTCATGTGCCCCTTTTTGAAATCCGCCGCTGCTTCTACTTTATCGTCTTCCTTCTGTACTTCATCCTTCGACAGAATCGTGCCAATCTTGGGTGCGAGGCCACGAGCTTTCTGGACTTCGACGTAATGTGCAAGTTCATCTGCAAACGTGTTATAGGATTTCTGTCGGGATTTGTACAGTTTGAAGACTTTCCTTTCCCTGGTAAACAAACAAAAAAAAGATTTTTCTTTTTCATAAATTATACGATGAATGTGGAAATGTAATGAGTTATACTTATTTTATACACATGCAGTACATGCCATTTGTTACACATGCAATGTAATAAATATATATATATATATATATATATATATATATATATATATATATATATATATATATATATATAAACAACATCGTGTCATATTAACAGTTTGGTTTCCCCATTTCGCTATAGTTGTCTTTAGAATAACTGTGCTTAAAAAAAAGTGAGACAGGCTCAAAATTCTTACATTGATGTGCATTGGTAAAAAAAATCACATTATATTTAATTAATAAAAAAAAAAGCTAATTCCTTTACAGAACATGAAGGAAAAGGAATAATGGACTTAAGAAAAAAACGCTTTCAATATTTTGCTTTACTGTGAATCACTGATCAAATAGTACAGAAAGCGATTTTGCGCTTCCTTTTAGAAACATGCTGGTATTTTTTCTGAACAACTCTTAAGTACCCCTCACTATTAAACGAACAAAGGTATGATGGTTAGAGACTGCTGCGGTAAACAGTGCTGGTGTACCCAATGAAGTATCCAGTGATTCTGTTTATTTATTGTTATTAAATTTACAAAGGTACACATTGAGAAATAAACAAAGCAATACCTCACGTGGTATGTATGATGAATTGTTTAGCAAGCTTACCTAGCAGAGTGCTTGTTCCCCTGCATATGGGCTTGGTACATCTCAACGGAGTTCAATCGCAAATTACAAATGGCGCACGTCAGAGGGTTTTCTGCAGAAAACAAAAGAGGTGGAAATTTCTTGCAACTTCTTGGCTAATTCTGATAACATTACAAAATATATTCAGAAGTATTTTTAGATTTCTGCAGTGTGCATGTTTATGTTGCTTTGCGGAAAGCCAGACCCCGTGTTACCTTCTTGAACATCTTCAAGCTCTTTCATAATTTCTTGTCTGGCCTTCTTCCTTTGGTGCTTGCGGCCATTGTAGTGTTGTAGCGCCATTTGGGCATTATTGAAAGAGGCCGCACACAAGACGCAGTACTTGCTCGAGTCTGAACTGGCTGCATTTGCATCAGGTGTCGGGTCTGTACTGTCCCCTGACCCTGATATGTTGTCATCAATAGCATGGTCCACTGCAGGGCTGGGTAAAGTACTGACCTCTGTGTTATCCGCTGTTAAGTGCAAGAAAAATCAATTCAACTTAAATGGCATTTGACCTTTTCAAATAAAACAGTGTGTTATTGGTACTGCATTATTGTACAAGATTCACTAATGCATTTCCTCTTATTGTACACTTACCTGGCTTTTGAAGACTTTGTTTTCTGAGATTCTTCATGTGGACTTTGCCTTCATAATGTGACTTTGCTACCACAGGAGAAGTAAACACCATGCTACACAGCTCGCAGAAACGATCCTTGTCCGTCGGCATGCGGTGCTGCAAAATAAGGGACAGGACAATTTGCAAAATTAGAGAACATCAGCTCCAATCAATCCTTTGAATTATGGCTACATGACTTCTTCTGTTGTTTTTTGTACCTGTACAACTATATTGTCGTCACATGTATGTAAGTCCTTTCTTTCTGTCATGATATTGTTGAAATGCAAATAAAATAAAATGGGCAATCATTTTCAAGCAGTTCCCCAAGATGAAGGACATCACCCGTTTGAAAAGTAAAACAAGTGCTAACCAGCAGTCCAGCAGACTCTTTATGCCTCATTTCTTCCCTCTTGTTATGCAGGTACAGTCTCAACTTCTGAGCATGTTTTTTTCCCTATAAATGAGAGGTAAGAGTTGATATAATGAGGTATCAGACGCTGCGATTTAATGTGTGCTTCATTTTAAATATCCCAAACCTCATAATGCGACAGCCGCTGAGCCTCAAACAACAGCACAGCATCACAAACATGGCAGCGTTGATCAGTGAGGAGGCCTTTCAGGAGTTCCTCGTCACTCACATATCCTGAAATGGCAAAAAAAACAAAAAACTTCAAGGACAAGTCAACTGATCGTACAGTGTCAGTTACTCATGCATACAAGAAATAGTGACTCCAGTACACTAGGTTCACTAAAACAAATGACACAGTGACATATTGCAGTGCTCCATTTGCTTCCAATAGTAAAACTCAACCACAAACTACAACAGTTCCTCTAATCTTCTCAACGTGTGTATCAGTGGTATGTGGGCTCCCTCTGGTGGTACATGAAAGAATCACTGAATTAAATGTTCAAACTGTGCTTCGTGTTAAAGTGACTTGAACATGCTTTTAACCATATGGTATGTTTGTTAAATTCAGTTTATTTGAATATAACCTTTTAGAACAATATGCATTTGCATATTGGATTTCATCATTTAGAGCTGGTTGTTTCTAAATATTTAATTAGCTACAAATCAATTTTATTCAAATATTTAATTTGGTTAAATTTTGTATCTAATAGGTATTATGTTTTCTTAATATATTTCAGTAGTTCAAACTGCATAATGTTACAATTTAGAGTGGGATAGTGCAGCGTCATATTACATCAATTTTTTAGGAGTTAAGCTTTACATTGATTCAAATGAACACTGAAGCCTACAGCACTACTGTGTGCTAATGTTGGTCATGATGGTGAACTTGGACTGTTTAATTCTACACTGCTCAAAAAAATTAAATAAAGGAACAAAGTGTTCCCTTATTTGTTTTAGGATTGTGAATTAGCGGTTACGAAATTGGATGGATGGATGGATATTTTTTTAGGTGGTACTTAGTGTTAAGAACCACTATTCTAGTCTAACACACTCATTGAAGTGGCAAATATAAAGAGGTTGACCACTATATGATAAAACTATACGTAAAACCACACACTCTTTGAAGACACCTAACTAACAGACACATAATGGATGGAAAACTGAAAATTGCTTTCAGAGCAATACTATCCTCTATTGTTGACAGGTGCAACAATTGGGTGTTAACTTCAGTTCCACTGGTTTATAAAACATATGATTTTCCACAACAACCTCTGGTTAATAATTCCCATGCACTTCCACAGACATGGAGTACAGCACGTCAGAATTAGATCATTTACATACTTTAACATAAAAACTAATCACAATAACTCAATATTTTTTTTGCTGCCTGAAATGCATGAAAGCAGACAGCTGACTTCTTAATAAACTATTATATTTTTATTTATTAAACTGAACAAAGTTTGTCTTTTGTAATGCTGATGTGGCCAGAGAGTATAACAATGGGGGTGGGGTTAAAAGCAAATACAAATAAAAACTCGCAACAAACTGCACAATGTAATGAGCACAAAACAGCACATAAAACACAAACACACAAAATCATAATGAAACATTGTATATTGTTGTAGGAAGTAAATTCAACGTCAACCTGTTTCTTGCAGATTTGCTGCTGCTTTGAAAATTATGTTTTATTTTATGACTAAAGTATTGTTTTAGTTAAATATTTTCTTGTGGCTTCCATGAACACTGTCTTGCTTGTCAGGTTTTTTTTTTTTTACTCCATCAAAAGCTTATGATTCTTTCTCCAAGACCAATGAGACGTGAGTTTAGTCTAAACTTAAAATCAACAAAATACAACTTAATGAATTTCTTCTTTTTTTTTTTGCAATGCATAGAATTTGTTTGATTCTAGTCCAGTGCTTCCTAACCGGTGGGTCGCAGACAGCTGGTAAGTACTTACAAGGATCCCTCAGTTTAGTCATACGAACACATTATGTTGTTACATGGTACAAAAAGACAACGTCAATAAAGGTTTTACTAATTTTTTTTAAAATTCTTTATTAGATTTATTGCCTAAAGAGGCTTTTCATATAAATATTGAAAAATATTAAGATATTACTGACGGTATGACTATTTGTATTCTGATTTATTGGTATGGAACAGATGTATACCAAGTTCCTACACAGAACATAGGCAAGGGGCAATAGACAACCCCTTATGTTGTTATGTAATATTCTAAATATAGATTTTCAGAGGCTATTTTTAAACATCTATATTTTTTTAATCTATAAAAGTGGATCACTCACAACAATAGAGAAATGCCAACAAAGGGTGACAAAAGTGGAGAACCACTATTATATATAGTATGTGTCCTGGGAAAAATATAATACATAAAGAATAAGAGACATTAGACATGCCACTTGCACTATTACTGTTAACTGACAATTAAAATGTAAACATGGATGTCTACAGAAATAAAAGTTTTTTTTTTTTTAAAGTTTTGTTTAATTTGTGTTGTAAAGAAGAACGACTCATCCATGACTATCTCAGCACTTGATTAAGTAGGGAACTATGTTCACACAGTGAACATACAGATTATGCATCATTAAAATGTGCCAAGTAAAATAAAGTTCTGAATTAAATGTTGCATTAGGATGTTTGCCGAGTGATGCCTGATGGGGTACTTACCACGAACTGTCGCAGTTAAGTTGAAAGATAAGTTAAAATTAGATAACTATTCTAAAGTGCCTGAGACAGACACACAAACTAATGTCTGTCCTTATATAGAGCAATGATTTAATTGTATCTCTTAACAACACTTTAGGAGAATGTCCAATCCTACAGCCTACAAATTTGGTATTTATTTCGTGTACCCGGCCTGTGGAATTGCTAACTGGTCCAACAGATGTGTAATGGGCCTGCTATCTGTAATAAACAGTTAGCAAATATTTTAACACCACGAGCAAACCGTGAAGACATTGTTTACTTGTTAATGCCATTCTCGGCATGGGACTAACATAGTTGTTCTGACGGGGTGATTTAAGCTGTCATTGCTTCGGCGAGTTCAAAACAATGACGTTAGTACTTGTAGCTAAGGAGCTATCAAACTGAATGCGAAGCTGCTAGCCAGTTAGCAAGAAAGCTAACGTCGTTCGTCCGGTCATGACACACGACTGAATTGCCCCGTTTTAGGCAAGACTCACCTCCAATCTGGGTACTATCAGTTTTAATGTTTATTACTTTGTCAGGTTTTGTGGTAGAAGTCGCTAAAGGGGCACTATCAATGTTATTTTGAGCGTCACACTCCACAGACTGCGGAGCACTGACGCTCAGCGGATCCATTTTTAACCCCGACTGGCACGTCGCGCAGGCGTACTGAGTTGACAGAGCTGAATGAAAGTAGCATGCACGCATACATGCAAATCATTCGTACTCGTCATAGTAAAAATGTGTTAAAACAAAACTATACTACTACTACTACTACCACCACAAATAATAATAATAATGATAATAATTAATAAAAAAAATAAAAATAAAAAACCCTGTTAAACCAGCTTTCATATAGAGCAGGAGTCTTAAGTCATTTGCAGGATGATAGTTTATGGCCCCGTCAAAGTTTAACTGTTAGTGCGGCCCCGACCTTTTTTCTTCTTCTTTTTTTATGTCATGTTGTTGCTCATAGGCTACCAAATAGCTCAGGCTCATAGCAGCTTTTGGCAAATCGTAATTTTTAATTGTCAGGTTGATGAGTAGAGCAACATGCGGGTCGACGCCTTGTGTGTCCCGCTGGATGATGTCTTTGTTTGCTGGGTTCATCTATTACATTTGATTTGGGATGTTTTTGTGTTCAGACAAACGATGGAACCAAGTGAATCAAGGGAATCTCAAAAATGTTTATTACAAACAAACGGGCAAACAAAGGTACGGTTTAGCAGGATCATCAATACTAAATAAGCAAAGTTAAAAAATTAAAAAATTAAAAATTAAAACAGGATGCAGAGTGAACAAATGAACTGTGTGTTACTGTACGACCACAGATGACATACAGCCAATGAACAGAGAATGAATATAAAAAAAAGTTACAACATACAAACATGTAAGAGCTGACTGGTTCCAACTTCCTACAAAGGGCAGATAGAGACAGGCATAATGACATGACAAGGAAAGCACTAACAGGAGATACCAAAACTAAATCACAACATGAGAAACTAAAATGATTTGTACTGATGTCAAACTAAGATAAAGAAAACAGAGACCAAGACAGGTTGAGGTTATTGCTGCCAAAGGCTTAACCAGTTATTAAATCCCAAAGTCTACATATTTTTTTAACCTTAAATTGGGAATGTTGTGTTCAATAATTTTTTTTTAATTGTTTGTGTGGTAATAGTTTAATAGTTTGTTTATTGTTGTGACTTAAGTGAGGATTAGTTCACATTAGATCACATTGTAAGTCCAATTAATGCAGAAATCTAGCCAGGTAACTCCATTCCAAAGGGTACACACAGTTGTTGTTTTTTGCAACAGTACAGGAATTAAAGGGGAAATTAACTGATCACCTTCTGGGACGTAGCAGACACAAATTTGAAGCGAAAAAATAATGTCAAAATAAACTCTTTATTTCAAGGCATCTTTTGAACACACATCAACTGACCACTGAATGGCACAAATCTTTCTGTTAAAGCCAACAGCCCACATTGCATCAAATGAAGTCAAAATTAATATAATGAAGAGGAGAGTTGGATCATTATACGCTGTTACTTTTTCTGCTGGAGCTCTCTGGTTAAGACATCCAACTGTAAAGAGAGCCATTTGGGGAGTTACAGCACACTACACTAATAATTAAAAGCACAGATGCTCTGGTGCATTTTTCCATTTCTTCAAATGAAATATTTTGCATGTCATCCAGGGAAGTGGCTGTTTCTACTTACAAGAATAGCCTTTAGAATGCTCCTCCTCTGTGGTCTCAGGTAACTGCATTCCCCTCCCTCACATAGTTTGATCTCCTCTGAAATCTGAAAAGTAGATGTTAGGGTAATAGATACAGAATAGGTAAATCATAAATCACACACACCAAAATAAAGTGGGTACACACAAGCACTGCACCTGACCTCTGAGGTGCCCAAAGAGTCCAGGTCTCTCTTGCCTCCAGGATACCAACCATGCGACCAGTGCTGGCCGCTGGACAGCTGAGCTTCAATAAATAGAAGCAGTCCAAGCAGTAAAGCCAGCCGAGATAAACTCATGATAGTTCTTATTTACCTACAAGCAGAGATTGATATTAGTTATGTCTGCCATTAATGTTTGGTATTAATTCATTCTAGATTAGCTTCAGCAATGTTGTTGAGACTGGCAATAATTGTTTCATATTTGATGCAAAGGAGCCCTTTGCAGGGCAGGGAACAATATTTGGGAATTTAACCATAAGTCCAATTGACACACGTCATTATAAAACAGTAAAATCCAAGTTAAAATGAAAAAAAGGGAATGATAATAATGGGAACATGTATGATAAACTATATTGAAAGAAAATTATATTATATTATCTATCCGTTTTATTTTTATATATCGCTTGCCAGGGCCATGTGTGATCTGGACCCTCTTACTCTTTGTAAAAAATATTTTGAAACTTTATTGGGCAACTATTTTCTCTGCCAGTCATTTCTCTGATTATTTAGAATTTTCACTTCTAGAAGGCCAAATCTGAGATCAATAGCAGAAATATGAATCATGAATTGCATAAACCTATTAAGGTTGATCTGACGTCCGCAATGCTGCTTACATGTTTTTCCATTGTAGTACCGTACATTTACAAAAAGTGTAGCCCTTAATTAAATTCTTTTTTTTAATTTCAACTTTGACAACATTTTTTTCTCAGCATTATGGAGTTCTTGTTTCAAATGATTTCCTGCTCAATGTTTTTTTGTTGTTGTAAATATTATTTCCTTATACCTAATAACATAATTGCCCAAGTCCTTTTCAATTTACAGCCACACAAAAAAGAGAAAAGAAAACCTAAGTAATACTAAAAACTGTTTTCTTTGTATAGATCCTCGGTCATCCACATCAGAGCAATCCACAAAGACTGAAATTGAGGCAATTGGACTAATTCTGTTTGTTAAATTTTTTGCTTTTCTGAAAACGTTTGAAAATGACATAGGCAATTAAAGTATTACTTAGGCTACCAATTTGTTTGCTTCTATGCACGTTACATTTAATTCTCAATATAAAATTGGTAAATGAAAAATAGTGTGGGAATAAAGCCTTACCTTAGTCTAAACGACTTGATCTTGTTGTAAGGTTCCCCCTTACGAGTTTTCTAAACAGATGCTATTCAGTGATATATATGTAGCCTATATACCCCCACCCAAGATCAGCTCTCCATTAGTGTTCAGCGTTTGTCCCGCCCTAATCTGATCACATTGCTCTTTCCCTCCCAAGTGGAGAAATTAACATCTTTGGGAGCACAAGGTGTAGAGGACCTGGATAATTCCAATTATCATCTGCAAACAGCAGTGACATCCACGGGGCGGACATGTCTACGATGCATCACCCCTTCATTTTATATTTTGAATAGCCTTGATTCTGTCTAAATCACCATAATTCCAAACACAGATATGTTTGTTTAATATGCAAAGGCCGGCCTAAAGATTTTAGGGCATATTCATAAGAAATCCCTCTTTTTTGGAATTTATTTTGATGACTCATCCTGGAACCTCACTTCAGCAAGTCAATACAGGGAGGCTGATTGCAGAGGAACAAACATTGTAGAACCCTAGCCAAACCCACGGACAATTTCCCTTTTCAATTGTATTTCCTGTACAAATTTGTAAATGTGGAGATGGCGCCAGGTGGTCAAAGGTCACCCACACCACTGATGATACTTGTCGTACTGTAGCTTAATATGAAATTGAATAAGGTCTTATCATAATATGCTTTTCTTGGAAGGAGTTGTGCTACTAACTAGAATAAATGCATAAGGCTTATTTTGACAGCCTCCGTTGTGTCATGTATTTTCACAAACACCCTTTGACATAAAAGTTAGTCTGCAATTATTCATAACTGGGCTACATAAAGTACATTTGTATTTGATAATTCTTTTTGGGCAGGAAATGACACACGTGTTAAAAGACTTTTAGACCTGTATTGACAAAGATACAATTATTTTTGCTGGGTCTTTTTAGGAAAATAAAAAGTAAACTAATTGAAGCACCCACATTTGAGAAGATCTTGAAGGATTATTGATTGACGAATGTTCAAGGCTACACAAGAGGACTGACAGTCTGATCTAAGGAGACACTTGATTGGCAATTACGTACATCCATACCATCAGTCTTCACTGCATTGTGAGCTTTTTAATGAGCATCAGTTGTCTTGACTTCAAATAAGCATCAGACAGACTGAGAAGAAAAATCTCAAGCACTTTATTAGTTTGGAACAGTATCTTGCTTAGAAAGGCCATCTGGCATTATATAATTATATATAATTTGATCATATATATAATTATATACACATATATTCAAATGTTGAATAACAAAACACTAGAAACCAACATGGGCAAATAAAAAGTTGGATTATCTTAAGACAATACCAATTAAAATTTGCAAACAAAACAGCCAATGCATCTCAAAATGGTCCCATTACAATTTAATATACAGCTTTTTTTTTCTTTTCTTAAAAAAAGCGAGTGGGGAGGTGGGAGAAGGGAAATAAAATAAGCAAGGCAGTAGACAGGAATGAAATATAAATAACCTTACATTATGTACAAAGTAGGGCAATAATTCAACCTGGACGACCAGGAAGATGGTCCAACGTAAATGTGAGCGAGGAAAAGGGATGAGTGAGTGCAGTTGGAAACATAAAGACAACATTTCAGTGGAGAGAAGAGGAAGGTATTACACTACATCTTTGTACCCATAAGATGGTTTCCCTTGGTGCTGTTACAGCAACTGTGCATGGGCAGATGAATTACATAATTTACGAATGATGGGTAATTTCCCGACATACGGTAAGCACATTTCCACCTAAAACGGTTAACCTCTCACAAGCAAGTAATATTTTCTCTACTATGAAAACTGATGGCGCATTCAAAGAAAAGATTATTCTGATTGATTCTGTTTTGGTTCCATCATTCTCAGAGAATCCTCCCAATTTTGCTTTCGTTAATAGAAAAAACACAATTTTTGATTTCACCACATATCATTGGGAACATTTTTTTAATTAATATGAGGCACTTTTTGTTTTTGTTTTAAAGCAAAATTGTGTTTTTCATGAGTTAGCACAGTGTCATGATTCAAACACAGTGACATTGAAGCATAAACTAACAGGCAATAAGCAAGCAGATACTTGTCCAATTCAGATTGCGTGGGCACTTGTGATGCTTTGGGGGTGGGGGTGGGAATGTTACAATGCACAAACATTCATTTCAGTGGCTGGTCATACATTTGCTACTTCAAATCCCTACAGAAGATGAATAGAAGGCTTACAGTCTTCAACAGGAATTTGAATTCCCACATTTTAATCATTATGTGGGTCTTTATTTAGCCCCCCCCCCCTTTCTGGTGCAAATTAGTGCATGAGACAATCAACATCTACAACTGCTCCCGGCACACCATGAAAAATGTTGCATTGTAGAAGTGTCACATCATGAAAATTATGTTTAGGTGTGGATCTGTTTTTAGATATGTTATCATTAAAACATTTCGATAGCTCGATAAACTCTGAGGAATATTTTACCCAGGTCATAGGAGGTTGCGTTTTTAATGCATCAGGATTTTTTCTCTATATATTTTCTGCAATCGCTTAGTGAAAAATTCATCCATTGTAATGTGGAAGGTGCTGATCCAAACTGGCTTGCAAGGAAAGGTGTGGAGATTCTCTTTTTTTTGTTTTCCAGTGTGTGAGGATGAGCTTCATTTCCTGGGTTTGCCCCAGCAAAGATCATGCTTGACTTGAAGCACCCCTGCTTAATTGACATCATTCATTTTTCATTACAATCATCGAGAGGGGATGGCCTCAACTGTGATGGTAGTGGGAGTTCAAGTTTGAGTGTTTCTCAGAGAACAGCAATTCAAACAAAAAGAAATGTGAAAACAGCATGGCACACAGTAAAAAAATAGAAGGAAACACCCATTTTTGTTAAAAACAGCATTTGAATAAAAAGCGACATTCTTCAACATCAGTTTTCAAGGTAGGAATGAATGGACATTCTTTCAAATAGCGACATGTGTTGTGATTTCTGGCTGATATTAAAAACGACTCAAAGGAAAAGCAAGAAAGGCTCAACACAATATTTGATGAAATACCGCTGGGTGCACTGTTTTTACCTGACACTATTTATATGGACAAAAGTATTAGGACAGCTGAGCATAACACCTACAGACGTTGAAAAATGAGTTGGGCTCCCTTTTAAAGGCAAACACAGTTTACACTCTTCTGGAAAATTTGAGGTGGATCGAAGAATTAGTTTGATGTCAGAGGTCAATGATTTTCGAAGGGCAGGCTCACAATGCCAGTACTATTTATTCTCTAAATGTGTTGTTTAGATCCGGGTTCTGTGCAAGTCTTCCAAACATGTTCCCACAAAAGTTGGTGGAGTAGTACAATGAATACGTTAGTTCGTATACGTAGCAAGTGGGTCAGAAAAACTAAACAAAAGCAAATTATACTCATAGATTCAAATTGCTATCGTCCAGTTCAGCACAGATTCTTAGGGATTATATTTCTAAGTGCCTTAATATGATTGGACCCTTATCTGCAGAACCAAGTGATAACCTTTGGCTGTCTACACATAAAAAAAAAAAACTCTGTGACCTCTCCACCAGAATGCATTTTAAACGCAAACAAAATACCCAAAAAACTGCATCAGGCTGCTGCCGATGTGTATTTGACGATAGGTAGTTCCGAACCGCAAAGTGGCGTGAAATTGATATTAACAAGTTAATTATATAAGAACAAATTGATCTGCCTGTGTCATTTATCAAAGTACTACAGTGTGGCTCTGGTAAAGCCATAAGCGGTTAAATTCTTTCAGTCCTTAACAAGTTAAAAAAAATATCTTACATAAACCTCCAAAGCATTAGTTTTATATTCATATAGATTTTTTTTAATATATATATATATATATATATATATATATATATATATATATATATATATATATATATATATATATATATATATATATATATATATATATATATATATATATAATATATAGCAATAAAATACTTTACAGGTACCACCCAAAAATGCAGCCAAACTCAAAACTGTGTCCAAAAGTAAAACTTAAACGATGCAACACAGTAAATATGTGTATGTGAGTAAATCAGGGGCTGTTATCAACAAGAGTAATGTTACAAAATACTCAAGAAGGCAACTCCTTTCTCTCTGTCCACCTGCACTGCCCTCTCATCCAGACTGAAATCTTGGTTCCCTTTTCCTGCAGGCAGTTTGTCTCATCCACGGATCCATATGTGACGTTTGTCACTTAGAAAAGGAAAATAATCCTGCAGTCTGCACGGTCATGTTGGTGTGTGTTTTGGTGCATGCACGTGGTGTTAGTAGGATGTGTAGCCATCCATACATTGTGGGTCTCTATTTGAAATTGGCATAGTCAGAAAAGGCATCGATATACTCCTGGACAACTTTGTAGCAGAACTCGTACTGCTCCTGGAAAATGGAGCGGAAAACATCGCATCAGTATCACATTCAAAGATGTTAGGTAACTCTGTTTCAGTTTTAAATAAATAATCAGTCAATTATCATCAATCAGTAATTGACACAATCAATGCCACAAAATGGGCACAAAGCATTAACGTTTGTCTAAATGGAATTCCTCACTTCAACATAGTTCCTCAATGACACCAAGATGTCATAAGATGGCAGCAAAGCAATGTTTATTGCTTTGGCCTGAATAATGTGAACTTAGTTATTCACTTGTCACTAGAAGGTTATTTTTTTTCCTGACTCATCATCACCATGATAGTAAGTTAAATATATGCAAACATACATGATATCTAAATGCATACAGAGATCTGATGTACTATTATTTGATTAAAATAATGAGTACAATAAAAGCACTGTGAAAAGATGACACAAAGATGGAGAAGTAATGCAGATATAGTGCTGTAATCTGTATTTTTTTTGTTTAGCTAAAAACAAATAAATAAACATACCTTAAAAAAATTGTGTTTGGTTAAAATAATAATAATAATAATAATAATAATAAAGCAATATGAATCCTGCTCACCAGTGTCTGCACCATGTGGGGTCTCTGCAATCTGAGGCTCTTG
This sequence comes from Vanacampus margaritifer, assembly GCF_051991255.1. Taxonomy (NCBI): domain Eukaryota; kingdom Metazoa; phylum Chordata; class Actinopteri; order Syngnathiformes; family Syngnathidae; genus Vanacampus; species Vanacampus margaritifer. Next base: position 21,278,056 of record NC_135439.1, on the reverse strand, counting down.
ACTGTTTGGAAAACATCCAGAATACCTTCTGCCTTCACCCTCTCCAGGACTGTACTCAATGCACAGAATGTCCCTGTCCGGCCCGCACCAGCACTGCACACATAAGGGGAAAAGGAAGCATGTTCATAAATAACACATACAATGAAAGCATGCAAGAAGGCCATTTCAATGCAACGTATTTCCCGGTGGAAGCGAGTACAGTACACTCCAGTGCGAGTGTCTCTCAGAGTTTCTCACGATATATTGACTTTTTTTTGTAGTATCAGAAGAGACCACTCCAAAGTCACAGTGGACTTTTGTTGTAAAATGGGAGGGATTTCTAGCACCATGACTGTCTGGACCCTTCAGCCAGAGCGGGAAACAAATATCATGCACACATCATTTTGCCACAAAAACAAAAATATATAGAGACCATCACGGGACTCCCTGATCAACATGGCAGCCACTAATGAGTGAAGGATCTACTGTATATTCCTTTATCTAAACCAACACGTAGCATAATTCAAAATGGCTTTCACAGCTGGACAACTTGTTATGCTGTTGGTCTTTGAACTAACAACTGGGAAGCAAAAAGCTCATGACCAACACCGGAGAAGATTTGCAGGGGGTGCCATTAAAATATTCAGAGCATTGTCAAAAGAACAGAAGATCAGTAATTATTTCACATGTATGGATCCCATACATGTAATATTTTAACATGCGTCAACTGACTTTCCCTCATGTCCGTAACTGTCAAACTGTCAAAAGTGCACTTGCGCTAAACAGTTAACATATAAACAAAAAGATGGTTCTTTCTGATCATGTCACACCAATTGAGCCGAATGATTTGATTTTTTATTTGCCACAACCACTTGAACGAATGTCTGAAATGAATTACTATTCATTTGTGCACAATAGCGTTCAGTGCATCTTACCTGCAGTGTACTGTGATAGGATGGTTGCCGGACTGCTGTTGCTGTTTCTGCACTGCAGCGATTATATTGATCATGCCTTTACCGTCAGTGGGGATTCCCACTTCTGGCCATCCATGGAAATGAAACTGACGCACTGCTCGAGCTTTGTTCTCCTGGACAGATGAAGGGAAAGTGAGATAGAGGAAATTTATAGTAGGCTATATAATGGAGTGGTATTGCTACAGCTAACATCGGGGATATTTGGGTTTTGGGTGAAATTTCAGGATGAACTAAAGTGCAGTTAAAGCCTTAACTTTTCACCAAAGTCTTGAATGCAAGTGACCAACTACTCAATGCTTCAGCACTTTTTGCACCAACTTGATCAGTGGCCACTTCCTTCTGAAAATATCCTGTTTTAAACCTTGCAATGAGGTACTGTTGATCAGCTGAAGAGGACTGTTTGATCAGCAATTCTAATTGAACGAGGAAATGTATTGGTTGGTTCATTGATCAAACACTTTTCCCTTTAGCTTCTTGTTGAGAATAAGTTGTGCAAAAAAAGTACAGAGACACTGAAGAGGTGGACATGTGCATTCAACATTTAGAGAAGGTCAAATTAAGTTAAACTGTAAAGGTTGTATTGCATTTTAGGTTTATCCTGAAATTCCACCCAAAATTGGAATAGCCCTAACTTTTTGTGAATAGCTTGAACTAAGTGTGCCTTGAGAGACCATCATATATATATATATATATATATATATATATATATATATATATATATATATATATATATATATATATATATATATATATATATATATATATATAAAATATTAGTATTTATGACAAATAATGTTTCTGTTAGTATGTTTGGTTTGCCTTTTTTGCCTTCACATGTGTACTTATATTAACAACATTATGTTATTATTTTATACATGTTCGAAATAAGAAAAAAAAAGTATCCATGTTCATCTATCTGTGCCAGTGACGGAGTGACAGGCAGAACAAGTTAAATGGTCTACCACTAGATGGCATAAGGTACAATTAACCTGTGTACTTCCCTGTTGGCATTTATGCAACAAAATAATAGCTTTGTATTCAACTAAACAAGACAAGATTTCACCCTAAGTACAATTGTGATTACATTGACACACATTAATCATTATTTCAGTATACTCTATAGACATTTTTGTTTGGTGGGTTTCCGTGTTGTAAAATGTGTGCCTTGTCTTAATGAAGGTTAGGAAACGCAGGTGTTAGGTGTACAGTAAATGTGGGAAACATCTGTTAGTTGACCAAGTCATTTTTATTTACCCTGTTGTTGGTGACCAGGAGGTCACGCACTGTATAGCTTTCACTCTCTTCCTCCCTTTTAAGTTCAATGGAGATGTCCCCATAGGCCACGACTCCATCACTGGGCCAATACTGAGCACACTTTTCCTACAGGAGTACAACAGCAAAACCATTTATGCCATCAAAATCGCCTTCTGGCGTTTTTTTAATTTTATTATCATTACATCTGATAGATAGACCAGCAATCATGAATCAATTCCGCACACCTGCCCTCTCTCCTCCAGCTCAGTGAGCATGACTATTGAGCAGCTTCTCCATTCCCAGATCATCCTCCAGAAGTCTTCAATGGTGTGCTGCAGGGGGCCTTGGCTCGCCATGTACGAGTCTTTCTGACGATAACCCTGCCAAGAGCGATGAAGGGAGCAGTTTAACGGAAGAAAAATGGAAAAAGAAAGCTGCGAGGATGAAGAAGCTTTTGCACTCACATCAATGAAAGACGCATTGACATAGTCAGTGTTCTCCTCCCCTCGTTTGACTGGAATAATCACTCTGTTGAACTCATCTATGAAAAGAGAAACACAAAATTGTGTGTTAAATGCTCGTAAGTCCTGATTGTAGCAATAACAAGGCATGAAAAAAATGTAAAAATTCTGTAGCTATGACAGCTTCACTCACATGGAATGATCTGTAGTACTCTGTTCTTCTTCATGTTGGCAGGCAGATTGCCTGTTCTCATCTTGTCGTTCTGGATTTTGATGGATGTCAGTTTCTAAAAGTCGTAAGACATTAAGATATTAAAGATCTTTAGAAAACACAAATTTTATTTGAGTTAAGTTTGCTAGCTCAAGAGAGATGTTGTAGTCTTCTGATGAAAACAAACACATGAACCAACCTTGAATTCAGCCTCCAAACCACTGCAGCCAGCTCCTGGTGAAGGAGCGTACAGTTTAGCCAGGTGGGATTCCAGAGAGGTCACCTCCAGCTCAGTGTCTCCGTACAAATAATGCTCTAACAATGCTTGGAAGATGAACACGTACTGCATCTGAGAGAGTTGAAAGACCAGTTTAGTTGAGAGAGTAAAAATGCAACAGAGTTGTCAATTTGCACATAAACCATACACTGCAACTTTGCGCATAGCGACGACACTAATAAAGAAGTTATGTGGATTTCACTTCTAAAGCTTGTTTCAATTATGTTGGTCCTGGGTGTGACTTACATCTGTCTGGACCATCTGACATCGCTGGGCTCTGATCCTGGTGACAAAGCCGAAGACATCCACCTTCCTCTCGGTGTTCATCATGTCCAACATGGCATCTATCACAACGAATGTACCTGTTCTTCCAACTCCAGCACTACAATGGAAGTCATAACAAGCTCTTAGCTCGAAAGTTGTACAGCGTGGCAGCAAACAAAGATGCCTCTATTAGTCAATAACTTACCTACAGTGGACCACAATGGGTCCAGCATATTGAGGGTTGTATGTTTTGACTTTCTTGAGAAACTTCAGCATACCAATGGGGGTGAAGGGAACACCAAAATCCGGCCAGCTGGTGAAGTGGAACTGTGTGACAAGCCTTTGAGGCTTTTTTCCAGATACATCCCCAACCTGAGACACATTCAAACCACACCCAGTCAGTGCAACATCCACCAACATCAGATGCTTATTTTAGAATTCCTAACCCTAACCTGTTGGATGCAAAACTTGCGGATGGTGTAATCTACGAGAACCATTGTGTCTTCCACAGAAACGCGGATGTTCCCATACGTCCAACAGCCCTGGTCCGGCCAGTACTGGGCACACTTACACTGAAACACAGAGACAAACTTTAAATACAAAGGCAGGATATTATACATGAGTCAAAAATGAACGTTAACAAATAACTAATCTAAATTACCAGTAGTGGAGACTTTTTTTGTAAATAAAAGTGCAAAAAAAAGAAAATGAAAAAAAAAAAAAACCTGTTGTGGGCCACATTGTAAACAATGGACATAGTATACAGCATGCATGCACTGTTTTCACGCAAAAGTAACTATTACACTTGTGACTTGCGGAAAAACTTTAAACTGCCCTGTTACTACCTCTTTCCTCTCCTTCAAATTGGTCACCATCACAATGGTGGCTGTGTTCTGCTCCCAGATCATCCGCCAATAATCATTTACGGTTTCCTCCTTTGGTCCTGTGAGTAACGAAGGAATGAGCAAAGAGTTAGATTGCCACATGTGCTACTATAAACTTTGTTTCAGTGATAGGTTTACCTTGAGCGCCAATAAACTTATTCTTCTCCTGGTAACCCTGCACAAAAGGAAGCAGGAATGAATGAGACAACAGAGGGGAAAAGGTTAAATCACGTTAACGTTAAAGCACAACAAACTCTATTTGTTATTATGAAATGAATACTATTGTACAAACATTTATAAAGGAGGCATTGATGAAGTCAGAGTCTGGTACTCCTTCCAGAGATGAGAGATGCACCCTGGAGTGATCATCTAAGAAGAAAAGGTTTTAAACACTTATTACAACATTTCCCAGTTATGTCAAAGGGAGAGTGTTGCCGAGTTCAGTGGTTTGCTTACATGGCAGGATGTTGACATATCTGTTCTTTTCTTTATTCTCTTCCTTGGATGCTGCGTCACATGTTGCCTGAATGGGGCAGACTGGCAGAGCCTGAACACAGAAAAATGTATGCATGTAAGATAACAGAAGATCGCCTAGATTAATATTTGTTTTCAGTCTTTAACTCACTTTGAGACATTACATTATATCCTCCTGTTTAAGTCTAATGCAGACATATTTTGCTGTTTAAATAGCAGGACTATTTTAAAATGGATGTACTCTATGACAGACAACATGACTTAATGTTTTACAACCCAGTTAATTAAGAGTAGACTTTTACTCATTTACAAACCCCAATTCAATTGAAGGTGGAGCATTGTGTAATTGCAAATACTTTTCAAACTATAATCAATTGAATACACTACAAAAACAAGATATTTAATGTTATTGTTGCCATACATTAAACTCCTCCCTGAATAGCTTGTTGTCATCAGCCATGCGACGATTCATTTCTTCCTCAAGCTTGTCGACAGGAAGGGGTGGGTACTTCCTGTTTGTGCTGGGTGAACGGGCCAATAGCGGCACACTCTGGAGTTCTGCACCGATGGGTAGGAGGCAAAGGAGACAGAAGTGAGAAGAGCACAAAGGAAGTGGACAAATGACACAGGCAGAGAGAGACATGGGAGACGGGGAGAGAACAGAACAGAGTTGTCTTTAGACTGAGATACACAAACTTTGAGATTGTACTACTTCTTAATACCACCACCAGAGGGTGGTGTGACTCAACACTGGTTAGTCAATGAAATTGATCAGTTCAGGGAGCCAGATCAATTAAATGTTACCACAAACACTGCAGGATAACAAGCTGGATCAAGCCGGCATGCTTATTATCTGGTATAACACCAAAACAAAAGAATACTCGGCGTGTGTGTATAGCTACACCGTAAACATTATGCAAACGGAGATGCTTTACCTGTATCATCTGATCTTCCATTGGTCAATCTGAAGGAGTTGGAATGGCTTCCTGCCTGCTTGTATTTTTTAAACCTGTCCGAAACAAAAAAACAAAACAAAATGGAGACGCACTCACAAATTGACATCAACAATTTGGTTGTACAGTATGTTGACCAATAGAGATTGCCATGGCAACCACAGAATTTCAGACTGTCACAAGAGGCCTCAGACTAGTCATTGGTTTTGCATTTCACCAACCTGAGCATGTAGAGGATGATGATGATAAAGATAATGACCAACAAGGAAGACAGGGCCACCATCACTGCTATGATTGGCATGTCATCAGAATGGTTGTTGTCTTAGTGAGGGACAAAAAGAGGAAAGGATTTAAGACAGTCATTATGATACAGTATGAAAATATAACTACAGTATCAACTAATGCTTAAGACAATTTAAAGACGTTGTCATACAATACGTCCTGTACTGTGATAAATGTTAAATGAGAGCAAAATTAGATTTGACTGAATTCCAAACCGTGCCGTTTTGTACTTGGTAAAATTATTTGTAAGGCAAAGAATAATTACGTGATATAATTTACCTAAATCGAGAAACGTCAAACCTAAGTTAGCTAAAGGAAAATTAAATCAGTCTGACGGATGACAGCAAAGGACCTTGTAGAGGTCAATGGGTGAGCATCACATTACCATTATGTTGTAAAAACAGCAACAAGCTGTTTTTTTAAACATATATTCAAATGCATATTCCTGACCAAGAGTATAGATTTTTGAAAAAAAAGAAGAAATTTGCCAAATTGTGACTTATGAGGTTTTGGACTATATCAGCAATATGGAATATTTGTACTTTGAATAAGGAAGAACCGTAGTCTCATTTATTTTACCTTATTTTTGTTACAGTACATTTACATTGTCTTACAGTTGCATCGGGCCACCATTATGCGAATGTGGCCTTCTGTGAAAATGAGTTGACACCACCAAAAGTAAAACTATTTCCAAACACTGGACAATGTTAAGACAACAAACTGCTGACTGGCTTTGAAATAAATATACAGAAATGGGAGATTACGTTTTTTCTAGTATTTTTGTGTCATTTAAAAATATACTCTGTACATTCAACTTACAATTTGAGTTACAAATTATTGCTTTTACTCATTTTTTGTTCCATTTTTCTCTACATCATTATGTGTCACTTAGCTTAAGAGTGCAGATAAAAGAAACAAGAGAGCCAAACAGTGATTTCTAGATTGTTCCTTTCTGTAATGGTTATCTGTGTTAATATTTAATTAGCTTTCTGAAGAAAAAAAACTCAAGTGCAACAGTGGTGTCTCTTAGAGTAGATAAATTGCACTTTAACAAAGGGTCAACTCCATGCCTCTGTGACAAGCAAAGTGATGGCAAACAGAGGATGACTGTCTAAAGTAATGAAACATTTAGGACGTTTGCTGTGAATTTTGCATTAATTATTCAGCGCATAAATGTTAAATGAACTCTGCATGTCAGAGGTATGAGAACCATTTTCCTCTGTACAGAATTGTCGAGTGAAAGCACATCAATAATTATGGTGTGTAGATCAGTATTGACAAAGCAGTTTATTTTGTAGACCAAGTCACATTTTGTTTTTAACTTTCAATTGGTGACCAATATGTATACATTTCCATTACACGGACAAGTTACCTCACTCTCATTTTATGTTCCGTACAACATTTTCATTGCCACAGTTAACACAAAGGACATGAGTTTTGCCTGACCAACAACAGGAGTTTGTATAAAAGAAAACACTGGCTGCTATTGGCGTACCGGCCGCGCTCTGTAAGATACATTAAGCTACAACAAAAGAAGAGAATTCTCTAGACAAATGTATGGTAGTGCTGACAATGCACGGACAGGATAGTCAACTCAATATTCAAGAAAGCTCTTCGGACTCGATGCGTGTCAGAGAATGGACCATTTGACCCAGCTATGTAACATTTTCACGCACAATTCCCAGCTCTTTTCGGCATTCACCCTCTGACAATGTGCACACTGAGGAAAAGAAGAGCACAGCAGGTTGCGAGCATCATGTGGACCTGACGCAGCCTTCAGGCATTTAATAAACTGCAACTATTCCACAAAAGGCTCTCAGAGAGCCAGAGGGTGACAATGGAGAAGTTATGAATCACCTATGAACCCAAAGTGAACACAAAGTTGACATACCATACACTGAAAGACACAAATCAGCATTGGTAAAAGTGGCAAGTATTTCTGCAACTATAACTAAAAGTCAGCATGCAAACATAAATAGAAATTCTCGCGTGAGGAAGGAACCATCTTTTCAACAACAGCTAGGTAGCTTAGATGTATCGTGCTTAGATTCTTATGGATGATTGGTTAAATGGAGGTCTGTCACGGCAAGATATTTCCAGAACTGCTACAATGTCTAAAAGCAGAAGATCTAAAATATTAAAGTTCGACTCTTGACCAAAAAGCTTGCTTGGCTTTTTTCTTTGACAGCTTCCACAAAGACACTGGGAAAATCATGTCATAGTTATATGACCCACCAAATGGGCACCAAGATATTTAGAGAAATGTTATTTTTGTCTGAGTAGCCACATGTATTATTCTGGGCAAAGGTGAGAAACACGCTGCCTTCACTGTGTCTGAAGATAAAATGAAATGGTAGCCAGACAGCAAAGGGCCTTTAGTTGACAATAATGAGGAACTACATGATAAAAAGGCAGATGCTGACACACATGATGTTTGAATCACTAGGAACAATGACAGATAATATGAGAATGGCAACATGTTCTGTTCATCCATGAATACCACGTTATGAGGGCATAGCCCACATCACGGTGAAGTGCTTTTCCACTGGAGAAAAATGAGTCACTTCCTCTTAGGTCACATGAGAACACAAGAGTATTATCTTGCTTCTTCATGGAACTCTGGCCTATTGAGGGATATTATTGGCAAAGGATATAGAATCTGTTGATGTATATGTTCATGTGTGACTTCTGAAGGACGGGGGCATGGCTCAGTGGTAGAGTGGTCGTCTCCCACCCGTGAGGTTGTGGGTTCGATCCTCACCGTGTTGACCATGTCAAAGTGTACTTGAGCAAGACACTGAACCCCAATTTGCTCCCAGTAGACCTGGCAGCGCCCTGCGCGACAGCAGCTAACCACTGGTGTGTGAATGGGTGAATGTGAGGCTGTGTAAAGCGCTTTGGGCACTATACAGTAGCTAAAAAAGCACGACATAAATAGCAGTCCATTCCATCCATCAATTTTGTTCTGTTTATGGTCATTGATGAGCATCTCAGCTCACTTCAGACAGGAGGTGGGATACACCCTGGACTGGTCACTGATTGCTTGATCATAAAGAACACAATGCATTTTAAAGACTATTAAAGTCAGACAACGAAAGAAAAAAAGTCAGATGAGAAGCTAATACTTTTTTTCAGCTACTCTCTACGGCCAACAAAAATATTTTAGAAAATATTGTCAAAGACCTTATTAATTTTTGTAATGATGTGGCAGGGCATCTTACCCAAAATCCCCAAAGGTCATATCGGTATACGTTAAGAAATCAATTGGTTCTAACTTTCTTTATTATTAAGGCCTCGACTAACTCAAGGTCAGAAATCGGAAAAATGTTGGCACTGGGCGTCTGATTAATTTATAAAATCACTGTTGTAATCGTAACGTTGGAGCCGTTGGGAAGTGTCTCGGGGGTTTTCTGTTGAATAATGAAGCGGCGTCCTACCGTCGTGACATGCGATCACTCTGATTGGCTGTTAGCTAGCAAATCAGTGCATGGGATAAGAACAAGAAGTGACACATTCGGATAAAAAGTAGGTGATGGAAAGCCTTTACAATTCTGCTCATTTAGCACATTATCACCCTTCGCATTTGGACGTAACTAAAATGTCTGTCAGGACAGAGGATGGAGAAGAGGAATTCATCACTATGGTTCAAGAGAGACCGACATTGTATTACATTACCGTCAAAGGGTATGTCGATTGTGTGATAAAAGCCAAATTAGACGGCAAGACATTGAGATGCAACTGGATATACCAGGTAGTGAAAAAGATAGCGGTATGCATTGGTTACGTTTTTATATCCCGCTAGTGACTACCGCCACCGATGGTATGGAGTGGTATTACTTCTCACGCATGCGCAGAAGGTACTTAATAGTCACCGTCTGTGTCTGTTTGTTGCTGTGTGTATAGTCATTTTCCTGCCGTGATGTGCCTCAGGCCGCTCACATTCGTCTAACGTTGAACTAGTGTATAGGGAGGTATTTACTGATCACTATGTGAGGACTACTGTTACCTGTGACAATTTTCAAAAGGAAATGATGTTAACAAGAAAATAAGTGAGGCACTAGTACTCACCATGCGGGCTAGAATCTGGGGTCAAATCCATGTCAGGTTCTGAAGTGGTCTCTGTCTCCGTGGTCATGTCATCTTCAATATAAGTTTCGGGAGTAGGGGTGTCTGGAATGGATGGGGTAGTCCCATTCTCACTGCCCACTGGTGTGGTCTCTGGATTGTGCGTTGGCAGAGGGCCATCAGTTGGAGTTTGAGGTGGGGGAGGAGGAATTGGTGCCAGTCTTAAAGTGTCATTGGGATCTTTCATTTGCACAACCTCAGCACCAGCTTGACTTGCTATTGTTGTTGTCATCGTCGTTGGTGTTGCAGGTGGGACTGTGGGGTGTAGTGTGGGTGCGACTGTGATGTTGATGACAGGTGTAGTGGGGGGTTGCGTTGATTTTGCAGAAATATTTGGAGCACCTAGAGAGTAATGGGACAATAAATCAAGCATGATAAAGTGGCTTTCTCTAAACTCTTTCTAAGAAGTTAATACCATGTTTCAGATATATTCAAGCCACTTAAGACGTCTGCCAGGCTGACTTAAGATTTACTCTACTTAGTCAAGTCATTATCTTTTACTGACTGGGGCATTAAGTGTTCCCTTGCTAAATCGTGGTTAATCGTTTGCACCCTTACAGATTTTTTAAGTGATTGTTTTTATTATACAAGTATGTTTTTAACTGTTTACAGGCTAATTTTACGCGGCTTCAGTGTAGTACAACGTTGTGCTGCAACATGCCGGGTAGAACTGAGGTCTACTGGAAGAGATGCAGCATATCATTAACAGCAAGATTTACAACATAGATCTATCCGCTCGTCCATGCCAGGACAGTCCATATATCGACAATAATACGTTACGTTAATGGAGGTAATTTTTCAACTTACATTTTGTAACTCCAATTGTACATAAAAAGGTGTGGTAATAAGTTGAGGGTTTAAAAGTGCTGTTTTAAAAAAGTGAGGGCAGCTTTTATTTTTATTTTTTTTTTAAATGACAACTGTTACATAGTAGCTCTAGAACTGCCACCGTTATTCAAGTAATAGTTGTGATCAAAGGTCCGTGTGTACAGGACTTGCAATGGCTTAATCTTTGCGAATATTTGCAAATGAAATGATCCACCAGATAGCCTCCAGGAACCAAGCACATCCGTCACCACCGGCCTGGCCCTTCGGTGTGGCTTTGTGATGGGAGGGCAGCTGCAAGCAAGCAGTGTGGAGCAGGCGATAGGTCTCAACTGTCGGACTGCATGCCACCCCCAACTCACTCGGATTGTGACAAAGAGGGTGCCAGAGTGGATCATTATCATCCACTTTGCAGAGCATAATTTGGACTTGGCTTGGCAAGTGTTTTTAGCTATGTTACCATAAAGTACAATATGTTCAGAAGGCTGACATAGCTCCTGTCTGTCATAAAGTTCACTAGCCATCATATGTTGTACTTTTCAATTTTCTATTTTTGTAATTCTGATCTCTTGACTGAATCGCTCCCCTTTCATCTATAAACGCTTCAAACATCAAAGTGTATGTAGGAATATTAAAAAAAAGAAGTTTTGTTGGTTTGTTACGAGTGTATTCTTGTTAATGTTTTATGTTATGTGTTCTCCAAGCGCTTTGTGACAGCTGCGGCTGTTTGAAAGTGCTATATAAATAAAGATGAGTTGACTTGACTAGTGATGTGATGTGATATCGGGGCCGGAGCAGTGGAGATGTATATTCCAAACCTTATTTTATTAAAATAAATGACAAGTGTTGGAAGTGAACTAGTCAGCCATTCTTATTTTCAATTTTCAATGTAGGTTATGTAGGTCATTCTACTTAATTATTTTGTTGAATTGTTACTCAGTCATGTGTCTTGACTGTTTGCTGTCATTTATTTTGTTATACTTTTTTTTCTCTTTTTTTGTTTGCGTGTTGATTAGGGACACAGATATTATAAGTTTTCTTCTTTCTGTCCCCTTTCATTTCTTTTTTTTCTAAAGAATGAAATAATTTTTTTAAAATTGAAATTTAATGTAATTTTGAAAATTCATCAGTAGAAATTGAACAATTTTAAAAACCTGTGGAAATAACCTGATGCGAAAGTTGAAATTTGACACCATACATACTTTTCTGACCACTATTACACTCCTGTGAACAGTGAAATGTACTGTATCTGTATAAATGCTCTTACTTGTGAGTGGGACATGATCTTGGGCTGTGACCCCGAGGGCTAGACCTAGCAACAGGAGCAAGGGACACACACCCATTCTGCCCTATATCAAGAACATGAAAGGATATGAATAATTTTGATCAAGCACAACTTTTGTGAGGAAAGAAAATATTTAAAATAAAATTAATATCACTTTAATCTCAAGCAATTCTCATTCTAATTTTCACCAAAGAAAATTTCACATATGTATCATGCAATATTTTATTTTAAGATTAACTGCACACACTAGAAACACTTAATTTGGATGGTGTATGATTCCCAATATATAATTCTCATGCTTTTGGTGTTAAAACTAAATCCAAGTACAAGATTAGCCTGTGTTTACCTGAAAAAGCGAAGTTGAGATCAGTCACTCATTCGCACGGCAGTTTTCTAGAACACAGAGGAGGACAAAGTGTTAGGCAGAAAACCAATTGCACCTTTTACGCATAAACTTGAAGAAAAAGCATAATCACATGGAACAACCCTGTTTTGAATGAGAAGGAAAGCATTAAAAAAAAAATAAAGATATATATATATATATATATATATATATATGTATATATATATATATATATTACAGTGTGTGTGACTACTCATTCCTTTTGATTAAAACATAATTCCATGCATTGAGTTTCCTTAACTAAAATGCAAGTGATATATACTTGTACATTAGAATGTAACATTTAACATATTTATTTCACACCATTGCAAAAAGACAACAGTGCGGCTTCAAAGTAGGTATTCACATTACCATATTGGCAAAAAACAACAGTATAAGCAATTAATCTTAGTGATAGTAATGAATATTTGAATTGGGCTTCATCACAGCCTATCACACATGGAACCACCCAAAGTTTCTTAAATTCATAAACCAATAGGATGCCGGAGACTCAACTGTTACACCCTTAAATTGCTCCCCTTTTCGGTAGAAATTACAAAATCATTGTCAGCGGCGGCTGGCATGTTGCTGCTCTGCTTTTAGGCATGTTGTATCTTGACTGACTGCTGTGCAAATACTTGTATTAATGACGCAAACCCAACAAACAAATATCGGTCATTTACCCACCAAAGAACAAACATTGCATTGTTGTCACATTAATATTTCCTTAGTAAAACTGTGGCTGAACCAGTATTCAAGATACTTCTAGCCAAGATGGATGACACCCACAAGGATGTGGAGAAAGCATGAATGCCGTTGGGTGGAAGGGCATGCAAACTGTAATCCTGGATCCCAACTGAGACTGCGTTCTCCTTGACGAAACTGTGATAATCTGTGGGCCTAATCTCATGATTTTGACCCTGGAATAATCCAGTCCATCTGCTTGTTTACAGATATTTGGACACTGGGTGAGCCAAAGACTGCACAACATCGTGCACAAATCGGAGGCTTTAAATGGAATATTGGGTAGAGAACAAATTGGGTGTTAAAAACATAAATGCTGCAACTTTACTGCTGCACAATGAATACACACACAGACACACGCTTTGATAATGGGACATTATGGGATGACTAACTGCACTGTAAGCCTAATAGTTAAACGTCATGTGGTCAGAGAGGATGCTACAATCCAATAATGTTTTTCGCTAATCAAATATTTGCTTCCAAAAATAAGACGGGCCCTATGCTGTGATGAAAGAAAACATATCTAAAAACTAACAGCAGACAAAAACAAATGTGCAAACTGTATAAATACTTTACTAGATTTTCTCTTTTAGTCAGTCAGCAAATATAAAAGCAATGTGAAAAAAGTACATTTTCTAGGGGAAATTAAGTAAAAACTGTTCTATATTATATTCTATGTGCCCCCAAACAAAACACAGACACGTTTGACTACCGGTACATGCGGTTTGTTAATCAGTGATCAGTAGCAACTGATAGCATCAGGCTATCAGCATCACAAATCAGTGTACACTGCCTATTGTTAACCTGTCTTTGGAAAATAGTCTGCCAACTGTCAGTAAGTGACAAAATTTGAACAATTGCAGCTCGCTGGTGCAAGCCAAGTGGTTGTGTCCTCCGGCTGGCCACCGTGGGCGAACGGCCAAGGCAGCTTGGCTGTTGTTTGCCACTAGCCGCTATTGCTGGTAACTGATGAGCGGCTATTGCAAGTCCGCCATTAGCTGGCAAGATACAGTAAATGCATATGACTGATGTTTAGCTTGTCATTGCTGAATTATATTTACCAGCTCTGTCTGACTATATCAGTAAATGAAATGGGTAGGAAGGGCTGATAGACAGCACATTCTTACGATTTTGAACATGTAATGATTTAAATAAGGCAGCCGCCGTTAGCTACTAGATGTGGAGTTTTAAACATATTTCTATGCTAAATACTTTGTAGATTTAAGTAAACAGAATCAGACAATGAAAATGTGCGGATTTGCGATATAGCAGGAATCTTAACGTTGGGTTCTCTTTTAATGGCTAGACTGAATCCAAAGCCTTTGAGGTACACGTTTCGTTAGAGGGTGATACAAATACAATAATTGACTAGAAATTCACTTTACAAAGTAATTGGGACTGCTTACATTTTACTGACAGATCTATATTAAAGGTGTCACTATTAATACATTAATTAACAACTTTTCTGATCATTGGTATTGTTTAACCCAAAATTGTCCAAATCCTTCGAGTTCGGCCTTAACAGTAAGCTGATTTCCATAGTCTTTCCTGAAAGCAGGCTGATTATCTTTTGCATTTAATCAAAATAGTACATTTGCAATTGCAAACATATGCATTAGCTCTGGAAAACAAAGTTCAAAATTATTTGCCAATTTTCTGATATGAATTATGATCAATTCATGGGGAAAAAAAATAATGGAAAAAAGATTCCGTTTAATCTATCATGAAAACAATGGTTATTTGAGCTGTAGTATGATTAACCTGTAATTGACATGTAAACGAGCTCAGAAGTAAACAGTATATCAAACTAGTAGGGCCCTTCACATTAAGTACTCAAGTAGATCTCAGTTTCAAAGAGGTTGGTTAGGACATCACTTCCTCTCGCATGACATTCCTTAATAAGCGAAGTGTGAAACTCGGCAGCACGGTGCATTATGGGTAAACCGGCTGGTAGCCTACTACCAACTTGTCATTGAAAACTAATGGAGTCTAACGGGGGAAGCGCTGATTTGGACCATTTCAACCGTTGGAAAGTTGATGTTTTTTTATTGAATCTATCTTAAACATGAATTGCATGTCGTTACTGACTACCCTTTGCCGGGACACGACGGTTAAGCCTATGTAAATGCTTATTATTTGGCTGAATGTGTGCACTTTACCGGGAGTTGGACCGAAGACACAAAACCAGGACGCGATCAAGAGACGGGTAGGATCTTTCTTCACTGAAGGGGTCAATTAGGGCTAAAAGCAGGTTCTTAAATGACTGTCATTCCATTAGTTTGGTTACACGTACGTCCGCTAGCAAGCTTCGTGATGCTTCTGTCTGTTCCCTCACTGTTAGGATTTTGTCAAAATAAATGTGCTTTAAAATATCAATTTTAGCCTCCTATACGTCGGTTTGATCTTTCTTTTCTGTCTGAAAATTGGGAAGAGTGAACAGAGGTTTACAAGCGTACACTTCTGTCTTCTCGAGCATTGCAATGGTGTTTTTTTGCCGATAACTCCATTAGGACAGTTATAAGTGCACCTGCCTTTTTGTCACTTAAGGCTGAAAGTCGTTTAAACAATTCTTGAAAGCGTTAAGGTGTACAGTTACGCAAACACTTTCAGCAGTCCATTCGCCGCCATTCAAATGATGGCTTTGTTTGGTAGCAAGTTTTTTTTTAACTTGATTTTCACGCATGCTCAAACGTAATGCGCACTTCGCATACTGCAATACATACATACAAACAATACCATAAAAACAAATGTTATCAGTTAAACAGCGTTGGTAAAAATATATACATATATTTTGCTATTAATTTTAATGCAAACTAAATTTGTATCTGATTATTTGATAAATCGATGGACAATCGATAGAATTTGATTTAAAAAAATCCTGTATGTATATTTAACATTACCTACCAGGTGATAGACGGACCTTGGTAGCATCAACAAGCTTCTTCTTTTTTTTTTACCATTCCTAATGCTGCATGACTCATTGTTTCCTGCTAACACGCCCTCTACAGATGGGGACAGTTTTTATCTTCTCCAGCATGTGTGTGTGTGTTTCCGCGGGTGAGTGAATGTAAGCGTTTTTTGTGTGTGTGTTTGTTTTTACTGATTTACATGTTTTAAGACATAATAGGTATCTATTCAAAATAAAAAAAATATTACCAGTAAATAGATTAAAAATAAAATGTTATAAAACACAACTAACCAGAGGAAAAATACCATTCAAAATATTTGTTAGTAAAACGAGTTTGTTGGTTCGGTGGTTCTTCTTCGGATTGGCCAATGGCAACCTCTCAAACATTAGTGCGGGGAACCCGGACACATCGACAGACAATGCCCGGCGCCAGCAGAGAGAAGTTCATCTCCCCATCACGGGTGGGTGATATGGGCAAAAAAGAAAAAAGAAAAAAAAGTGCTATGTATACACATTTTAAACTCGTTAATGATAAATTGACGCTATTCTAACAACAATACTGCAAATCTGCACTTGTTTCACAGAACAATTATGGATAGACGTTTCTATAGAAGCATTTAAAGTACTCATCCCATGATTTTTTGTGTGAAAATTCCCCAAAGATAGCAGCCACTAGTCATGTTGTTAATACCACTTCAGTAAGTAAATTGCAATTGCACCGGACAGCCACTGATGGAATGAAGTCGCTCATTATTTACAGTATATATTAGAGGTGGGGCAAGTCATGCCAGAAAGACCAAGTTTGTACTTGGGCTTGTTTTTAGACCTGGCCAAGCTAATTGCTATATCTCAACAATTCAGTACTAAATTGTTCTCAATCTTTGAACATGTTTTCAGCACTTATCTTCAAACATTCACAGTAACGTATTTGCAAATAAATCACTTCACGAAGTCTTTAAACAAAATGTACAGGTCTGTAACTGCCTGATTTGTTGACAAATTGTTAAGTTAAATCTGTTCTCTCTTTAAAAAAAAGAAGAAGAAAAAAAAGGTGTATACTGTTGAGTTTGACGTCTGAACTCCATGTTGGTCGTGAAAACCTAACGGGGCTTTATGTGCTCAATCAGCCTATAAATCCCAAATCATCAAACCAATGAATTCCATATTTTATTTTGTGTAATGTCCCATGCCCTGGAAAATGTTAATGCATTTTCAAAAATGTCCACCATAGTCAGTGTGGGAATGCTTGGAGTGATTTTCCTTTTTTGTTCTCATATTCAGAAGGGCAACCGGGATGTTTGGATTCCAGGTGATAAATTAAACCTGACATGGAGAAACTCTGTGCAGATTCACCCCCTCTTGAAATTCCAACCTTACACAGTTTACAAATGGCTATCAGTGGGTCTTTTTCAGATCTGTTGAAATACGTCCATACTGTAGTGTAGACATGTTGGCGCTTGTCCAAACGAGCTCATGCTGTTTTTTGTTGTTTTGTTTTTTTGCATCATCACAACATCATGTTTTGACCATGTTGTTTTGGTGATAAAGGTATTTCGGACAAAAACTGAAAGTTGCACTGATGGGCCATTTTTGGACAAAAATTTATAGCAATTTTTCTGTGCACCCCTATCTCCAACCTTAGACTGTACCAACAACTTTGGGGGAAGGAAGACTGAAGGGACATATGACATCAATGATCCAGTTTACCAACATGTCAACTGCCTACCGTAGATATTGAGTTTATTATTTTGAATTGAACAAATGTCTAATATTAGCAACTGATAAATGAACAATTTAGATTTTTCATATGCTACCGATTTTCTATTTTCTTTAAATCAAGTTAACCAGGAAACGTCCCGTTGTAAGGGTGCACAGTTTATCACAGTGGAGGCAAATATACTTCAGCATATAATTTAAAAGTTGTTAAAATAAGGACACTGTACAAGTGTGTGATTTACAGGGATAATTGAAAACTTCCAAGTAGGGCCCGACCGATATGCATTTTTTTAGGCCGATGACGATTTTTGGAAGAAAAAAAATACGGATTACCGATTAATCTGCCGATAAAAAAAAAATATATATATATATATATATATTGCATCTAGTTACCCTCTCTCTACCCAAATCCTTTTCAATGGGTGTCATTTATACACAAACTTTTACTATTAAAATGATCTGCTTTGAATGGCAAGTCCATAGTATGACCTTATCAAAACAATTTTATGAAGTATACAAGGTTATTGTATAGATTTATGTGTCAATAATAAGAACATTCTTTCTTGTTTACAACTGCTGTAAAGCATTAATAACCTTATCTTTTATATATTTTTATCTTGTGTTATTTTCACAAATCTTGGGACTTACTGGGCAAACCTGTTAGTTTTACAGTTAACTCCAACTGCGGTGTCATTAAACATCTTAAAGGACGCTTGGGGGACAACAGAATAACCTGAATAACATACGCTAAACACTTGCTAGTAGCTAATGCTACGCAAGCAAAATGGTGCATTCAGGGTACTTTCAAAGCGTCAGAAAATTCGTTTTTCTTCAAAAATGTTTTAAGGGGAAAATAATCGTCTGTTTGGCTAAATTGTATGATTGTTTTGGCCGGTGTTTGAAGGTCAATCATCGGCCGATTAGAAATATAAACCTTACTTTGTTTTACTCTGTTCCTACACATACTGTACGTTAAAAGGGATGAAAGACAACGAAAATACTATTTACAACAATCTTAGAATAACACATTCACATGTCCGTCACTTTATCATTGAAACATTTTTAACATGAAACTGGAAATCTGTTTCCATTGCAACAGTCGACACTGCTGAGCAGAACCTGATACCTCATATCCATAGTGAGGCAAGTCCGCCCACAACCAACTAATGAAGACAGCTGCTTCTCTGCGTGTGGCCAAATGCAAACCTCATAGGGGTGAACTCACAACAGTGAAAGGAACGGACTGTTGTTCACCTGCCATTTCATTCATGGTTTGAAAACAACACTTATAGGTAAAATATAAAATAAGTCCAATTGACCACCATGACAACCAACGGCTAAGACTAGGTATTCATTTAATACAGTTCTCCAACCAACTCTCCCAAAATGTGTAATTTCAGTGGACTTTGGCATATCATTCAGAAATTAATAATGTACTGTATATATTTTTGGCAGCAATCAATAGCTGAGGAAAGAATTGGTAAGACCTTTTACCATTTAAAATGATAACAGAAATACAGTAAATATTTCAGTTTGCTAGCCTACACAATATGCAATTCAATATATTGATTCGGCAAATCCTACAAATCAATTCACCTCCTGGCCAGTGAGGTGTGCTTTGCGTATGATTCAGTTCCATAGATGGAAGCCGCAATGGACGAAACAATAACAGATTGGCAAATGGCAAAAAAGGCAAGAGGCAGCAGCAGCAGTCTGAAGGGAACGCTTTCTGCTTTTAACTAATGCTTAGGGTCAAATTAGATTCTCCTGTAAATTTGCCTACAAACTGCCGCCAATCTCTGTTCACACACAGAATACACAACAGAGTCTCTGGCCACATTAATATGCAAGGAACTTCTACCATACAGTGTTGTGGAAAACCATAACTTAAAGGAATCATCCAATCAGTATGGCACATTTTTCACTCAAACTCCTATGAATTTATTTTTTTTTAAATCAGCAAAATGATATTAGCATGGGAACTCAATTTCATCATTTGTTTTACACAAAATCAGTAACTAACTAACTAAATCCACCCCTTCAGAATTCCAATATAGCCACACCCCCTCTTCTCATTTCATGGTCGGAGTCAGTGCTTTGATTGGACAATGGGGTACCCCACAAGATATACGTCACCACACTTAATTACTATTCATGAGTCTAGCGAAGGGGTCAAACTCGGCCGGCCAGTCATGCTAGATGCATGTTAACAGTCTACTAGCGCAATGTCTACTGCGCTAAATCTACTAATTCTGTCTGAGAATGACATCCCTGGTGCCAAATTCACTGGTATAGACGTCAAAGAACATACTAATGTTCAGTTGAAGGGCTGAAAAAGACGGGGGAAAGAGAAGACCTGATCCAGAGGTAAAAAAAAAACTCTCCCCATCAAAAACATCGTCCAACGCACCTGACACTGACATTCTCCAGTTTCAATAAGCTATCCTTCCCTTTACCACCATATGCCCAGTCTGCCATATCTGTTTGTCTTACGTCTTTGATAGTTGTTGGGGGCACATTTTTATTACTTTTTTTTGTGTGTGTATTGATCGCAATTCTACTCTGAAATTCTTGGGCACAACCAACAAAACCCGTTATACCTCAATTCTTTAAAAAATTACATCCTTCCTGCTTATAAACCTATTTCCATAATTCAGAAAAGGCCCTACAGGTAAATGTTTATACATGTCACAGCTGCATGAAAGGAAGAAAAAAATTATAATCAGGCGGTAAGCAAGACAGGTAGGTCCGAACAACAGTGGCAAAGCCATTTGATAATTTTTCCACTGTATTCATTATTGTCGTCCGGCAGTCGGGGTAGTGCCAAACGGCCAAAAATAAAAAATAACAAAGACAATCGCTTACCTCTTCGGGCCGGCAAGAGCAGGATTGTCATTGTACGAACATGCATGCATGGCCCCCAACAAAGTGTTTACTACATATGAAGGTGAAAGGCATACATTGCTAATAAGTTCCAAAAACGGCTCTCAATCGGCACCAACATATAAGTTGACATGTCTACTTACGTCCACTTCAACTAAACATCAAAGGATTACCCTGTCCATGTCTGACTTACAATTTTTTTTGGGGAAAAGAACAGCTTCCATCCATGCTGTTGCTTTCAGTGATAAATCCCCAAGCTATAAACACAACGAATGCGTTCTGAGACGCTTTTCTTAAGCTGAATTATTCACAGGTCATTATATTTAAATATCAAATTGTGCTATCTTGACTTACTTTTTCTCCCCTAGCCCATCTCCAGGGGGTAGACCTGCACCTGCCTGACCGGAGGCGAACAAATGGAGCCCCATGTCTGAACGGTAAGAAGCGGTTTTCATCCTGTAAACCTTGTCTGTTTAGCGCCCGAATATTACTTGCTGACTCAATAGCTGTGTGTTTATTTTTAGCCAGGGCAGCTAGCTGCCTGCCTGCAGGGAGTCTAACAAAACTTTAGCGTCGCTAAATGTCTAAAAACTGAGAATAATCGCCACCAAAATGTATACGCACATTCCTACTCTTGTCCACGCGCCAACCTGTAAAATAAAAAACAACAACAATAATCAGCACAATATTTTCGATTTTGTGGAGGAGAGTGTTTTTCTTCCTCATAGGAGCTCACATTATGTCATTAAAATCAAAATTAATGCGCCAATCGCTTTTATATTTCAGAGGTTGAGATGGAAAAGAGTAGGAATGTGCATATGATTATTTTGGTGATGTTTGGTCACTATTTTCAGACACTAGGTGACAATAGAACGTGACAAAACAAGCCAGGAAGCATTACGCTGACAGGGTGAGATGGAGGGCAAAGGCAGACCACGCCCAAAAAGTGGGCAGTACAAAATGTGAGAAATGTAGTCATATAAAACACATTACATCTCTACTGAGTTATCCCTAGGGGTGAATTTTAGTGTTGACATCATTTTTACACATAGACCTATCATATAAGTGCCAAAGTTCATCCAAATCAAGTGTATGGTACAAACACTCAAACCACGTTACGTAATACCAACATACGTCTGAATTCACCGTCCAGAATTTGTACACTGTTGAAAATAGTAGTTTTGGAGTCGTTGGCAGAAAAACTGGCTCTTACATGCGATGATTTGACTTTCAGAGTAAGTGAGCCCTACTGAAACTATCACTTCTCTTTTTCTTTTTATCTCAGTGGTTCCTCCAGCGTTTTATTAGCCTATCCTTTATTAACCTTTTCTTGAAGGAATTTTCAAGTAGCTCAAGTGAATAAACCTTATGGGAACTGTAGTGGGTTTGGTGCTGTAAAAATAAATAAGTAAGTGAATGGATGAATAAATTAATGAATAAATGAATGAATGAATGAATGAATGAATGAATAAATAAATAAAATCCAGGGGGGGAAAAACCCAAAACATTGTCTGTCTCTCTCTGTGCAACCTGATACCAAATGGTGCGCTGACTGGTACGGGGCTACGCACCGGTTGTTTTGGACCACTGCTATACGACATCTACAGGGATGAATTCAACGCTGTCAATATTGATGTAATACAATTAACAAACCTCATTTATAATTGCTAGAGGCTGTGACATAGCCAGCTGGAGACCAGATAGTTACAAAGGCTTGTGCTCAAGTGTACATTAGCCTCCACCTCCAAGCAGCAAAATCCTTTCCTCTAGCTTTTTGCAAGGCATTCTGCTCAACTAGTGGTTGGAGAATAAGAAAATGCTGGCCTGTCTCTGTCCATTCATTGCATATTAATACTACACTTTCTATGTCTTGAGAGAAGGGGGGGGGGTCTGGGCCAGCAGGAATAATGTGAATGCCTCTCTTCACAGGAGGCAGAAGTCAGCCTAACTCAGGGCCGCTCGGACTCTTTCTTTGAAACAGACCACAGATTATATGTCCCCGGTGCCACATACAACAGCCGCAATCCTCTGGACTTCCTTGGCTGAGGGATACAACTCCATGCTGGTGTGGTTTGTGTTCTTGCTGGCTTCATTCATCAGCTGGTGGCTTGCTTGGGAGGCAAGTATAAGCACAAGACTGTTATTTGGGCTAATTTCACCAACATGGGTGGCCTGTTTTGTCTGTTATGAAGCCTAAATTTATTATTCGCTTGAATCGGGCTCCAGGGGATCATAAAATTCACTCAAGTAAGTTAAAGTAATGAGTGAGTGAGTGGCTTTGCTCAATGTCTACTTCATGTGAGCATTTGAGGAGCAATATTACCACATACAACGTAGAAAGGATGTGGAGGTGCAAAGAAAAGCCTCCCCACAGAAGCCACGGCAATGCTTAAGCGTTGCGTGTGGCTAAATGACTATATGAATGCAGATGATAGGCCTAATTGGTTTGCATCACTTCAGTCTGAATTTTAACTAATACTGTTGAGTCCCAGGCCAAGGTTATTTTAGTTAACTAAAACTAACAAAAAAACAAAAACTAAAATTCAAAACACAACAAGACAATTTTGTTAACAAAGTTTAAAAAAACTAAAATGTTTTTTTTTTTTTTATGGAAACTAACTGAAACTACATTTTATGTTGACAAAACTAACTAAAACTAACTATAATTATAGCAAAAATGTCCTTTGTTTTAGTCTTTGGTAATAAATTTAGTGCATGCCTTTGGGGATGATTTTAAATGTGATTTTAAGTAGATTAATTTTTATATTAAACGGAAAAAGGACATTTGAAAGTGTGTCACACAAAAGTGACGTCATCTAGCAGTAGCCAATAGAAAAGCACCTTCAGATGACGTTGCTCCCATGGAGTTTTTTTTAAATATTGCGCACAAGTAAGACACTTTTTTTAAACTAAAACTAATACTGAAACTAACTAAAACTAAGCATTTATGAAATAATTAAAATTAATAAAAACTATCAGAACCACCTTAAAAACAAATTAAAACTAACTAAATTTCAAAACCAAAACTAAATAAAAACTAACTAAAATGAAAAATTCCAAAACTATAATAACCCTGGTCCCAGCATAATTTTGTCAATGTTTTTAATACTGACTACTCTTGATGAGCTGCTATTAACTATTTATGCTACTGATAAAAAAGAGAAGCGGGACAGCAATAAGCAGAAAAACTGATTTGAGTAGCTTCATTTTAAATTAAAGTTAAGATGATCGAATTTAAATGAATTTGCTCCTAGTGTGATTTTACTGTAAAATGAACATGTCCACAAGATGAGTGGGCCATACGATCTTAAATTGCATGCTGGTTGATTATTTGTGATCGGAAATTGGAACAGATCACGTAGAAGTGGGCATACTAATACCGTTTTACTGACAAAATCCAGGTACCCATTTTTCTGCAAATACAATCAATGTAAAGGCCAAAATGTCGTGCCTACTATCTCAAAATAGTGATATCTAAATGCAATGTATTTAATTTATCAAGCACAGTGAAATCACTCAAGCAAGTAATATAATAATATATATTGTTTATATTTTTTAGTTATTTTAAAAAGAAAACTGCTACATAACAGGTTTCTGTTAAAGGTGATAGATAGTTGAGGACTTTCAGGAATTTGGGGTGGCCCCAGCCCTGCATCCCACTAGACTAGATCCACCCCTGCAGTTCAGAACCACAGCAAGAGCAAACTGTAGTTGTTTTTTTTTTTTAAACAGTTACTTGAAGGTTCATAAATCGGACCTTGACACAGCGATAGAAACTATTTTAGAATTATCTTTATTCACCAATGTGTATTTTAGATTGAAATAGATTACTTGTATATTTCAATACTAGAAAAGCTCTACTGCATATGAACAAATGTATTAGTAGTACAGTAGTGTCGACACCACTACTCCAGTCTATTTACTGGTACAACAAAAATAATGAGGGAATATGCGTTATCACCACATATTGCATCATGTCATCCTATTCCAGCTGGCTGTAACAACCCTAAATGTATTCAGCTCTTTCAAGTTTATCATAAGCACAATATTCATTTCAGACCACAAAACACTCACATTAAAGCGATGAATACCATTTGCGAAGGTGTTAAAAGCACAATTCTATTTGTGCTTCCTATTATAAAATAAAAAGTACAAAAATAATTCAAGCTGTGTTCATTGGAGCTCTTTAACAATGGGAACCAAACTGCAAATGCGCATATCAGACGACCCCACCACACTTGTCTCCTCCTTTTCCTCTCAAAAGATAAGAGGCCTGTGCAAGATGAACAGGCATCTTAGACATGACAACATGGCAGTATGATGACAGTATATTACCCAAATCCACTTATGGTAATGCTCTCATTTTTTGGCTGGTACACAGAAAGCCTCTTCACTGACAGGCGCTTCAGATTCATTTTACTTCAAACTGTTTTAAATATAACCACAGTTTGTTCTCTATTGTGAAATCCCCAAATGTGATTTGACAACTCAAAAGGGGAACTATTTTAGTTCACATATGACAAAGAGAGGCATTTACATACTGTCATCATATTGTTAGGTATTCTGCAGAAATAACCGAGTTCTATATAGTTGTACTAGAAATCCCTTAATTGCCACTTCTGCCACACCCCACCCACATTGGTACATAGCTTCAGAAAGCACGGTCATTAGGGACCAACCCTAATTTAAAACCATTTGTTTTAACTGTGATTTGATTCCTATTTGTGTTTGACAATAAATTCAAGGATGACATTAGCTCATTTAGAATGACTGGCTTGAAATCTGAAATTTGTGGCTTGAAATCGATTCAGTAACTTTTAGCCAAAAATTCAACCAGTGTGACATAAATACTTGGATACAGGACAATACAGGTGAAGGTTGCTTGATTTCTGTTGTTTCTTGTAAGGGAATCAGGTTTGGAAAAAGAAATTGTGGATAGAATTAACTTGTGCAAGTGCAACCAACACTTCGGATTGAATTAGGTTGGCCTTTTCTGTTCTAATTTTCAATATTAAAAATAAATAAATAAAATAATATAAATAAAGTGTAACCAACATTACATTTTAGCAGTAGGCTTACCTGCTACTTCTGCTACTGTTTTTAAGCATAAAAAAAGTTAAACCAACATTTCTTCTCGTTGAATATACAATTGGTTTGCTTACTATTTCTACTGTTGTTTTTCCAACAAATAAAATATGAATTTAAAACAATAAAGTGCAACCAACATCTCTTCAGGTTAAATGTATATATTAATGACTTTTACACAATAAAATAACTTGTGTTCCTCTTAGTCTTAGCTTTCAACAATGGTATTAAATAAGGTAAAACAACATCCACTAAGTATTTAATTACATTGTACACTGAAATCTACCTAATTTACAATTTAATAACAAATTTAGCCATATGACTGTACTATACTTATGCATGGATTGTGCTGACAAGCAAGGGCATTATTTTAATTTCCTGCTGAAGCACAGTGCCCCTCCATGGAAAAATCTGTACGCTTACAGGTGGAAACAAAAATACAGTTCTTGTCCCACCCAAAAAGTAAATTCCTGACGCCGTGCCAATATATACTTTAAGTGTCCATTCAATACTGTAGTGTATCCACAAACTAGGCCAACAGTAAAAAGTATGGTGTGAGGGTCACTGGATATGCACAAGACAGAAATAACACACATTTTCTATAAATAGCTTGAAAACAGTAAGGACAGCAGAAGGGAGATGATGCTGGCACACATCCGATAACACAATGAAGCACCATAACATGCACACAGATGGTTCCGCATACGGAATTGTGATGCAGGTGAACATGCTCGAGCCTAACAAATGAGATGGGGGGTGTCATTATAGGCCGTTTAGGGAAGAATAACAGCTTGGGTTTTGCATTTCACAGACGTTTACAAATTATCATGTAGTAGCGCAGGGGTGACAAACGTGGTGCCCACGGGCCAAGGATCAAATGAGTAGCCTGCGGGCCTGTTCGGAAAAGAGCTCACCAATGATAGGACAATTGTGATTTCCGAGGAATGTTGTTTTAGTGATGTGAATACTGGCAGATAACTATAGAAATAAAATGTTATACATTGATACGATAGTTTCCACTTATTATGAGAAATCATTTACATGGTCACAGTTGAATATCATTAATTTCCAATAATAACATAACTAGGGCTCACCTGGTTGGATTATTATTATTTTTTTGCCTGTGCTGATTCCAATATTTGGCAGAATAAAATTCAGATACCCAATTTATCTGATGTTTAATTAAGAAAATATATAATGAATAAAATAACTTATATTTTTGCTCCCTTAAAGCTTACAACAATAAAGATGTGAATAACAGCCAGACTATTCGACTATTTTACAATACTTTGTACTTTTGTATTTGTTTAATTTTACAATAGAGCATAGGGATGTTTGAACATTGTTTGCTTTGTCTTATGCTGTAATATGTTAATGTGTGTGTGTGTGTGTTTAATGGCTGATTTCTTTGGGCCAATTTTAGACCACTTTAAAATAGCTAATATTGGCCAATAAAATCATTCAGGCCCTAATCGTTAAAAGTAATTTGAGCAAATTTATTATTTCATAAGTGCGTATCAAACTGGTAGGCCTTCACATTACTAAGTACCCAAGAAGTACCTCTCAGCTTCAAAAAGGTTGGTGACAGCTGATGTAGCGTAGTGGTATGTAAACGTGTTATTCCAAATCTTTCAGAAACCAAAATTTTGACCTTAACCTTAATATTGATGGCATGTCACAGACACAAAAATTGTTCAGTAAAAGTACATACTCTGAAAAAGCTTCTCTAGTTCACATCTCTAGTGAAGAGAGTTGTTCAGAGTTGGTCGAAATGATGGGATTTAGCATAAAACACAGTGAAGTATGGAGGATATGAGCTGCTTCTCGGAGAATTTATCCAGATGTGATGAGTCAAGTTCAGTAGACATAAGCAAAGGGCGTTTGTCAGTTGTTACAGTCCAGGCTTTTTCATGTATCCTCAATCCTGCCTCACTTTTGACAAGACTTGACAGCACTCAAAAGATGGTCTTATAGCTTACATTTGCTCTAGTAAGTTTGAAGAACACTTACGAGCAAGTAGAATCCTAGTGGCATAAACTTTTAAATAGTGAGCACTGTACACTGTTGGGATAAAAGTCATCCTGAAAAGACGGAGGGAAGGGGAAGACTTCGTAAGAGGTCCTGAAGGGGAATTCTGGTCCGCTGTGAGTTGACAGAGCTAATACGCTAATGTTGGGGTGACCTTATTCCTGTTGTGGCTCGTGGGCGATGCTTCCACTCAACTATCGTCATTCGCACCCTCTCCAAACATGCAAATAAACATAGTGGTGATCAATAAAGTGGCGTTCCCAGCCAGAACTCGCCGCTGTGATTGTTTCGGCACGACAAATCACTTCTGGTTCTAAAATCATCTGTGGATCTCCCCCCCCCCCACCCTTCACTCATAATGTTTCCCTCCCTGCCTCCGAGCTACTCGTCGAGTAGTAACAAAGAGGTTGTACAGCTGAAGGGCTCTGGATTTTTCCAAACATAAACATGGGAAGTCTCCCCTGTGTTAAAGTTAGAAAGTAGGGTGCGACAGCAAAAAGCGGAGGTAAAAGCAAACGCTAAAAGGGTGACAAAAAGCAAGAGAAAACATGATGGTACCGCCATTGGAACATGTGTGATTCTGTCTTGAACAACCCAAACAACAAAACTCACCAAGACTCCAGTAACGCCCAGAGGAAGCTCTGAAGGGGAAAAGGCCAAGGAAAGTAGGAATGTGGGCCTGCTTGCTTGTCCACGCTGTCGGCCCCGGCCCCTGTCTCCACACCCCTGGAGCCGAGAGTGAGAGCGGGGTGGGGGACCTGGTGATATCAAAGGAGGGAGGCGAGATTTGGGACACGCCGCCAACACTTCGCTGTCAGTTTACGTGCTAAATCCAAGAAAACGCGTCGCACCCCGGATAAAAATCCTCAATCCGCTCTCACTTAGCGCCGCTTCAAATCGTATTTTGCGGTCATATTTGGGGGGTTTAATCCCACTGTTAGTCCGCTCGGGTGTTTCAGCCGACCATTCTAGACCGCCATGTTGTGTGTCTGTGTATAAGGAAGAATGGGAAACCAGCGGCGTTCTCCCAAACCAGGCCCTCCTGTCTCCTCTCCGTCTGCTGGGCTGTAGTCAACAGTGACACTCGCTGGCCCGTGGAGGTATTGTAGCACATATGGCGCCCTGAGGAGCGGGGACCTTGCTACGAGGTCATCTGCGTCCACGAAGCCAGTCAAGACAGCAAAGCAACAAAGTGAACCCCCTGAGCTCAGTGCTGACCATGCTCGCAGTGGTGGTACTTTACTTGAGTAGGCCCATTTGTTTTATTTTCTTGCAGTTTTTTTATTTTTTACTTTATTTTATTACTCCATTTGAAAACAGCTTCTGCTCTAGGTTCATTTTTTCCAACTTCCGCGGGTGACATGACGTAAGAAATTACGTAAAAGGGAACCTGCACGCCACATAATTTTGTGACCCGCAAAAGCAAATTATGTGCATCGACTTCATGTTTCTTTGTTTACAATAATTCATTTTAAAATAAATTAATATTTGAACAGTCTGATTTCAAAATTTGTTATTCATCAATATTGTAAATGAGGCGATCATACATTTATTTGGGTTCAGTTATAGTAGAAGAAACCTTAACGAGCGCGTGGCCCATTACAAAAAACAAGTTTATAACTCCTGCCTCCTGATCCAGTTTATTCTTTGTCGATCATTTTCAATCTCTCATATTCTGATTTCCATTTCATTTGATGTACACGACGTGCACTTAGGCAAGCATTGAGGTCCTCGAATTCCTCATGCTGTAAACGGGTGTGTGCTTCTAACAGTAAATACAAAAGGATTCTGACACAGTTTGTCATATGTCACCTATTTTATTCTTCATATCTCACCATGAATAAAGAGGCACTATAACTTAATAGTTGAGGTAATAAATAATCTGAAATGTTTAAGGACATTTACTACTGCTGTCCACAACTGGGACATTCAATTAGGAATGACTGCAAGAAAAGTCTAAAATACTTCATTCTCAAAATAAAACCTTTTTAGATATTTCAGTAGTGCGTTTCAATGTCTTGTCAGTGATAATGGTGTTAACTGTGAGCAGCTCCGGTGGAGAGATGAGGTCCACAGAAAGCAAATGAATAAGCCTGTGTCAGTCTTTCCAGCTGACAGTCGCAAATGATTGAATGATTAGGCAGACAGGTTAGCGATGACAGCTCGGGTGAACTCGTCGCTCGTGGCATAACCCCCCAGGTCTCCAGTGCGCACCTGTCGCAAACATAAGGACAGTGTGTTACTGTTACTGTATGTATGCACAGCTGCAGCAGCACATGTCTACACGCGGTATGAAGACCAGCATGCTAGAGAGCATTTAAAAACACTACAGAACACAGTTCAAGTTGTGAAATGCTTTTCAGTTTAGTATGTTCCATTGTAATCATGTACAAGATTATAAAATATATTTATGGTAGTGCTGATACATTCAGCATTTTTGTACTGTTTAGCAATACAATTAATTGCCTGTATTAAAAATCTACCACAATCAGGATCCAACAAAATATATGAGAACCCATTTGTCTGAATTTGATGTACAATTATTAACTAAATTATGTTTGCATATAAATAAAAAAAATGGCCCTAACAACCTTTCTTGTAAAATAAAATTGGTTCCATTGATGTAGATGTTACTCATGCAGTTTTCAGCAGGCTCGAAACAATACAGCTGATAAACGAGTATATTTACTAAAGTGGAGATTGTCTGCTCCACTCTTAATTGACGTATCTGGACATACAATCAGATGATTAATTAATGCTTTACATTACAAGTGTCTAACTCCGGGCGTTGACGGCAGAAGCCCTGCAAATTTTAGATGTCTCCCTCCTTTAACACACCTGATTGAAATGATCAGCAAGCTCTGCAGGAGCCCAATAAAAATATTGATCATTTGAATCGGGTGTGTTGAAAAAGAGAAACATCTGAAACGTGCAGGAATTGGGTACTCGGGGACCAGACTTTGACACCTGTGCTTTACATGTTTATATGAAACAGGAAGAGCTGACTAACCCAAAAGGATGTGTGTCTTTAATTGTCTTTATTTGCTTTACCAAATTGTACAGGTTAGACTTTTTAATAAATTACAGAAATAACCATTAAGATTCTCAGACAGTAATTTATAGCAAAAATAAAAATGATAGAAACATCTCACACTGAATGGGTGGACTGCTTGCTGTGAACTTGAGAAACCGTGCAAAAATGAATTTCAGCAATGTGAAAATTCAAAGAACATTCAGAGTTCGGGCCAAAGTGATGAACAGTGTTTGTGGAGAATAGCAGTCCAACTATTAATTTGTTAAATGACAATTCCATGAGCGTATACATGGTTAAGCAGCAACCCCATGACCATTGCATTCTAGTAACACATTTGTAGGATTAGTAAACCGAGTAGTATAAAATCTTTCTAACTGTCATGTCAGGGACACAAACACCAAATAACCATTTCATGACATATCAAAGTCCATATTAAAAGAAACATCACGGAGAAGTGAACGTATATGGGAGAACATATCTAAATAGGTCGGTATCGCAGGTTATCCAAAACGGCACGCACAAAGTCTCCTGTGGTACAGTAACCGCCAAGGTCTCGTGTCCGTACCTGGGACATGCAGACACACACATACACATAGGGAAACAGGATTAAGGAGGGGGTGGGTGTAAAACAGAAGGGGAATGGCATGTTATGGTGGGTTCCTGCAGTTGCCAGCTTTGATTATAGCTTTGTGAAGCTCAACTCGGAGCAACTGCTTTTCCATTTTAACATAGTACTGCAGGAAACTATGAAAACCAGGTTGCATTGAACATATCAGACGCTAACAAGCCTGATTCCCCTTTCCAGTCAGAGTCAGCAAAAGGCCTGAGCCATGGACTGATTGTCACATTGAACTGAGCAAAGTACAGGAAATAGTACCTGGTACTTCCTACTTAAGCCAACAGAAAAGTGTCATTAGCAAGCATAGCCAAGTTGGTTCCATGCAGTTATCAAGGAGCATTGGACAAACATCACTAGCAGTTGAGGATTACACTGAAAGTGTTGTCATTCCATGTCTGAGATAAGCAAGACTGTCAAATGCCTTTGTGCCAACTCCTTAAGAAAACCCGAACATTTCAAAGATGCCATCAGGTGAGCAAAAGTTGAGCCATTCATGAATGTTAGAAATGTTGTGGCACAGGCCAGTCTGAGCCACTCCAAGAAGAGAATGACCGAAGTAGAAACAGTGAATCCAAGATCCCCCAATATTTGAAGAAAGTTTTGTGGGTCAGTAAGTTCCAACGGAGACAGCAAGAATGTTGAACACAAGTTCAGTTGTTAAGCCACATACTGTAACCAATGACCAGGGGTGTCAGCTTGTTAGGCAGGATTTAAATTTTCACACACAGTGTATTATTTTATTTTTAATTTTTTTAGTGTGAAGCACGTTAGTGGTATCAGTTGTGTCAATGCATTGCACACACAGTTTGTGTTGCCACACTGATGTTGCACGGAGCAGTGGGCATGCAAGAGGTAGAAAGAAGCTTGTGCACAGTACTCACCTTCCCCTGTTTGATGACCCTTTTGACAGCATCTGACACCATTTGTGAGTGGTATTCCAGACTGCAACAGAAAGGTAACGATAACAGGATGACGATACATGTACAGGTGCACAGGATGGACACAGACTTGAGGCAGCATTGGGTCCATTTGGTGGCACATCGGACCCAGACCATCAAGCAAATTTGACTATTTCACAAAAACAACCCAAGTAAATTCAAAATGCAGTTCATAAATGACAGTTTAAAAACAAAACAACTAAGTTGAATTCCACTTGTCACAGTACACCTAGTCTTGATTACAGCCAGAATGGTATAATGAAGAACTCAGTGAAGAGTGCAAATACTTTTCAAATCAATGAATATTTTCACCCAACAATCACAAATCTTATTGGGATATGCTGCCATAAGGTGAACTCTGATGGGGAGCAAACTTATTCCTACTAAGTTGGCTTACTTGAGGTGCCGCAGCATGTTAGCAGAACTCAGCAGCATGGCTGTGGGGTTGGCAATGTTCCTGCCTACTGCTTGAGCAAAGGGATGGCGCGCCCCCTACAAGAGAACACAAGAGATAAGAAAATTATTCAGGGTGCCTTTCATAAAAAGTGTCAGACAGGAATAACTGGTCAACACATACAACAAAGGACCAGTGTGTGATTGATTAAAATCGGCAACAACATTTGAAGCTAACAGCAGAAATGGAGAATAGAAAGATACCGTCTCAAATACTGCATATTCTGCACTGTAGCTTTCGCCGGGAACAACGCCGGCGCCGCCTACCAGTCCTGCTGCCAGGTTATCAATAATGTTTCCATATAAGTTAGGCATTACCAGCACATCAAACTGGTATGGGTTCTGCACCAACTGCAGTAGGGGAAGCAATGCAACAACAAAGAAAAAGAAGAATCAACAAAGAATAATTAATGTGAATGAACAAAAACAAGACTAGTTGGTGTCATTTATTTTGTGTTGATCAGGGGCAGTTATAAGTTTTATTTCTGTCCCCTTTCGTTTCATTTTTTTAGAATGAAATAAAAAAATTTAATTGAAATATTTAACAGATCAGAATATTTAGTTGATAAACCTAAACTAAGAAACATAATGTAATCCATACATCTTTTTGTACTACATAATGGGTTAATAAGGTTAAATTAAATACTTTTTTTTTGCAAGAGATTTGAAGAACATACCAGAAGTACCAGTATTTATAGCACCATAGGGTTTTGATACTTCAGCGAAAGGTGCAAGGGATATTAAAACAATCATCTAACTTTGTCACATTAAAATCAACTCTAATGTACTAATAACAGACAAGATAAATGTTAATGCAGTTTCATTCACATAGTGCCCAACATAAATTTGTTTTTTAAACCCCAAGAGATGTGTGCATGCAATAAAAAATAAAAAAATAAAAAAATTCTAACAAGCATATTAATGTCCCAAAAAAATTCTTATACAAAGTCGAGGAAAACTAAATTCTAATAGAAAAATACAGAAATCTAGGAAGTCAAGTTTCATCTAACAAGTAATCTGTCAAATGCTAAACTGTTATACAGTTTGCTTGGTATATATGTTACAAATATCTATCTAGCATTCAGGAATTTAAACCACTAACGGGACACCAGTGTAAGCACATTCAAACCATTAATACATTTTTGGGGAAGAAAATTTATATTTACCTGCATGCAACAGTTATCGATGATTATATTGTCATATTTGATTTTTGGATACAGCTGCGCCACTTCCGCACAGCTCTGCAGAAAAAGGCCATCACCTAATTTCCTTTAATAGGACACAGAGATTGGGCAAGGGTTCTTATGACACAAATTAGATCATTTGAATTATGAGTAGAAAGATATGGTTAACTTTCAAATATGTACAACAGAAGCTTTCTCACATGATGTTGGCCTTGTGAACAGCCGTGACCTTGCTTCGCCCCTTCTTGGTGGCATAATCAAAGGCAAACTTGGCGATGCGCCTTGATTTCACTCTGGTGATGATTTTCAGACATTCAATCACACCTGTCACACTCTGCAAGGCAAGAAAATTACTTGTATAAAACTACCTAGTCATACTAATGTGCAAATGTGACCTAAAAATAAAAAAAAAATCTAACCAATAAGTGGCACTACATATTTTTTTAGGTTCGCAACACACACACAAAAAGTGACCATCTCATCACTAGGTAAGACACTTTTACAACAGTCTCACAGTCTACTCATGTGATGAGCTTACCTGGTGACCACAGGCACCATGCTGGTGCCCCTTGACTTCATTTTTTTTATAGAAGGTGCACGGAAGAAATTGTAGCTTCCTAGTGCGAACTCACATGATGTGATTTTTCAACTGTAGCAGGTATTTCCTGTCAGCTGTCATAGTGCCTCCATTCAGCCTAAGGAGCCGTCATGTTTACCTCATGCTCCAAGGAGCTGTACTCCCCCTCTGTCTGTTCTCGGATGATCACCAGGTCCAGATTGTTGTGGCGCGTGGTGTAGCCCGGCAAGCTATTTACATGAACTACATTGGCAAACAGGTCCAGTTTCCGTCTGATGAAAAAACACAAATTGTATTTTTGAATGGAGACACAATTGAATTAAAACATGTAAAGGCCCATCGGTGGCACATCGGACCCAGACCATCAAGCAAATATTATCTAACTTGTACCTCAGTTTCATCTCATATGAAGCCAACTCCCCTTTGAACTCCATGGGTGTGTGGATCTTTCCTGAATGATCAAAAACATGCAAGATCTTTTTCATCCTTCATAACCTAATTTCACTCTAGTCTAGACTAATCAATGGGTAAGGTGAAATACCTTTAATTGCTACTCTGTTGCTCTTCATAGAGGTCAACACTTGCTCCAGCTTCTCCTCGCTGGCCATGTTCTGTACTTCACTCAAATGAAACTCCTCAAATTCCACAGGGACGTCTCCTGCCTGTGGTGGGACAAATAGGAGAAAAGTGTTAGCACAGCGGGCAGTAGAGGAACAATTTACAATTGGTTTTACTTTCAAGGATTAAGTAAAACAAAATGTAGCAATAAAATTTATTATTTTAATCACAAAATAGGATAAAAAGACAACTTTAAAGAAGTCCAACATATGAATTTAAAGGCCTGAAAGCAAGCAGAAAAGATTAGAAATAACTTTTTTACAAAGCTTTTTTAACAACTACATTTTGGTAGATTTAACTAATTAGACTGGATAATGCTAATTAGACAATTTCTTTACCATACATGCATTTTTACATGCATTACATAAAACATGACCTGAAAACAACCAAGCACAGTGAACAATGGAATAAATTGTGAGTAGGTGGGATGTATAGAGGATCCTGTATATCATATATCAAAAGTTCACTGCCTATCTACCGATTCTGATACATTTGTGTCAATAGGGAAAGAACCTTGAACACATCCTTGACAGCAGACATCAGCTCAGGTCCAACACCATCTCCTGGAACCATCGTGACCTTAAAGGTTGCATCGGCACGAGCAGGTGGCGCTTCGGTACCAAAGCGACCAGCAGATATGCTCAAGGGTCGACAGACAAGCTGCTGCCACTGAGGGCCACTCAGACCCTGAAGACAGAAAAAAAGAACACAGTGAGGAGTCAGGACGGGATGATATCAAGCTTTTGTTTGATTTGTTGCTGTTTTAATCGAGCAACTTAGTGTGACAGGCAGAACAATGAAATGCTCTTCCACTACAGTTTCAGTAAAAGTGTGATGTGATGTTAAGGTTGGTGTTCTGAGTCCGGTACATCTCCATTGCATGCTCTGGTACCAAATGCAAATAGGAATCAGCCAGTGGACAACCATCCACAACCAATCTGAAGGCTGACGCCTACTCTAGTTCACGTTCATACTTTTGAGGAACCTCTAGTCGATAAGAGTCGTAAAGGTCAATGAAGTTAGCGTAGGTTAACTGGATGATTAAACTCGTACCTAATCTTTCAACTACACTTCCCGTTACAAGTATTTACCAACAACTAATGATGAAAGTCCTTATTTGTTTCTTTAGAAAAACTCGTTAAATCAGTAAGGAGTTAGAAAGCCACTACGAGATAGTGGAGGTTTGTAGCTAACAGGAAAGTGTTAGCACGAATCTGTATTGTACAATTGCAATAAACTATATTGATATTAATGATCGCAAACACACTTTGAGTAGCATGTTTCAAAATTCGGGTTTACTGTTGTGCAAAAAAAAAAAAAAAGCTTTAAACATCTATGCACTCACCTTGATCAATGTTACCAATCCGCTTCTCATGACAGCCGCCATGGTCACAGAAGGAAAGCCAGTTTCTTCTTTGGTCATGGAATAGCAAGAATTATATTCTGGTAGCGCCACCAAGTGGAAAATGTGAGTAGCGAGACGACAAGCAACCCAGCCACTGGGACGATGTACTGTACTGTGCATTACTGTTTTGTTTTGTTTGTTTGTAACACTAATCAAATAGCAACGTCAGTTTAAAGATACTTGGAGGTTGCAAGATACTTTTAAAGAAGATACTTTTAAAGAACCATGTGAAACCTGATAGACATCCGCTGTTCGGAGTTGGCTGTACCACCGCCTGTACATCCCTATTCAATAATGTCTGAATGTCTTTTTTTGTGTTAAATATAAATTATTATTTTTACTGTATCTTTGTAACATGATATTATGGAAGCGTAGTGTGTCATCAGTTGACATGGGCCCTGTCCTAAATAGATCAGGGGATTCCCAGTACTATTTCAGTCCAGTGACAGTGACTGTTGGAACACAGGATGATTTCACTGTCACTCTGTGGAAGAGCAGAAGTCAAATAAGGCTTTTAGGGTACTTTATTTGGCTATCCAAGCCAAGTCGAGTACAATATTGGCCACGTAGCCAAGTTTATTTTGCATATTTTTTAGAGTGAAGAATTCAGTAAATGACTTGATCCTGGGATTTGGTCAGAGGTGCAGAAGTCAAGACAGGGAAAAAAACAAGACAGCAGAGGCTTTTTTTTCTCCTATGGGCAAAGTAGAAGTACTTGTATACTGATACAGTTATTTATAAATCGCACAAAAAAATAAAAATAATAATACATACAGAATGAGAATTGCATTTATGGCAAAAATAAAAACAACACAAAGCATAAATATCTATCTATCTATCTATCTATCTATCTATCTATCTATCTATCTATCTATCTATCTATCTATCTATCTATCTATCTATCTATATATATATATATATATATATATATATATATTTACCCTCATTTATTAGAATAGCCGAGTAAGCCAATCAATTTTGATAACTTGGCATAGCAGGGGAATGGGGGACTTTCAGTGCACACAGAACAGTTTCCTTCTTAGAACATAGTGCTCAGACTGAGAGAAAAAAAGCACACTACCAAAGAGTTTCCGTAACTTTGCTAATCTTGTAAATTAATTAACAATACAAATGTTAAATTAGTTAATGCACCCTTAGGGGGGGGGGGGGGCACCTTAAATGTACAGTATACAGTTGCTCCTGATGCTGTGTCACAGAGTACAAGTTATTGGGGGGATTTTTTTTATTATTATATTGTAGCCTATTTACCAACATTTTGTACTGTAACCACTTATTACTACAAAAACATATCTTTGTGTTACATTTTTTTTAATGAGGTACAATATTCGAACTGTTTTCATGTTGAAGTTATGTTTATTTATTTATTTACTTTTACTAAGAAGTAGCCTACTGTGCAGTTTACAGTGCGACTTGGTGCAATCCCTGAGGCAGTCCCCAAATCTTTTTTGTACTATGGACTGGTTTCACATTAATGACATATTTTGACAAAACTTGATGCCCACAAAGTTCGCCATGACCCTTGTTAGATTACCTGTTTTTGTAATCTTTTGCGTGTTCAAATAAATCTGAGTTGAGATCTCGTGAAGAGGGTCCTTGCAAGGTTTTTTAATCAGAAGCTTCTGATGACACAAAGGAATTTCACCAAGCCATGTTTCTGTCCAAAATGTGTGTCGTCTCTCTCAGACACGGGACTTTTATTAGAAAACGCCTCCCCCTCCCTCCAATTACAAAATCAGATTACATTCTCCCAGTATACTAGATCGTCCTTGAACTTTCAAAAACCGGATTTCTGACGAACAGAAACTAGACTTCTTAGATAAATAAGAGAAACATATTAACTTTCTAATTTCTGGGAAAAGAGATCGAAAGATAACAAAGAGGACAAAAACATTACTCATCAAGCTATACTGAGTTAACATAGTTATATCAACATCTTCACAACTGTAACTAAATTCAAAACAGTTAAAATATAAAATGAAATATTAAAATGTCAACACCCTCTCCACACTCAGCCACATTCGCAGGCCCGCAAGTAGCACCATTTGCGGGGGAGTCTCTCGCACCTCACACTCGTGCAAAACAGGCTAAAATCTGAGCTCATACAACCTGAGAAAGTAACAAATCAGTGCAAGTCATTACACTCAGTATGTTTACCCACAAGATTCGTTCAATTCTTAAATCCTGCTGGTTGCACTTCTCCCCCAAAAAAGAATGTTTGGTATACAAATTGCAGTGGCACACTTGAACTTTGTGTGCTTTTAATGTTTTCAGTGCACATGCGCACCACTTAGGTGCACCTCCCCTGGTTATAATTCCTTTATAGTCAAAAACAATGATTTGTTGAGATTGGGACTGCTTTTTGGAGCCTTCCTCATGTACTTTATTTACAGGTAATCCAGGTCTGGGAAGTTGTGGGAAACCTCGCAAATGAGATGTTGCATCTCAAGGGGTTTGTCTCACGTTAATTAAAAATAAAAATAAAATTAAATCAACAAGAAGTAAAAACCTTGAAACTGTTTAACTTCAGCCACATATGCTTCCACTCAACAGGTGGAGACAAGCTTGTTTGCCTGCCAGTTGAGAAGAAACACCTGCTGATAAAATTCAGGGGTTTTACTTTCTGGACCTCCATTCCCCAACCACCCTGTTTATTGATCTATTTTCATTGTAGGCACCAGTTGGATATCAGTAGAATGATAATTCTAAAACCCAGTGACATTGAACAGGTTAAAAAAAAATCCTGCTATTGTACACAAAACGTTACTCGATGTATTTGTAAGTGGTTCTGTTTCTAGAATTCTCTCTATGGGTGGGGCTCATATCACGGAGCCTGTAAGGTAAATCTCGGGACCAAATGAATCCAAGTTGCATGACGCCAGTTCAATGGATGACAGTGGCAGCGTGGTATGTGAGTTTACCATATATGGGCATAGCCAAG
This sequence comes from Vanacampus margaritifer, assembly GCF_051991255.1. Lineage (NCBI taxonomy): Eukaryota > Metazoa > Chordata > Actinopteri > Syngnathiformes > Syngnathidae > Vanacampus > Vanacampus margaritifer. The sequence goes on along the minus strand of NC_135439.1, from coordinate 21,238,275 downwards.
CGGCGTGAGGGCGCTACCTGCTTCCGGGTTTGTGCAACCAGGGAGAGCTCAGCCGGGGCTTCGCTGTCTCCACCGTTTCATTGATTTAAAAGTGCAACGTGAAGCAAGTGATCAACAGGAACAATGTCGTACGAACTGAGTGAGTATGAATGTTGGGTCGCCCGTCAAATTTTTTTAAAAAATATACAACGAAAATATTAATTTATGTGCTTTTTCTTCGCTCAAGCGAGTCAGTCGGTTAGCACAAAAGCTAGCCAGCCTCGCCCGCAGCTGAATTGATGATTTTGACACATCCTCCGTCGTTATCCGGACACTTCTAAAACCGTTTTTGCCTTCTGTTGGTGTCATCGTTAGAATGGTTAATTGATCTGGTTAGAAGTGTTTGGCGTATTTGAACTGTCTTCATTTACCTTGTTGTTATTGTGAGCTAGCGCAGCGTGTAATTGTGCTCACGCATTGTTATGACATGCCATAACAGGCTGGATCTTCATTCTTCCTCCAGGAAACCCCACCTAATGGTGGTTCATGACCTAAATCTTAAGCATGTTAAATGCAACGTTTTATCGACTGATTCCATGTGGGAAAAAAACCCAAACACACTTATAGCCAATGCGGAAGCTGTCGTGCAGTTAAAATGCATTGGTTGCGCTTACCTTTTAGTAAGTTGCATACTGAAGCCAATTAGTGACTTTTCCCAAATATGATTGAACAGTGATGTGCGTATTGAACAGTGCTCAACCTTTTATTGAGCCAAAGCACCCATTTTTCATTAGATAATTGTCAAGTTGCAACACCAAACAAAAGTGTCCCGAGTAAAAATAAAATGGCTGAAATCAGGATGAACCTGTCCCAATTTAATAATAATAGTAATAATAATAATATTAAAAATAACTATCTGTATACAATCTGGTGACATTGTGTTAAACTCAAAATGAAGCCATGAATTATTCTGTTATGAATGGCAACATGTGAATACACAGGTTAATTGTACCCGTATTTAAGTGTTCTGCCTGTTACTATATGACACACAGGCAAACTAAGATGCATTTGTAATTAATGTTCCCCCCGCAATTCAGATAAATTTGATAAGTTCTGAAAGCACACATGATTTTTTATGCCACACTTTAAAGTGCCACATCACCTTGGTTGAGAATCTTTCTGCATGATGGTACGAGTATAAAATAATAAGTAAAATTATCTTTTGATTATTTCTGACACAAGAACAATTTTCTGAATTTTAATGATTTACAAGACACTCCTGTCGTTGAATTCTTGTGAATTAGAAGCGGTTGTAATGACAGTCCTACAAGTAGAAACTGGATTGATGGTAATCTTGACAAGCCTGTTTCAACGTAGCATTGAGCCTCTATTATGGTGCATATTACATACAGGTACAGTTAGGATAACTAGTAGAATGTAAAAATGTAGTTTTTATGTAGTATTGATTTCACATGGGCTGCTTTCCCCCATGTTTTTTTGCTTTCTTTTTCTTTAAAATAAATAAATAACGTAATTTTTGCTCTAGTTAACCAGATGTATGCACATTAATTAATATGGCACCCTCTGTCATATCTACTTTCAGGACAAGTGTTTGCGAGTCTTCCGCAGATGGAAAGGGGAGTTGCCAAAGTGATTAGTGGTGATCCCAAGGGCAACAACTTCCTCTACACCAACGGGAAGTGTGTCATCATCCGGAACATTCATGTAATTATTATTTAATAAATTGCCATGAATATACATTAGGGCTGTAGCTAACGATTATTTTAATTCACTAACTTGAAGAACCTGAGGAGAGACCTGCTAGTCATGTCAGAAAATCTGTAAGCAGGTCTTCATGTAAAAGTAAAATTTTATGACAATTTCTGAAACATGGATACCAGAGAAGTTCAATTTTGCCTCTCAAGCTTTCTATTACAATGTACAATTAAGTATCAGACTTGTCTCTAAGGTAGGGGTACACTGATCAATCGGTCGGCCGATCAATTGGCCTCGATTTCCTTAATTTTTGGCGATCGGTGATCGACCGAGCCCTCAAAAATAATTTCAATCTTGTCCACCGATCGCATCTCCCTTGCATAAGTCCAAGAAAGTAAACCATTGTCCTCTTCTTCTGAGTAAATAGGTCCCCCCGCGAGGTCACGTGTGCAAATGCGCACTTGTGTGATATTATACAACAGTATCCCTGAGCGTGGCTCCAACCCAGTATGTAGGCAATTTGGCAGTATTTCACGATAAACGTAAACGAGCCCAGGATCGCTATTTGTAATTCGTACAATGCCGACACAAGTTGTGGTGCAAACTTACCACAAGGAAAATAATGGATTTCATGGCATTAGATGACCAAACTTTTTCAGTCATGGAGGACCATGGATTCCGAAACCTGATTTGCCAAGTCGGAAATACTTGTCCGTGTCATACATGACGCATTACCGCCGGAGTTTAAAAAAAGTTTGGATCCACACACACAGCCTGCTAGGATCCGACGCAAAGACACTTAGCTTTACAACAGACATCTGGACTTCTGACGTGAGTTTAATGTCGATGTTGAGTCTTACTACGCAGTGGACACTACTACTAGACAAACAATTCGAACGCTATAAAGTACTTGTACACTGCAAAGAAATGTTAGGTTCTAACATTGCTGCTAACTTAGCGGCAGAATTTAAGGCAATGTTAGTCCAATGGGGAATCGAACATGCAAGAGTTAACTTTATTGTACGGGACAATGTTTGTAATATGGACAAAGCACGAGATGATGCAAGCTTGAAAAGTTTGCCGTTTTGCATTACAGGGAAACAAAACTCGGGACACTTAATTTCGTTGATGAGTTATGTTATTTGTACTGTAGATTGTTTTATCTATACATCATACCTTGAGATTTTCTTCAGTTGGAGAAGCAAAATGCTGCTGCAATTTTTTTTGTAGGTGAAGATCTCAAAACGGGTCTGCAGTGTAACCTGTTGCGCAAGGAAGGATCTTAGTAGTTTTCTCCTAAACCATTCATTTATATTAGAGGGAACTACTTAATGTGCAGTTTAAACATGTTGTTTTACACGTATTGTAAAGTATAAAGGTATATTGAAGGTTTAAGCAGTTGGTTTTAATGGGGGGAAAAATCGCGATCGTCAGGTCAAGCTTTTTAAAAGACAGCGATCGGCCAAAAAATTGTGATCGGTGCACCCCGACTCTAAGGTAGTTTAACCTTGCATCTGATAAGGTCACATCTAAGCGATTTCAATGTAGCCGTAAAGTACAGTGATACATATTTTCTTCAGATTGTAGGTACAATTGCAAAGCTTGCTAGAGAGTTATTTCAGTTTTGCAGAAAGACACAGAACCAACTGATGACTTATTTTTTCTTTTGAAGAACCCGGCCATAGCAGACATTTACACTGAACATGCCCATGCAGTTACTGTTGCTAAGTACGCCCCCAGTGGATTCTACATCGCATCTGGAGGTAATGAGTCCATATTTGATTTGGAAGTGTATCACATAATTTAGTCTGTGAAAGTTGTGATGTAATGTATCAATCACCACAATAAAATCACTATGAATTATTATTTAGTATTATTATTATTATTGTTGTTGTTGTTTAGATATATCAGGAAAGGTCCGTATTTGGGATACCACACAAAAGGAGCACCTACTCAAGTACGAGTACGTCCCAATATCAGGCAAGGTCAAGGATATTGCATGGACGGAGGACAGCAAGAGGATGGCTGTTGTTGGGGATGGACGAGAAAAGTGAGCATCTTGATTTTCTTTTAGATGTAGAAATGAACTTCTCTCTGATCACTATCTTAAACTTTGTGCAGGACTTCAGAGCTAAATATAAAATATGAGCAGCAGAGTTATGTAGTACTACTTGATTTTCTTAATTGTTGTACGTGTTGCTGCAACATCATTCTAAATGTTTCCATTTCATTTGTATTTCAGGCAGTGATTCTTTCGTGTACAGCTAGGGGTACTTGTACCAGAGAATAACTGCTTTACATAAACAAAACATGTTTTGGCATTTCTTTCGGAAGGTTCGGGTCTGTGTTTCTGTGGGACTCTGGTTCGTCAGTAGGAAGTGTTTCTGGCCACTCTAAAGCAGTCAACAGCGTAGACATCCGTCCAAAACGTCCCTACCGAATGGTCACTGGCAGTGATGACATCAATACTTGTTTTTTCGAGGGACCTCCCTTCAAGTGGAAGTGCACGCTACGTGTGAGTAAATATCTTTTTGTTTTCTGTGAGGGTTTTTAGTATTTGTTGCTATTTCTAATTTCTTAGTAAATTAAATTGAATGACTAGCATTTTTCATAGTAAGAAATGGAAAAACCCAGACCAACGAAAAGACTCCATGTTTTCTTGACCTCATAACTCATATACTGTGGATGTCTAACAATACTGAAGTCTTAGAATTAAAAAGAGGAAGGGGTGAACAATTGGTTTTATTCAAATGGACATCAAAATGTAGTAGATTGCAATTTTCAAACCGCAAAGGCTGCCATTTGGGGAAGAGGGCATCTTATTTTTTTTGCTTGTGTTTGTAAAAAAACAAACAAACATTTGAACAGGACCTTGAAAAAAGTAACGGCCTAGAAAAAAATAATCGCATAGTAAATCAAAATCGCAATATTTACGAAGAAAAATTCAATTAATTATTTTTCCAAATCATTCAGTCCAATAAAGAAATGTTGTTTTTTTGCATTCTCAACTGCCACATCTCAATGAACTTTGGAAATACAGTACAGTATGATCTAGTTTAATAATTTCCCCTTGGAGAATATCAGTCACATCCAAAAAGGACTGTTCTCTCTTGTTTGGGACACTTTTCATTTATTTATTATTATTATTATTATTATTTTTAAACATTGCACTCTCATAGCATATCTGCGCATGACAAGTAAAACAAGAGCTCAATGGTAATTTGTGTTCTAGTTTTAGTTAATAAACGAAGTGCGCATCTCGGCACATGCAATGCATTATGGGTAGGCCGGCTACTATCTTCTCATTGAAAACCAACGGGAAGCTCTGATTGGGACCATTTCAACCGTTGACGTTTTTTTATGTAATCTATTAACATAAACATGCATAGAATGCCGTTACTGACAGCCCTCTGCTGGGACACTACAGTTAAGCTTATTTAAGTGCCTATTATTTGGCTGAATGTGTGCACTTTACCGTGAGCCAAACCGAGGAGGGACACCGGGACACGAAGTAAGAGACGGGTAGGATCTTTCTTCACGGAGGGGGTCAATTGGGGCTAGAAGCAGGTTCTTATATGACCGTCACTCTATTACTTTAGTTTCACGTATGTCCGCTAGCAAGCTTCATGATGCTTCTGTCTGTTCCCTCGGTTTTAGGATATTGACAAAATAAATTTGTTAAAGAAATTTCTAATTTAAGCCTCTTTTACGTCCGTTTGGATCTTTTCTGTCTAGTAATCGGGAAGAGTGAACAGAGGTTTACAAGCGTACACTTCCATCTTCTCGAACTTTGCAACTATGTTTTTTTGCCTATAAACTCTATTAGGACAGTTCAAAATGGCACAAAGTGCACCTTTCGTTTTGTCACTTAAGGCTGTACACAGTTTAAACATGCTTGCAAGCTTTAAAAGGAACCCCGACTGTCATGACAAGTTTGCTCTATATTCATTTGATTGATACTAACATAACTTTGAGATTCATTTTTCAAAAAACTTTTCCAGTTTAATATATTTTGTAGAAACTTAATTGGACGTACGCCGCCGTTGTAATTTACTTCGCAACGCATTCAGTGCGTAGTGGCGTAGAATGGCGGCAGGCTCTCTGCCGAGCAATGTGAAACGCCAATAAAGAAATTAAGGTAAGCCTCCGTAGCTTTCCTAAAGAAACATGCGATCGGGAGAGCCACCCTTCACACATCTGTGCTCTCGTCATTCACCAGACGCATTCAAGAGTTTTTGATCGTCCCTTTAGGAGGCTTACCTTGCTTTCTTTAAAGGCGTTTCACATTGCTAAGAATAGAGCGAGCCGCCATTCTACGTCACGACGTAAATAACAATGGCGTACATCCAAATAAAGTTTCTACAAAATGTATTAAACTGGAAATTATTTTTGAAAAATAAATCTGTTATTTTAGTAACAACAATTAAATAATATAGAACAAACTTGTCATGACAGTCAGGGTCCCTTTTAAGGTGCACAGTTACGCAAACACTTTCAGCACTCCAAACTAAATGACTGCTATTTTGGTAGCCACACTTTTTTTTTTAAACTTGACTTTCACGCACGCGCAAATGTAATGCACACTTTACTTATTGTAATGTTGACCTTCACTAAACTATACCTAAAGTTGTTTCCATTTCATTTCATGTTGCCAAATATGGCAATGAAAATGTGATGTAATGAAAATACAACATTCCTTTGCTTTTCGTGTGTCTTGCTGCAGAATCACACCCAGTTTGTCAACTGTGTTCGTTTCTCTCCTGATGGAAGTCACTTTGCCACAGCTGGGGCTGATGGCCAGGTAAGCATAGAGCTTGCGAGATATTCTCATTAACTGAAGAAAACCATAACTAATCATTGAAATACAATGTTTATGTGAAAGTGACAAAATGAAACTGGAAAGCATTTGTTTCAGTTAAATCAGTTTATTTTCTCAGATTCTTCTCTTTGATGGAGCTACTGGTGAGATGACCAGCCCTCTGGGAGAAGAAAAGGCTCACAAAGGAGGAATATATGCTGTAAGGCCCTTTTTCATTTTTAGAATGCCTGTTGTCTTTGTGAATTAAACTTTTGATTGATACTGTAGCATTGGTATGGGCCGCCAAACAATTTTGTTTTATTCCCTAGATAAGCTGGAGCCCAGACAGCTCCCAGCTGATTTCTGCCTCAGGGGACAAGACTGTCAAGCTCTGGGATGTTGGCACTGGTACTGCGGTCACCACCTTCCACATGGGCAATGATGTCGCGGATCAGCAGCTGGGCTGTCTGTGGCAGAACGATCACCTCCTCAGCATCTCCCTGTCAGGCTTCATTAACTACTTGGACAAGAACAATCCTAACCGACCCATACGCACCATCAAGGTCAGACCAACACAATTGTATTTTTTTTTTTTTTTCTATTCGCGCTCTGCTTCGATCTATAGACTTTAATAACCTCTACAGTGGTGCCTTGAAACTGCGAGTGGTCTGACTTGCGAGTTTTTCGACATGAGCCATCAAATTGGCCCACTTACTGCTTGAAATTTACTGTCAAACTAAACTTAACACAAATTCCACCTGGTGTATTTAAAGCAACCATAGTTTAGCTTTTCAGTCAGCTAGCTTAATACTAGTGGTAATTAGCAAAATTTGCAAAAAAAGAAAACAAATGGTGCAGCAACATGTGCACTGACAATATAACAGTACTCACTTTTGCGTAGAATGACTATTAGTACCAAACTGATGAGCTGGCAGAGTTGAGGCGTTATAATGAATCCCACAAATTCTAGACAGGACATGCCTGGCTGTGTTATTGCAGCATGGACTGCATGCAACAGCCAATCATATTGCGGCTTGCTTTGTCCTGACTCATAACGTTTCAATAAACATTATGTCTGTCTGTCTTATACTGCCCCCCTGTGGCCAAGAAGGGCATATTAAATTATTTATGTTTTAGTGTATCTTCATCACAAAAAAAAAATCATCTTTGTGAGAGTATGTACATAAAACATAAAAAAATATATTTCAAACATTTTAAATGTAGATGTTCACAAACTAAACACATGAAAGTATAACCTTTTTGGTGGCGGTAATAATGTGTTTCTTTCAGGAGGTGGCTTTTCCCTATGGCGGATATTGCATAACACATACTTGTTCTTTCTACAGGGTCACAGCAAATCCATTCAGTGTGTTACAATTCACAGAAGTGATGGACGATCATACATCTACACGGGGAGTCATGATGGGCACATCAATATCCTTCTCAACCAATGACACATTTCAACACATTTTTGTCTCATTTTATTTGTGTTCCCATTTACTTTAACAGCATTTTTGTGCAAATATAGATGTCGTGTCACTGAATTGTAATAAGAAAGTGAAAAATAGATGGATGCACTTAATACATGTGACATACTCGAATACCTGCTCCAATGTTACACAGGAGTTTTGTCCATTGAAACAATTAGTTTTATTTGCGATACAATGTCAGGGCTAAAACTTGGCATTAGTTCCACAAAATATAACAAAAGGTCAGTCTTTTTGCCAGAGTTTAGTCATCTTACTGAGCCCTCCCGCAAACATAACGTTCCAACAAACAAAATGTTTCACTTAACCTAAGTTTCACATTATTGGGATGCAGAAACCGGGGAGAATGATTGTTTCCTAGGAAAGGGCCACAGCAACCAGGTGAGCAAAATGGTTGTTGTTGCCGATGAGGTGGTGACATGCAGCATGGATGACACTGCGCGCTACACCAGCATCAACAAGAAAGATTACAGGTAGACGGAGTCACATTTTTTAAATAAGCATTAATTGCATGTGCTTTACATCGTTGGTAGGTGCAGTCAGTATGTTAATCCACAGTCAAGGCAATTGTCTGTAAAGGTATGCTATTAAATGGGACTTATTACGTTATTTCAGTCAGACTGTGGAGTTCTTCCAAAAGTTCAGTTACAACTTCGATTTTTGTCAAGTATGAACTGTACTAATACAAACTGATTGAGTGGTCAGGGCACTGGGGGTCGGGGGGAGTGGGAGCGTTGTCAGTGTGGTACTAGCTATGGGTTTGTTTGTTCTTTGTTTTTTTTTTGTACCAAGCATAAGCACACAGAACGGGAGGGGGCACATTTCCTGTATATCCATGTGAAACGTGATTCTTCTTGCATACAGCTGACTGACTGATGGGATGTTATAATTTAGATGAGCCCATAGTTGATCCAACTTCATTTGTAAATGGTTTGTTTAATAATATAAATAACCAACGGTGTGTATTTTCAGTGCGTCTGATGTGGTGAAAATGGATACCCAGCCTAAAAGCATCTCAATAGCTGCAGGTGGCCTAACATTGGTTGTGTGCATTGGCCAGGTAAACTCTTTGCGGTCTAATCGGTTGTTCATCCAAATTTCTCATTACACATATTTAGCATTTGTGTGTTACATTTAGACTATGTAGGTAGGTTCAACATCAAAAAATCCCATCGACTGGTACTGAAACTCATCCTTTTTGTTTTGCTTTTTTGTAGGTAGTCTTACTGAAGGACAAAAAAAAGGTCTTCGCTCTGGAAAACCTTGACTATGAACCTGAAGTTGGAGTTCTTAATCCTGCAGGGAACATTGCTGCTGTTGGGGGAGAGGTAAGTGGCCATCTAAGAGTAGGAATGTAGTACTTCTCAATAAGACCTACACTACTCACAAAAAGTTAGGGATATTTGGTTTTTAGGTAAAATTTGTAAGTTGAAGGATGATTTCCTCATCTCAAACAATTGATCGATACAAAAGTTAGCAACAATGGTGAATACACCACAACCAAAAATTTCAACGTCTCAATAACTTGTCATGTGCCCTTGAGCATCAATTACAGCTTGACAACGACGTCTCATGCCGTTCACAAGTTGACTCATTGTCTGCTGAGGCATGACATCCCACTCTTCTTGAAGGGCGCCATTCAGGTCATTGAGTTTCTGGGGTGCAGTTTCCAGCCTCTACACAGCGACTCAGCTGATCCAATAACTTTTCAATAGGATTCAGGTCTGGAGAAAGTGCAGGGCCATTCCATTTGAGGTACACCAGTCTCCAACAGCCCTACCCTGATGATGCCACCTCCACGAGCTGGAGCATTGTCATTTGTGAAGTTTGCTTTTAAGCTCCTTGTTAGAGAACAGCAACTTGTGCAAAAAGTACTGTATTTTCACTAATATTAGGCGCACTTTAAAGTTTGACATTTTCTCAAAAATCAACGGTGCGCCTTGTGTGTGGACCAAGGTCCAAAATCTGACCGACTGTGTGGGAGGACTTCCCCCAACATATTGCTTATATACCAAGAATGGTGGACCTGACTGAGGACAGACATGAGAGCACGGAAGAGTCAACTTGGTGGTGAGTTCTCCAAAAGCCGGCATCATTTCCGAGGACACGACAACGAGACTGACTCTGACAATGAGACAAAGCCTGGAGTGTTTGATGGAGAACTTGCCCAGTTGTTTGTTTCTGATGCAGAAAATCATGAGAACTATGATTTATTTGTGGATTAGGATTGATCAACAGCAACTTGAGTAAATTGTTATATACTTCAAGTACAATTGAACTCACGGTTTACGTTGTTACTTCAACTGAACTCAGTTTTGTTCCATTCGCTGCATTTTTAAAAAATAAATGCTAGCACTAGCATATGTTTTAGCATAATAGCATGCTACCATATGTTTTGAGCTAGCGTACGTTTAGCCTTGCCTGCACCCAATTGCGCAGTGCGCCTTAGGTGTGTGTGTTAAACAGAGATAGCACCGTAACTGTGACTCTGCCTTATAATACGTGAAAATACGGTACTGAAACATTTAACAGTTGTACATGTGCATTCAAAAGCTTAGAGAATGCCACATTAAAGTTGCAATATGGAACTCCCCCCCCCCCCCCCCCTAATAACTTTACAATAAGCTTTTTATTTGACCATTTGTGAGTGAAATGCCTTCTAATTAGTAGATTAACACCTTAGCTGTTCACAATGGGTACTCCTGCAAGCCTCTGGCCAATAGTTTTCAGACTGGATTCGGGTTAGAATTTCCCGCGCCGTCTGACGAAATGTGCGTGGTGTGTTTAGAACGGTATGTGCAGTTTAATTTTTCGTCAGCAGGTGGCAATAGCGATTTGAAATGGAATATTCTACGTTCAGTATCTTTAAGTTCACCTGTAAAGGTTTGAATGCATTTTAGGCACATCCTGAAATTTCACCTGAAAGCCAAATACCCCTAACTTTTTGTGAGTAGTGTAATTCAACTACACAAGAAAACGCACTCACCAATTCATCCATCAAAAGAAACTAGAGCATGAAACATTCACACAGAAAATTGAATCTCTATTAAGCAAGAGTGTTTAAGCATTGAGGATTGTGTATAATGAAGTGGCAGTCACAAAGAGCAGACTCACCAGAGCTGTACATTAACCAACCCTGTAGTCACTTTATACTGTAAGATAGCTGCTGGTAGTTTGAATAATTCTTCATACTAAAATGGCCCTGCTGTGCTTGCTTGGTTACACAGTTGGACTTTAGTGTATGTGTGCGGGGAGCAGAAACACTGTAAACAGCCTCAAACTAACAAACAAACACGTTTAATTGCTCCTGGTAAATGACGATTTATGCCTCACTGTCATTCTTCTCTTCCCCAGGATGGTAAGATTCGTCTGTACTCGGTCCAAGACAATACGCTGAAGGATGAAGGCCAAACCATAGAGGTTAAAGGGGCGATCACAGATATGGCTTACTCGAATGATGGAGCCTATTTGGCTGTCATAGATGACAAGAAAGTAGCCACAACCTTTAGTGCGGCGGATGGTTACTCGGTAAATAATTATCCCCCCACGCCCCCAAAATCCTTTATTATCCACAACTTTCAAAGTTGATCTTTTTCCTCTGCCTACTTTTTTTTTTTTCCCAAGGTAAAAAAAGAGTATTATGGGCACCATGCAAAACCTGTTACCTTAGCCTGGGCACCTGATAATGAGCACTTTGCAACCGGTGGGATGGACATGATGGTTTTCATCTGGACTGTTGGTGATCCAGATAAGCGGCTGAAGCTGCCAGGTAGGCTAAATTTCCTTATAAATATCACACACGCGTCTCGTGTTCTTCCACCTGACTTACAGCACTCGTACATCATAAGATAAATGCGTTCCAAGTTTTCACACAACAAATAAAAAAGCTTAAAATAATATGAATACACTTTTTTTTGTGATATCCACAGACTGTCACAGGTTGCACCACGTCAGCGGCCTGTCTTGGATTGATGCGAATACGCTGGTCACTACTTCCCACGATGCCAGCGTCAAGCAGTGGACTATTAAATACTGAGACGTATGCTTACAAACACCCATGTCCCCAGGGACAAGGACTACTGTAGAGTTCAATCAACCCCCCACACCTCCCCCATCTAAGTGGTGTATTTTGCTGTCTGTAAACATCTGAATTGAACATGCTTATGGTATGCTGTAAGCATACAAAAAGAAATGAAAATAAGCAAAAAAAAACAAAACGTTTTCCCCGTGCAAATAAGTGCTTATTAACATCCAGAGTTTATTTGACATCTTGTTGCGTGCATGGACATGTGCTCAACATTCCATAAACAATGGCACTTGTCTGTCGTCTGGCTCAATGCATCCTAACTTGATGGCCTAACCGAAAGTATTGTTTTGACACTAACATTGTGTTTAAAAGACATTTTAATCTTTTGAAAAGTCCTCAGTGCGGTTGCCTGTCACATTTTCCTTTGAGAGGGGATGGAGAGCAGTGGGTGGGTGCAGCTTTTTTGCTTTAGTCTCACTTTTTTTTTTTTTTTTGCTGTTCGTAGCACTTCTTGGACTAGGGAGCAATTATAGCAACCGAAAATAAGTATACAATCATTCAGTCAATTGATTCAAAGATCTTGGTGTATTTTTTTGGGGGCCCACTTTTCTTGTCGCTCTATTTTCATGTCTTGTCTATGCATTTGTTAATAATTTTGCTGAGAATAATAAAACAATTTTGCATTTCCCCCCTGATTCATTGTAATGTACAACATTGACTCGTAACCTTAGCATAATCTTCCAAATGGCATACTGCTTCTCTCTGTGCTTCCACTGGTATGTGACTGTTTAAAGGTCTCATATTATTCAACTTTTCAACATATTAAAATAGTTCTCAAACGCGTAAAAGACATTTCTGTGACATGCATTCGTCAAAATTGACTTTGGATCTAATATTTTTACTGTCCCTAAATCAGCCCAAAAAAACCCCACTCTGTTCGATACGGCCTGTTTTAGGGGCGTGTTACTTTTATGTCAATAGCTGCACCAGGCCATGCCCTTCTTTCTAGAAGGGGCAGTGATTTCGGTCATGGCAGCCATGTGCTGATGTTGTGAATGGAAACGACTGGCCATGGGAACAGAAGAAAAGAAAAATACAGAGATGTCTTTTAAACATTTGAGAACCATTTTAATATGTGGAAAAGTGGCATAGCGATTTACCATAAGAAAAAGCATAATGTTACTAAAGAGATTATGTTGTAGCGTTAGTTTGTGATGTTTTAGGCAATGGTTATTTTGCCGTAACCGCGAATGTTATTTTGCAGTGAATGTCTCCGATTTGCCATGATTGTTTGTAGACCTTTACAAGCGGTTATGAATAACACAAATGTGCACATTTGGGCCACTGCGCGGTCGCAAGGTGCAAGCCGTCTTGTTGAGACCACTTAGCGGCTGGTTAGCGTCACAAAGTCATGTCAACAAGGTGGCGAGTTGCCAGTCACGGCAAATTAACTACTGTGGATTGTATCTTGACAAAACAATACGCAAGCACTTCATATTATCCAACCACCGTCTGCTTTTTCATATCTGACCTCTTGTAACCAAACAACCTCCAGACGACAAATGTAGCGCCCACTGTAGGCACTAAAATTACACCAGAACTATGGTAGAAGGTGCACATCTCTTATTAGAAAGGATAGGATGGAAGGCCAAATCAAAAATGTTAAACTTACATCTTTCCACTTTGCAGTCGTGTCACACTGTTGGGACCGATCCATTATGTTTAAACGTGTTGCTAATCCAGCTCTGAACAGGCTTTCACTAAAAAACAGTCCTTTGAGAAATGATGTCGGTACATGTCCTTCAAAAATAAAACAAATCCACTGTCTTCTCAAAGACTTGGGATGAAGGAAGCAACCACTTTTTCCTGATCAATGTTTTCCCTCTCCACGCAGCATTTACGAGCAGGGAGAGAAAAAGAAAGGCGCAGCCAGCTTCTTGAATTTCAGCGGGCGTGACAAACCTTTACCAGAGGTGGTGCCACTAACCCGAGGGGGCTGGGTCAAGTGCACTTCAGTGTCTTTTTGACGTCACGGAAGTTTAATCTACCTGTTTGAAGCACACCTTTTATAAAGGAGGAGAAAGCTAAAGAAGTCACGGATGGACTTTTTTCATATCTGGTTGGATTGTAAAAAGGCCGGGGATGCATATTATTGATAGAAAACCCCACTAAAGTGCATTTTCATACTATGGGACCTTTAAGGTAAGTAAGTCTTCAGTCAGCATATGCCTTTTCCATTTGTCAGATGGATGTACTCTGCCTGCGTTGGCTCTTGGACCCGATTACACCCATGCAGCGTGTGTGTGTTTTTTAGTGTTTGCACATATTAAAGGAGGCAGTAAAAGCAATCGGACAAGGACTCTCGCCCTAAATTATAAGTGAAAGAACATTTAGAAGAATTATGCAAAGTACAAATTTTGATTGACATACCAAAACCTTTCACTCTGTGGTTAACATATTTATGAAAAGGTTAACACATTTAATGACAAGGTACCCCACAACATATATGCTATTCTTATAAACAAATCAAATGCATTGACTTAAAACTATACACCTGAAAAAATGTTGAATACATTTTAATAAATGTTAATGTATTTTAATAAAGGTCTCAACTGATGGAAATGGTGATGGTGTAGGTTTGAACCCACGGCTGGCGGGACTGTGCATACTAGCCAAAACACGTTTGTTTATGCAAATGATGTCTAAGCATGTCGTTGAGAACTGATTCATTGTGCATTTGCAGGTGGTGGGATTTTCATCACAGGTAGGACTTTTAAAAATTAACAATCCATAAATTACATTTAGTTCTTGTTAGCGGTTTTGAGAAACCGTAAGAAACAGGAATTCATCGGTATCGGCTTGAAAAAAAAAATAAAAAATTATATTGCTCCCCTTTATCTTAAATCAGAATACTGAGTTATACAAAATACTTGAATTTTGACATTATTGCAAAAAGATACACTAAGCAGCTTAAAATATGTTTTCCCAGTGTAGGCCAAGACCAATGCAAAAAATAATAATAATAAAAAAATAAAATGAAAAATTGTGCAATAATGTGTTCCAAGCCACATTTATTTCACCGCCCTGCTGCTGCTTTACATAAATGACCTTCCAAATGCATGCAAAAATACTCATTTACAAATGTATGCAGATGATGCAGTAATATACACCCCAGCCATAAATGCACAAGAAGCCTGCCATATCCTTACAAATGAATTGGCCCATGTTCACAAAGTCATGTCTCCTAAAAGGTTGGAAACCCTCCTCAAAAGCTGTCTCCATTATGTTTTCCAAACAAAACAATAAAATTGACAATTCAAATGTATTTCTTAGAGGCGAGGATTCCGCTCTTACTGTTCAAAAGTCACGTCAAGAAAATTTCCAAACCAATCAAATTCAACCTTTACAATTTTAGATATATTCTATCATCTATGACACTTAAGGCAACTCGGATGTTTTTGCATGCAGTGGTGTTTTCACATAGGCTATAGACTTGTTATATAAGAGTAAGTAAAATATTGGCCAGAAAATTCACACCATCACAGTCGTATTATGGAGACATCCAATCTTCTGAGTTTTGATCATTTTAAATTTGCTTGTACAAAATACTCCATGGACCACTTGTCATGATCTTGCTCTCAGTCAGTTTTTTTCCCCTTTCAGTGGAGTGAGTGAGTGGGCGGTCCCTTCTGCGCTGCACCTGTGCCGCATCACTAATCAATGGACTTTAAAAGGAACTGCCAAGGCAATGCTCAGCCTCAAGTTGTATTCTAGACCATCTTGTTGCACAGCCACGAATTATTGTCAAGCCCTGTTCTGCATTGATCGCGTGTAAGTTTTTTCCCCCATGTCGCTTTTGGTTGTATTTATTTTGTGTATGTTTCCTGCGTTTCATAGCCAGAGTTTTCGGGTCAATTTCGGTTTTACTCTCGTGTTGCAAGCTCTTTAGGTTATTAGTTTTTTGAGTTGTGAATTTATAATTTTTTGTGTAAATACATTGAGAGTACTTTTCTTTATTCTGGTTTGTGGCGGCCGTGGCTCAGGGTGTAGAGACGGTCGTTCAGTGACCAGAAGGTCGGCTGTTCGATCCCCGCTCTCCCCAAGTCATGTGTCGTTGTGTCCTTGGGCAAGGCACTTCACACACATTGCCTCCAGTGCTACTCACACTGGTGTATGGAAGGTGCGACTGTTTGGTGGTGGTCGGAGGGGGCGTAGGCGCACACTGGCAGCCACGCTTCCGTCAGCCTGTCCCAGGGCAGCTGTGGCTACTTGAGTAGCTTACTGGCACCACAGTGTGAATGTGTGAGCGCATGAATAATGCAACAACTGTGGAGTGTCTTTGAGTATCTGATTTAGATAGAAAAGTGTTATATAAATCCAATGCATTATTATTATTATTATTATTATTATTATTATTGTCTGGGTTTTTGGGATCCACCCCTTATTCGTGACACCGCTCTTACTAAGGGAATCTGTAAATCTTAAAAGTACCAATAGCAGAGCCACCAGGTCTGTGGTCATAGGAGACTGTGAAGTGCCGGTTGAACCACTTTTGGACTGTCGGTTCTATCAGCCATCCATCCATCCCTCTATTTTTTTTTTTTTTTAACCGCTTAATCCTCACAAGGGTCGCTGGAGCCTATCACAGCTGGATTAAGGGCAGTAGGCAGGGTACACCCTGAACTGGTTGCCGAACAATCACAGGCAACACAGAGACAAACAACCATCCACACACACAATCACACCTAGGGACAATTCAGAGCACTCAGTTAACCTGCCATGCATGTCTTTGGAATGTGGGAGGAGCCCAGGAAGGCCGAAGCCAGGACTCTATCTCACACCCTCACCACTGGGGGGCGGACGTGTGAACCAGTTACCACCGTGCCGCCTTTTTATCAGTCAGAGACTGTCATATATATATGGAACACTGTGCCGCTCAATAGAGTGCCTGACTTTCAAGACCAAACAAAAAATCTGGATATGTTGCCATTATTTGGACTTTTAATCATGCTTTTTCAAGCTGTTACTTTGTATGCTGCACTTTTTTTCTCAGTTTACCCCCCTCTGTTTCTGGGATCTGCTTGGGGGTCGACGGATGCAAATTAGCCTATGGCTACAATCCAGTGTGCTTACCTGCATGAGTTCCATGTATTGTTCATTAACATGCACTGTCCTGACTAAATAAAGGGAAAAAAATGTTCATATTGCTCTTATAACGTTCATTCACAGTGTGGAAAACAGACCAGTTACTTGGAAGGTGTGGGAGTTGGCATGAAGGACCAATATTCAGTTCTTGATTCGACCACATCAGAAGTCAAATCAAATCAAAGATGTATGAAAAGCAGCAGAATGTAAATTATTTAATAATAATAGGGTCAAAACCATGCAAAGCTATGTCAGCTCTGATTGAATGGTCGGCACAGTATGTGCCCTGTGATTGACTGGCCGCCAGTCCTGGCCCAAAGTCAGCTGGGATAGTCTGTAGCACACCCGTGACCCTAGTGAGGATAAGATATGTAGAAGTAAGTAGATGGATAAAATCGGGTTCAAGAAATTGTGCACAGGCAGACATAAGAAAAAAAAGAAAGAAGCATATATATGTAACAGAAGACAATGCCGTCAACAACTACATCGCATATTGAGTTGAGTCATGTTTAGTCTAAAACACTTGATACCTATCAAGCCATTTGTCTGGGGAAGAAGCAGCCTCATTTTGAGGAGTCCTCCTCTATTTTGCAGACAAACTGAATTAGTCAACCAGTCGGTTCTCACGGGATTATAGTTTTCCTAGGGGCTTGCAAGCAGTTTTTCTGGTAGAAGAATCTTCAAGATAAGCAGAGTGATGAGTGTTTACACACTTTATAAAGGGTGATAAAGATAGCAAATGTATGATCCTGACTGCCTCTCTGAAAGGTGGCGAGGTTCACTATGAAGCCCTGAGTTAACTACGAATGAAATCTCTATTTACATTCCATCTGATGACATAATCCATGACAATAATTATATTTGTTTTCCCCAAATGTTTGATTGAAGGAACCTTTAGCACAACATGATTATAACAAAAAACATACTGTAGTTACACAAGGGCGGAAGCACACTCTGTTTCAAAGCAGGTCATAATATTATTTCAGAATAAAAATAAATTAAGCATGAAAATATCCTGCATTGTTGGAATTTCTTAACCACTCTCAACTGTTTTTCACTTCTATTGCTCACTCACAAGGGGAAATTAAATGCTTGTTACCTAGGCCACAAGCTTGACAAAGGATGCCTCTCAGGGGTGATGGCCCTACAAGGCTGAGTTTCACGACTTGCTCATATACCAGTACAGTATCAGTTCACAGAGCAGACCACATATATGTTGAAATATGCAGCCACGTGCCGTAGAAATGCTACTTTGCCATTCATGCATGTTCCACATGACTGCTATGTTGTTCCATGTTTTGTAACATTACATACTGTAAATAGAGGCACACTCAAATACTGTGTGAGGATAAAGCAACCATTGATGAGAGAAAACTGCCGCAGGAGAGAACTTTTTTGGCCATGAAGACAGCTGCTGTGTCCACCAAGAGCAGAAACTCCCCCCTGAGCAAGGATTACTTTCACGTTGAACTAGAGAGAAGTCGACATTGTTTCCGTGAATACTCATCACCATTTTATATGAAGCTCTGCTGTTTTAACACAGATCGACTGGCCGGCTGATTGGGAAGCCTTTCTTTTTTCATGTGGACTTTTTGATAGTTTTGTCGACAAGCCTTGTGTAACTTACAACAATGGATCATCTTCATCCGTTTTATGGCAGGAGGAGTAACACTGGTAAATGAAAGACAGAAATTTATTAGTACAATCACAAATATATCAGAGTAAACTTCATCAGATTGTTTTTTGATGCTAAGAGCACAAAGGTTATGTTTATGCTTTTAGAGATAATACTATTAGTTATGCAATTTAAAATTCAATAGCAGCAGAAATGTTCCTTTCCTCAGTGTTTTTGTTGACACAGACAAAAAGTTTCAGCCTCTCACGTTTTCCCCACATCTGGTCCCCAGATGGACAGCTTTTACTGTTATACCTTTGAACAGCCCTCTCTTTCCATTTTGCAAATGAAATGTACCACGTGCAGTAAACGTGTAGTATGATAACGTATCTCTCTTTAAATTCAGATTTGGCCATGAAGAATACAATGAAGTTACACGTGTTTGATCATGCTGATAAATATATAACTCATTTTTGTTTCAATATCTAATGGTGCTACTAGGTAATAAGTATAATTATGTCCACAATTCTTCCAGGAAATATACATGTTTTTTTTTTTTATACTGTCAGTCAAAGCTTCTGTTATAGATGCAATACAGCTGTTCTGATGTTTCCGAGTTTGAGGAGATAACGAGACATAGGCTACCCCTAGACAGACCCGTGCAAGTTAATAATTAGTGGGACGGTGGTAGAATCCTAGCTACACAAAGTGAGCGAGTCAGTCGGCCTTCTGCAAGCATTGGATATACACGTGTGTGAGTATTCCCACAGCAGAGAATGAAAAACGATACAGGTAGGCCACCATTTGTTTTGTTGGTTGTCATAGTAAAGTAATACTTAAATACTGTTTGAACAGAATATGATTAAAAGTTTATAACTACCACGACTACTATAAGAACTACTACTACTACCATTAGTTTACCTTGGCAACCAGCCAAATAATATAGCTACTGTATCCAATGTCAGCAGTTTGCTGTATTATAGCTATTAATCTTGCCAATCTTATTATTGTCTGCATCTAATGGTCTGCAAAAACAGTTCAAGTTTGTGCCATGCAATATTTTCAAACACTTCTTTTAAATATTGGCATTTAATTTTCAAGGTTCCTTTATGTATAATGTAGACTGTAAAATACAGATTAAGTAATAATTGTATTTCATTTTGGTTGTATTTTACAGTTGTATACAACTGCACTGCATATACTGATATGTTACTGAGGTTTTGATTTCTTATTTAGGGGAAAATAGCTAAAACAAAACAAGTAAACAAGATGTATGATGGTATGGCCAGTTTTAAAACTGCTGAAAGAAAAAATAATTACATACAAAGAAAAACGTAAAGACATTTGTAATAGAAAATCATGACCAATTAATTGTGGATTTTACAAAGAAAAGCACCATAAAAAATGATTTATACACATTAAAAGGGTAAACAAGTAAACAAGATGTATGATGGTATGGCCAGTTTTAAAACTGCTGAAAGAAAAAATAATTACATACAAAGAAAAACATAAAGACATTTGTAATAGAAAATCATGACCAATTAATTGTGCATTTTACAAAGAAAAGCACCATAAAAAATGATTTATACACATTAAAAGGGAAGAAGTGAATGTGGCATTCTGAGATGTGAGATGTAGCGATGATGGTCCATCCTGACTGAGCTAATCTCAGCAGGATCACACAACCTTTCGGAGTACAACAGGCAGTGCAGTACGTACTGTTTGAATGCAAGCCTTTTAAATTCAGAAAACAACATATCAATCAATACAATACCATAAAAAATACATCTATTGATGACACCTGCTCTGCCCATATTGTGAAATCAGATTCTGGACAAAATCATTAAATGCGAACAATGAGCAAATCCTGGCGCTTTGATTAGAGAGGTCATGTTTTGAAAAATGTCAGGGTGATACAGATCTTTAAAAAAAATTCTGTTTCCCATTACCAACAGAATCATGTTTGACATGTTTGAGAACTTAAGAATGTATCTAGCTCAGGTTTCCCCATGTTTTGATTTGTGAAACAAAATAGTGTGAAAATCAGAATTCATTAAAGCTTCAAATGCTCCCAAAATAAAAATAAAAAGGCCTTTTATAGGACTGACCAGCCGTTTGATGAGTAATCATCCAAGTTTGTTTCACTCTGCTTATCCAGTCAAACTAATTTACATTCTGGAAGCTTTGTAAAGGAAACAGGAAACTGTTGAATTGGATACTGGCCTCCACCATTTACTATAAATACAAGAGCACATCTGTTCCACATACCCCTCCAAAAAGCCCCTCATAAATAGAGAGTCATTCTCTACGCTTTATTAAGTAATCACCTATAAGCCTACAATTGCCATTCAAAATGTTACATTTCAATGTATATTCCATTCTTCACGTGTTTAATAAACCAGAAAAAAAACATAATTGCGTTGATATGTTATAACCACTTGATGGCAGAATCAGTCTTTCAATTTGTATTGGCCAAACATTGCCACCTTTTGACAATCAAAATAAGTGTTTTCTGTGGGATTCTGACATCCTCCCACATTCCTAAAACATTAACAATTGAAGACTAAAATTGTCCATAGATGTGAATGTCGTTGTGAATGTTTGTTTGTTGTGCCCTATGACTGAATGGTGACATGTGCAAGGTAGAGCTCTTCTTTTGTCCAAAGTCAGCTGGGATAGGGTTGCCTGCCACCCTAATAAACTTTTTAATTGCTCTTTGGTGTTTTGTGCGTGCATGTCTGTGTGCATGTGTGTGTGTGTGTGTGTGTGTGTGTGTGTGTGTGTGTGTGTGTGTGTGTGTGTGTGCGCGCGCGCACATCAACATTTGTAGGGACCACTCAAAATATAAACCTTTGAACTGTGGTTAAGTAGGCTATCTTTTGATATGATACCCGTATTCCTTCCTATGAGTTAAATTCCTATGTTATGTTGTTGAACATATGTTTATCTGTCCAAGCTTATTCACCTGACAGCAAAGCTTACGGTGATTGTGAGATAATTTGTCATTCCGGCCTCTGTTTTAAGATTAAATCCCAAACTTGTGACTGGCTCTGTAATATGGCAAAGTCATTTCCTTTTCATGCAGATAAAAAAAAGAAGATTTTCCCACTTCCTCATCTTGGTTGTGAAATGTGCCCTTTCTGTTCACGTGTGTTTTGTATAAACTGGATGTGTGAGATATTTATATAGACTATGTCGATGCCTTCCACATTGAAGATTCCTCCACCACTACAATGGATAAACTGCAGAATGCTGATGCAGCGGAAAAGAGCAGCTCTGAAAAAGGCACTGAAAAGGTTAGTGTATGGAATCATTACCAAGCTATGCTCAGCTAAGTTTAGCTACAATATTTAAACTATGCAATGTTTAGCCAGTAAAAGATGCAAAGGTTCCAGTAGAGTATATGTGTATAAGATACTGTGTATGAAACATTTTATAGATAATGAAAACCTTTCTCTACATAGGCTTAGTTTGACTTTAAAGGTGCGTGCTTTGACTCCATAGACCAGAGGTGGGCAATCTCGGTCCTCGAGGGCCGGAGTCCTGCAGGTTTTGTAGGTTTCTCACTTCCAACACAAGCTGATTCCAATCAACAAGATCGTTATCAGGCTTATGCAGAGCTTGCTGATGAGCTGATCATATATCAGCTGTGTTGGAGAAGGGCAACACGCAAAACCTGCAGGACTGCGGCCCTCGATGCCCACCTCTGCCATAGACGATGACAATGTAATTATCGGAATGATGATATGAAAATGAAAAAGTATTACCCTAATCCCACAATTTTTTTCCAGCATCTGATGTTCACAATGCATTCTGAATCGGAGTCAGATGTAGTCCTTCTGAAACACACTGCCTTTTCTTTTACATACTTTGCAAAGGTCTTAGGCAACCAGTGACTGTTTTTTTTTAAGCAGTTGTTAGTATATAATGCAAAGATGGAATGTCATTCAGAATATTGCATACGTACGCCAAGGCACATCTGTGAACAAAAGTGAGATAAATAAATGGAGTTAATTTTTCAATGACCCATATTCATGATAGTGCATAATGCCGGTTCCTGTTTTTGAATGAACCTTCATTTGGATCAACAGCTTGACAAGATCTCTAACCTGAGTTTGTATGACTAATGCCACTTTTGTGTGCTTTCTCTATAGAAGCGGGTCACATCCTGTCTGCTGAGTGCAGCTTTCTTTGGTGCCTTGGGCTCGTCTTTCCTTTATGGCTACAACCTCTCTGTTGTCAATGCTCCAGCACTGGTAAGCCAAACTTTCCTCAAGTACCCAAATCTACTCTTATTTTCTTCCGCCCACAGTGGAAAAAAATAAACACAGCTATGTCTAATGTCACAGAACCAGCCTGACACATATTTTCATGTAACCTTATAAAGAAAAAAGCATGTGCAAACTTCATGTTTCTTGCTAAAATGTGCATTAAGTTGGCTAAAAGTCTTATTTTGATTGGCCACGGTTGAAGTTGGCTGTGACCACTCCCACAGTGGCATCCTCTGGCCTATGCTCACCTCGGTGCCGCGAAAATTGAGTCCTGAATGTTTTTGATGTGAGACGTATCACTCTAAAGTGTGCAGCCCACAATTTTGCAAGTCAAAGGGTAGAGGGACCTCAGGCAGATGGCCTGGGTACTGAGAGTATCATGGACGCTGATCCCATGAGGAAAGCCCAAGGCCATGTCTTTTTGAAGGAGCAATGTGGATGTCATAGAGGACATCCCAGGTGAAAACATGAAAAGGATTGTGCCAACTTCAGCTGATTAACAACATTTAGTGCTTGATTATTATATTCTTATCCTTCCATCGTAAACATGGGCGAACATGTTATGAGTATCAGTCTTGAAGGGATGAACCAAGCAGATATCAGTCTTGCCAACTGAAGGTCCTTTGATTATATCACACTCTGGAGGCAGAAAGTGATTGTCATGCAGTGAAAGGAGTTGGTGGGAGTCATAACTGAGATAAATGTTTTATAGCTGTCAAAGGAAAATGATAGTGATGGACACTATAGTGGGAAGTTTATGGAGAGAAAAAAAAATAGCAAGGCACCGGCTTCTCTTTGAAGTTACATGATCTGTCAATAAGTCTGTAAACTTTAGGGGATGTAACTTAGCTCTTTTGGTTATTGGCTTGAGGACTAGAGAGTTACGGGTTCAAGACCAAGATGGTGAATGAGAAATATGTAAATTGGGATACGACTGGAAAGGCCAGTTCCTTTGTGAGCACTGTCAAGGTGCCCCTGAACTGTCCAGGAGCCTCAAACTATCCACTAAGGGATCATTATACTATAATAATGGAGTTAAAAGGAAAAAATGAGATTCTTCCCATGGGAAAGTAGCCACAGCGTCTCTGACATTGCCATTCTTCATGCTCTGGCAGGACAATGTGATTTGTTGAATTGCATCACAGGGAGAATGGAGTGGGCAGTCAAAAACAGTCCAAAGTCATTTACAGTAAATGAACCAACAACTTTATAACACTATCCACAAATTTAAACACATAATTTCCTATGGTAAAACTGTAACACCATGAAATTCAACCAGTGTTACAAATCCAGCTACATTAGAGCAGTGGTTCTCAACCGAGGTCCTCGAGTACCCCTCTCCAGCTCGTTTTCCATGTTCCCTTCAGCCAACACAGCTGTGTATTGTCATCAGGCTTCACGCAAAGCTGGCTGGTTAGCTGATCGTTTGAAACACCTGTGTTGGCTGTGGGAGACATGAAAAACAGGCTGGATAGGGGTACTCGAAGACCTCGGTTGAGAACCACTGCATTAGAGTACACACTGAAATCCATTCATCCATTTTGATATGTCCTGGTCATGAGATATTTAGTCTAACCCCAGCAGGGTAAAGAGTAGAGTATTGAATGTCTAATTCAAATTTACTGACTACATTCAATATTTTTAAGTATTTGCCAATTTCTATGTATTTTCAAGAGACCGCTTTAATGTCTAATATTAATATTGCCTTTGTGGAATATGAATTAAGCAAAACAAACAAATATTTTCATCCATCTCAGTGATTTTTCCTTGCACAGCCATTTGCTGTCACAGTGCTTAAGGGCTCAGTTAACCCTAACCCTAACCTGACTGTCAAGGCTCTCCTGTTTTCTGATTTCAGTTCTCCTCAATAGAGAGCTTTCATGAACACGAAATCAGACAGACACGGCCAATCAGGGAAAATAGGGAACTTTATGCGTACCCTTTATTGACTCTGTATTAAACATATAATTGATGGCTGATGGGCCACTAGCCGCACTGTCAGAACAATCAACATAACAACAATGAAAACCATGGATAGATGGACAGGCAGACAGACAGACAGAGACAGACAGACATGTTGTTGTCATTGTCATGATTTTATTTGAGCATATCAAAGTGGTAAAAGTACAAAGGTGTGTAAACTTTGTTGTACTCTCAATCTCAGTGCAGACACAAATAGTAACAGGGATGTTCAATCATCATTCCAGGGCAAGATGGCAGAAAGGGAAGATAAACGCTCGGGGTTTAAAGAGTGTTTTGTAAATGCTGTTATTGTAATGGTGGGATATTGGATGTTGAGAAGGGTGGGATAAGCCTGTGGATAAAGGCTGTGAACCATTCTGCTGGTCTTGGTACCTGGACCTGTACCTTCTACTTGAAGGTAACTGGTGGAACAGATCATGTGCGGGATGGTAGGCCTACCTGTCCCGCAGGATGTTGTGCACTTGTCTCAGGCAGTGAGTGGGTGGTGTAGATACAGTAGATGGTACTCATTGCTGGGACCTCATTTGACCACTCTCTGCAGTGTCTGCTGATCAGCCTTAGTGCAGCTGGAGAACGACACTAAAAAAATCCATAGGTTGTACATTTCTTATGGTACAGTTCACCATGAGTTGCAGAGGGATTTTAGCACATTTCAGTTTCCTTTGCTTTCTTAATATTAAAAATCTAATTGTGATCAAAACACCATTGATGTGGAGGAGTCTATACAATTATGAGCAAGAAGGGTGAAGAGCGCTGGGCTGAACACACAGCAGTAGTGGAGCCCATGAGTTGATGGAAATCGAACTGCCTAGAGAAGTATTCAGTCCAATGTTGGGTAGTGTAGTGTTGTGGAGTAGATCTTTTCCTCCGCGTGTTCGTTTTCTTTCGGGTAGCGAAAATGTTGGTTATCTGAATACAGGCTGGAGATCGATGAATAGTTCCTTCAAAGCTTTTATTTCTACAGAATATTCCGGGCACAAGTGAGTTACAGACAATGGCTGTAGCCTCTCACAAGTGCGAAGACTATAGAGGACTTACAATATTCTTATACTATCTTGAAGGGCGGTACCACACAATTTCCAGTAAACAGTTCAACCGGAGTTGACCGCACATGAGATAAAACTCAAGGACATCATTCAAACCCAAAGCCCATTTGAGGAATAGAGGAGGTTATTCAGTCATGACTGCACCTGGCAGAAATTGCGATAACACTCACAAGGATACATCCGCAGAACAAAGCTCTACTGGGGAAATGAGGAAATTTAAACAGTTATGACTAAATCTGGGCAGAAGATACATTTCAGTAGGTAGGAGCTTGTTCGTCTGTATGGTGATGAATGCTGGACTAAAATTGACAAAGAGAATCCTCGCGTAGGGTGTTCTTGTGCTCTGGATGATCCAGGAGTAAAATAGCAATAGCGTAACACTGATATGGCATGTAACGTATTAAAAATATAGTTTTGGTGTAACTATACAGAGAGTAAAGTACATGTTGCGGGGAGCTGGAGACTATCCCGAGTTATCCCAGACTAAACCTCAGACTGGTTACTAGTCAGTCACAGGCCAAATATTGAGACAGACGACCATTCTTACTCACTCATATTTTACACCATCACTAAAGTGGGAACTGAACCTACACTGCTTGCACCAAGGCCAGGTAAATGACCTGCATAATGGTCCTTTGCACCAGTGTAAAGTACATTTTGCATGTAAATTGATGTGTCAAAGAGATCAAAGCAATTTTTTTTTTTAAAAAATGCGCTACATTCATGTGTACAATTTTTTTCAAAATCCTCTTGGTTCCCTGAGTTAATTCATTCACTCAACTAAAAGTGACAGGTACAAAATATTAATGTAATCTCTTGCAAAGTGGGCTAAGCTGTGCCTCCACAACCGTGTAGTCACTTGAAACACTCAAGCAAGTCTACATCCCCAGATATAAAATCCAATAAAAATAATCCAACCTTCAAACCTCATGTTATTGAACCGCAGCTGTTTTTTTTTTTTTTTTTTTAAATAAAAATATTTAAATCATGGGTTGATGCCGCCAGTTCAGTAACCTTAGAATTTCAGCACTGTTTTGTTCGATGCCTTTGATACCATCAATACCAGGCCGTGTTGCGGCTGTAACCACAGACTTCGTTTAGAGGCAGCATATTATTTCTTAGAATTATTACAACCTTCATTCTCACTAGTAGCCATCAAAACTAAGAAGCATGGACACTTTCAGGAAATTGAAATCCTCAACCATCTCACTAAGTCTACATTTAAGACAATTCTGAAAACGTTTGTATTGCGCTATTCTTAGTTTATAATAAAAAGTATTCAAAAGTACACCCAACTCCAAAAGTATCGGATGAGTGAGGACATAGCCACAATTTTGTTATGTCAACATATTACATGTTTTATGCTGTTATTGCAAGCAAAAAGCTTGTAACTATTAAGGCAGGTGACTGCAGCACCGGTGAAGAAACCACAGCACAATCCCTTGAGGAAAATTCAATTTTCACTCTGCTGTATATGTTTTCCACTTGCATTACATTACACTACCAAAGAACCAGACATGTAGGAATGCAAGGTCTGATGTGATTGATGAAATACACAAACTGTGATGTGACCCTGAGCTGAGCCTGACAGAATTTAGTGCTTTATAAACTGGTATCTTTTCTACAAATAATTGGGAATTATTTTCATTTGCAGCGGAATAAAAACGTAAAAAAGAACATTGACACCCCCCACCCCCCCCAAAAAAAATCACCTTCATTAGTTACACTGAGAGATGTGTTACAGGCAATTATCCAATTGTACTTAATATATTTGGTCCAAAGATGATTTTTGACAATGTGTCTTTGTTAAACCATATGCCAGTGATGTATACTGACAAGAAGAACAATTACCAGTAAATGCACATAATGTATATAATCAAAGTATATATCTACTGTTTGCAACATTTTCATTTAGTGGTGAGCTGTGAGATGTTTTTCGAATTTAAAAGATGTGCCTTGGATCAATAAAGGTTTGGGAGGACTGTTTTAAAGATTGTTTTCTTCCATGTGCCTTTTCTTTTGTAGTACATTAAAGCCTTTTACAATCAGACATGGATGGAGAGATACAATGAACCTGTCAGAGCAGAGACAGTCACATTCCTTTGGTCCATCACAGTCTCCATATTTGCCATTGGGGGCCTTTTTGGAGCACTTGCTGCCTCTTGGCCCATAAAAATACTGGGAAGGTAAGACGACTTCAGCATGTTCGTGACACATTGCTCCATCTTTATTGCGTTATTCAACAGCCTCCTTTTTTCTACCTGATCTAAAGTACTGACGAGCACTATGTGGATAAAAGTAGGCAAGTAATGGGAAAATGACGCTTCATAAATCACTTGCGATGTTCAAAAAAAAAAAAAAAATATATATATATATATATATATATATATATATATATATATATATATATATATATATATATATATATTACTTATTATATTACTCTAGATGGTGTTCTTAGTTTAAAGATGCAGTAGAATGTACCAAGAGCATCATCTAGAGTAGTAAAAAAATATCACAAATGTTTCATTAAGCTTCATTTTCCCTAGTAGGAAACAAGGTTATTTTAGTTAACTAAAACTAATGAAAAAACGAAAATTCTAAAAATTATTTCGTTAACAAACTAAAATAAAAACGAAAATGCTTTTAAAAAAATGAAAACCAACTGATACTACATTTTATGTTTACAAAACTAACTAAAACCAACTATAATTACAGCAAAAATGTCTTTGGTAATTCATTTAATGCATGAGCCTTTGGGGATGATCCATCCATCCATCATCTACCGCTTATCCAGGGTCGGGTTGCGGGGGCAGCAGCTTTAGCAGGGAATCCCAGACTTCCCTCTCCCCAGCCACTTCAGCCAGCTCCTCCGACGGGATCCCAAGGCGTTCCCAGGCCAGCTAAGAGACATAGTCTCTCCAGCGCGTCCCCGGGAACTCCCGCCGGTAGGACATGCCCGGAACACCTCTCCAGGAAAGCGTCCAGGAGGCATCCGAACCTGATGCCTCCTCAACTGGTTCCTCTCAACGCGGAGGAGTAGCTACTCGACACTGAGTCCCTCCCGGATGACTGAGCTTCTCACCCTATCTCTAAGGGAGAGCCCGGATACCCTGCGGAGAAAACTAATTTCGGCCGGTTGTATCCGGGATCTTGTTTTTTCGGTCACGACCCACAGCTCGTGACCATGGTGAGGGTAGGAACGTAGATAGACTGGTAAATCGAGAGCTTTGCCTTTCGGCTCAGCTCCTTTACCACAACAGACCGATACAGAGTCCGCACCACTGCAGGCGCTGCACCGATCCGCCTGTCGATCTCACTCTCCAACCTACCCTCACTCGTGAACAAGACTCCAAGATACTTGAACTCCTCCACTTGGGGCAGGATCTCATCCCCGACCCGGAGAGGGCACTTCACCCTTTTTCGACTGAAGACCATGGTTTCGGATTTGGAGGTGCTGATTTTCATCCCAACCGCTTCACACTCTCATGCGAACCGCTCCAGCGAGAGTGGGAGATCATGGCTTGAAGAAGCCAACAGCACCAGATCATCTGCAAAAAAAAAAGAGCTGCAACAAAAGAGCAAAAGAGCGGCCACCAAACCGGACCCCCTCAACGCCTCGGCTGCGTACAGGGACCGAACAGTCCGTATCAGGGGGCTCGATACCCCGTACTCCAGAAGCACCACCACAGGACTCCCAGAGGGACACGGTCAAACGCCTTCTCCAAGTCCACAAAGCACATGTGGACTGGTTGGGCTGCATCGTAGGCAAGTGACGGTACCACGCCACCTGGAGCCCTGATATTAACCGGAATAAGGACGTTTGAAAGTGTGTCACACAAACCTGACATCTAGCAGCAGCCAATGGAAAAGCACCTTCAGATGACGTTCCTCCCATGGTGTTTTGTTTTTCACATATTTTGTTTTTAAACTAAAACTAATACTGAAACTAACTAAAACAAAGCATTTATGAAATAACTCAAACTAATAAAAACAAACGGAACCACCTTGAAAACTAATTCAAATTAACTAAATTTAAAAAATAAAACTCGAAACAAAATAAATACTGTACTAGCTAAAATGAAAAATTCCAAAAACTATACTAACCCTGGTAGAAACACTGAAAGGACTGAAAAATAATTTTGACCAATATCTTGGTGCAGAAGATTTAGGATTTAATGAGGAAATAATGAGTACAGACTGATCCATAAAGGTAGAATCTCACTGAACGACAAAGGCTTGTGAGCAGTGTTTTAAGTGGACCGGAACGCACCGGTACGGAGCTACGGCACTTCTAAAATATCTCATTTGAGCGTTCAGGTACTTCTCAACGAGCAAATAACGTATCAGTATCAGCGTTCTTGTACGCTTGACAATTTATCTTTTGATCCCCAAAAGCTGTCTGGTGAGTGCCGCTCATCCACGGACTTACATGTAGTATGGAAGTACTGCGCTCATCACATCACCAAGCGCACGCTTAATTCAGAACTCCTATAGACCTGTGCTTTGCGAGTGAAGCGCGCATACGTTATTCAAGTCGCCCGCTAGCTCGATCCTAGCCGAACGAACGCGTGTACAACCATAACTGTTGAGTTAAGAAAATAAAATGAAAATGCTACCATGCTGTCCTGGCTCAAAGCTTCAAAAAATGACCACGGTCAAGACTCTGAGGTGGATTCGCAGGATGATACAGCACGGCCGTAAAAATAACCTATATTGCTCATGCTGTAGCGAGAAGTGAAGCCGGCGGCGGCCATCTTGCGTTGCCACATCTACAGTAAGTTGAACAAATTGACTTTTCCGCTGCGTACTTTTCACCTTTTTCTCTTCTTCTACAACAAAAATACCACAGTGTGAGACGTACGCTTATACCAATAAGTATAAAATAAGTGTGGGAGAAGGTCTAAATGCAGATTTCATCAGTAAGAAGGTCAGTATAAATGTTCTTCCCTAAGGTATTTTTCCGAGTGCTACTCAAAGATTAGTCTGCATCATCAGAACCAGTTATAAGAAACATCAACAATGAAATAAAAGGAAAGCACACAAGAAAAAACAATCGCTGTGAAATGAAAACCTTACTTCTGAAAGTCACGATACTGAGATAATACTCCGAATGGTTGATGCAAACAATGACGTTCGTTCTTTGCAAGGCTTTCATTATCCCATACAGGGATCCTGGCGTAAAACACCCACTGATAAGTGTTTTCTGTGAAAAAAATAACATAAGTTGTCAGTAACAGCCTAATTACTGAGCATGCATATATATATATATATATATATATATATATATATATATATATATATATATATTCCTCCAGGAAGAGGAAAATATTTCACTTCAACTGCATGACGTCACTCCCAGCGCGACTCGACAGCACACACAGACTTACATATGATTGGACTGTCAATGCTGCTTGTTGGTAGTGCATTGTCCGACAGTCCATTCATGTGTAAATCCGTGCTTGCGATAGAGTCGCGCCGGGAGTGACGTCATGCAGCTGACAAATTTGGCCTTTGGAGGAGCCAGCCTTGGGAATTTGGACACAACCTCAGATGGATGAACCATCATCGTGATGCATGATTCTGAGGACCCAGCCTTGCGAATTTGGACACAGGCTGAGTAATACAGATACAATCTGTTCTTGTAGAAGGAGGAGCAAAGGGGCATGTCGCTCATGAGATAACTTCATAATTCGTCCGTCCGTCCGTCTTCTTCCGCTTATCCGGGGTCGGGTCGCGGGGGCAGCAGCTTTAGCAGGGAAGCCCAGACTTCCCTCTCCCCAGCCACTTCAGCCAGCTCATCCGACGGGACCCCAAGGCGTTCCCAGGACAGCCGAGAGACATAGTCTCTCCAGCGTGTCCTGGGTCGTCCCCGGGGCCTCCTGCCGGTAGGACATGCCCGGAACACCTCCCCAGGGATACTGACCCACTCACTCTGAAGGTGGTCTGTTGACAATATGCATATATTATGTCTATACTGTTGAATCACCAACCTTTATTATAATATATGTGGGAGATAAAAACAAAACAAAGTTTAAAGTGTGAGATATGACACAAATTATAAATCCCCCACATCATGACTGCTCAGTAATGAATACAGTACTATACTACAGTAATGAGTACTATACTGATGCTTATCATTCAAATACCTCCGGACCTAACAGGATGTACAGAATCAACAAATGGATAAGAGGAAAAGTGCCAGCAGTAATGCAATTAGATTCTTACATGCATTTAGTTGGCTCACACTTAAAACAGTGGAGTTTTTCAGTTTCACGTTAGGCTAGTCTTTTGTGGTGAAGAAATTCCAACTTGTACCGTAAAATCAATCTGTCCTAACTTCTGTTAAGGGCAAACTCCTCCTTGGAAAACATATTCTCATTACTCTGAAGTAATGTCTGTTCAAAAGAATAATTTATCTACAAGAGAGCAGCAAAAGCCTTCCTCAAATTTTTTTATTCTGAGTTAAGATGCTTTACTGTTCCCCTTGGATATCTCAACTTAAAGCCTGTGATCCATACTGCTCGCATGGACAATTTGAAATGTATTATTCATTCTTTTCCTCCCTCTTGGAGCTAGAAACCAATGAATCAACTGGTATTTCCACCCCAAAAAACAGTCTCCAAAAGGCTAAAATCCATAGGTCAGGGAATAGTGTTGAATAAATAATAGCAGATGAAGACTATGTAAATCAAATACTGACTGACTCTTTAAAAGTTCTCAAGTGGTCATTCCTTGTCATATATTACTGAATTATTCAAGACAGACTAGCTTATCAGGGTGGAGATCTTAAAGAAGTGGTAAAAATGCTTAGTGAGGGAATTCAGGGTCATCTCAGTGTCTGTATTTACATCCAATTAAATTTACTAAGCTACTAATTCACATCTCTAACAAAGAAATGCTCCAGTACTGTATTGGGCAGCTTGAAAGAAAATATGAATGCCACAAGGAGGCGTTGGCTGAGCTTCATAAAATGGGGCGACTGATGTGTTTCTATGGATATAAAGTTCAGTGTCATGAGTCCTACAAACTTACCAGAACTTTCTTAACTACCGGTAAACTCGATAGTCAATCAGGATAACTCTACGTTCAAGCCATCCTATGCCAGTGTTGTAGTCGTGATTTGGAGCCTTCTCTTCTTGACACTCCTCACTAAATCAGCTTGTAGAAGCACAATGTCAAGTTTAAGCAATGCCCCCCCAAACCCCCCCTAACCCGTGTTTCTTTTCAAACAGAAAGGGAACCTTGTTGCTGAATAACGTCTTTGCTGTGATAGCTGCATTGCTGCTGACCTTTGGGGAGAGGGCACGGTCCTTTGAGATGCTCATCATTGGCCGGTTCATCATAGGGATAGACTCTGGTAAGTGTAATGACAGATGACATATCTCGTTATGGGGTTGGTGGTGGGGCAGTATTTGCAATTTTTTGTGTGCCATTAGTAAACATAATCAATTGAAATTTAGGCTTTCAGAAAACATCTATAGCGCTTGAGCCCTAGGAAGGACCAAATATGGAAAAATAAAAATAAATAAATAAATAAATAAATAAAAGTAATATGATTAAATAAAATAAAATGAATTAAAATATTAATAATATAATTTAAAAATCAAATAAAAGAATAAATAAATAAATATATATATAAATTTTCACATTGATTAATACATTTATTTATGTATTATTTAATTTTTTTTCATTTTTGGTCCTCCATAGAGCCCAAGTAGCTTTTGATACAGAAAGTGAGGTACCGTATATTTTAAGATTTTTCACTTTTCTCCCTCAAAATAATGAGCGACACTGAATGAACAAATAACGTAATATAGTTACGGTCCTCCAACGGCGATTAAATCAGCCTGGAGGAAAAAATGCCAATGTTGTTGTGCGTACTCATTCCTGAGAGATGGTCTCATCAAGCAGGATATTTGAAACAACCTGTGTGTGCTTGTGTTCGTTGGGTGTGCAGTGCCTGTGAAATTACCACTTTCTCCCAATCATCAACTGCACTGATGTAATGAGAAGAATTGCTACTTTGATGAGATGTTTGAAAGAGGTGATCAAAAAACAGGCACACGCAAGGAAATGTTGTCAATTAAGGCAACTTTTAGACATATTTATAGCGTAGTAGCAATAAGAAGCTGCTGTCTGAAAGCTTATATACACTAATACATGTCTTTACAATCCTGTGCTATAATAACTGCATTTGTTTCTTGTGTCCTGTAAGTGGTCAGCACATGTCTGAAGAAGAACCTATTTTAATTTATGTTTTATAACATAAACTGACAAACTTCCACTTTTGTAATTATTTGCATTTTGACACTGTGATGGTAAAAGAAAATCCAAAATGAAGTTCAGTTTTAAAACTGGAAAACGTTGACAATTTTGTCAAAGGTGTAAAAAAGGCACAGAAAGCCCAATTTGGCAGTGACCTTTATACACAAGGGGGAATAAGTACACGTAAGATCCGAAACTCAGCTGAGCCATTTTTGTACCCCGTTACTCTGACAGCCCTGCTTGCCTTCATGTGTTTGGTCTAGTTCTCAGTTTGGCATTAACACAAGCAAATTAATATACAACAGGGGTAAATTTGTCCTTTGGGTATAAAATGTGTGATAGATACAGTATACCTTTTAATTTATCTTGGAGTGTGCAGGCACAAATCAGTGTGGGAATGCAGTGGGCAGGGATACAATCCCTGGAAGTAAAATTTTTTTTGTTATTTATTTATTTAGTTAAAAAAAAATCAAACTAGAGATGAAATAGAGACCAAGATAAAAACTTTAGCTAAGGATAGTCAGTATAATCTTTATGGGGACTACCATTATTTAAATTTATATGATTTAAGAAGCCTTTAGGTCACAATTGTTTGTTTTAATGTCTTCTGGTATGATAATATCATATTATCATGTGATATATCATGGTAAGTATAAATGTATGCTTTAAGATGAATACAATAGATTTTATTTAATTATTTTACTCCCCCCCCCCCTCCTCATAGGTATAGCTCTCAGTGTACTACCAATGTATCTTGGAGAGATTTCCCCAAGATATATCCGAGGTTCCATTGGTCAGTTCAACTCTATTCTGATTTGTCTTGGAGTGTTCATTGGGCAGGTGCTGGGATTACCTGAGCTGCTGGGCCAGGTGAGTTAACATATTATTTGTCGCTTTGTTACCTTTTCTACATCATGAACCATTTCAAAGAAGATTATAAATTGCGTTTCAATCAGTGCACCAATGACAAAGTCATTATCGACATACAAGTGTCTTGTTAGCATTAGCCATTACTTGTTACACCAGAAAGGATTATTAGAGCAATGGCGCAAACAGAGTCAGGGGTGTGTGTGTGTTCGAAGCAGATTCTGTTCTCAAGGACTAAATGTGTTTTCGCACAGAACACTGAGTTCAACACTACCTCACATCTACAAAACATTTCGACATGGTTAATATAAAGAATTAAAATGTTAATAATGTATAACAATGGTTAATATATGAAATAAAGAATTTAAATGTTAATAATATCTAACAGGGTTTACCTATCAATCTGTATTTGGTTATACTTTCTCACATCTGAAGTGAGAAGCCCTAATATATTTGAGAACTCCTGGTATAGGCTATGAAATAGGTCATTTCCTTCAACAGATATCTTTTTTTTTCATCCACTGTAACATTTGATTGATTAATTTAAACATGTTCACATGCACTGAAGTGATCAAAACGGTAGTTATACATGACTTTGTCCATACCGGCTAAGCAGTGAATCTGTCTCCTGTTCTGTTGATGACGTCGGAGCAAGAAATGGCGGCATATCGATTTTGGTGTGATAAAAGGGTGGTTTCCTCGGCAAATGGCTATTTACAAGTTTGATTTAAAATGGCTTGATAATGGAAATGAGTACCAGTTTCATTTTCTTGAGCAAAATCTACATAAAGACAAGTGGTTAGTGGCATATAGGTCATCTTGAAACCATAGTTCTTTTACGATAGAGCAGCCTGAGAAAACTAAATAAAAAGAAAAAAGACAAGACCTCAGGGGCATCTGGGCGGGAATTCCTGGGCGAATACAAATCAATTTTCTTCAGCTTATCCTGTTTTTGATGAGCGGAAAGCTGGAGCCTATCCCAGCTGACTTTGACAGAGAGGCAGGAGAAAATCCCTGAAGTGTGTCTATGATGTTGTATGAACAGAATACTGCGCTATTTGTTCACTTCCCTGACATCTTTGTTTCTCAGATAGATTTTTTTCCTCCCCTAATGGCCCACTCTTCTGACAACTAGTGTAATGTAATGTTCAGAAGAGATGAACACTGTTTGGTGCTTGTCCCCTTGATAAAACTTTTCAGAAGCTGCTTTGCTCTGCACTTTTGCTTCTCCTCTTGTGCATTGATCTGCAAAAGCTGTTAAGCCAGGCAGGCTTATTTCTCTCACTAATGGCCACTGATGCTTGTTCAACATGCTTGCTTAAGTTAAAATAGAGCAAATGTTTATCACATATTACAAAGACAGATGGCTGAAAGTTGTTCCCTTGATTTGTGTCCCTATGGATCTTAGTTTCTCCAGAAGATAGGAACAGCTGGACAATAGTCAATAAAAATAAATGTTTACGTTAGTTTGCTAGATAAATGAAATTAAACTAATGAAACAAAACTACGCCTGCATCTGGATCAGCGTCTGGATGCACTAGCATTGGCAGATTTCAATTCACGTTCTGCTATGTTTGAGGTTCATCTATTGTCCCAATATTTGATTGCACCATTTGGAATAATTTGTAGATTTGTGTGTTAAAGGACGCACGTCTGACCGCCATCCCTATCTTTAGCTGTCAATCAAAGCCAACTTGAAAGGAAGTATATGGTTGGTTGGCAAGCCAAGTTTTACTTGAAGCAGAAGCATCACAAGTTTATGTGACTGGTAGGAAGAACAGATTGGCGAGCCCTCTCAAAACAGCTTCCAAGCGGGCACAGCTGCCTGCCAGGCCGGGCACGGCCCCCGTGATAATGTAAGTAAATATTTATATGAGAAAAAGTACTACGTCAAAGCTTATCAAATGAAATGCAGGAAAAGGAAAAAGATCAATTCCTTGCCCTTACTCATGTGGTTGATTTGTTCTCTGAAAAGGGTGCAAAGTAATTACTAATTAGCATATTTCTGTTTATGTTAACATAACATTGTGTTTTCTGGGGAGTTGATATATTGTAAAACCAAGGCTTAACAATGCTTTCGTAATTCAGTAATTAGTATTGATTAGGGGCTTGCATGCAGTGAAGTCTCTATGGCAGTCTTTGTCTGCATCTCTGCATGTGAGAGTAAAAACAGAATTGTTATCAGGCATGGCCATTATTACTATAATAAATTGAATAAAAAAAGCTATAAATCTTGTCTGCACTAGGAGGTTTTGTCTTTGTCTTTTTGATTGGATATTATTTATACATTTGGTACCTAAATTGAAAGATATCACTCCATAAATTGTGGTCTGATTTAATGTAATGTGCGGACATCAGTGGAAGTGGAACGGTGGCTCCCTGCACAAAACACAGACTGCAGTAATATTTACTGCTCTGATTGCACACACTTTTTAGTGTCAGCTGTCAGCTAGCACATCTTCCATCAGCATCAGTCAAATAGGTTTTAGAGGAGGTGACATTCACGGTCAACAGTGCCAGGCAGTGGGGATGATGGGCTTTTCTGCTGATCCTCCACCCAGGCACCTTTTATATTCTTCCAATATGTGTGACATAAGGTTTTTAACAGCCATGCTTTCATCTGAAAGAAGAATATGTTCTCCACGCAGCTACAAGAAAGGTGTATGTCTTGGGCTGTTAGTAATCTTCATTTAAAATTGGATTTTACAAGAACCTGGGCTTTGTTGTTTAGTTCTCATTTTCTCATTCCATTCTTTTCCCAGTAGCACAAATTTTCACCGTTAGATTTGTTGCACTAGCAACTCTATAATGACCTAACAGTTTAGGCCTAATTAGTCAAACTAACCACATGTGACTGGTTGGAACCCAAAAAGACACAGAGCGTTAAACCAGTAGCTCAAAGTCACAGCTTGTATTTTGTATTTGTGCATTAGTAACGACTGCGGATGGTGGACAAGCGCCATTGACACCAAAGGGACTCAAAACTGTACAAATCCCATAAAAGTGTAAATGAAGGGCAAACGGCAATGTGACCTAATGAGTCTCAATATGACTCATCAAAGGTATAAAAAAGCAAACATCACATCAATTTATTGGGGCAACGTTGTTTATACTAGCTTGTATCAGATAATTACTGCGGTGCACACTCTAATCCATCATGCGGTAGACTGTCAACGGCTACAAGTAAGTGACAGCCAATTACATCGCGCAGCTTGCTGTTGAATTAAAGATTTTCAATTAGCGTTAGCTAAAGTCAACCATACCATGTCTTGTTGATTGTTCTTTTCTCTCTGGAGTATTTGTTTGCTTCGGTAAAGTAATGAAGACTGACCTAACACAGATAGTATAAACGCAGATTTGAACATGGTGGTCCTCCTGACATTTCCATTACAGGTTACGTACTACGCAAACCATTTGTGTCGACTGCATTTAATTGCAGAAGCTGCCATTAAATGTGTTTTCACCTTTGCTTTGTTCTGTCAGCTGAGGCCAAAAGAGAGAAGCCATTTGTATTTCACCTGCATTCAATCAATGTGGGGGATGGGGGTGTACAACTAACCTCAGAGGGCACATCGTCAAATTGCATGTTTGCTCTTCGCCATTTACTGTATGATTCCTGGACTTTAAATTTTTTTTTTTTTTTTAAAGTGCTATGCCAATTTGTATTTGAATTATTTCAAAACTAAAATCAATCCCATCAGGCACATGAAAATGACCAGGGTAAGAAAAGAAGTGATTCAATCTGGCCTTTATTTGTGTCCATGTGAAATCTTTGCATAAAGGTGACAAAAGGTGCTTCTGTGTTTTATAGAAATAATGTAATCGAAAAACGTTATCATAATGGAGAATTTCAATGAAGAAACTGTATGTTGAAATGTAGCACAGAATAATATTGTAGTGTACTTGACTGTACATGGTTTTAACTAATATTTTCACAGAACATGCAAAAGAACACAGACAATGTCGAAAAGTCACAAAATATTTTCATTTGATAGATGTGGAAGTGTCTTGACCCTATTGAGCTTACAATGAGCAATCACCAAACAATAAAACACCAATAAATCACAGTCCAAATTCAAATGTTATAGCAATTATTTTTAGGGGTTCTTATATCTTCCACGACCTAAAGACCTGTCAAAACAGATGAAAGACCAAGAGTAATTTGTAGCCTAGGTGAAGAGTAAAATATTAATTATATGAGCATGTCCATTGATTTTTCTCTCTATCTCTATCTCTATCTCTATCTCAAGTACTAATTTCCTTCAGGGACGGGCCAGTCAATTGAAGAAAATCACGGAAGCATGCTGAATGATTACAGTTCCTGATTGGCAAGCAGCTCCTTCTACACATTTGACAAAGATGACATGTTTATGTTTCCCCGTGGTGCATCTAATGACAGTCTTAAACTGTTGCTGAAATAAAAAGGCACTGGCGGCGCCCTGATATAGACAGATGCCAGATACAGCCCTTTTTTTGCAAAGGCGGTACACTGCACTACGCCTTAATAGACATTCCGGCGTATTCTATTACACGCCCCGGGCGCATCTGGTAATTTAGTGACCAAAAGTAGACTAGATTTTAGACTTGGTAATAGCAGGTCTAAATTGTGGTGTATTGCAATTTTGAGGGATTTGATCAAGGCACAGACAGACATATTTTGAAATCCGTGGATGTGTGTGGTGCATGTCATCATATGTCATTCATGAATATGACAACAGCATGAGATAATCCCTCTGAATCCTCATGGGAATCAATTCATTGAATGGGTTATTATATTTTTAATAGCACCCCACTGACCGCACAAACACGGACGAATGGTCGTTGGTGCAAGGCAGTCTTCGATTAACCACATCACATGTGTGGCAGACTAAGGCTACGTTCACACTGCAGGCAAATGCCACCCAGATTGGATTTTTTTGCCCAAATGCTACCTGTATCTGTCTTTTTTATGTCAGTCTGAACAGCTCAATTCCGATTTTTTTCATATGCGACCTGGGTCACTTTCATCTTTGGTCCTAGATCGGATACATATTTTGCAATGCGACCGCAGTCTGAACAGCCAGGTCGCATATATCCGACCTCGACATCATCAAAAGTCCAATATGCGCTCCGTTTGGGCGGGGGCATTAAGCTTGATTTATGCTTGACGCATCCGCGAGGTCCGCACGGCTCAGGAGACGTACGTGAATCGGCAAAGTTATTTCAGGTAACAGTTGTGATCTAAATTTAATCCCACTTGAAACATGAAGTATGAATATGACATTTGTGGTGATGATATTAGTAATTAAGCCACGCAGATGGCTCATTCATTACGCGCGGCAATGACGTGATGTCATCGTTAGGGGGAAAAAAAGGAGAGATAACCGTAAGATGAGGCGCTCGAACAGGCTCGCCTCATTTTCACAAAATATTATTTCTACTTCCTCCTGCATCACTCCTTTGTAGATATGAGATGGTAAAAATATGAGCCTCGACAACGGATTTATAAAAGTCCGTGGCCCTAACATGCTGGACCATACATATTTACTGACGTTGTATCTTCTTCTGCGCATGCGGGTCACTTTGGGGGCGGGGCGCATTACGTCCACACAGCAGACCAGACTGAGGTTGCAATTAATAGGTAATGTGAACGCTTACTCAAAAAAACCTGATTTCACCCAAAAATTGGAATTGAGCATTAAGACCTGCAGTGTGAACATAGCCTAAGGGGAGATCTCGCAATTTACCAGCTGCCAATTTCTTGCCGAGCCTCAGACCGCCCTGATTTTAATGCAAATGAGGGATGCCGCTACGATTGGCTGGGAAAATGCTTTGCTTCATCTCACGAAGGTACACAATGGCAGAGCCAATTCTATAGGCATTAGTGCGAAAATCCCAAAAGAAAGCAATCTCCACCCATGCGTATAGTTAGACTGCACTTTGTGCTCAACTTGTGTAAGGCACGAAAATAGGGCCCATAGTGTCAGGCAGAGCAAGTGAATGCTAAAAAAAAGAAATAAATCATTTTTCTAGTGTAAAATATGTGGCTTGCCATATATTATATATTTTTTATGTTATATGATAATGCAATAGTTAATTAGAAATTTCACTGCAATATTTAAAAGGTATGATTGTGACTTTCTCCCCCTTTGACTGTACAGGTGTCTGCGTTAATGCTCGAGCACTGCTATTCACATGTGCCATTATTACTGACTGACTGAGTAGTGTCAGAACAGGGGTTTAGAATAATGAGGGTCACATTCTCCAGTTCAAGGCCAGCATTTGGTAAATTAAACAACATTGCATAGCTTTAGAAACGTTGAGGCGGCATGTGTGGGTCTCTTAAATGCCTCAAATTCTCACATATGGCCAGAGAGATGCCAAATATTAGGCCAAGATTGAAAGTAGTCAGCTCACTTAAAGGGGAAGGTACCCCATAATTATTCTGTACAATAATATGTTCTATGAAAGTTCACTTGACTAAACATGGTATTCTGATTAATGTTGATCGGCTCCAGTAACCTTCACCCTAATTGGTGATACAGAAGATGGATGGCTGGAATACTGAGGAAAATGCTGCTTGGGTAAAAACTTGTTAATGTTGAAATATACATATGACTCCAATGTTCTTTTTCTTTGTTCTGTTTGGTCCCTTGAAAATGGAACGTTTCAGTTGCACTCTCATGAATCTAGCAGGCTGTGAATGATGAATATGTAGCTTCCAAGGCACATTTCAAAGAGTGCACCAGAGACAAAGTAAATGACCTCCGTCATGCTCTTAAATCCACCTTTGTTTGTCTATTCATCTTTGCAGCTACCTCCAAGAGCACCTCTCTATACAATCAGGAAATAAGCAATTCTGATAGTCAGAATTTATTATATTGGACATATCACTAGATGATTTTGTGTTTCATTCAGCATAGGGATCGCAGTAAAAAAAAAAGTGGCAGCTCAGAATTTATTACTTATTATATGTGCGGTGGTAATCCTAGCTTGAATGGCACCCTGCGTGAAACCCCCCACACACCACACAAAAAAATAATAATATGGGAACTTTATTGCGGTGATGTTTCTCAGTTTGTTTGCATTCGTAGTTAAGGATTAGATTAATTTATTTCAAAACTGTTGCTTTCTTGCTTACATTATGGCTGATAAAGCACTGTGCTCCAAAATGTTACATGAGAGGTTATCAGGGATTTCACCCATAAATAAGAGTGAAGCTCATATCTTTTGCTTGGTTCTCCTCCTCTTTTTTTTCCTTGGAAATTGCGCACCGGATGGATGGCTTTGCCCTTTTCCTTTCCATGTTTGCAATAAATGTAACTTGCATGTCAGACTATTCCCACTTTCCATCTCCTCTACATATGTTAACAAATTCCCCATACAAACGGCATGTCATGCAATTACACAATTGAAAGCAATTTCCCGTAGCAATTTCATTTATTTTGGGGTCTGCTACTGGAAGCTCAAAACTCAAACCATCTGCTTGAGGAGCAGGTTCAACTTGCAATTTTCCTTTCATCCATCCGTGCATTTTCAATGCTGCTTATGCTCATTAGGTGTGCGGGTGGGCTGCAGCTTATCCCAGCTGATTGTTAGTGGGAGGTGGAGTACGAACAAACAAATAAATGTTCACACTTACTTTTGCATACGCTGGTTAGTTGAGAATCTTTAAGTAATGTCCATGTTTTTGGGATGAGAGAGGAAGCACAAATGCTCCGAAAAAGACATAGAGTCATATTATTTGTTCATATTCTGGCTACAGATTAACGTTCAGAAAATGTATTCTTTACAAGTGTTGCCATCAATTGTCAGAAACTGCAATTCAAACGCACTTGAGCATCACTGACCTTAATGACACTGATTCCATTGTTGGCTGATTTGTGACTGCAGGAGTCCAGGTGGAACTACTTATTTTCCTTCCTGGCATTGCCCGCAGTGCTGCAGCTTTGCGTTCTGCCTTTCCTGCCAGAGAGCCCTCGTTACCTGCTGATTGAAAGGAGGGATGAGGCTGCTGCAGAGAAAGGTAACTAACACACACAAAAAACATAGCCAAGTAATGAAAACACTCACTTGGGGTCCTGCTTCGTAACAATTGCAGACAATTACATTGGCTACATGCTGCTTTTCTGGTAACATTTTGTTCCTTGAGCTGTCCTGAAGCAAGAGAATCTAGAATGTGATATTCACGTTGCATTATGTTTTTGTAGTGTATCTATACAAAACAAACAAAACAACTATTGCAAACCTTGTGCAATGACCTTACTTGTCAAATACTTTGTGTTCGAGGACTGCTTTGTTTTCTAATGGGACTCTTTAATTCTTATTTAATCTCTGCCATCTGTCTTTGTTTATGCTCTCCAATATGTGCCTGTTCAAATTGAACTTCAATGAGGTTCTTCCTCTTTTTAATGCGCAAAAGCATCTTACTTGTCTTACTAGTTTGCTTTTGACATGCTGGGAGAAAATGACATTTATCAACAGCCATGCTGTGTTCGTGTCTGCTGCTGTTGTTTTTTGCTTTGTTAAATGCAGAGGTAGGCACATCAAACAATTAATTTTGAGCGTCCGTCATTTGGCAAGTGTCAACAGTCGGGACTCCCATCCGTCATCGTCAATATTTCAAGCCAAACTGTAATCGTAAATATGTCAATCAATCAGATGAAAACCAACTTCAGGCAATGCTGAGTCTCAATTTTTTGAAAGTTTCCAGTCTTTCATTAATTGTCAACAAAATGGGCGTCTGTCATTGACGGATTGACCGACTTTTTTCGTCAATATTGATAGAATACCCACCTCTGATTATATGTGAAATATGCATTTGTTGAAACTTGGACATCTAATATCAATCATTGGCTACTGGAATGCTGTGTGTCTTCGAGGAATAGGAGACTGCCTGGTAAAAAGGAAACTTACCCAAACTCCCTTCACATCCTTCTGACCAATGTCAGCCACCGGCTACTTCCAGGTATGGAGGACCAAAAATGCCAAAATAAATAAAAGTGAAAATAAACAGATATAAAAAATATTTTTCAAAAATTAAATAGAAACTAAAATACATTTTGGAAACAAAAACAACACCAAATTATATGCAGTACAAACACAAATAAATAGATAAAAAAAAAATAATTATAAAAATAAATGTGGAAATAAAAAATATATAAATAGAATTAAATGTCAATCAATAAATAAAAAGGCTCTGCTCTCATATTTATTTATTTCATGCTGCAAACGCTGTCATCATGAAATACGTCATGAAACGTTATTCAAATGAGGGGGTGGTCCTAAGTGTGTCTTGGGTTGAACTAATCGCTTATTGGTTGATCAACATGTTAGTCGGGTTCTGCCCGTTCCACAGCAAGGGGGAATTCACACACAA
Organism: Vanacampus margaritifer; assembly: GCF_051991255.1. Classification (NCBI taxonomy): domain Eukaryota; kingdom Metazoa; phylum Chordata; class Actinopteri; order Syngnathiformes; family Syngnathidae; genus Vanacampus; species Vanacampus margaritifer. Next base: position 21,193,715 of record NC_135439.1, on the reverse strand, counting down.
AAGAAGCAATGGACCTGGTTGTTTACAGGAACTTGTGTGAAGTTATTGAGCAACTCAAGTCGCAAGTTGTGGTCACAGTGGACAAGTTAGTTGTCCATTGCTGGAGCTCTCCATGCAAGCCGGCGAGACTTCCTTGTTCGCCAACCCGCTCACTCACCATCGAAAGGCAGTTTGTAACAGTGGAGTCCAACCCAAGACACGTTTAGGACCCCCCCCCCTCATTTGAATAACATTTTATGACAGATTTCACACTGACAGTGTCTGCAGGATGAAATAAATAAATATGAGAGCAGAGCTTTTTTATTTATTGATTGATATTTAAATGTATTTATATATTTTTGAATTATTTCTACATTTATTTGTATTTGTTGAATCTTGTTTTTTATTTTTGTATTTATTTTTACTTTTATTTATTTATTTATGTATGTTTCTATATATTGTTGGTTTTATTTATTTATTTATTTTTAATTTAGCCATTTTTGGTCCTCCATACCTGCAAATCCATGTTACTTGCTTGTGTTGCATCACAACTTTAGAAATCATTATCAGCAATGCACAAATATTAAGCGGTGACCTGGCCTGTAGGGTCCTGTTAGCATCACACAGTATCTGACAGAAACAGCATGCTCCTCTTATTTTGCTGCTCGTCATTTTGGATGTGTGTGCTGTGGTCCTGCCCTCCATTTAAAGGTCACAGAGGTTGACGATAAGAGTTGTACACGCAGTGGTGTTTTTAAATCAAAATTGGTGGGGCAATACCCACTCTACATTCCAGGCCAACTTTCTTCTCTGCTATCTTTCACTCTGCTTTTTGCAAGTTAATTTCTCTTCAAACAACAATGTTAGGAAATCATCATTGTTATGGGAAAATCATTTGTTATGCAGTGTGAACAACTAAAATAAAACTTTAACAAGCCAGCAGCTGCAGCAGCAATTATAAAAACATCTTACGGTGTTCATCAATGTAAATTACACTGATCAAGTACGTAACTTATTTCTCACAATTATCAACAAAGACAGCAAGGTAAGAAACAGATAAAAATCAATATTCAACTCGCATGCTCTGTAAATGTTTGCATTTTCCAATGATCACTGCTACAGCATTCCTAGGAAATCATTTTTTTTTTTTTTTTTTTCTTTTGGGAGATCTCAGTATTGATCATTTGAAATGTCATCATCATTGTTCTCCCTTTTTTTTTTTTTTTTTTTGTATGTGTGTTTGTGCGTGTGTGTGTGCGTGTGTGTGTGCGTGCGTGCGTGCGTGCGAAAAAAAAAAAAAATAAATAAGAATTCCCATACCGTTCACCTAAACCGAACACTTCAAAATCCAGCCAGAGTCGTGGGGCCGCCAGGAGACCCAAAGGGGGACCAAAGAAAAGAACGAAAAGCGAAGCCCAGCACCGACCAGACACCACCCACCGGGCCACTAACCTTCACCAACCCCAAAGACATCCAAACTCCAACAAATCAGGGAAACCTCAAGGGCCCAAAGGAGAAACTGAGGAAAGGTAGAAAGGACAGACGAAGCAGAGTGAGATCCACAGACACCAGCCTCCACCGAATCAATGACCTGAGGGAGAAACAAGTTGTGTCTGAGTCTCGATAGATGCTGGTGTGGTGGATCTAGCATGCATGAAAATCTCCACCAAAGAGGGGAGCCGTCGACCCCCGCCAGGACAGAGCAAGCGCAACACCTCAGGGCCCCCCAGGCCGCGGCCGCGCCAAAGGACGACCCCCGGGCCCCGCAGGGGCCACCGGCCGGAGAGCAAACCCCGGAGCAGGAGCGCCCCCCACCCCAACGCGGCCCGCGCCCCCAACCCAACGCAGCAGGACGGGGCACTGCAGGCCCACCAGGCACCCCACCGGCCCACAACCCCCGCTCCCCCCGCCCCCCCACCCCCGCCACCCACCCCAACCCAGCCCCAACCGCCCCCAGGTCCCCAAATCCCCAGACACCCTCCCCACCCCAGCACCCCCCACCCCGGCACCCCCACCACCACCCCCCCACCAACCAAGCCGCCCCCGCCCCCCGCCCCCACCCCCCACCAACCGACAGCCCCCCAGCCCCCGACCCCAGACCCCGGGGACACACCGCACCCAGGCATCCGCGCCGAAGAGGGGGCCGGGCAGCGGAGCGGAGAGGGCACCCGCGCCCACCCCACCACGTGGAGGGACGGAACACCAGGGGCAGAAGGGGAGATGGGGGCACCGGAGGACGGGCGGCATCCCCGAACCCCAGGCCCAGCGGGGAGAGGCCCCGGTCGTCACCCCAACGATCTAAGTGAAAAACTAACCCTGTTACTAAGTTCGCCAGCTCGCCGACTGGCGAACTCTACCCCTAAACCGTGTGTGTGACCCCACCCAGTGTATATACATAAGTGTGTGTGTGTGGTGCATTAAAATTGGGGGCAGGTGAACCGGAGCAGAGGGAAATGATATCCCCCCCTGCTCTGATCCATCCGCCCCCCAGGCATGTCAATGAGCGTATGTGGTGCATTAAAATAAATTAATGGGGGGGGGGGGGGTGCACACGGACAGGCGACCGCAGCACTGCTTCATACCGCGGCCGCCCCAACCGATGCCCCCCCCCCCCCCCAGTTGTGTGGTGCATTAAAATTTGGAGGGGAGCTGCAGGGCGGAGACGGTGTCTCCACCCCACCCCACTCCCCCCCAAAGTGTGTTATGTGCCCTAAAATGTATTGTGCAAAACTAGTGCAGTGAGTTAAGAGGAGCGACCAGCTGGGCCCCCCCCAACCGGGCGGGGGGGGGGGGAGGCGCACCCGCCCACCAAAACCCCCACCCACCCCACCGGGACCCCGGCGGGGCTTGCCCCCCGGATACCGGGGCCCGCCCGAAGTGCCCGGAGGCCCACCGGAGCGGGGCGGGCACAACACCAATCCCGCCCACTCCCCCGGCCCCCGGAGCGCCGAGACCCGGGCCACGGACGGAACCCCCGGCCTAGGGGAGGGGGAGGAGGGCGGACAGGGGAGGGGGAGGGGACGGGGGAAGGAGACGACAGGAAGGGCAGGAGGCAGCAGCAGGGCCGCAGAGAGAGGGGGAGAGGAGGAGGAAGGGCGACAGGGGAGAAGGGACAGGGAGGCGGAGGACGGGCGGGGAGAGGTGAAGAGGGAGAGGAAGCAAGGGGGAGGAAGGGGGAGGGGAGAGGGAACCACGGGGCACCCCGGCGGCCCACAGGCCCCGACCCGCGTCGCCGGACCCAGAGCGACGGACCGCGCCGGGGCGGCGCCGCCCCGGACACCAGGGAGAGCCCCGCAACACAGCACCCACCATGAGACCCAGGGAACGACCAAGACGCAGCCGCCACCCAGCAGCCAACAGAGGGGCAGACCCGCCCACGCCCAGCCAGGGGGGACAGCACCTGTAGCGTTAGTCCCCTGGCATGCAGTGAATCCGAATATTAGCCTTTAGTGCCCATTGGAGGTGAATCTGTTCGATCCTGTTGGCAGCAACTGGGTTCCTGACTATAAAAACACAACCATTAGTAACAAACTGCCAAATGCAGAGACATCAATGTAAGTTATCACGATGTGGTGGCTCTCGCTAACAGGCAGAATTAAATAACCAGAATTAGGTTAAAATATTCTATATACGTAGACCATATTTCTATGAATTTTGATATTTGTTTTTTATTTGAGGCCGATATTTTTTCCATTAAAATGTGATTTATGAGGAGGTTAGACCATTGGTCGATATTCAGAGTTTGTTTATTTTTCCAGTTAACAAGAATTGTTTTTTTAGCGATAGTAAGGGCTACAAGTGTAGATTGAAATTGTTTATGTGGTAGGTCAGTTGTTGTTAGGTCACCTAGCAAACACAAGTTTGGAGATAAAGGTATCCTATAGTCCAAGATAGCGGAAAGTTTTTCTAAGACTTTAGTCCAGAAATACATAACCGGGGTGCATAACCATAAAGCATGAAAATAAGTGTCTGTAGTGTTTTGTAAACACTGGAGACAAATGTCGGAGTCGGAGAGGCCCATTTTCTTCATCATATATTGAGTAATGTATGTTCTATGGATTATTTTGTATTGGATAAGTTGTAAATTTGTGTGTTTTGTCATTTTAAATGCATTTTCACAAACTTGAATCCAAAAGTCAGATTCCGGAGCTATAGACAAGTCTGTCTCCCATTTTAAGATGGGTAAAGACATTTTATCCGTATATGAAAGTAACTTATATATTTTTGAAAGTTTTTTTGTTGTTGTCGGAGAAAGCTTGGTAATATCTTTAGCTAAGCCAGGCGGTTGGAGCGTACCCTGAAGTGTTGGAATTTGTTTCTTTATCATATTTTTAACTTGCAGATAATGTAAAAAATTTCCGTTTGTTATTTTGTATTTTTGGAGCAAAGATGTATATGATATAAACATATTATCTGAGAAGAGATGGTGAAGATGTGTGATTCCTTTCTGCTCCCACACACCTAAATAAAACGTTTGGTTGTTAATTCGAAAGTCAGGGTTATGCCATAGGGGAGAAAGCCCACAGGGCTCCACTTGGGCTTTTGTAATTTCTAATGCCTTCCACCAAGCAGTCAGGGTGGCGGAGATCATTGGGTTTTTAAAACAATTATGTCGCTTAATCGATGTTGTAATAAAGAGTAAATCTAGAAGTCTGAGGTTATTACAATCCTTCTGTTCTAGTTCCAGCCAACAGTTAGTATCTCTGTTGGGTTGTGCCCATAGAACGATATATTGTAGCTGGTTAGCTATATAGTAGTACATAAAATTTGGTGCCTCTAGGCCACCTTTGGATTTACTTTTCTGAAGAGTAGATAGACTAATCTTTGCTTTTTTTTTTTTTCCAGTAAAATTTTGTAACGGCTGAGTCCAACAACTGGAACCATTTAGCCGTAGGTTTAAATGGAATCATTGAGAAAAAATAGTTTATTTTAGGTAAAACTTTCATTTTAACGGTGGCTATTCGTCCTATTAAAGAAATAGGAAGATTATTCCAGCGTTCCAAGTCACTATGAATGTTATCCAGAAGTGGAGAAAAATTTAAATGAATTAAATCAGTTAATTTAGGTGAGATTTTTATGCCTAAGTATTTTAAATTACCTATAGGAAATGAGTAATGTGGGTCCTGGCTTGCAGGGTTCCATGAATTTTCTGTAATAGGTAGAAGTGTTGATTTTGTCCAGTTAATAGAATAATCTGACAACTGTGAGAATTTAGTTATTAAGTTAAATACTTCCCCTAACGAAATCGCCGGGTTTTCTAGATAAAGTAAAATATCATCGGCATATAGATTAATTTTATGTTCTGTTACCCCAGAGTGAATTCCTTGAATCCTTCTTTCCTGGCGTATGGCTATTGCAAGTGGCTCGATAAATATTGCAAATAATAAAGGGGATAGTGGGCATCCCTGTCTTGTGCCTCTCTGTAAAATAAAGCTCTTAGATATAATCCCGTTAGTAGTAACTGTAGCTTTGGGAGAATCATATAATACTGACACCCAGTGGATAAATGATTTCCCAAAGCCAAATTTATTTAAAACAGCAAAGAGGAAGGACCAGTTAACTTTGTCAAAAGCTTTTTCTGCATCCAACGATATAATAACTGCCTTCTTATCATGCCGCTGTGACATTCCTAGGAAATCATAATGTCCCATCACTGGTGAGCTTCCCTTGTGAGGACTAGAGGTTAAGAAAATGGATGGATGGATAATTTCATTTAATTGTACTGTGTTTAAATTGTATTGAAACTAGTGTAACTTTTTACTGACATGTATGTCATTTTAATTGTGTTGCAACTGGAATTTCTGTCACCTCTTGGCCAGGTCTCCCTTGTAAAAAAAGGGTTTTAAATGTCAATGGGAAATACAGTATATATATATATATATATTATTTTTTATAGCAGGTTTTGGGGTTATTCTTTAAAAATGCTTAATTTTAGTTTTACTATTATTATTTAAATATATGGAGTATTTGTCAACTACAAGATAAAAAAAGAGAGAGAATGCCAGTAAGTGTTGTGTAATAAAGTAATGTAAACTACAAATGTAAAATGACTGTTTGATCGTCCTTCCCCTGTATGGATGTACACTAATACCGAATTAAAGACATTTAAAATGAACACAAAAGCTCATGTATGATATTTACTGACAAAGAAGAAAACAAAATAAATGTTTGCTTTAATTATAGTTAATTTAAGTTAGTTTTCTTAATGTGAGATGTAGTTTCAATTCGTTTAAAACAAATAGTTCTTATTTTATATTGTTAATGAAAATGTTTTTTTGCCTTCCAGTTTTAGTTCTTACATTAGTTTTCATTAACAATAATGAAAACGTTGAATGTGACCCATTAAAAGGACAGAAAAATATGTCCTACATGCCCCAAGTGCAGAATCACCACTTAGTGTGGTAATGTTCACTAGATCCAAAATGACTTTGACAAACCTGCTTTGAAAATCACTTTTGCTTAGTAATACAACCTTTTACATCGATTAAAACTTGTCATCCTGGACACATTGAAAGTTGAAACCACAGAGCAAGCTCAAGGAGACAGTTTTTTGTGTGTGTTTACTTTAATGGGACTCTTTGACATTAAGGATTATTGCCTGAAATGTTGTTGCTGGCAGTGCAATGCATTTATAATTTAATTCCTAAATTATTCTTGTTCATGGGCAGCACGATTGCTAAGTGGTTATGTCTGATTCACAGTTTGAAAATCAGGATTTGAATTTGTTTTGGGTTTCCCATCTTCCTTCCACTTTCCTAAAACATGTCTGTTAGGTTTATGGGGACACTGTATGTAAGTCTGAATAGTTGTTAGTCTCTTGTGCACTATGATTGGCTGGCGATCAAAACAAGGTGTGAGCTTTCCTCTGGTCTAAATTCATCTGGGATAGGCAAGGCAAGGCATCTTATTTATACAGTGCATTTCATGTGCTTCACATAATTAACGGTCCCAGCTGACCCGTGAGCCCGACGAGACCAAGCACTATACAGAAAATGGATGAATAGATTCTTGCTGATGATTTGTCTGCTCAAGATACTAATCACAAGGATCTTGTAAAGGCCATTCATTGTTCCTTCCTTCAATCATCACAATGTATTGTAAAGGATTTCACCGCAGCAAAATCTCCTCCTAGAGGGAATTAAAGTAGGTTACCTCTCTAGTGGCTCTGGCTGCATTTACATTGACCATGATAACCAGACTGTCTACTTCACTTAACGCTTTTAATGACATTACTCATATTGCATTGCCCACATTACATCCTAAAGTCATATTTTCCCTCTCTAATGTCCTTTCATCTTGAAAAGTAATCCAAAATGTCCTCAGTCCAGTGTATTCTTTTCACGTTGCCATCTTATCTTGGACTGCCGCCTTTACACCGGCTTTGTTATTACTTTTATGTCACACTTTGCTCACGAGGTCACAGTAATAATTTGCCCATCATTTCATTGTTTGTCTGGGCAAGGCTGATATTGAAATGGTTTTAAAATGACACTTTTGATTTCACACACATACTTCTGAGACACACAAAACTTGTTCTACAGCCCCCTGAAGACCTTGTTAATTTTGAGTTAAAGTTCTTTTAACATGCGTTCATTTTGAATTAATTTAAAGTTCCTTTAACGCCACAATTTTTTTTTTAACGCGCGATCAATGACCGTCCCTTATTTGGAATTGAAACTGGGGGAATTCCAGTCACAACGCAGCAGACATGTCCACGTCAAAATTTTAATTTTAGTTATAAATATAATAATAAACCATATATTTGTGGAGACTGGGTTCAAGTTATATTTCACAATTTAAAAAAATTACAGAATTTCACAAGTTACTTCATGTTAAAGATTAGATAGCTCTTAATATGAAAAGAAAAATGCACTGGGCTGTCACCGTCTTACAAATGCAATTATGCCATCTAGTGGCAGAAAAATTACCTCAACACAAATCAATATCATACAGTACAGTACATCTTTTTAATTTTAACTTAATTTTATGAATTATTATGAAATTACTGTATCACGACTAAAAGGTACTGCCAGATTTTATTTAACATTTTTAACAACAGTATGAAAACGTATTGTACATTTTATTGTACATTTAGAACAGATATCAAATTTGCAATTAACCGTGAGTTAACTATTGAAGTCATGTAATTAATTACGATTAAGAATATTAATTGCCTGACATACCCAATTGAAATCTTTTTTTTTTCATCATTGACCTTTATTTGATTATTGACTGGAAGAAATCATATAATACCTTTATTGTGGTGCCCTAACAATTGAGTGGTGTATTAATTTTTTATTTTTATTTTAATTTTTTTACTTTTGGTCTCATTTTGTTTGAAAACATTCCCAAACTAGGTTGTGCCCTCAATCTGCACACACCTTGAGCTCCTGTCACTACTGGGTTTTATAGTCATGACTATGAAAGTGAAGAAAATGTTGTGTTAATAGCAACAAATTCCCTCTAGCACTTCACTTGCAAATTCAAAGAAAGGTGACAGGCTGGCAAGGCAGGGCAAACATTTGTTTCAAACACAATTAAACTTTTCAAACATTTAAACTGTTCTCAGCTGTCTGTCTATCTTATTTGTAATTGTGGTCATTGGTCATTGTGTGTTTTTTTTTAAACCCCCTCCATTCTAACACTAATCGTGTGTGCTTGTGTGTGTGTTTACCAGCCTTTCAGAGATTCCTTGGAAAAAAGGATGTTTCTCTTGAGTTGGAAGAGGTCCATGCAGAGGCACGAGCTCAGGAAACTCTGCACACGGTCTCCATCTTGCAGCTACTGAAGTGTCGGGCGTTTCGCTGGCAGCTCATCACCGTCATGGTCACCATGGGCAGCTATCAGCTCTGCGGTCTCAATGCTGTAAGCTACACCTTTTCATTTGTCATACATATATGAAATAACACAGTTCAATCCAACTTGACATTTTTTTTTTCCAAATTAAGATTGAACAAAAGTTGTTTCAGGTTATGTGATCAAATGGATGAAACATTTTTAAAGTATGATTGTCAAAAGTGTTAAAAATGTCTGATTAAAAAAAAAAAGCAGTCTGGCAATTGCTACCACAATATGCTGACACTCGTGTTTTTGTTATAGTAAGTTTTCTATTTGTGCTGATTAGACAACAACTTTTAAACCATTTACAGAACACAGGGTCAAGAAATGAATTACAAACCCAATTCCCAAACAGTTGGGACACTATATAAATTGTGAATAAAAACTGAATACAGTTATGTTGAAGTGCCACATTTCAATATTTTGTTCAGAATAGAACATAGATGACAGGTCAAAAGTTTAAACTGATAAAATGTATCATTTTAAGGGGAAAATATGTTGATTGTAAATTTCATGGTGCCAACCAATCTAAAAGTTGGGACAGGTAGCAATATGAGGTTGGAAAAGTCAATTGTCCTTATAAAAAAAAAACAGCTGGAAGACCAGTTACCACTAATGAAGTCTATTAGCAACTTGATTGGAATATAAAAAGAGAATCTGGAACAATCTCTGTGTGTAAGGGTTAAGGCCGAAAAATCATACTGGATGCCCATGATTTTCGGACCCTTAAACGGCACTGCACCGCTAACAGGAATGCTTACTGTAAAGGAATTCACAGAAAGGGCTCAGCAATACTTCCAGAAAACATTGTGGGTGAACACAATCCACCATGCCAGCCGCCGTTGCCAGATGAAACTCGACAGTTTAAAGAAGAAGCCATTTTTAAAGCAGACCAAGAAGCGCAGGCGTTTCTCTGGGCCAGGGGTTATTTCAAATGGAGTGTGGAAAAGTGGAAACCTGTTTTGTGGTCAGACAAATCACGATTCGAATTTCTTTGTGGAAAACTGGGGTGCTATATCCTACTGACTAAAGAGGACAAGGACAACCCAAGTTGTTATCAGCACTCAGTTTATAAGCCTGCATCTGTGATCGTATAGGGTTGCATGAGTGCGTGTGGCATGGGCAGCTTCCACATCTGGAAAGGCATCGTCAATGCAGAAAGGTATATTCAGATTGGAGAACAACATATGCTCCCATCCAGGCATCATCACTTTCAGAGAAGATCTTGCATTTCTAAACACGATAATGCCAAACCACATGTAGCATCAATTACAACATCATGGCTGCGTAAGAAAAGGATCCGGGTATTGAAATGGCCAGCCTGCAGTCCACTTCTTTCACTTATAGAGTACATTTGACGATTCATAAAGGGGAAGGTGCAACAAAGAAAGCCCAAGACAGTTGAACAGTTAGAGAAACGTGAGTTAGACAAGAATGGGACAGCATTCCTATTTCTTAACTTGAGAAACTTGTCTCCTCGACCCCCAGACGTTTGCAGACTGTTGTAAGAAAAATAGGGGATGCCACACAGTGGTGAAAATGGCCTTGTCAACATAGTCTTCCCTTAAAATGATACATTTTCTCAGTTTAAACTTTTGACCTGCTCTCTATGTTCTATTCTGAATAAAATATTAAAATTTAGCACTTCCACATAATTGCATTAAGTTTTGATTCACAATTTGTATAGTGTCCCAACTTTTTGGGACTTGGCTTTGTAGTTTAATTAGAATCTATTGTTGACCATGCAAAGGCAAGACTGAGTTTTAATGATACATTTTTTGCAGATCTGGTACTACACTAATGGGATCCTACAAGAAGCAGGCTTTGATGAAAACATTGTCCCGTACGTAACCCTCAGCACAGGAGGTATCGAGACTTTGTCTGCTATCGTCTCTGTGAGTATTGCCACTTTAAATGAGCCAAACCTTTTTGTTGTGTTCATTGCTTCCCCGTCTTAAATCACCCTGAAGCGACTTTTCTATGTATCATTCTTAAACCTGCAATTGTTTCTGTCATCTTTACTAGTGAACTAGTGCATTAATTTAAAGTTGCTAACTACCTTTTTAAAGCCGCTCATCAGAAACTCATAAATTAGTTTTTGGAAGAAGAAGAAATTTCAAAGAAACAATAAGCATATCCATGCACCAGCATCCCTCTGACACAGCAGCAACCACATCAAGCACATTAGTTTTCCACAGCAGTTAAATATATATATATTTTTTGTGCAAAATGGATCAGTGAATTGTCAGATGAGAAAATGCATGCTGCCACTTTTCTGTGAATATGTAAAGAAACGCAACATGTGCTCTTATATTTGCTGGCTTTATGTTTATGAACGCAGCAGCAGCACCATGATAGGCAACATGGCTAAATTGAATAGAAGTTAAAGATGGAGAAAACAAACAAGGACAATGTACCAATCTGACTCACCTCAAACAACAGGGGCTCTATATTCCTATTGCAGTTGCGTTTGAGCGTAAAAACAGGCATATCCTGATTTTCGTGCTGACGTAAGTCTCAAAACGCTTGTTTGGGAATTTGGTTCATCACTATGCACCATGTTAGGGTTCTGACAAGCCAAAGGCGTTTCTTTTGACATGCACCTGACAATTTGGTTGCTCAAAGTATTCTAAAGTTTATGTCTGCGGGAACCACGTCTAAGTATTGGAATCTGAGATTTTGATGAATTTGATGGACAGATTTTGAGCTCAGTGGATCACCATATTTCATTCATAAAAAATGAATAGCATACATTGAGTCCTCTGAATCACTGCAGAAATAAATTCATTGAACACGAAATTATTATTCTCTCTCTTTTTTTTAATCATCTCACTGACCGCAGCACAGCTATGGGTGGGTTGGTGGATTGTCAAATATGGACACATGATCGAGGTGGAAGGCGATCTCGAAGTGCCTACTTCACAGATTTGTAATTTCCCTGGCCAACTTAATATGAGGTCTGCTTGAACCTACTTTGCGCACCTCCACCTCTGCGGGCAGTCCTCCTCTTGCACTGTCAAGGACTATTAGCACACCTCAGATGCACTGTCTTTTAAAGGGAATGAGAGGAGCAGTTTCAATTATAAATAAAGTTGGTTTTGTTCACACCCACAACATTGACAAACACCCTTTTTTTTTTTAAAAAATACACTATGCTGCTGCTGCTTGCATGTGTGTGTGTGAAAATACCAAAACTTGGTCTTGCCTGCCACTGTGCAGATTTAGACCAACATTTGCGCCAGGCTTTCACTGGGCAAAAACAAGGATCTTTTTGTTATTATTATTTTTTATTTTTTTTACTTTGCTGGTTAGCAATGATGTCAGAAAACAAAAACAATTTAATTGCAACACTTGTCTTGTCTTTGTCAACTCCAAAATGAACAGATAGTTTGTACTGTCTGATTGATGCTTGCATACTAAAATGTACTCTGTGGGAAATTATATAGTCTTCTTAATGATTTCTATCACAATGGAATTCGGCTCAAATGTCACAGTTTCGAGATGTTTTCAAGGTACGCCTCTTTATCTAAATTCCTTTGCCTGTACTAGAAGTCTTGGTGTGTTTGAATTTGGCATCTAATTAAAGCCACTTATGCCAATTGTTTGAGTAATCAGTAATGAGTAGGCAACATGTTCCAGTCCGTTTTTACTTTTAGCTCACTTGTCACACAGCACAGTCTAATACAAGCCCATTTTAGACCATTGCTTATAGGCTGCCAATGTACTTTTGTTATTTCTCTTGAAACTTTTCATTGTCTGGGTTACAGCCCAGTTGCAGACCCTAACATTTCCACAAGTGGTACTTCTTTGTAATTATGATGACTTTTCTTGCTTACTACCTTTGCTATCAATGCACTATTGATTTCTGAATGGCATTTTTAGGGGTTCGCCATTTTTGGATTCCTTATTGTGTAAGCTTGTTTTTAATCCTGGAACTGTATTCACTTATCCAGTTTGTGTGCACGTGTGTTTGGTTTATAAAGTTCTCCAATAACTGTACATTTGATCTTTTTCTTGCTTGTTTCAAAAGTTTGGTTTGGTTATATTTGTGACTTCTTTCGCGGCTAATGGTTTGCTGCTTGTTATCTGGTCTAGTTAGTTTCTCTGAAAGGAAGAGAAAAGTGAACTGTTACTTCTTCAAATGTGCACAGCCATTACAGTACAAGAAATGTCTGTGTGAAAACTTTTACATTCCCTTTTAATGTATTTGTGTTTAATTGTCGCCACTCGCCAGTGTCAGACTGTGAAGGCCAAACAAAGTACATTTTCACACTCAGCATCTCTCCCAAGGGTTTATCTGTGGATGGTGCGGAAACCACAGCACATGAAGTGCCTCAAGCTGTGGCTACTCGTCTTTAATGGCTCGTCTGCTTCTTGATGTGATGAATAATGACGAGACGTTTTAGTCCTGTCAACCATGAGTGCTAAAGTCACAGCTTTGACCTCTGTTGCCTCTGCCAAGAAGTGCAGATGAAACGTGCTTCGGGAGAATGCGTTTCCCCTTCATTGTTATCAGTATATTATCAGGGGTTTAAGTTTCTTTGCCATATACCTGTACTGTACAAATATAAATTGGCCTCCCATTGAGAATGTTAGAACAAATGTTTTCTGCCCATGGACCATAGAAGAGTTTTTTCTTTTAGGTTCCAAAGCTCAAAATAAAAGCGGTTCGATACATTTGACCACATTAAATAGCAAAACTGAGAATAAAACGCTGACACAAACGGTACAAGGAAGAAGCTTCACTAGGCTCACGTCATCTACCGAGACAGGGATTGAACTAACACTACTGTACTACTTACGTTAAAGTGACTGGCTAGCTAGCAGCAGCTTTGGCTGGCTAGTTAGTGTGCCCAAACACATTGCGGAGTTGCTCCTAAGTCAGCAATCATCATGGCGGTGAATGAAATACATATACGACAAGTGTCATACTCACGAAGGGATGACAAGTAAAGATGGGGAAGCCATGCTAAATGCTAAGCTAGCATAAGATTGACACCGCAAAAGGAAGAAAAAAAGATTGACACAGCAAGCACATTTAACAAGTGCTTGGGTGATCGATTACACTTTTCACAAATGTCTGGCAGGTACCGCATTAAAGCGGAGAGTATCCTACTTAGAAGAGCAAAATTGCGGAAAAAGTATAAAGTAAAAGTGTATGGAGTAAAAATCCTACTCACAAAACTGAACCAGAAATGAATTAACTTCAATTATGATGAACATCATCCAGGGGGAGTGGCTCATTAGTTAAAAAATATTTACATATTTATGATTGATCAAGAATGTTATTTTTCACACTTGAGTTGTGAGCTTTGACTTTTGAGGTCTGCACAATAAATGTTCTCAAAATTACATTACAGCAGAGCTTTTTCTTAAATTAATCTAGCTTTGTTTCTAGACAAGAAAATTAAGTTTACTGTGAATTTAAGAAATGAAAACTGTTGATTCCATAAAAAAGTTCATTCATTAAATTGTCATAGTTTTGTTTAATAAAACCCAAAGTGAGAAAGTCGCTTTTCATGATAGTAGTGATTCGCAAAACTATTCCGTAAAAAAAAATATATATTTCGAGTCTTGGGTTCTATCCTCTTTCAAACTAAATCACACATGCAGATTAATTTTCACTCTTCAGATTTTTAATGAGATGCAGTTTTGCTGATGATGTTGTGTATGTGTGCCACTGCAGGGATGTCTAGTAGAGAGATGTCCTGTGCCTTCAGGGCAAGTGCGACGCACGCACGCACGCACGCACGCACGCACGCACGCACGCACGCACGCACGCACGCACGCACGCACGCACGCACGCACGCACGCACACACACACACACACACACACACACACGCACACACACACGCACACACACACACACACACACACAATGAATTCTAATGTGTAAGGTTACCCCAACACACACGCACACAGGAGCGAAATGTACTTCCTGTTCTCTTTTCACGTGTGTCTGCTGAGCTGGTGGGATACATACAATATTGTACAAACAGCAATGACCTTTTCCACAGTCTCATCATGAAATCTGACCAGCGAGGTCACACCCGCACCCTGAATAACTTAAGGCCCCGTCCACTTGCCTCTAAGGCTACCCTTTGAAAAGAAAAAAAATGCATGCAACCATGACCTCGGTTTTTTTTCTTTTCTTTCCTCAGTGAAGGCTTCAACGAAATGCAGCCTTGTAGCATGTGTACCCAAATAAAACTTACTCAAAAATGTTTGACATCAATGCATTGACTGATAAAAGTCTTTACATTGAGTTAGACCAGGGTTCAGCAACCTTTACTGTCTAAATAAATAAATAAACAAATAAATAAATAAGCAAACAACAAAAAAATCTGCGTGGAGTCGTAAAACATTTGAAATTTAATGATTTAATTAAAGATGCACAATAACAGAAAAATATGCAGCACCCAATACGTAAAGATTCATTTTCTTTTACCTTTATTCTTCCTTTTTGGGATTTTTTTTTGGGTTAATCTTTCATACTTCATTTTTCATACTTACATACATACTATTTTTTAGACTTTTTTGCCTTTCTGTCAAATTTCTGACATTTTTGGCAATTTTAGGGACATATTGTAATTTTCTGCCTCTCTTCCTTTTTGGACATTTTTGACATCTTTTTGCGATAATTTTTTTGACATTTTTTGGACATTTTATAGTTACTTTTTGAAAGTTTTCCTTTCTTCATCAATCAATTTTCTGCCTTTTTTTTTCAATTCCAAAGAAATTTTATGGTAATTTTCTGCCGTGTTTTGTTTAGTTTTTAATTTTTTTAAATTTATAATTTTTTTTACATTTTATATTTACTTTTTGAATGTTTTTATTTTTTTATTTTTAAATTCAATTATGACCTTTTTGTGGCAACTTCATGGATATTTTATTGTAATTTCTTTGCTTTGCTTCTTCCTTTTTGGACATTTTATTGTCACTTTTTGTAAATTTTTAGGTAATTAAAAAAAATGTTTTATCTACCTGTCGTTTCAATTTCTGACAACATAAAAATTTGGACTGACATTTAAAAATATATATTTTGAATATCTAATTATTCATTTTTTAAAATGTAATTATTAATTCATGAATCATCAATTCATTAAATAATATTAAATAATATTTTATCTAAAAAATAAAAATGTAAAAAAAGTTTTTAGAGCTCCACAGAGAGGCTCAGGAGATGAACCATGGCTCTAGAGGCGCAGGTTGCAGACTCCTGAGTTAGACCATTGCCACAACAATATTTGTCGAAAGACATGTAGTTTGTCTGAGCGATTACACAGTTAACATACATATAAACATTTATAATGAGCAAATTTGCTCAACGTTCAGTTGTTTCAATGCTAGTTAAGCCTCAGCGGCATTCAGGACATTATCTAGGACAGTACAAAGAGGCAAGCTTGACCATAATATGATACTCTGGTATGCTTGAGATCTTACATCCTATATTTTAAATATTTACCCTAGCTATTAAAACACACAGAATTCTAAATTCAATTTTAACAGCATGGCAAATGAATTTACTATGGAACTTGTTGCACTTGAAATACTTCTGATACAATGCCGTCTTTCTCCTCTCCAGGGTTTAGTGATAGAACGAGTTGGGCGAAAACCTCTGCTCATATTTGGCTTCAGCGCCATGGCGGTGTTCTTCAGTCTGCTCACAGTGTTCCTCAGTTTTCAAGTAAGGTTCTTTTCTAACGGAACTCCTCACCTTGCAGTCTTGTCCCAGTACGCTGTAACATTGTGAATAAATAAGAAGACACTGTTTGAAAGAGGAAGTGCAAACCTTTCGACGTATGTCATACTTTTGGTAAGAAATGGTACAATAAGGTGCACTTGTAAAAATAAGTTGATGGGAAAAATATGTACAATTTCATTTTATGAAACCAACATAAAATTAAATAAAATAATCCACTGGGGCACTATAATAGACAATGGAAAGGTAAAGGTACTATTTTCTTATTATTTATTGATACTTATTGATTTTCAGTTGCTGAATAATTGCTTACAGTACACCACCGTCCCCCTCTCTTCCTAGGACAGCGTGTCATGGATGCCTTACCTCAGTTATATGTGTATACTGGCAGTTATTGCTTCCTTCTGCTCCGGGCCAGGTAATTTTTTTTGTTTTATAATCTTGCCATGTATTACTTTGAAATGACGTGATTTAAAAAATGTGCAGCTTCCCCAGTTATTTATTGGATGCTCAGCATGAGTTGGCTAAGTCTGGATTAATTCTTACTCAAATTGGAAAATGGAATGAGCTCCACGCTCCAGGTTTTTAAACTTCACGCACACACTTGTAGTAAGCAACATGGTAAGGTTGTTAGACATTGGATAGGTGCAATTCAAGGGGACAGAGAGATTGTGTCTGTCATCTTCACAGCAGAGATTCATAGCACGTTGGAACAAATTAAGCCCTCTACTGCTTATGATATTAATATTCACACAAGGGAAGATCTCAATAGTGCTTTGAGCCTTTGAACAGATGAACGATAAGCCACAATTGCTGTGAAGTCCTTCCATAGTGGTAATACTGGCACAGATACTTGTGAAATCAAATAATAACACAAAGATATTACAGGACAGATCGTTCTTTGATCCAAATTTAGCATTCCATACTGCACTATATTTGCATATTGTTTGACATCAATCCTCACTGGTGAGATATGCCGGCGGTTTTTGGCATGCGTTTATAAATAACATTGAGTCAACCTGGGAGATTAGATTTTCTATATGGGTTCAATAAGCCACCATAAACACCCCCCTCCCCCCAAAGTATTTAATAATTGCAAGTATAATACATTCTTCCCTCACTTTTCGTGGGTGATGCATTTCCAAACACTCCTGTGATTGGTGGATTTCCTGCACGAATAGAGCTTGACTCTTTTTTGTTTTGTTTTTTTTATCTGAAAATTGCTTACTTTACCTAGAATCCTGTAGCATTGTAGTCAAAAGAACAATCCTGGTGGAATAATGCGCTTTGTTAATTGCTGTTGTTTAAACTGAAAGTTAGTTGCTATGACTACTGTTTCTTCCTCTTCTTTTCAAGGAAACAAGAAGAAGAAAAAGCATAACCAACAATTTAGAAGGCGTAATGTACCTTTGGCATCTCCCGAAGTTAAATATTACTGCTACTTTACTTTTGCCAAGAGATCTGACATTTTTTGCCTGCATTCCTAACCCTGTTTTGACAAAGTTTTTTTTCCTCATGATATATGCTGAAGACTTCCTGAAATTTTTGTTTAGGTCTAAACATCTTTTTAGTTTTTGACTTTGGACACTAAATGAGATGTCAAACTTCCCTATAAACGTCAATATGTACCCTATAGGAATGACATAAGAAATGGCATTTAAAAAGTTTGGAAGTCTGTTTTATTCCTGTCAGTGTATTTATACCCAGCCTGTACTTTGATGAAGTGTGCCTCATTCAGCTGTTAGTGTTCCCTCGGTGACTGTGGTTGAGCGTCCAGTTTGAGGTAAGCTAGCTAATTGGGTCCTCTCACTGCTGGGGGCTCTCACTGGGACTCATGGTATAGGCCCTCGGAGCTAGTCATTTGTTCAGCTGTCTCTATGGTGACAACTGAAAAAAAAAAAAGAATGGTTTGGAGGTCATACGTTTTTGTGCATGACTGAAGCTCTTGGTGCACCATGATGCAGTTTATGTACAACCTGTTTCTGGCTGTAGTTACACATAGGACAAATGTGTTGTCTTGTCCGTCTGTCCAACCAATCTACTGTTATATGGTTCCCTATTTCCCCCTCATTTGTCATGGAAAATGCACACTAAAGGATGTTTATCAGTGTTTTTGAAGATTTTTTTGGGGGTCATTTTTAATTTTGTTTCCTGTCTCTAGCTCCCACAAATAACAAAACAACATCACCTTAAATAAACGAGCAAAAGAGGATAGAGTAAAAATAAAACACGGTGCAACATTTTACATACACTAGAACAAACTTCTGTAAAATCTACAGTAAAAATTACAGCATTTTCTTGTATTTAAATTTTACAGTATTTAACTGTATACAGCAATGCGTTATGGGTAAAACAAAGTGCATTATGGGCAAAAACAAAGTACAGTAATTTGCTGTATAATTAGTGGTAAAATATTGTAAATTTTACAACAACTATGTTTTGGCACGTATATATGTGGATTACAAGTAAACACTGTAAAGATTGTCAGATTTTGGCGGGTATCTCTATAGAAGAAAAAGCAAATGGCGGACCCTGTATTGTCACCAACACAATTGTTGAGTAATATTTTAGCATGAGCATCGTCTTCACCTCGCATTTCTCCGATAAACAAGCAACATTACAGCTAACAATCATTTATGCAGTTGGCTGCAGAACGAGGATAGATTTGACTTTTTTTTTTTTATGTGCGGGTATGTGTGTGTGCATATGTGCGTGCATGTGAGTGTGTGCTCATTAATTCACCTAAAACCTATTAAAAATCCCATGCCGTTCACCTAAACCGAATACTTCAGAATCCCGCTAGAGTCGTGAAGTTGTCAGGAGACCCGAGGAAGGATCAAAGAAAAGAAAGAAAAGTGAAATCCAGCACCGACCAGACATCACCTACTACCCACCGGCTTACCAACCAGAATCTTTCACAAACCCCAGAAACATCTAAATTCCAACAAATTAGGGAGACCTCAAGAGTCCAAAGGAAAGACTAAAGAAAGGAAGGAAGGATAGATGAAGCAGATTGAGATCCCCAGACATAAGCCTCCACCGATTCAACGACCAGTGGAAGAAGCAGATTGTGTTTGATTTTCGGTAGATGCTGTTGTGGTGGAGCTGGCATGCATAAAAACCTCCACCAAAGAGGGGAGCCATCGACCCCGGCCATGGCAGAGCAAGCACAACCCCCCAGGGCCCCCTAGGCCGTGGCAGCGCCAAGGCACAACCCCCAGGCCCCCCAGTGGCCAACGGTGGGAGAGCAAACCTAGGAGCCAGGAGCGCCCCCCCACCCCAACACGGCCCACGGCCCAAGCCCAACGCAGCAACGGTAGGCCCGCCACCGGCCCACAGCCCCCGTTGCCCCCATGCCCCCCACCCACACCCGCCACAACCCAGCCCCCCATAAAAAAAAACAGGGATCCCCCGTACCCAGGCATCGGTGCCGGAAGCGGCCACCTAACCTCCAGCCGTGTGGTGGGGCAGAACACTCGGGGCGGAAGGGGAGATGGGAGCACCGGGAAACGGGCGGCACCCCTGAACCCCATGCCCGGCGGGGAAAGGTCACGGTCGTCATGCCAGTGTACCTAGTGAAAGCTAACCCTGTTACTGAGTTTGAGTAGTGATAAAGAACCAAACAAGCCAACTGTTCATTTTCAATACTTAAAGGACATCCAAACTGGGTTAGGGTTGATATCAGATTGTCAGATTGATATGCTTTCTGCACACCTGCAGCATGATCTCCCTTCATATTGTCGTTATTTTTTATGCATTTTATGCATATTTGTTTTACTCTCAATATGCTCTCTCTCCATTACAGTCATTCCACATTTATCATAAATTGGTTTTCTATTGTGGTGTTGCCCATTTAAGAGGTGATTGGGTGTCATCAACACATGTGGCAGTACTCCAACATTCTTGTCAAAATGTATGCAAATCAATTCAGAGGTGTGAGTTCCTGGGTGGCCCAGTTTTTTTCCTCAACCGAAGACCACATTCAATGCAATCACATTTATAGAATCCTGTGTGCTCGTATAGAGCATGTCATATACAGTACTGTATGCCAGGACACATTTCCAGCATTCTTACAAATATGCTTATTTGTCAGGGAAATGAAGGTGAGTTACAAACATTTTTAAACAAGATTATTACTGCCTAAGGCGACTCAACCATAAAATACACAGGTTAAGCATTTGGGTGCTTATTGGATCATTTAAGCAAACCAGTGAAATAAGACTTTCTTAGGAAAGGATTTGGCGTGCACTAATTAAAAGAGAAAATAAAGTAGCCAAACCCACTGTGGTTCCATGCAAATCAACAATGCCGAGAGCAAAGGAGCTACCCGCGCACATGAAGAAGCGGTTAATGACAGCCCGACCATCTGGGGTGGACTGTAAGACCATTTGCAAAGGATTCCAGCTGCTTGCATCCACTGTGATGCAATTTATTTACAAATGGAGGACCTCAGACGCGTGCAGAGGGGAGGGGCAATGGGGTGGCGGCCCCGGGCATTCACATTGGCACTGGCTGTTTGTTATGTAGAAGGGGCATCCACTTTAGATAGAGGGGGCATCAAACTAAAAAAGTTCCGTACACAACCCTCCCTTTCCCCGACCCGTTAACAAAATAACAAAATATTTTTGGGGGCATAAAAAACGACTTTTGGCATCTGGCATCTCACAAGCTTAGCACGCTACTGGAGGACTTTCAACATGACAGCAACTCTTCCAATAGTGGACAAACAAAAATTATCACCCAGAAGTTACCAGAAAAATAATATATAGCTAAAGGCTGACCCACATATCAGCTCTTGAGGAAAAATGTGTATTCATCTTCAACCAGATGAAAATTGAATAGCCATGACATCCATGGGATGCAATTGGTTGGCGACCAGTTCAGGGTGTACTTGCACCACCTAACACCCAGCTGGGATAGGCTCCAGCACACCTGCGACCCTAATTAAATGGTACATAAAATGAATGGATGCCAACTAAGGAGGACCAAAACTGCCAAAATTCAAAGTAAATAAATGACTAAATAAATAAACAAATGATAAAAGTGAAAATAAAAACGGATATAAAGAATATAATTCAAAAATGGAATCCGACAAAATAAATATAAATGGGAATAAAAATAACAAAACAAATATATCCATAAATAAAAAAATTAAAATTAAAATAAATCCAAAAATAAAAAACTGATTCAAAAAATAAATATAAAAATAAATGTTGAAATAAATACAAAAATGAATATATAAATAGAATTCAATATAAATAAAAACTCTGGTTTGGTCGAGTGAGTGGCTTAGCGAAAAAGGAAGTCTTGCTGGCTTGCATGGAGAGCTCCAGCAACGGACGACCATCTTGTCCACTGTCACCACAACTTGCGACTTGAGTTGCTCGACAACAAGTCGAAGTGACAGTGGACCAGATAGTCGTCCGTTGCTGGAGCTCTCAAATGTGAGGCAGCGAGACTTACTTGTTCACCGAGCTGCTCACTCGACCAATGAAAGGCGGAGTCCAACCCAGGATGCGCTTAGGACCGCCCCCTCATTTGAATAACATTTCATCCCGGCAGAGCGTCCGCAGCATGAAATAAATAAATGTGAGAGCAGATTGATATTTAATTCTATTTATATATTTATTTTTGCATTTATTTCGACATTTATTTTTATATGTATTTTTATTTTTTAATTGTATTTTATTTTTGTATTTATTTTTGTATTTATTGTTACTTTTATTTATTTATTTATTTATGTATTTATTTATGGATTTATATTTTTTGTCATTTTTATTTCCATTTATATTATTTTTGGGGGATTTAATTTTTGAATTATATTTTGTATATCTGTTTTTATGTTTACTTTAAGTCATTTATTTATTTATGTATTTAATCATTTATTTATTTTGAATTTGGGCAGTTTTGATCCTCATAGTCAACTGCAGTTATGCCAGAATTATTATAATAATCCACTTGTATTTTAAATTAAATGCACTGAGTTTGAGTATCATCATGCATATCTTGTGTGAATCTGTAAGGATACAGCATAATAGTTTCCCCCCCAGTAAAAATAAATAAATAAATAAAACTATCAGCACATCAGTGAATATCTATGTGCTGCTTGTTATTCAAGCTGTTGGGCAACTTAACAGTCAGCCTTTGTATCACAAATACTTGCTAAACCTGAATCAAAAATTAATATTGATGAAGTTCTTGCATCATTAACTGTTTTCAAAGATATGAAGATAAATCAGTTATATGAAGTAATCCCAGATGTCATGAGTGGTGGCTGTTTAACTGGAAGCGGCTGAAAAAGAAAAATACATAACATAAAAGCTCTTCCCAGATGAATATACACAAAGAGAATAATCTGGTTATGATTATTTATTAACCATTGGTAGCTGTAGTAAAACAAATTATAATTTCATGAGTACAGTGGTCCATCACGATTCATGGGGGATAGGGACTGGGCCAAATAGTGAAAATCCGTGTTTGTTTGATATCCATTGAAATGCATTTACAGAAAAAAACCTTCTATTTCAAACCCATAAAATTCTTCAAAAAACACAAAACAAAAGCAAAATATATTTGATAAAATTGTGAAAAAAACTGAACATAAAAAAATACCATATGAGAATCCATATGTGCGGAACTGTGAGTATGCAGGGGCAGACTGGATTAAATTTTCTTACAATTTTATCAATTTAGTATTGTACATAGATAGGTCTAGCTGGTACAAACATGTTAACTGTCCATATTACATAATAATACTGTAATTACAAATCATAGCAGTCAAAAGAAATATAACTGCTAATGAAGATTAATTTTAAGAATAAACACAAATGTATTTTTGGAACATTAAAATCAAATGAATTTGTTGCTTGAATATGCAAAAGTTTAAAACGTTTACTTGAGTCACCTTGACGACCGCATTATGACTTTTAGAACAACATTAGGAAAATATTCATTGATGGATATGTTGACGAATAGTCTGTGGAGTGAACCCCAGCCAAGGTGAAACATAATGATGTGTTGTGGCCATTATTGCAAGATTTAATTAAAAGGACTATATAAATGAAGGTGGAAGAAACAAACAGCGTGTTTGTGAGTTTATAAGTTTGTGTGTGTGAGCGTGTGTGAGCGTACGTGAGGTAGCTCTAATAATCAGTCCTATTTTAAGGGTAAATAATCTTTTTATTACACCAATATGCTCTTTCCCATTAATACATCTCAATTGGATTGCAGTGGGCAGCACTTCTGCCTCATAGTTTTGAAGCTGGGGGTTCATGCCTCCTGGAGTTTGCATTCCCCGTGCTTGCATGGGTTTTCTCCGGGTACTTGAGATTTAAGACTGTAAATCAGGTTTAGAAACTGGTGGCAACACATATTTGTCCTCTTCTGACAAATGATTTATTTTCTTTGGGTGCTTACACAATAGCTTGCAGACATGGATGCTGTCCTTTTGAGATCAATTCCATACAAGTCTACAGCATTAGCAAGTGTGTCTTTTGAGTGTGTGTGGGGACAAAATAGCATGACTGCTTATATTATCTGCATTATTCACGCAATTTGCATGTGACGTAAATGCGTTTGCCCTATTATGTGACCTTATGTGAATGATTTTTACAAACAAAGCAGGAAAAAAATGGACAAATAATTACAGTCGGTCTAGAGAGCGGTACTCTCTAAGTGTGTAAATTGTGTTTTTCATTTGCATAAACAAAATACAAAAAAAAACACTAAGTCCAATACAATTCATCTATCAAATGCTTTCTATTGTCTTTGTGCAATCAGCCTTTCACAAGAGATTAATCACTATTTTGTCTTGTGCCCATGTTGGCTCACCCTGAGAATTTACAAGCATTTATAGGGAAGGTCACCTCCGGGTGTCACTTTAATTCCAATTCGAGAGTGACTTAAGGCTCTGTGCTCTCCACCAAAATATTGACCCAGACATCCTTAGGCTTGTTATCACAGGATTAAGATAGACCTTTCACACCATTGTGGTTAGTCGCTTCCAGCCAACTACAAGGCTGTTCTTTTTATTTAACAGTCTGAATGCCCATCAGCAGGTTAACCAACCATGTTTCCTGTGTCCATTGACTGCTATGTAATGTTTCCACACTCCCCATTCCACAATTATCTTAAAATACATCAATCTGCAATGTTTGCTAATAATCCACATCAGACACTGGCTGAAGGCATTAGTAACTAGACCCTATCCCGACTCGTGAATACATTTGAGTTCTCTGGAAGAAACATTCTGGCAGTGTCTCTGACCTTCTTTTTTTACATCTCAGTTGAGTGTCCTCAAGGCTCTGAAATGATGGACACAGGTGGAGAATTGGGCTCATGCAAATCGTATTGTCTGGAGCACGAACCTGGTCTGCCATCCTTGGAGCCAGACTTGCTTGCCAAATGCCAAAATCTTTATTCACCCGCCTCCAGCAGTTAAGCTCTAGGGTCTAACTTGCTACCTCCAATTTAAACGCAGATATTCAAGTATACAAGCAGGGTTTACCTTAAAACCTGAGTTTTCTGGGGTCTCTACAAATGGAGGTGCACGCACGCACGCACGCACGCGCACAGACACACACACACACACACACACAGACAGACACACACACACACACACAGACAGACACACACACACACACACACACACACACACACACACACACACACGCATACCTGTTTATATGGTATAGACTGACAAATTTCAGAAACAGGCCCGGTGGTGATTTAAGTTGACACACCTTTTAAAAGGGTTTAGAATGATGGGAGTAAGGCTAAATCACTTCAAAAAAATTGAGAAGAATTTAGCACCCTTCAGAGCTTAGAAAAGAGGTTAACAACCTGAGATATCAGACCTGACAAAATGGTGGTTTGGGACGACACTTGAATTGTGGTTTACAAGGACAAAACAGGATTAAGGTGACTTTAAAGGGACAAGGTAGTCACGCCCCCCACCACCCAAAATTAACATAAATACACCACCTGACACCACTATGCATTAGGTGAACAGAACCAAAAGAGAGCAATTGGATATAGATGGATGATGAATTCACCCCTGTAAGTGTTTCTTCATGACTAATACAAAAAATACGACAGTAATGAGCATCAACATTATTGAGACTTTAAAAAGGCAATTACCTCACATTTGCAGCCACACAAATTAAGACGCAACTGCACAAAGAATGTAGGAAAGTGTCTATTTAATGACACAGGCTCCTTTAAACCTCAGAAATTAGCAACCCCACACTAACCAAGCTGTAATATCACAAACGTAAAAACAT
This sequence comes from Vanacampus margaritifer, assembly GCF_051991255.1. Taxonomy (NCBI): domain Eukaryota; kingdom Metazoa; phylum Chordata; class Actinopteri; order Syngnathiformes; family Syngnathidae; genus Vanacampus; species Vanacampus margaritifer. The sequence goes on along the minus strand of NC_135439.1, from coordinate 21,167,914 downwards.
ACAAAGTAAATCTAAATTAAAGTAAACACAGATGTTTTATTAACAAGTATGACTGGTCTAGACACTGTACACTGTTTTCTACAAAGTCCTTTCTAATCAAGGTGTTCCGAGCCACTACGCACTACGTGTTGGTGTTCCATTTTTATCCTACTGAAAATCCAGAGCCTTGTAGTTTAATATTCCAATATAGAGTTTATAGTAGTAGTGATAGACAGTGCCGACACCATACTGATTATTTGTAGTCAAAGAGGCCAATAACCACATTTGGAGCTGATATTCATTTGTAGCAAAAGAAAAAAATGGGGTCAAAATTAATATTTTTTTAAATGTTGAAATGCTATTAAGCATGTTTATAACTTTCAAATTTGTTAAAGGCTTTTAGTTTAATTTTAAACATTAAGTTTTAAAACAAATTGGGCTATTTGCTAACAAAAAGTGCTGGGTGCTGCCAGGGTCATTAGCTTGTGTTAAGGTCAATTGAAAATTAGGCAAGTAAATGGGGTATATGCCACGGGGAAAGCGGGACTTGCAACTTCCGTAAGTCACACACCTACGCTGATACCAGTTATTGTAGCGCCATATAGGCCGTGCCCCATACTCGCACTTCCACCCTTATGTTGCAACAGTAACCAGAAACAGCGTGTGTGTGACCTAGTCCCACCTCCTTTGTGGCATATACTTCAGATCTCCCTTAAGATTTTCGTTTTAATTTCTAAGAGAAAAAGTGCAGGGAGTTCTTAGTGTCTGAAGCATTAAGTGAAAATATAATTAAATACATAAATAAAAAGTTCCCAGAATTTAGTTTTAAATGAAACTCTCATGCTGGTATCTCACTGAGTGATGAATGCTTGGGTAAATAGCAAATTTGTTGTTTTTTTTGTCACGGTTCATATAAGGTTTCAGAAGATGCTTGCAGAAAGTGAAAAACTGTCTGAACATGTTAAAAAAAACTTTGCAACAGGAAATACTGACAAGTGAAAACTGAACATTTCTGCAACCTTTTATGAATCCCGACAAAAACCCCAAATTCTCTATGTTCGCAAGCATTCGTTGCTTAGTGAGATACCAGCAAATGGGTTTACCGTCTCTTCTGGGCCTGCCTTTTGGCTGTGGTTATTCGGTTTCTCACAAAGTCTCTAATATTCTGTACAGTCCGTTGTGACAGCACAGGGTCTTCTGCCCGCTTACACTGGCTGCATTCAACTTTGGAGGCAAGTTTTCCTTTTTTTATGTGGCTTCCAAAATGTCGCATCACTGCAGCGACCTCGGCTTTGCTCCACATTTTCTTTGGCTGTCTCCTTCCCTCACTTTCTTGATCAGCATCGTCTTTTCCTGAGAGGACTGTAAGTAAACAAAACAAAAAATACATATATATATATATATTTACAGATACTTGAACAATCAGAAGGTAAGTCTAACTAATGTCACAGATTATTTGTCAATTACAGTGGCTGCAACACAAAAACAGGAAGTAGATAGTACTCTCCACAGCCATTATTTATGGCCTAATGCAGGCTATTGTGTGGCTGCAGGATGGCAAAAGAAAAGACCATTACCGACTGCATCTAGTCTTAAGCAGTTACGTGACTTTATTTTATGTTTTTTTTTTTAGCTCATTTCATTGCTCAGGAGGCCTTACATCATTGCATATTTTCATAACATAATCCAAAGACCCTAAAGCTTGTCTTACCGCCAGTTGAAGGGACTGTGTCTCCTACTGTAGACGTCACATGTGACAGCTTATCTGGTAAAAACAAAAACGACGTGTGAAAATTGTCTCATCAACAAATACTGATACCGGGCGGCCTTTGTTGCCCCGTCTGCTGAGAGAAAATTTGTAAAGTAGACAGAGAACCTACCGTGGCCACCAGAGTTCTGTTCCTGCTCAAGGATCGTAGAGTCTGAGGCTGGATCCAGGTCTTTGCCATCTTCACAAAGTGGTCCTCCGACCTCTGTGTCGCTGCCCTCTGAGTCACTGCCATCATTATTTTCATTCTCACTGAATGATAAGTTATCTAGAAAAAGATAGTCATAAGAAAAGATCAGTGAGACATCAGACCCCAAGGCCTCAAGTTTTAGAATTGTTCTGCCAATTTAATAATGTACACACAATCTCTTAAATTCCTCCACCAAATACTAAATTTTGTATCAACACTGATGATAATCTAAAATTACTCCAAACTATCCTGGAGGGAGTTAGGGAGGCATACAGAACATTAAAAAAAAAGTTTTCTAGTCATAAATTTCAATGGCAAACATTTCCTCACATTTCAGCATAGGTGACCTTGTTGACTGATTAAACACCAACATTATGTTGTACTGTGTACAAGTTTAAAGCAGATAATGTGATGCTATTTAGATAAATACGTTGCATTTGCTATAGAAAAACTAGCTGTAAGCTGTAACAGATGCAAGATGGAAAGGATGCCACTCCTTAGGGGTGAGAGCGATAATTGTTTTTTTTTATGCATCAATCGTTGTATAAAAAAAAATTCTGCTTCGATTCAGAGTTACCGGTATTAAAAATAGATTTTTAAAGTTTATATAAATTTTTTAAAAAAAACACTGTCATCTTCTGCATATTGCACTGGGAGAAGTTAAACATTTGTTACAGCAAACGCTGACACACTATTGTAAACCAGGTTGCCTTGCCACTTTAATAAAAGTCAGTGTGAAATATAAATCTTTGCTTTTCCTTGAGTTCTGCAATTGTTTTAAAAACGTACCAGTGGTTTACATTAGCTATGAAATGTAAGCAAATGTACTAATGATGCATCTAAAGCGAATCGAATCTTGAGGTACCCATATTTTCCCACCCCTGATAAACAGGACATCATCTGACATTCTGAACACTCACCTTCAATTTCAATTTCATCCAGAGATTTACCCTGTAGACCAGAAAGCTCTCCTTTTTCTATGGATAAGAGCAGTTTTGAGATCTTGGCCAACTGCATGGTTGGGACCGGCAACCTATAGAAATCCCTATGGACTCTGATATCATGCCCCAGGAAATCTGCAACCTGGTCAAGTTCATTTTTTTTCAAATTCAGTATCTGTGTGAGTGTGGCGACATGTTTTCTAAGTTGTGTAGATCTGAGGAGCTCTGGCTGTTTAGCTCCACACAGGCTTGCGTAAATACGCAAGCAATCACATCCTCTGTAGTATGTTAAAGTTTTGGGTCTTCCAAATAGAAAAATATTCTCATCTGGGACACCACACTCCTTCCTTTTATTGGTTAGAAGTGACAGCGCTTCTACCGTAGATGGTGCAAGAAGAACCACCACCTTTCGCTCTCTTTTCCCAACAAGTTCTACTCTGGTGAAATAGTTGCACAACCTTTGCTCGAGCTGAGAAAGACCCAAGGCAACATCTTTGTGCAGCTTTGTGCTGTCTCTCTCATTAAAACCTTTGCTGAGCATTTTTGAAACTTCTCCAGCGCGTCTCCGATTAAAAACAATTATTTGTGCTAAAGTAAGTTTCGCAAGCTCAGCATAGTTTTTCGGTGTTGCTTCCTCTACCAAGTTACTAACAGCACTGTCAGCAGTCTTCTGAAGGTACTGGTGAAGTACCTGGACATCCTCCGTAAAGGGCAGTGTTGGTGGCTTATTATACTTGGCACTGCTCAGTGTGCTCAGAGCTTTGTGGGAAATCAACTCACACCACTTGGAGGTATATAGTTTCCTAAATGTTTCAGTTTCCTTCACCAGTGTTGCATCTTCTGCCATTAGTGCACGACAATGAATGATGTCGCAGATTTTGTTTAGTGTGTGCCCCAATTTCAAAGCCAGGCTTGGTGTATGGTAGGAGAGGCTTTCTTCGTCAAATCCAGCAACTTGCTTCACTGCTTGAACAACTGTTTGAAAGTTTGAGGGCTTTATGGCTTCCTCCAGGCTGTGTACAGAGAAGTTTGCTCGCAGACATACCAGCAGTCGTCCCACTTCTCGGAGCTTTTGTCGAATATGTTCGTACTTTGTGGGATCTTGACCATGTTTATTGTACAGGGACTGGGCCAAATGAACAATAGATAGGTCATTTCGTACAGCAAGGCCAATCTCATCCGTCTTCATTGTGCTAAGAACCTTCCACATTCCACTCGAGAAGTGTTGACTGAATACGGTATCTTGGGCTGTAGCTAAACACAGAACTCTGGCTCTTCCAGCTTGTTTATCCAGATTGCAATTTTCTGGCCTTAAGGGACATCTTCGGACATGTCTCCACAGATCTTTGCGTACGTATAAGCCCTGGCAGTGCATACAATGCACAAAGTTTCCAGCCACTGCAGTAGATTTTGGCCTCCTTTTCACTTTTAATTGTCCATTTTCACCTTGGAGTATGGCAGTGTTATGTTGAAAGTTTCCTCTGTTTCGCATTTTTTCAAACAAAGTCTTGCGCTCCTGAGAGTGATCAGGGAGGTAAAATGCATATGCAACTTCTGGGTGAGACATGTGTACTTTCAGGTGGCGAGTCAGTCTGCTTTGTGGCTTACCACAAACAAAACAGTAATTTCTATTGGTCAAATTAAGATGTTCTAGAGATTTTTTATCTTTGTTCTTCACATGCTTATTTGATGAGTCTTTGCTAGAAATTTCTGAATCTGACGTTTCGCCAGCAATGACATCTGTGGGCAAACATTTTGATGTGCCAGCTTCATTTGGAAAATGTGTGTCCAAACTGTTAGAGTTGTTAGTGGGTAAGGCTGGTATTCCTTCCCTCTGTCGCACTTTAGACTGATTAGGCACCAAAGTCATGCTTGAATCTGAATCATCATCTGAATCAGGGACATATTCACTTCCAGAGTTCTGCTCCTCATCCGAGTCTAATATTTCATCGTCTCCTTGCTTCCGTCTGTAGCAGGACAGATGCCAAACTCTTGAACATGCTGTGAACAGAGTTAGAAAATGTTGGGTCAAACAAACAGTGCCAGTTACAGTTACAACATAACTTCTTTAAACAATTTTCTTCTCTGTACCAATCAGTGCTGTATTTTATATTGTGTAAGAAGAGTTGCCAGTAATTAAATCGTTACATCATGTCCACAATGCAGACAACTGTTCGGTTGCCATTTGCATCATTTGTTTGGTTTCTGGCTGTATCGTCTAAATTTGGACTCAAAGCAATGCTATCAATATATGGTTTACCTTTGCATCTGTATCCAGTCCATGTAAAAGAAGATATAGGTCCCAAGCATAGAACACACTTATCAAAGGCTGACAGTGTTGAGACCTCAAGAAGGTGTTTCCAACAGTCCTGGGGAGGGTAGGGGGTAATTTATTTAGAAAGTGTTGGCAAAATATTTATTAAGCATGTGGGATTGCTAGCAACAAAAAAAAAACTTAGATGAACAAATATGTACAAACTGACTTCAATTATCAAGCATCCAATGAAGTTTCTCAGAGCACAAAAATATTGCTGATGACTTGACATGCACAGGAAACAATTGTTGAACGTTAACTGTAATTGGACTTTAAATAACACTCATTAGAGATGAAGTAATTTACCTTTTGAGAACTGGTCTGTGGCTCAAGTTCTGGACTCAGGTCACCCTGGCACAAGGTCAATGTGGAGTCACTTGTCTCCATCATGTACTGAAAAAAAATACAGAGACAATACACACAGGTGTAATCAGACAGTTTGATTACTACAAATTCACTGAAGTTGCAGAAATATGCATGAGCGCCAAACTTTGACAGTTTTTAATTGCCAGATGGCGTTGAAATTCATTTAACAACCACGTATACCTGTTCAATATCTTCAACCTCTAAGGGTTGGGCTGACCTCTTTGTGTCGGAATGCTGCAAAAGAGACAGGAAGGAAACATTAAACATAGACAGACCTTCATAAAGACAACGCTTTACATCACATTGCTGATTCAGAGTGATGCAGGATCAAGAAACATTGAGTTTATGTTAGGTCATTTCAAAAACAACAGCCTACCAAGTATATTGATATACTGTATGTATAGTGATTCTAATCCACAGATAGGTGAAAGTGGGTGACTGTGAGACTTAAAGATACAATGAGGTTAAATGTCCCTCTAAACCATATGATTATGTGAACACACACACACACACAAGTAGGTGAGTGCGACTCCACTTCTATAGCAAATGCTTTCTCGGCAAAAGTCAGTGTATGCCAGTGTCAGTCTATGCCATACTTGGACACAACACACATTCAAACCTATGGATGAGGTTGTGACTTAAAACTTGAACATACTATCACGAAATGTGTCAGTCCAATACATAATAAATCTAGGTGATAACACACACACACACACTCGGTCTATTCAAAACATTATCAAGCCTTCAATAAGTTTTTCTGTACACTAAAATATTACTGGTGACTTGATTGAGCACTGCAAACAATTACTGTAGTTGGATGCTAAATGACACCCAATAGTGATAAAGTAATTTACCTTTTGAGAACTATTGTGCGGTGGACTCAGGTCATTCTGGCTCAAACTCATTGAGGAGTGCCTTGTCTCCATCATGGACTTAAAGAGAAAAATACAGAGGCAATACACACAGGTCCCATCAAACTGTTTGATTACAAATTTGTTTCAAGTTGCAGAAATATGCATGAGCAGTAAACTTTGACAGTTTTTAATTGCCAGATGGCATTGATATCCATTTAACAACCACATGTACCTGTTCAATATTTTCAACCTCTGAGGGTTGGGTTGACCTCTCTGCATCAGAATGCTGCAAAAGAGACAGGAAGTAAACATTAAACATAGACATACCTTCATTGAGACAACGCTTTACATTACGTTGCTGATTCAGAGTGATGCAGGATCAAGAAACACTGAGTTTATGTTAGGTCATTTAAACAACAGCCTACCAAGTATATTGATATACTGTATGTATAGTGATTCAACTCCACAGAAAGGTGACATTGGGTGACTGTGAGACTTAAAGATACAATGAGGTTAAATGTCCCTCTAAACCATGAGATTATGTGAACACACACACACAAGTAGGTGAGTGCGACTCAACTTCTACAGCAAATGCTTTCTCGACAAAAGTCAGCGTATGCCAGTGTCAGTCTATGCCATACTTGGACACAACACACATTCAAACCTATGGATGAGGTTGTGACTTAAAACTTGAACATACTATCACGAAATGTGTCAGTCCAATACACAATAAATCCAGGTGATAACACACACACACACACACACACACTCGGTCTATTCAAAATATGATCAAGCCTAGAGCACTGCAAACAATTATTGTAGTTGGATGCTAAATGACAATCATTAGAGGAAAACGTAATTTACCTTTTGAGAACTGGTCTGTGGCTCAAATGCTGAAATCAGATCACCCTGGCTCAAACTCATTGAGGAGTGCCTTGTCTCCATCATGCACTGAAAGAGAAAAATACAGAGACATTACACACAGGTGCCATCAGACTGTTTTGTTTCAAGTTGCAGAAATATGCATGAGCGGTAAACTTTGACAGTTTTTAATTGCCAGATGGCATTGATATCCATTTGACAACCACATGTACCTGTTCAACATTTTCAACATCTGAGGTTTGGGCTGACCTCTCTGCGTCAGAATGCTGCAAAAGAGACAGGAAGGAAACATTAAACATAGACATACCTTCATTGAGACAACGCTTTACATTACGTTGCTGATTGAGAGTGATTCAGGATCAAGAAACACAGAGTTTATGTTAGGTCATTTAAAAAACAACAGCCTACCAAGTATATTGATATACTGTATGTATAGTGATTCAACTCCACAGAAAGGTGACATTGGTTGACTGTGAGACTTAAAGATACAATGAAGTTAAATGTACCTCTAAACCATGAGATTATGTGAACACACACACACAAGTAGGTGAGTGCGACTCAACTTCTACAGCAAATGTTTTCTCGGCAAAAGTCAGCGTATGCCAGTGTCAGTCTATGCCATACTTGGACACAACACACATTCAAACCTATGGATGAGGTTGTGACTTAAAACTTGAACATACTATCACGAAATGTGTCAGTCCAATACACAATAAATTCAGGTGATAACACACACACACACACTCAGTCTATTCAAAATATTATCAAGCCTTCAATAAGTTTTTCTGTACACTAAAATATTACTGGTGACTTGATTGAGCACTGCAAACAATTATTGTAGTTGGATGCTAAATGACACCCATTAGTGATAAAGTAATTTACCTTTTGAGAACTATTCTGGCTCAAACTCATTGAGGAGTGCCTTGTCTCCATCATGGACTGAAAGAGAAAAATACAGAGACAATACGCACAGAAATGATGTTTGATTACAAATTCACTGAAAGTGCAGAAATACGCATACAGTTTTTAACTGCCAGATGGCGTTGAAATCTATTAAACAACTACATGTACCTGTTCAACTCCGGAGGGTTGGGCAGACTTCTCTGCGTCAGAATGCTGCAAAAGAGACAGGAAGGAAACAAACACAGACATGGATGAGTGGTAAACTGTCTGTTTTTTAAGAGTTAAAGGTGGCGCTAAAATCCAATTAACAATCCCGTTGTGTACTTTTAATAGGGTTGTCAAAAGTATCGATACTTTTCAAACACATCATATCCGGATACAATATCACTTTATCAATACTGCAGCGTCAGCCGTGCACACTCCACTAGCATCACTGCCTCGGCAGATAGGCTCCCGCACCCAGGAGAGCCCACACTGCAACCTTGCTTGTTCAGTTATGTTTTACAGCTGCTTAGTATGGCCAGTGTGGTGGCAGGAGGGCTAAACGTGCCAGTTTTGGTGGACAAGAAAAAGCCAGATGCCTTGTTTTGTTATCAGCCGTTAGCTGGCTACCACGGTTAGACTTATGCTCAGTAAGTGACTGTTGTTTTATTATTATCCATTAGCCACGGCCTCACAGTTAGCTTAGTGTGCATTGCTGCTTCAAGTTGTGCCTCATTTTTAGTAAATTCAGGGCTCATATGCAAGCCATGAAGTGCACAGGAGCACATTGACATGCTTGTCTTTAAAAAAAACAAAAAAAAAAAACTTCCAACCACAAAGAAAATTCAGACCAGTGATACGACAGGCTCAGACAGTCATTCATAGAATAAAGTGGCATTTTTTAATATGGCATATTCTTTCATTTGTTTAAATTATTTATTTGCATGTGAAAAAGTGATTGTCCTATTTATTTTTGTTATTTTAGGATTAGTATATCTTTTGGTATGGTATTGAATGGTATTAAGTATCAAGTATTTTCCTGGGTATCGATATTGAGTTTGAAATTTTAGTATTGTGACAACCCTAACCTGTAAATAGCGTATGGACTGTAAAAGAGCACTAAAAGAGTGTACATGATTTACCTCTTGAAAAGGTTTCCGAGCATCTGTGGGCGCTGTAGATGTAGTTTCCTCTATGGTGAGCTTGGATGTGGATGTGTTTTGTTGGCCAGATTCCTGAGGTTTAAATTGACAAACATCATGAGTTTAATTCAGTCAATACTGATTTTCAGATCACTAACCACTCATCACATTCTGATATGATACCTTGCTTCTCCATGGCCAGTCAGAGTCGCCATAATTATATGTAATCTCCTCTCCTGTGTCAATGTCCCGTGTCGCAAATAAACACAGATGGGGCTTTCCTTGCACATTTAAATACTTCATTGTGGAATTTGGGTTGATGTGGTCATCATTGACCAGTCTTCCTAGTGACCCATCCTCTGTTGCTGCATCAACACTTCAAATAGAAAACCAATTATTAATATTATATAGTTAGAACTTGGTAGTGTTGATTCGGGTTTTGACTCAAAGCTAATGAATCTAAACAAATTATGGACTTTTAATATGGACTAATTAAATGGAGCATGGACTTAATACGCACCACCAAGTTCTTCCGTCAAAGCGAAACTCAAACATGAATGCTTTCATTTTGTCATGGTACAATCTCTGTCTCCTCTCACATTCTTGTTTGCTTAGAAGTGCACCACGATATTCTAGCAGGAAGTCTCCTTTTTCAAAAGAAGCACAAGCAAAGACCCCTCTCCCTAGTAATGACAAAAATAATAATGAAGTCAGGTGGAAGATTGACTTTTTAGTTAACTGTTATTGTGAGATGTATCTTACCTTTGAATTCACTGATGTATTTCACATCAAGTCCATGTTTGTCTCTTCCGGTATCGATATAAAGCATTGCTTCTTTTTTGGGATTCAAACACCTTCGCCTTGGCATGTTTTTCTTTAAATCAAGAGCCTCTGTACCCAAAGAAAAATTAAAGATTCGAAAAATGAAATGATTGTTATAAACAATAATATAAACATCTCATATTTTAAAATCAAAATAATCCTCACAAATCAAACTACAACGATCCAAAGTCTAATGCTTTTCAATAAGAGATGACGTCACCTCGGAATTGTCAATACGTGAAAATGCTCAAGCTCGCTCATTAATTAAGTAACAGATGGCTAAAGATAAATACAAACGTTAGAGAAAAGGGAGTGGATATTTTCCTGCTAGCGCTTTTTTTCCGGTGCATAATTCGTAGGCCTACTTGTAGTTCTTGCGCGACCCACGGCAAGATAGCTGTTAAAGGCGAGACCGACAACTCTTCTGCTGGCGCTATTTTGCCGGCGCAGAATTGGTACTTGTAGTTCTCTCGCGTTTCACAGCAAAATATAGTGCTAAGAGGCTACCGGCAACTCTCCTGCTAGCGCTATTTTGCCGACACAGAATTCAAACTTGTATAGTTCTCGCGCAGTTCACGGCAAAATAACGCTAAGTGAGCTTTTAAAACACGGCAAAATATCCGCTTCGTAAAGAAAATTAATCCATCCATCCTTGATCCCAACCGCCTGTCCTAATATGAGATAATTATTATGGTGGAACAACCGTCACGAACGTGTTTAAATGAGATATCTGAATAACCAGCAACAACAAACGAGGCATCTGCGTCAACGAATTAAAAAGGTTCCATTTTCTATCATGAAACCTTTTTAAAACAGCGTAAAAAGTTGCCCTGCCTTGATGAAATTACCTCACCGCAACAAAAATAACCGTGTTCTCATTAAATTGGGTGTATTTACCATGAATATATGCTTGTTACTTACCGTGCAGTTAGTTCTGCGTTGTGTTTGTCTGCATCCCACGTTGACGCGTGTGGCTTTCGCGGGAGATCCGGTATACCTCACGCCCACATTACACGTCATGCCACCGCCCCCTTTGTGTGTACTTTTGTGTGTGTGTGTGAAAGTGCAATAATAAAAAACGGCCAGTAGGATGTCATACACACACACAAAATCTCAGACGAGGGGATTACACTGACAGATCAAAAAATCATATTTATAAGATATTTAGAAATGAATTCATGCATAATTATTGTCCTAGCTGAGTAGTAGGCCCACATTTTTCTCTTTTTACAGAAAAAAACGTTTTTATAGACCCTAAAAAATTAAAAAACAAGTCTTGAATTAGGCCGACACTGCCTGTGTCGCTCTAAACACAAGTGTCAACTTTTCCCAGGTCAAATGTCAGATCATTTGTCGGTCTAAACCACATTAACAAACGCACACACACACACACACACGCACACACGCACACACACACACACACACGTAAGACCATCACAGTGAAAAGTAATGATGGGCAGAGCATACAATATAACACAAGAGATCACTCCAATAGTAATAGACCAGGGATCAACAACCTTTTTGAGACTGAGAGCTACTTCTTGCATGTTGATTAAGTGCTACCAGCCTGATACACATTGAAATAACAAAATTGCCACTACCTATAATTATATTATTATTAGGGGTGTCAGGCGATAATAAAAAAAAAATCATAATTAATTGCTTGACTTTAATAGTTAACTCACAATTAATCATTAATTTTATATCTGTTCTAAATGTACAATAAAATGTGCAATAAAATATATTTTTTTCTAAGTTTACATAAAAAATGTTAAACTAATAAATATGGCTGCATCGTTCAATCATTGATACAGTAATTTCATAGTAATTAATAAAATTGATATGTGTGATATTGATTTGTGTTGAGGTCATTTTTCTGCCACTAGATAGCATAATTCCATTTGTAAGATGTTGGTGACAGCTTAGTGCATTTTTCTATCTAATCTTTAACATGAAGTAACTTGTGAAATTCTGCACATTTTTAAAATCGTAAAATACAATTTGACCCCAGTCTCCACAAGTCTTTGCATTATTATTAAAATTATTGCTGCTAAATTTTGACGTGGACATGTCTGCTGCGTTGCGAGTACAGGCTTACCAAGTTAAGGGGCAGTCATTAATCGCACGTTAAAAAAATGTGTGGCCTCAAAGTTAATGCACTAATTTTGACACCCCTAGTTATTATTAAATAATGATATTTATATATGTTAAGACACTGCTTATGTTAATGATTGCTCTCAATAATGATTTAACAAGTTAACGAACTGGTATGTGCCAATATGTAACACTTTGTTTCAATAAATCTCTGCAAGTGTTTACATTTTGAAATAAGCATTTCTACATAATTCTTGGAAATCACCATATCCCATCACGGGTGAGCTACTTTTAGAACAGGGCTGCGGGGAATATCACATGGGGGCAACACATGGAGTTTACCTAAGTGACATCAACTTTATAGTCCTGGCGTTCATAATGTTGAAGTCTGTCCCTGTAAAAATAAAATAACCCTCTTGTCTCTCTAAAATAAAATAAAATAAAATAAAATAAATTAAGGGTGTCAAAATTATTGCGTTAATATCTTGTTAACTTAAAGTGCCTTTAATTGCACAATTTTTTTGGACACTCGATTAACGACTGCCCCTTATTTGGAAAGCCTCTACTGACGGGAATTCCAGTCATGACGCAGCAGAAACGTCACGTCAAAATTACCCAATAGAAATGCACTGTACTACACTGGAGCTAAAACACACAATGTTTAAAGGGCAGAATGTTAGCGGGGAGGAGCCATTTGGACTGTGTAGCACTACCGCCGGTTTCCCTGCTTTGAAAGAACGCACTCAGTTAGCTGTTAGCAACGAGCTAGGTTGCGCCAGCTCTCCAAGACATGTCCGTGGCATTCTCAAACCCTGTGAGAGCCAAGAGCCGAATGGACGCCGTCTTGTCAGTTGGAGTGACCCCAAGCCACTTGTTCTTTAGATGTGAGGTGTATTTTATTCAGCAACTCCAGAAAATAGCTCTTAAGTGTAACACATATGCTACATTCTGACCAACAGTCAGGGAGGCGTTTCCGGCAGCGCGATTGCATTGTATTCCATGGACTTTGCGCGGGGGGGGGGTGACAGCCAATCGGTGTCGAGATAGTCCCCGTCACCAGATACATCACAGACAAAAAACAGGAAGCGGTTGCAGAACGTGTAGCATAGCAATGGAGGATAGCTTGATCGTCGCGGTTTGCAGACACCCGGAGCTGTACAACACGGAGAGCTACGTGTACCGGCACCGGGCCAAAAAGGAGATTGCTTGGAGGAAAAAGCGTGGAGGTTGGTGAAGAGGAATAAAAAATATTTGTCCTCTTTGCGTGTTCCAAAACTTGAAGACAGATTTAATGTAAGAAAAAACACCTTTGCAAAAATGATTTTAATCTAACAGAGATCTCTGGACATCGTGACAGTCTCCAAACATCACATAACAGGTGGAATTTCAGAGTGCCGAATGTGCCTCTTCCGCGTGTAAAATGGCTTCTTATAGTTAAAACCGACCGCCTCTCTTTCATTTGTAGACAAAACATACTCTCTGGGTACTTTTCCATGAGCAATGGCGAAAACAGAGTCAGGGGTGTGGGTTCGAAGCAAATTCTGTTCTCAAGGACCAAATGTGTTTTCCCACAGAGAAGGAACTTCTAGATCAAATAATATGTCCCAGCTTAAGGTCAAATTATACTGAGTTCAACACTACTTGCTTTACACGTCTATAAAACCTTTCAACATGGTTAATATAAAGAATTAAGATGTTAATAATGTATAACAATGGTTAATATATGAAAATAAAGAATTTAAATGTTAATAATATCTAACATTGGCTTATCTGGTGAGTTTGTTTGTTTAAGTGTTGAAGTGTGAAGCAAGCTAGCAATGCTACAATAAAGTTAGCACCACCTACCAAAGCGGAAATCCCTTCTCTTCCTCCGTTGCGGCGCAGAGTGAAACAAATCCCATTGAAAACCCCGCGACCAAACACGCGCGAGACCAATCGGTCTGAACGTAGCAATAGTGTGATAGTCGTGCTCTTGGCTCACTTGCAGTAGAGTGCCAGCGGCTCTGGCTTGCAGTAAAGCTGCACTCTTAATATCAAAAGATCTTTTTTGTTTTGTTTCCGGTAAAGTTTAAAATTTTACAATGTGCATCCGTATTGAAATTACTGATTCGACAAAAAAATGTGACCATATTTCTATTAGGTTAACATTCACAACTTTTATGTTGAGAGTAATAAAAAGAGTATGAAAATATGTATTGTACACTTAATTATTAATTTAGCTATAAATCGAGCTATAAAATTTGCGATTAATCTTGAGTTAATTATTGAAATCATGCGATTAATTACGATTACAAATTTTAATCGACTGACACCTCTAAAATAAATAAACTCACAAAACGTACTCCTACGCTCAGTTTTGTACACCCTGCTGTTCTCTAGCTGCATGTTAACTACTACAGCATACTACTTGTGGTGTTTAAGATGATTAAAACATTAAAGGGATTACACCACGGAATTTTAAGCCCTTTCAGTTAACTATAGGCATATAATGATTAAATCTTATCTTTGACACCATGGCGATGTAATTTTTTATGAAATATTAGGCATTTTGCGGGCTATTATATCAGGTTGGGAGGGGCTGTTGCTTGGAGAGCAGAATGACCTAGAATTTCTCATACAGGGGCGAATGGAGGAAAACACCACTTCGGTGATGTTTTTGGTGAGGAATGGCATTTTAACTAGAGCTGTCAAACGATTACATTTTTAATCAGATTTAATCACATCTTAGAATTTTGATTAATTACGATTAATCACTTAATAAAAAAGGCTTTTTTTCATCTACATTTTTTTTCCTGCCAAATTTGAAGAGCACCGGTTATGTGCTAATTCTTTTGACATTTAATGTTATGAGGACATCTTCAGCATTTTTGATCCACTGCACACGCTCATCCTCCTCTTTTTCTAATCAATTAATTACTTGCATTCTTTTGACATTTAATGTTATGACGACGTCTTCAACATTTTTGATCCACTGCACACGCTCATCCTCCTCTTTTTCTAATCAATTAATTACTTGCATTCTTTTGACATTTAATGTTAGGATGACGTCTTCAACATTTTTGATCCACTGCACACGCTCATCCTCCTCTTTTTCTAATCAATTAATTACTTGCATTCTTTTGACATTTAATGTTAGGATGACGTCTTCAACATTTTTGATCCACTGCACACGCTCATCCTCGTCTTTTTCTAATCAGTTAATTACTTGCGTAATTTAAAATGGAAAAAAATGACCCCAATATTTTGACATGAACAAATATTCTAAATGTGTTAGGCAAACATTTATTAAATGCTTTACTTTAATGCATGAAATTATGTTTATTGCTCAAACACAACCTGTGCTACCTTAAACGTAGCCATCTGCTTTCACGCTAAAGGATAATCTATGGTCAAAATTAATAGTACGATTAATCTGCGTCAATTCATGATTAATGCGATAATTTTTTTGTGATTAATCAATCAGTTAATGCTTTAACTTTGACAGCACTAATTTTAACATGGCTAAATGCTCCAAAAAGTAGATTTTTTTACATTGGAAAAAAAAAACTTATAGAGAAGTGTAATTGGTGGTGGGTGGGTGCAAATAACGTGCCTCTCTATTTTGTCTCATACTTAAATACACTTTTTACTGAAACTCATACACTCTGAAAAAAATGATACATTTTATTTTCAAAGTAAAATAATGAATTTTGGCCATGAATAAGAGACCCCCATATTGTTTTTATATGAACTCGGGTGTACTTCATGTTGATTTGGCTCCCATATAACCCCAGACCAGTATATAATAATGTAATTATTACCTCTGCCAAGCACAAATGCAAGACACAGTTTTCTTCAGCATTGGATTTTTAAATAGAATTTACCAAATATGGTCCTGTATAAGAGCTTTCAATTTTCAAATCTCATTAGGGACTCACCATTTCTTACATCTAAACTCAGACGTGCGTTCATAATAGGATTACATGTTGCTGTTTTGATTGCCTTATCATTCACCCCAAGCCAGGATTGAAGGAGCTTTAATTTTACATCTATAATCTGGCACGTTCACAACTTGAAACAAAGAAAATGGACAATTTCAGAAAGCAATGATTTAGTAGCGCATAGTTGGAATGCTGATGCACGATTATGGGAGTGAGATTTGACACTACTAAATACAAAAATTTCTGGTGGACTGAGAGTTGTGTTAATCTCTGTGGAAATTATCCTTATTAACAGCCTGAGGCAGTTGATAACTAACAATGGAGACCTGGGGAGAGTTGGAACCAGGTGAAGTTCTCTTTATTTGAATTAGAGGATAGATAGTGTTTCTTCATAAGCAATAAATCAGTGGCTGGAGTTATGAAAATACATCTGAGGTTTGCAGCTCATTAGCTGTCATCTATTATTTTGTGACAACCAAACGCCATTGAGAAAAAAAAAAACTTTTGTTTCGATTGTTCAGATGGTAAATGGCAACAACTTCATTTATTGCACATTTGCCATAGAGACAAAGTGGTGCTCTCCAGTGGTGGGTTAGACCACTGTTCCCCCTTCTTGATTTTGCCAAAGGGCTTTGGTAAATTCTATGCTTCTGGCTTTATAGAAACAATTTAGGGAAAGCCTTCCTTGATTGACAACTAATCAGCCTGGGTTTTCCTGGACGTTCATTGTAAGTCTGCTGGGATAGACTTTTAGCCTACCAGTGATCTCGAACAAAACACATGGTATAGAAAGTGGTGAATGGGTGAATGGGTGAATGGATTGCATTTTATCAAGAAACACAATGCAAGAAATCGTTTTTCATGTGCATTCTCACTCTACTCGAAACATTGTCTCCCCCATAATTTTTTCAGGTCACAGCGTATAATTAAAGGTAGACAGATAAAACAGAATTTATGGTAACGTTATCATCTCTGTGATAGCATGTGAATAATGTTTCTTTTTTCCTTTTTTTTTTTTAAATGACCAGTGAGAAGTATTTGACGTCTTATTTTTTGTTTATCTGATTGAACAGTACACTGTTCAAAAATGTAAAGCATGTGCCAAACCATCTGTTACACCCAAGCACCCCTGGTGAAGGCGTTAAGCTCGTGTTAACAGCTTGTTTTTGCAACAGGGGTGCACGCTTCAGATAAAAAATCCTGACAGCTGCACATTCATTACATCCCCTACAGAGGTAAACATTTTTAACTGAGGGAGCAGAAACAAGTTTTCGGCCATATGTTCATTTTCCAGTATACGTGTCTAGTTCTCAAGTGGTATACCAGAGACAGACAATTCCACCGTTTTCCCCTTTGAGTCTGGTTGTCATCCTTGACATCACGCTATCATATGAAGATGCACGGTTGACATGCTTCCATTTTTGCAATACTAATCACCTTTGTCCATGCCTCACTCCCTATTCCACTGCCTTCCTTGTTCACAGCCTGGCCACTTCCTGTATCAAATATTGCAATTCACTTCATTTTGATCTTCCTAAGTCCCTCCATAAACACCAACCGCTCCGTAATTCAGGTACTTGACTCATTACAAGAACCTCCTCCATTGTTTCACGGCAGCTCCACTGCCTACTTGTCAGCCTTTCAGCATACAAAATCCTTCTGTTGTTTTCAGCTTTCAGTCATCATCTTGACACCACTCCTGTTTCGCTTGCCCATCGTATCACTGTGGAGAGCAGACTATACTGTCGCTCTGCTACCCTTCTCTGGAACTCACTACTAACTTATACAGTACAACAATCTCTGTCAAAGCCAACCTCGGAACATAGTTTTCAGGATTTTATACTTTCGTAGTCTTACTTTGGCATTGATATTTCTTGTCTTCTTAATTAATTATTTAATTTATTTTTACAATGGTTTCCTTGTGTGTTCTTTCAAAAACAACGACGATGATGAAGATTATTATTTTTGCCCTTCACAATTGTCTTCAAGAGTAAAGATCAGGCAGACTAGGACAATTAAAATGATTTCCTTGAAAAAGTCTAAGAATAATGGCAAAGGTTTGTTTGAGACTCACTAAGAAACGGATGATAAGAAATAATCAGGGGAAACGGGTCATCTAACACAGTTAATAAAGCAAATTCTACTGCACTTTTAAATTGGTCCCCAGTGTTGTCTATTAAATTTGCTAATGTGCTGCACGAATGCCCGTTAATTTGAAACTCGTGGTTGGAAGTATTTTAAAAGAACTTATATAATTTGTAGTGTATAAATAATATATTACCATGGTAACATGGCTGCATTTTGTCTGAAAAAAACCCAACACAGCTGAGTAATAAAAGGTAAGATTTTAGATGTGAGACGTGAGCAATAGTAATAATTTGGACTTACGAGTTAAGCACTGCCTCTACCTGCATAACAGCACTTAGGGACATCTTAGCAACAGCAGCTTCATAATGATGTTTGTGGAATATAAAAGTATGGGCAATTTTAAGATCTTAAAACTGCCTGACCCCGCTAAGCACTGTCACTAGCTGTTTCTGAGCAGCTACTAACAGTGCTTGTTCAGCAGGCAGGCCTATCTGTAGCAAAAGTCCATATTCATAAACATATTAAATCATTATAACGTCGCTGATATGTGAAAAACATTTATGTCCATTTCTTTTTTCTTTTATTTAGTTTTTATTTTTTTATGTTTTGGGGATGAAATTGAATGCAGACATCTTAAAAAGTGTTTTTCACAAAGCAGCGACGATATGCCAAACTGAAACGAACGCCAGAGAATTTGTCTGATGAGTTTGCCTTGTACACATTCACCAGCACAGAATTAACTAGTCACTTTACCTTTTAGGTGGTCTTACAGCGCCTACTCAACTGTAGCTCAGTCGAAAACTAATGACATGCTTTTCTTCTTCGATAGGAGGCATCCCGTTTATCCTGACCGGTGAATTGTTTGAGCAATCATACAGGCCTTCCGCGTTCATGATTGCAGGCATTGTGAACTGGCTGTCCAACTTTGCAGTTGGCCTCTTGTTTCCTTTTATACAGGTAAGTTACCCCCTCACTTTTGTGAGCCCATACTTCGTAGAATTTTTTAAAAATTATTTTAGTGTATAGGTGCTGATTAAAGAAAAGTATACTCTACTATAGAGATAGGAAATGTGTTCCTAACACTACTTTGAGTGCAGAGTACATACAGACTGGCCACGTCATAAGGACAACCTATTCCTTCTATAGTACTTTGATGATTGGGTGGCATGGCTCAGGTGGTACAGTTGTTGTCTTCCAACCCATAGGTTGTGAGTTCCATCCCCAAATGTTGAAGTGTTTTTTGAGCAATATACTGAAGCCCCCTGATGCTGCATCATCAGTAGGTTAATGAAGACTCAGTGTGAAGTGCTTTAGGTGCCTTTTAACTCATTTACTCCCAGCCATTTTCACTGAAGCAACCCCCTTCGCTCCCGGCTGTTTTACTGGATTTTGACTGATTTTGCAAGGCCCACAGAATATTGTGTTCTATTGTTATAAAAACATGGAATTTACCAAAAGAAAGATTAGAGTATTTTCTTTTATCAGGAAAAAAAGTATATTTCTATCTGTTTCTGTTTTGCAGCATATAGCACTAGAATATAGCTCAGTTTCATAATTTACAAATCTGTTTAAAATAGTGCGAAAGGAGCTTTTTTCAATATGGCCCTGGTTGATCTCTTATACTCTGCTGGCCGGTTTTGTAATACTGTAACTACCCTTGCTTCAAGCATTCTCTTCAGTTCAGAGGCTGCATCAAAGCCTTCTGTATGCTCTAGTTAAAAAAATAAAATAGCATAAATATGTCTTTGGGAGCATGGTAATCTTTAAAATAGAGCATATTTATGTTTTTGGGAGCAAATGAGTTTAGTGGAAAAGTGCTGTGCAAATGAAAGCCCATTTAACAATGTTTTAAGGTGTGTGGCACAAATTGGGTCAATTAATTATTAAATTAAACAATTGCTTGATTAACTAAATAGGTGAGACTTGAGTTTAGTACTTAGATTAAACTCAAGCTTGCCTTTCAGAGCACCACATCGTTGTTTTTTTTAGATAGTTTTATCGGCCAATCAGTCATTCAAAAGGATTTTGCATTTGAATAGTTTGAGTTCATTTTTCAGCTCAGAGGTTAATTTGACTTGTTAAATGACACGCTCACAGTACACAAACAGGTTCTAATTATGTGCACATTTATTCTCTAATTGGGAACTTAAAAAAGCAAAACACCAACTACGCTAATAGGAATGGGACAAGTAAGAACTTAGAAGGTCAAAATAAACAGAGGAATGCTTTAACAATGGTCAGGTCAACCCTGCTCTCTTTGCTAGTATATCTTATGACTGTATTTAGCGTATTGTAAAGCTTTGATAAGGTTCAATCAATCAACCCAGGAGTAACAGAAAGTAACCTGTTGCTCTTTTACATGCACTAAGAAAATTTAGATAAGGTCAAGTGAGGAAACGCCCACACACATGAAACACATTCAGAGTAATACATAGTGTTAACATTTTAGAATGGCCAACAAATAACGTTTCATAGTGGATTGTTCTTTTTTGCGTGTGTGCATATGTGCGTGTGTGTGAGTTTGTGCTCATTAATTCACCTGAAACCTATTAAAAATCCCATGCCCTTCACCTAAACCGAATACTTTAGAATCCCGGTACAGTCGTGAAGTTGTCAGGAGACCCGAGGAGGGATCAAAGTAAAGAGAGAAAAGTGAAATCCAGCACCAACCAGACACCACCTACTACACCCAGGTTTACCAACCAGAATCTTTCACCAACCCCAGAAGCATCTAAACTCCAACAAATTAGAGAGACCTCAAGAGACCAAAGGAAAGACTAAAGGAAGGAAGGAAGGATAGATGAAGCAGAGTGAGATCCACAGACATCAGCCTCCACCGATTCAACGACCAGAGGAAGAAGCAGATTGTGTTTGATTTTCGGTAGATGCTGGTGTGGTGGCTCTGGTATGCATGTAAAACCTCCACCAAAGAGGGGAGCCGTCGACCCCGGTCAGGACAGGGCAAGCACAACCCCCCAGGGCCCCCCAGGGCCCCCCAGGGCCCCCCAGGCCTCAGCAGCGCCAGGGCACAACCCCTGCCGGGTCACCAGGAGCCCGGAGCGCCCCCCACTCCTACACGGCCCAACGCAGTAAAACGGAGCACGGCAGGTCCACCAGGCACCCCACTGGCCCACAGCACCGGCTCCATAGTGGATTGTTCTGACGGACAGGCGGGTTCTGGAAAAAGTTTTTTTTCTTTTATATTTGGGGCTCTTGAAAAGTCCCCCAAACATAAAAGAAAAAAGGAATTGAGTGCACCGGAAATGTTTGACTATGGTATGTAATGAGGCAGCATGCTGAAAAGCCATACCCAGGGTTTTTCCTATGTAGAAAATTCAGGTTCTGTTGATTGAGCTCGGCAGCATCGTATTTTAACTGCAATTGCAGCGTTGCGACATTATGGAAGCGCTATATTAACAGCAGTGCACAGTAAAGACCTGAAGTAACAACCAAAGAAGAAACTTTTTTTTTTTTTTGTACCGAAGAAGAAACAGATCATGCCATCATCACGGAGCAATTGTTGCTCACGCCCACTTCCTCGTTGCAAGGCAGAGGTGGCTCCAGCCATCGACAAAGATAAAAATACAGTATATACACTAACCATAAAAGTGTTTTACAACAACGCTGAACTATATTTAATATTTAATTTTGTACTATTTGCTGAATTTTTAATGATTGTAGTAAAAAAATAAAATAAAATTGCGGGTCGCGGCCGACGACACAACACCGGGCCATCCACTTAAATAAGCTTTCAGTCAGCCGCAGCACGGAGCCTCCCTCGGCGCTCGCCCGGCCAATGGTCATGGCTCCAGCTTCGGGTATGGCAGCCAGTAAACCACATGCTATGCATGTTTAAAATACATTAGAAAAAAAACAGCAACTTTCCAGCGGTTCCATTGGATCCAATTCATTTTCAATGACCGTGTGGTAGTTTAGCTTACCTACAATGCACCACGCAGCTACCCATAATGCACTGTGCAGTCGAGATGCGCACTTCGCTTATTGGAGTCATATCCCGCAAAATCAGTGCCCTAATAATAATAATGCTGATAATTGAAAATTAAAAAAAACTTTTGAGACTACTATCAGCCGTAGCCACGGACTTTCATATGTATATTAAGTCTGTCGGAGTCGCTCACAAAATCTCCCGTATTGCCTTCATGGCTGCCGGACTGTTGTAAACCACAGAACCGCTGAACCCTCATAGTTGCTTTTTCATTGTTGACCCACTTCTGCTCAACACTTAGAATCAAAAGACATTTGCCATTGAACCTGCGCCGGCATAACTAGGATGTTGTGATGCCACAAAAAAAAAAAAAAAAACGCGACCATCACACGGGCCTGTTTGTTAGCCTCATGTCGCTATCTTCACCTAGCCCGTCCAATAATACACGGGCAGCAACTGCGTGCTAAAGATGAGTTGTAGCTGGTCTGAGGACAACAGGGATGCGGCATCCCAAGTCACGTTCAAGTGGTGAGTGATATGCAGTAGTTTTAATCTGGCAAACTATGTCTTCAGATGATCAGTTGCACCGTTTGGGGAAGGAAATAAGTAAACAAGATATTCTAAATTGAGCTAGTGCATTGCATGAATGTCAGTACAGTGTATATATTGTAATACTTGTGTTATCCTTTAAAGCATTAATATCGTGTTCAAATAAATGAGCTCTTTTTAATGGTTTTATTATGAATCATAACCATGAATGCTGTTGTACAGTATAAAAATGATCAATATGAAATAATCACAAAACGTATAGGCCACCACTGCAAATTCTTTTGTTGATACCCACAAACATGTGCAGAGTGTGACATTTTCTGATTTACTTGCACTTCTGGTCTAAACATCAACTTGATATTTTTAGTATTTAAGATGTAAATGTACATATGTATATAGACACTTGTACAAAAAATATGAATCCAAAACATTGTAGTATTTATCAGTAATATAATGAAAATGCAGTGAAATTTACCGCGATTCTCGCATAAAATGCTAGTCTGCAGCCCTGATGTATGTGCTAGAAATGTGTAAAACGCCATCAGTGAGTCTGCCTATAAGTAGGGCCCGCTGCATTGCCGAGGAGTGTCCCACATTGTCCCTCAGAAATGGCCGATAACGTTCAACCTTAAAAAAACAAAACAGGTATTGGCACCAAAACCTTGTATCGGTAGTCACCCATCATAGTCAGGATGGTACCACCTCTGCCACAATTTGAGCCACGAGAACATTAAATATTTTTCAAAGTTTACATTTACTTGCCTCCCAGTGAGATAGTGTGCTGAAAACAAATGAGTTGAGCCACTCTTTCCCACAGCATGATGAGTGTAATTAAACTTCTATTAACACAAGCATGGATAATGCAAAATTTACCAGCAGCCTTGTTAACATGCAGGGATAAGATTGGATGACTTTATTAACCTTGTAGATAGAGCAGAACTAACCTGACATCAATGAAAAACACAAGGCTGGGAGACTGCAGGTAATTAAAGAAGTTTATTGCTGGGTTTGGGTTGGTGGCAGGAAACTGAACTGAAGATTAAGCCTTTTGTTTTAATGTAGCAGTATTGAGTCTGCATTACAGCTTAACATGCTGTTGTGATTTTCAATGAAGGTGAATTAAAAACTAAAACAGTACACATAAGATGCATCATTTGTCTGGGATGCGATGTTAGTAGTTCTACAGAAACAATTTGAGATAGCACTGCATCTCTTCACTCGTCATACAGCCATGTGTAATGGATTATTAAAAACGGTCTTTATCGTTACTCAGATATATATATATATATATATATATATATACTGTATATATATACCTGTGCCCCTTGTAAAGTAATTTTCAGTCGACATATTCCACAAATGAACTATTAATCCGAATGGGGTGCATAGAACATATTATCATAGACAATTTTTGACTTGACTTCTGCTTTAATAAAGTAAAATCCTCATTTCAGATTGCTAAAACCTAGTTTGATGATCTGAAACATTTAAGTGTGGTAAATCAAGAAAGCAAAACACATATTACTGCCGTTAGGCCGAAACATTGTACTTCCAAAATAGTCACTTTTCGGGAGAGCCCAAAAACGACATCTTTGTTCAGCCATTAAAATTGCATCATCAAAGAGTGCAAGTCATTTTCAACACTTTCGATTGGTCAATATTTTGTAAGATATAGTATTTTAGAGTATTTTGTAAAATAACACTCACACGTGTAGACTGACCAAAAGTATAGATTTTTGAAAAAAGTATATGCATTTTACCAAATTTAGGCTTTTTTGGCTTGGGCTCAATGCAGCAACATTGCATTAAAACATTGCTTCCATAGAAACCTTCTTCCAATTTTTTTTTACCCTGCACAGAAGGACACTAGCAATTATACAACTGTCAAAATGTGCGAGTGACACCAAATATTGATAAAATAAAAATAAATCACAATCAAGAAATTAACAAATTAATAATAAATCCATCCGTCCGTCCGTCCGTCCGTCCGTCCGTCTTCTTCTGCTTATCTGAGGTCGGGTCGCGGGGGCAGCAGCTTTAGCAGGGAAGCCCAGACTTCCCTCTCCCCAGCCACTTCAGCCAGCTCCTCCGACGGGACCCCAAGGCGTTCCCAGGCCAGCCGAGAGACGTAGTCTCTCCAGCATGTCCTGAGCCGTCCCCGGGGCCTCCCGCCGGTAGGACATGCCCGGAACACCTCCCCAGGGAGGCGTCCAGGAGGCATCCGAACCAGATGCCCGAGCCACCTCAACTGGTTCCTCTAAACGTGGAGGAGTAGCGGCTCGACACTGAGTCCCTCCCGGATGACCGAGCTTCTCACACTATCACTAAGGGAGAGCCCGGCTACCCTGCGGAGGAAACTCATTTCGGCCGCTTGAATCCGGGATCTTGTTCTTTCGGTCACGACCCACAGCTCGTGGCCATAGGTGAGGGCAGGAACGTAGATCGACCGGTAAATCGAGAGCTTTGCCTTTCGGCTCAGCTCCTTCTTCACTACAACGGATGGATACAGCGTCCGCATCACTGCAGACGCTGCACCGATCCGCCTGTCGATCTCCCGCTCTAACCTACCCTCACTCGTGAACAAGACCTCAAGATACTTGAACTCCTCCACTTGGGGCAGGATCTCATCCCCGACCCGAAGAGGGCACTCCACCCTTTTCCGACTGAGGACCATGGTCTCGGATTTGGAGGTGCTGATCCTCATCCCAACTGCTTCACACTCGACTGCGAACCGCTCCAGTAATAATAAATCATAAAATAAATTAGGAAAATTGTCAGTTGTTACAGTCAGGAAAAGATGTCAATGATTCTATGACTTTCAAAAGAGGTGCCCAAGTCTATTCGAATGTGCTCATGGAACCATTGAGGGAAAACCAGATTTTTTTCAAATATGATGGAAAGCCTACCTCCTCCCCGTTTTTTTTTTTTTTTTTACAAGATGAAAAAAAAAGTTTGGAGTTATGGAATACGAGTCATTTGACCAACATGGTGGAAAAGGTTAGAACTGTCGGCATGGGTTTTGATGTAACTGAATGCAAGGGGCTGCCAAACAAAACCAGAAAAGGTTCTAATGCGCCAGTTGTTTTTTTTAATGGCAGCTGCCCCGTCTCCAAATATAGAGCCCCCGATATTTCAGTTAAAAACAAGCATTTAATGGTCTGCTCGTACACTTAACTCATAACCAGCTTAACAGGGTACCTGTGTATGTGTGTGTGTGTGTGTGTAAATATATATATATATATATATATGGATAGGAAACATGATGGTGCCAAATTATGTTATTTTATATAAAATAATTCATATTTGTCTGCTCCTACATTTCTTTATATTGGCTAAGAGACCAACAAAGTACAATCTCTGAAAATTCACACAAGGTTAGAAAAGTGCTGTCCCGCTCTTCAACCACTTGTCGTAGTTGCTAGGCGACAAGAGCTGTGCTTAATGAAACAAGGCACAGGTAGCCAGATATGTACGTATTTCTTCAATTTAGGGCTTCTCGGAATTCTTAGATGGCACACTTCTCCTCTTAGTTGGCTCACTTCAGCTAGAATATAAATGAAAGGTTTGGGCTTCCACTTTTATATCAAATTCAGTCATATCTGAAAGATCTTAAAAATATTGAAAATGCTGAACATTTTTTAAACAGAAATTAGACAGACCAACCTCATTTAGACCAGGCAAGGAGTGTCCCTTTTCTTGACATCCCCCCCTCCTCAACCTAAAGGTTGTGGGTTTGATCACCAGTTCCAACACAGGCATGTTACGCACAGTGCCACAAATGTGTGCAAACGGCCTGATACTTAATTAAAATATATCATAATCATTGTGTGAATTGTTGAATGAGTTGAAAGTGTTTTGAATACCTTGAAGGTAGAAACATTCTATACAAGTAAACCACATTTACCATCTATGATTAGGCCACAGCTGAGACACATCTCATAATTAAGCAATCAGAATTTGGCATGTTCACCTTCATTCCTTAATTATTCATTTACATAGACATTTAAGGGCAATTATATGCTTCGACTGTGGGGTCAGATCTAGAAAAAGGCAGTGCAGCAGTGCACAAACCAAGATCAATAAAGTCATACTTGGATGAGTACGACTCGTCCCACTTGACATGAGAAATCTGCAAAAAGAAGTGATTGTTTATTACCACCCACTGTCCTGACACTTTTGTCAACGCAGTGTATGTTGTTTACTTGCAGGCAAAAAGGTAGTGAGGAAACGTTATTTGCAGCAATATCTGCCACGTTAATGTCACAGCTCAGACCGAATCAGGTCTGTGTGTATTGTTCAGAGGATTCACTCTAAATGTGAGATTGGTCCTTGTCTGGACCTGTGGAACTGTATATCATTTTCGATTCTCTCACAATTGCGCTGGGTTGGAGTACATGGCTCACAGAGATTTGCCATGTACATCTGCTTGTCCCAGTGATTTATTAGAAACACCCTAAATAAACAAGGAGGTGCCTGTGAACCAGGAGCCTTTTCTTACCCTAGTAAACAAACAAACTTCCAGCCATCACTCTACATTTGCTACTATATGGGAAGCTATTTTCACATGCACTACTTTGAAGACTTATTACTTTACAATTTTCCTTTTAAGGAGTGTTAAGGACACAAAAACATATATTTTTAAAATGTAGGTCTGATGCACAAGAATTATATATATATATTCAGTGTTTAGCAATTTGTAAGGTTAAGGGAATTGTGTAATAGATGTGTCTATCCCATTAACAATAATCAGGCTTGGGAAGTAACGCAATACATGTACCACCGTTACCTAAAAAACTGTATTCAGAGAGAGAGAGAGAGAGAGAGAGAGAGAGAGAGAGAGAGAGAGAGAGAGAGAGAGAGAGAGAGAGAGAGAGAGAGAGAGAGAGAGAGAGAGAGAGAGAGAGAGAGAGAGAGAGAGAGAGAGAGAGAGAGAGAGAGAGAGAGAGAGAGAGAGAGAGAGAGAGAGAGAGAGAGAGAGAGAGAGAGATTGAAGTAATCAAGTAACTTTACTTTAATATTATGGTACTTGATTTACGTTACTAACTACAATTTTTAGCAGGTAACTTGCAACTGTAATAGAATCGATTTTAAAAGTAACCCTGCCAACCCATCCATCCATTTTCGGAACCGCTTGTCCTCACAAGGGTCGCAGGGGGCGCTGGAGCTGGCTTCAGGCAGTAGGCGGGGTACACCCTGAACTGGTTGCCAGCCAATTGTAGGGCACACACAGACAAACAACCATCCACACTCACAATCACACCTATGGACAAGAGTGTTCAATTAACCTGCCATGCATGTCTTTAGAATGTGGGAGGAAACCGGAGCACCCGGAGAAAACCCACGCAAGCACGGGGAGAACATGCAAACTCCACCCAGGAAGCCCGGACTGATAATGATGATGATGATGATGATGATGATGATGATAATAATAACAACAACCACAACAACATATTATTTTATAAAATAAATTACCCAAAAATAGCTTGTGACACCCGATCCATCCCACCTCTTTTCAATTGAGCTGCATGGGCGTCAGTGCGCAGACTTCGTTTGAATGAGTAGCTACCGTACCATTCAAAATTATCATTACCAGACCTAAATTATGCTGCATTTAACCGTAGGTCCCACCTTATGTTGTTAGGTAGGAGTTAGCTAACGTTTTTTTCTAGCTCGGAAACATTACAGTTGGGGGCGGCCATTTTGCCACTTGCTGTTGACTGAAAATGACATCACAGTTGCTCAGGGCTCAGGTAACAACCAATCACGGCTCAGCTTCAGAAAACAGGTGAGCCGTTATTGGTCATTACCTGATGTAATTTTCAGTCGACCACAAGTGGCAAAATGGCCGCCCGTGTGGATTTTGCTGCTTAACTCATATTCCACAAAGGCAATATTTATCAGAATACCGTATTTACACTATAGTGAGCCTACATACAGAAAATGTTTGCAGGCATGCTGGAAAGACCATGATGAATAGTTCCTTAATGTTTTCCACCATTAATGTCACCTATAGCCTATCATGCACCCTCTCAAATTAATACACCTCAGGTGGTGAAGTCATTCATCATTCTTCTTGGTAAAAAGTCTCCAAATCCTGTAAATTCTTTCTCATCTCATTTTCACGTTTGCTTGTTGTTGAGTGAATTGAGTTTCTGAGACATAACAACTCAAATCATTTAAACTTGAAAGATGAACACATTGAGAAAAATCCATTCTATTTTATTTCCAGTCCGAGTGAAAGTCGTGACAAATCAATGTGTTGTCTGCCTCTGTTCTCGGTTGCACCCGCAATGAACCTAATTTTAGCCTTTAAATCAGTCACAGCAGTGTATCATCGCAAGACCAGATCACCAAAACAAGCTCTGACCAATGAACAGATGTGGTGATTCTTTCCTTGTTGTGCGTGTCTCTCACATTAAAAAAAAAAAGAAAAAGAAAAAAGAAAGGTAACATTAAAATATGTGTACGGGGAGAAATATACTCCTGAAGAATATATAAAAAAAATTAAAATAAAGCAGAGTGATGTGACAATAACAATGAAGGATACTTCACTGAAATGTTGACAGCTGACGTCACCCAGTGGAGAAAATGGATGAGTGTGCAATTAGACAGATAATACAGCCATAAAGCAAAGATAAAGTGATTCTCTCATACAATTGCATGAGGGGACAAGTGTGGGAGAAAACATGACCAAGGTGAGGAATGGCTTTAGGCGTGAGGGAGTGGTGCAAGGTTATTTTTGGTTCGTCAAATTTTGCATGGTCAGACACCCAGATCACATCTGAAACCAAATCTGACCTCTGATGTGACACCTGCACCTTGCTGAATCAGCATTTTTTTCACCTCCATAAAATGCCCGCTGCTCCTTTAGCAGAGACTGATAAAGTGATTCATTCATAACAAATACTGTATCCCTAATATACTTTACTGAACCAAGTAGGGGTGTGAATTGCCTAGTAGCTTGTGATTCGATCTGTATCACGATTCATAGGTCACGATTCGATTTGATACCGATTAATCCCGATACGAATCTATAAGTAAATTATTGCGATTTTTTTTTTTTTTTACTCAAATTTTGAAAATACTAATCAGTAAACTTGTACATGTACACTGTAAGATTTGTATGAAAATCTACTTCAGGCTTATATCTGTGGTCCACCGTATTTAACAAACAGGTTGCAATCTGTTTCATGTTTAAATAGCATTGAAATCAAATTTTAAGGCTTAATGTTCCATTAATATAACATTCGTCCATGCTTAAAATGTGAATCCTAATTCTAATTAAGACATTTTAATGAATATTTCCATCAAAAATTTAGCTTTAAAAATCGATTCGGCTGCATATTGAATCGATACGAGAATTGTGTGCTGTAATATCGCAAATCGATTTTTTTTTAACACCATTACAACCAAGTATTATTACACTGGAAAGTTTCCTAATCAAAATGGCCAAAGATGAACAGTTAATCGTATTTAAACAGAGGTAATGGTAAATGTTTCTGGAGCTTTGGTACTGTAAATAATAGATTTTTTTCCATGTTGTATTCACTATTCAACTTGTTGAAAAAAGAGAGACAGACCTATGAAGTAAATATACTTGCTTTGAATGATTTACATTTCTAGTTGAGGCCTGAAACTGAATTGAGGAGGAATTTGATTTGTCAGGCAGTGAAATTTCAAATAACTTGACATTGGTTCGGTTTTATTTGATTGAATTGTTGTGTATCCAAACAAAATTAAGACTTTTGGTTTGACATGCACTCCAAATACATAAATCAGGAGTCAGGACCAGTATCTTATTTACATTTTTGGCACGCAGTTAGTTAAACACTACCTTAAAACACCACTCAGTTATGCAGTTCAACACAACTGAAAACTATTAAAACACTATTAAAACATTTTACAAACAATAATGAATGAATTACTAATTTAAACCTCCCTAAAAGCCAATAGCAGAATTTTTGGATCTTTTCTCT
Organism: Vanacampus margaritifer; assembly: GCF_051991255.1. NCBI lineage: Eukaryota > Metazoa > Chordata > Actinopteri > Syngnathiformes > Syngnathidae > Vanacampus > Vanacampus margaritifer. The sequence continues at coordinate 21,137,198 of NC_135439.1, read as the reverse complement.
CAGTAATAGAATCAATTAAACCCAAGTTGAAATACAAACACTGTCAATCATGTGCAAAACACATTTCACACTCAGTATATTATCACTCATATCACCTCCAATGATTTTGCTGAGTGTGGTTCACCTACGAGGTTATTTTTGACCAATGTAAAATTTCACTTGACAGAAATTTTGATCGTCAAAAAATGCCCCATTGAAACATTACAATATTTTGTTCATATTGTGCATCAAGTGCAGCTGGGCCCACAAATTGACAATATGAGCACAACAGTACATGTACCGAAGCTAAACGTTGCTTAATGAAGAATGCTATGAATAGTTACCTGCTTTCACATGCACATTTCTACTCATGCCCCCTTCAACCTCTGAAAATATCAAAACAATTTCTACAGTATCTTGGATTTTATGGGCATGCAGCCTTTTTTTCACACTGCATACTGCTCAGGGTCACAGTATATACGCATGTATGTGTTCACGGATATGTGTGTGTCTATATGTAATTTGCGCCTCTTTAATGCGCATTGTGTGGCAAAACTGAGAGTCAAAAAGACAAAAAGTAGTAATGTTTGTTGGTCTTGAATGAAACCGTGCCAGCAAGTTAACTTGAAAGAGCCCGCACATGGTTGTCAATTATTAATTGTCAGAAAGCCAATAAGAAGACAATGTACAAAAACAAATATCCCACTTGGGTCCAGTAGGATATGCTAGCATCACGGTCATTACAAAAGCTGCCATATGTGAGTGTTAGCAGCTTGCAGCTCAATACAAATAAATAAATAAATAAATAGTGTAATGAGAGTCTACATGGACACTGAAACAATGTTCATTTGTCTTGTAAATGGGATTGGATTGCATCCCTTATGCTACCTTGCAATTATAGGAGTTTATATGAGATTAGTAGTATGTGTGCAGAACATAGGTCCCATGGACAAAAGACCACAGGAACATAAATCACAGCTTCTTCAACTCCAATATATACATTTTTATCAGAGCTATACTGTAATTTTCCAACTTTCCCACTAGGTGAAGCAACCCCTGTAACCTGTGTGCTTTCATTCATAATGTATTGGTATTCTTGCAGAAATCATATGTTGTCTAATTTGCATGCACAAGTTTATCGGGGCAGACAACAATAATAATACGGTTTATCATAAACATCAATTTAATAAAGTGCACAAATGTCATAAGAAATCGTAGGATGTCCTTCAGGATACATCTACAGTATGACCTTGTATGTATTGCTTTCTTTTTTTCCATAAACATAACATAAATACAGCATATCTGAATCATTCCGTGTGCATCGTCAAGGTTTATTTTAAATAGATGAATAGCACAAGTTTAATTTGCAGATTATTTCACAGCCTCATTATAAGGACACAATTAAAATGTGGCTGTAAAATGATACCTAATAATAATAATTTTCTTTTTAAACTGAGTTCATTGCATGATTCATCTATTCATCTATTCAAGTCTGAGTCGTATTTTCTATGAATGCAGAATAATTAGCCGTCATCCTCATTATGTGTGACAATTGTATTTGTGTCCCTAATGATTGTACTGTACGATCTCTGATCCATAACTGTGATTCTCAGCGACTGTGCGTCTCCCAATTATCATGCTCTGAGGATGTGACAGGAACGCAATAATCCATAAAACCCCCTAAACAGCCCAGTGCGGATATTTGCAGTGATGCTCCTGTCATCTGCTGTACCGTTTTTCATTTTAGTCTTTCATGCACCACAGCCGTTGTCCTTCAGTCGGCTTCCACTGGGACGCGGCAAATCTATAAAAGCCCTCTCACGTGCATATAATCCCTTGCAGTGACTGACAGCGTACACCTCAAACACAGATTAGGACTAAGTGCTGCCCCAGAAACCAAATAGTTTGACCGCCCACAATGGGCATTTAGAAGAGCAAATATGTTTGTATTTGTCCCGAGGGGATTGAATGGACCTCCTGTGTGTCCTATCCAGTTCTATCCTGTCCGGTTTCGTCTTGTTCTGTCCCGCCCTGCACATGCTGTCCTAGACAGTCGGCTTCCACTTTCCCCTGTGCTGTCCTATCCGCTTTCACACAGATGGGTCTGCACCTCATTGTTTGCAAACGCGACCCCACACTGCACTCAGTCCTCTGTATCAGATATTGTCACATGGGTCCACACAATCCAAGTGGGGGTAAAGTTGTCCTGTGTGAAAATGACTCATCACTCAGAACAGCTGGGAGAGAAAGGCAGAATTTTTTTTCCCCGTCTAACTTTGCAGATGAGCATTACATCATAGAGGCCACATGAAAAGTGGGTCAGGCCCTTCGCACGATGTTTTTTAGTGCTCTTATGAAATTCACTCAACATGGCAAAAATGTGTCAGAGGCTATCAGCCGGGGTGATATAACAATAAATAGTAGTCCTTTGTGGCTGTGGCTATTTTGGACGTCATTATTTAGAGCAGGTGTGTGCATAGTATTGCAATTATGTTGTTTCCTGCCGTTCAGTGTCAGATAATTTTTAATCACAAGTTCTCACAGAGGTGAAATATGTCAGAAGGTTAGCTTTCATTTTTGAATGTGTTTATCACCAGCCGAAAAGATGCTTAAGTAATTAATTAATTATGAACGTGTCTTATTTGTTAATTAATTGTGAGGAACGATACCAGGTATGGCTATCAAGCCTTATTTCATATTCACTATGGTGGCCAATACCAGTATCGGCAGCCATTTTACGATCAGGAGCTAGAAATGAGAAATTAGAAGAATAGAAACTTGCCATTCATTCATTTCATGTAATTTTTAGGGAAATGCAATATTGGTAATGGTATACATGGTATTTCTTTAAAATCATCTGCCATTGTACTTAAAAAATAATAATAATAATATTTTTTACCAAGTACCAACACCGCAAAAATACTTGCGGTGTCGGTACTTGGTATCGGCTTTTGGTGACTACTCAAGAGTTGAGTCTGGAAAAAAAGTGATATCAAGCATCCCTATTAATATAGGTTTATTACAGTGGTTCTTAACCTGGATTCTTTCGAACCCCGGGGGTTCAGTGAGTCAGTCGCAAGGGTTCAGCAGAGGTCAAGACACAACCCCGACTCAAATGATTTGTGATGATACACCCTGCTTGGCTATCATTAGTGTTGGGTTTCCATCCACCCATTTTTATACGAATTTTCAAGAAATGCGAAAATAAAACTGAATGGAAACGGTAGAAATTCGAAAAAGGGTGTAGATTTTGAAGCATACTGAGAAAAGGAAAATGCACATTTTGGCAATGGAAACAAATTTTGCGGATAACCGCTGGCGAGACCGGATACACGTCGCACATTTTGACCGGATATTACGGCACACGTACGTTTGTAGTCCCAAAGCCATGTCGTACGATGAAACAGAAATCAATTAAAATTAAATTGGAATTTAAAAAGCGACTATTACGGCAGCAAAGAAACTCTATGGTTTATCAAGAATTACAAAAGAAAACTCATACGACCTCATCGCACAGCGCAGTCACTTCCTGGTCTTCTTCTTCTTCTTTTAAATTACTGGTGGATCACATCTCTATGAGCTATACCGCTACCTACAGCAGCGGAGTCCCCACCCAATATTCACAAAAGAAGAACAGATGGAAACGGGCATAAATGGTATGTCCGTTTTGCGCATTTTTAGTAAATTTGCTTAAAAAATTCAAAACAATTGGATGGAAACCTGACTATTGGCTGCAGCTGATCACGCTACATTGCTTGACCTATCTGTGCTGCAGGAAATTTGGTGCACTCAGTAGTAGACTTGTGACTGTTGTGATGGTAGGTCATGTGATTTATTTATTATTGTAATCACTTCATACTAAATATGTCGAGCAAAAAAGAAAGTGGTCGGACGAATATCATGTCATATGAATCTTCATGTTTTTTTTTTGTTTTTTTTTTTTTCTCTTTTTTTTTTTTCTTGGGAGAGCTCAGTATTGATCATTTGACAATGAATCTTCATGTTTAACGGAATGTATGGTGTTCCACAGAGTTCAATTCTGGGGCCTCTGCTGTGTCCATTGTATCTGCTGCACCTGGTTTCCATCTTAAGAAACAGTGGTGGCTATTTTAAAGTGTTCAATAAATATAGAGTCGAGTTGAGTGATAACTACATGATTTGCAATGCTAAGTTGAACAATTCTTGTCCAGCACAACTAGCTATCTAGCAAATCGGAAGCAACACTGCGTGGGGATGGGCTATACAAGAACACAACACTTTCTAAATTCAAGGTGAAGACAGCCACATTTGATGAAAAGGCTACGCTCCCCGTTCATTTTGTTCACCAGTAAACGTATGTCTTGAATTTGAAAAATATATATTTTTTATTTTTCAATAAAGAAGGGTTTCGTGAATGTGCATAGGAAAACAAGATTAAGAACCACTGCTTTATTCCTTTTTTAGGGCTTAAATTTTAACCTGTGAATAATTGAAATATGACCGAATTTGTCTTAATGCTTTCTTTTGTGTTTTATGTAGGAGTCCCTGGAGGCGTTTGCCTTCCTGGTGTTTGTGGGGGTCTGTGTCGTGGCAGCAATCTACCTCTTTTTCATCCTCCCTGAAACCAAAAACAAAACGTTCATGGACATAAGCCAGAGTTTTGCCAAGATCAACAAAGTCCCGGTCTCCTCCACAAGCCATGAAATGAAACTGGTTCTGTGTACTGAGCAAGAGAAGAACGGAAAAGCACAGAATGGCTTTAAGATGGAGAGTTCCTTTTAAATCAGCAGTAATTGTCTCAAGATTCACCATTACATTATTTTTTTAATATAGATGTATCTTGTGATAAAGAAAAATGTTTCTAAATGAAATATATAACATACCACTTCTTTTTTTAGAAGCAAGATTAGTACATTTTCACACTGTACATCTGAACCATCTCAGAGCAATGTAGATAAAAAGTGTGTTTTCATGCCATACTGTCCAAGTTTTTATATTTCAGTGACCATTGTGGGGTTTGTGTCCAATCTAAAAAGAGAATTGTTGAACCAATAATTTATGATTGCAAATTGAATTGATGAGCAATTTTTTTTTAAAAAAAAGTGCTGAATTAAATTAATCCAAAAGTGATCCAAAGTTAATAAATTAAGTTAAGTTAATATATTATTTATATATTTATATATAAATAAGTTAAACTCATTAATCAAACTTGATATATTCACTTTGGATTAACTTAATTCAATTGTGTGCTACCAATTGAATTTTTTTTTTAAGTTGGTCAACAATTCAATTTGTAATCTTACATTGTTTCAACAATTCACTTTTTAGAGTGTGTGTGTGTTGTAACGCGCGCAAGCTGATCAGCCGTGGATGGCGCAGTGGGACAGAAAAAAAAAAAACAGAGTAACAAAAGGATTAGCAGTCCACGGATTCACTTCACTATTAAGAAAGAAAAAAAATGGGCTCGGCGCCACCACGCGTTACAATAACCGTAGCTTCCACAGCATAAAAAAAAACAAAAAAACATTCACCGCCAAAAACTAAGTGCTATACACAAAAACAAAGAAGCGCCACTCCGTGGTATGAGTGGTGGGAGTAAAAACAAAACGAAAAAAAAACACCATAGCATAGTTGTGGTGCCTCTCTAAAACCCAAAAGGCTATTTTGCTCCCTGGTGCGCGCTGATGAAGGAAGTGATCTGGACAGACGCAGACAAGCGAGGAATAAGGAAGCGGATACAGTTTGCCCCACAGTACGATCTGATGTCTTCAGTATTTATAAATTTACTAGCTATGAGATTAAAACACATATCGACACAGACAAGACAGCTTTGCGTGAGTGCAATAAAAAGGGTTTTAAGTGGTACTTGTTTTGTTGGAGTAATTTTCTCTCATTCTTCCCTATCAGCAACTTAACTGCCAGCCTGCCTTGTGTTTTCCTTCTGCCTTCCACATCCCTGTTGTCCTTGTTGACATTGATCATGCTGTCAATGCAACAGATTTCTTTTCAGTTCCTGCTTGCCTTGAGTTGTGCTTTATGCGCTCATACCACAAATTAATGTTACTTAGAAAGGGGAGATAATCTTAAAGGGAAACAAACATTAGGGGAGATGAGCTATAGGCAGACCTCTCAGCTTGTTAAGGTTTTTCAAGCGTTATTAGCATTACTCGTGATAATCTGTAATATTTCAAGATGAAAGGATTAGTTTTGTTCATGAATCAATTCCTCAATCTACCCAACATCCATAACCCGGTTCCAGACCTCATCGCCTGAGCAAACAATTGGTGAGTCAAATGCATTGAAGCCCTGCTGAGACCTGCACTTGTCTTTGAATTAAGAACATGAACATTTTTGAAAAATGGCGCAAGCAAACATGAAACATAATTTCAAATGAAAAATTATCTACAGTGTCTCTACGCAAGCATCTAAAGTGTGTAGAATGGAAAACAATTGTTTGAAAAAATACTGTATTCATGCCAAGACTGTAATTCTTTTTTTTCTCAACTATTTCAAACATTTAAAGTGACAATAAAACAAACAAGCATAATGTCACAATTGTGTCAAAAACAAATAAACATAGACATTTAAGTTATCCCACAAAATAAGCATGAAATATAACCATTAATACTAGTAATGACTTCCAAAGAAACTCATTTACAAAACAAAAGACTTACTGTTCGAAACGGAATAGGATGAAGCAACTGCTTATCTTGTCCTATACCAATTTTATCTGCCATAACAAAAATTGTTCTTTCAACCAATTGTACTTTCTACCTAGTATTCTGATTGGCTCCAGAAATTACATTGGTTGATATACCCTTGGAACGTCTGAAGCAGTGTTAATGTTCTTCAAGGTGTAAAATTTTCACAGATTAATGGACTTTGTAGAGGCAACCGTCCTTCATCTGCTGCAGACAAGGACCCAGGTACAGAATCACCAACAAAGGTTTATTGAGCACAAAAATTTAAAAAAATCCTATTTTAGGGAAACAAACTTTTTACAAAAAAGGCAAACACAAAACCACCCAAAGCAGTAAAAAAAAGTTTCTTACTCACTGGTCTCATTTCTAAAATCTTAGTTTTAAATGATACGGACTTATGGAACAACCATGTAGGCAAAACCATGTTGCACAGTAGTAGGTTTGGAGCTCATTTGGGCCCGTCCACATGAAAGCCTGTTTCAATGTATCCGCACAAGTTTCTTGCCATTTGGGCAGTTCGTCCACTCGGCAGCGCCGTTTCGGAGCTTGAAACCGATCACTTTTGTAATCGGGCTCCAGAGTGGAAAGATTTCAAAACGTACATTCCAATGTGGACAGTATATGTGGGATACTCCTTCAGTGATGACGTAGTGATCATGTCACGTCGTAGTCATTTTGCGCAACCTCTTTAGCTTTTACAGCCAAATATATTTGCGTGATGTTGTACTTGAATCCCCCTACATTGTCACTTCTCCTGTGTTCGTCTCACTGATCTGTGTAAATTACTGGATAGCCGATAGCACATACATGCCCGGGCAAGCTGTTGACTCGTCAAAGAAGCGATTGCATCAGTAATCACGGAAAATGCATTATAACACATCAGGTTTACAGCATATCAAAAACTGTGATTTATAACAGGAGTCACTGAGCCAAAATCGGGCATTATTATAAGAATTTCCAGTGAATCTCTCCCTCCTGTTTGCAATAATTATAAATTGCAGCATGGCGCCATTTTGAACTTCTACATTTTTTATTAATCCTGGTGAAATGTCAGGTCCCTAGTGTATTTTTTTCAAATGCTTTTTCTTTGGTGAAACACAGAAAAACATAAAAAAGCCAGAAAATGGACAAATAACACCGACGGGTTTAAATGTTCTCCAATTTCAATACTGAAAATGAATAGGATCGTATGCGGAGAAACGTTTCTTGGGAGGAGTAATATGGTGGCCTCGCGGCTTCAAAAGTCTTGGCCTATCGGATATAAGCAAAATGCGCATCTCGGCAGCGCGGTGCATTATGGGTAGGCTAGCTGGTAGCCTGCTACTAACTTGTCATTGAAAACTAATGGAGTCTAATGGGGGAAGCGCTGATTTGGACCATTTCAACTGTTGGAAAGTTGATGTTTTTTTTAAAAATGTATTTTAAACATGAATAGCATGTCGTTACTGAATACCCTCTGCCGGGACACGACAGTTAAGCCTATTTAAGTGCTTATTATTTGATTGAATGTGTGCACTTTACCGGGAGTTGGACCGAAGACACAACACCAGGACGCGATCAAGAGACGGGTAGGAGCTTTCTTCACTGAAGGGGTCAATTAGGGCTAAAGGCAGGTTAATTAGTTAGTTTGGTTACACGTACGTCCGCTAGCAAGCTTGGTGATGCTTCTGTCTGTTCCCTTGCTTTCAGGAAATTGACAAAATAAATGTGTTAAAAAAATCTATTTTAGCCTCTTTTACGTCCGTTTGGATCTTTCTTTTCTGTCTTGAAGTTGGGAAGAGTGAAAGGAAGTTTACTAGCATACACTTCTGTCTTCTCCAGCATTGCAATGGTGTTTTTTTTGCCGATAAACTCCAGTAGGACAGTTAAGAATGGCACTAAGTGCACCTGTCGTTTTGCCACTTAAGGCTGAAAGTCGTTTAAACAATTCTTGCAAGCTTTAAGGTGTGCAGTTACGCAAACACTTTCAGCACTCCATTTGGCGCCATTCAAATGACGGCTTTGTTTGGTAGCAAGTTTGTTTTTTTTTTACTTGATTTTCACGCATTCGCAAACGTAATGCACACTTCGCTTATTCAGGTGAGTGGTTCGTTTTTTTCACTGATTCTTCTTCTACGCTGTCCGTTAACTCCCTGTAGCTGCGCTGCAGCACCACTCCAGACTTGGCATGTACATTACAGCCGTTAAATGTCCTCAGCATCTTCTTCTGGACAAACACATGTCTTGAAACGTTTCTGTGTGCACAAGACTTTCTTGAGGAACGAAACAGGCTTTGCTTCCCTGTGAACAGGGCCCTAAGCAACCGGCTGATTTCGTGCCCTGCTCTCCAGCAACAGTGCCTCGCCCTCCTGCACTGCCCTGGGTGGGAGAAGGACAGGGAGTGTGGATCAATAATAAAAACAGTGAAAACAAAATCCTAACCACAACACCGTCGGATCACATCTCCATGTTGTCCATTAATCCCTGATAAGTGTACATCTTGTATCTAATATTAACCCTGACGTATACAATTTGGCGACATAATGGCATATAAAGAATCAGAATTGTATACATCTATTCATTCAAATATCTTCTATTTACATATTTGTTTTGTTTTGTTACAGAGAAGTCTGTAAATTTAGATTATTTTTTTTAAATCTCGAATGTGTGTTTAAATTCATCATGTACAAACGATAAACATGAGAAGCATAAGATTGAAGTTTACAGATCAACCAATTGCCTTTTTTTTTAGCATACAATATAGAACGTTACAAGTGGGCATTCAGTCAATATTGACGGAAAGTAAGGATGTCACGATATCGACAATTTTGTGATATTGCGATATTTAAATTGCCACGATATTGTCATCGTCATGTCAAGATATTAAAAGCAGCACATCTGTTCAGAAGACAGGTAAGATTACATTTGTGCAGTTCCAGCCCCCTCTGCTTAATTATAATTAGGCATGTTTTTGGCCAGCTTTGCTTAAGACCCACACTATGGCCACATGAAGGGGAACGTAACACGTTTGTGTTGAGTTCTTCTACCAATCGACTAAATTCACATTTTGGGCGTGCTTTAGCAATAAACAATATTAAGTGTTATTCGTGATGGTAGATGGTTTATTATATTACCTGTATGTTACCTGTACTATTTAAACTTTATTTATAATCACGATCTCAGCTAATTAGCATTGTATAGATGTGACATTTACATGCAATTGCTTATGTTTTTTGTATATATATATTTTTTTGTTCTACAGAAACCACACCCACACACCCAAATTAAACAGTCCAAAAAGAAAACTTGGACAAATCTATGTTATCACTCCCATAATAAATCAGTCATACCGGCAAAAATATTTTTTCAACATCTCTGTTCAAAAACATGACTGGTCATTGTGAAATACATAGCTAAACCATGATACTCTGTGCTGCTGACCCAAATAGGAGCCCATGACAATAAAATGACAGGCTAATCCTATTTCTTTGTCACTGCTGTTATTATGCACACAATCAAAATATTGTGCTTTAGTTTTAATAATAATAACAATTTTAATAGTTTATTTTTAAAAAGTCACTCGTATACAAAAAAGTCAGTGAAGGGTTGAAGATCAAACCCAGAACCTTCAGGTTGGGGAGATGGCTACTCTACTACCTGGGCCTCCTAGTTGTACAGTATATCACTGGTGTCAAGTGGAATCCTCGTACTTTCAACACTGGTCTTTTGGAGACACCACTAATATACGAACACATAGGAGGAGCAGCATGGTTCAGGTGGTAGAGTGGCTGTCTACCAACCTGAAGGTTGTGAGGCTGCTCCTAACTGAAAAATATTTGTCTGAACACAAGAAGTCAACTGGCCCTGAAGCAGGTTTGCTCTTGCCCCTTCTTTATTGGCTACTTCAGACACCCCTAGGCACGATTTGAGTCAGAAAATGTGTCTGGGGTTTTTGATGCTTGTGTTGATTTACACAGTTGTTTGTTACAAAAGTGCTCAAGACACCAAAAGGAAGCTGGTGAATTTGCTTCAATGAGTTTTCCCCTCTGATTCTTTTGTTACGTTTATATTCAATGACAGGCCTTTCAACGTGGCAAATCTACAGGTTTATGGCAGCTAAACTAACCTGTCTGTCTTCACCTGGTAAGTAACTTTACAGGTTTGGATGCAAAATTCAAGAATATGTACTAGCCTGCCTGACTTATTGTACAGTACACAACATTATACAATGTCACAACACAGCGTAATGAATCTTCATTCGTCAATTACCAGCACTATACCTCTAAACAGCAGGTGCAATTTTCTTCTTCAAAGACCGGATTGACCTCTTGAGGTTTGAGAAATGTCACAAATGTGGCACCTCTCACCACTGCATTAGCGGGGGGTCGGACTCTAATGAGCCATTCAGGCTGGTGGGCATGTTAGTGGAGGAAGACCACTTTGACACAACAAGCAACTGTGCAGCCGCATCCTTGTATCCGTTCAACCAAAACTCAGAGCACATGAAAGGGTCTGCTGCACACAATCATCACAGAGTAAGAATTCCCATTATGCGCCCTAAATTGCATTACACCTCGTATCTAAGATGGCAGCCAAGTGAGTTTCATGTTGAATGTATGAATTCGTCCCCTGGTCCGTGTTTTTTTAATGTTTGGTTTCCATTTTAAACCTAATGAATAGCTCTGTGCAAGCTAAATGCGTTGCTGACAAAATATAATGTCTAGTGTATCTATTCTCTTCAGAGCCTTTTGGATTGTTACCAAAAGGATCAACCATTCAACCATCCCAAATGCTTCATTTCAGCCTCCAACCGCCTGCTTAGCCTGCTGGAGTAACCTATTAAAAGTGATGCCAAAGCCTAAGTGCTTAAAAACTGAGCTACTGCCGCCTCACATTATGGTGACCTTGTCTACATGAATGTATCTGCCCAGTGTCTGCACCTTAGACTACATCTCTTAGCAAACTTTATTTTATCATAAACTGTAAAACACATCACTATGACATTCAAAAGTCTGGCTGGCCGTCACTTGCTCCATGGAGGCATATTCATTGATATCTTTCCATCTACAAAGACATCCATATGCTCTTTGATTGTACAAAGTAAAAACAAGACTATATAGTTAAATGATAATCACCAAGCATTATTTTTATTTTTTTATTTTGCCGTAAAAAAAGGACAGAGGAAGAAAAGAAAGTACAAAATAATGAACAAAATATAAAAGTAACTTTCCAAATCAAATATTTCCCAGCTCCAATGAAAATCAGAAACAAAAAGACACTTACTTTGTATAAACTTTTGTATATTCCTATTTGAACAAATTGTATCTCTTTTTTCAATAAATATTAAAAAAAAAAAAAAAAGAATCTGACCAACAGTCTTTATCAAAGACTATCTAACCAAGAGAAATACAATTCATCAAAACATAACCAACAAACCCCGAGAAACCAAACCAAAATAATAATAATAATAATCAGACAGCTAAACCAAGGTCTATGTAAACAGAACAAATAAAATTCCGTCACAACACAAAAAAAAAACTGACATTACCAAAAAACTCAAAACATACGGTACTTGTTAGAAACATACATATTCACATAAACTACAGATATATACACGTACACATATCCTACTCCACACTCACAAATATACATACAAACACAATATATTCCTGGTGCTACTTTCAACATACAGTCATTATGGAAGAAAGAGGAAAAAAACAAACATTCAGGAGACCAAAAAGAAAAAAAAAAGTAATAATATATCTAATACATTAATTTAACTCAATAATACTAATAGTATTGGGCTAATCACAGGGCCTCAAATATTTGCTTCCAAACAAAATCAAACTGTTTTTGTTTATTATTGTCCGCTGATATAGTTCTCTCAATATTTAAATAATATTTTCGATTTCAATTGACTTATTCCTGAAGGGTCTGTATTTTTCCAATGTTATAACCATAACTTCTAATAAACTAATGAAGAAAATGAAAGTTGCCATCCCACTGGATATTTAAATTTTTTTCACATTTTGAAGTAAGCAAATCTCTAGCGTAGACAAAAATCTCTGTTTACAGACGATAGAAAGCCAATCCTGAATATCAATCCAGGTTTCATGTATTTTTCCACAGTACCAAAATGAATGAATAAGAAAATCGCTTATACAACACTTTAAACAAGTAGTAGGGGAAGATGAATCGAATTTATGAATTTTATCCCTGCTATAATAAATTCTTGTCATTAATTTATACTGAATTAATCGAAGATTTTCATTTGTTGTAACTGAATATGTAAACTGTAAACATTTTTTCCATCTTATTTTGGAATCAAAACTATGTATGTCCCTGTCCCAGCCATCATATATTTTACTTAATAAATCATTGCTATTTTTAGCATTGATAAAGGATTTGTAAAGAGCACTTATAAATTTACTCTGTTCCAAGATGTACCATAGTGTTGCTGGAACTCCGTTCTCTATATCACAATTTTCTTTAATCCAATTTTTTAACCTTATGTAATTAAATAATTCAGAGTCTTTAAGATTAAATTAATCTTTTAATGTATCAAATGAAAGTATTTTATCTGAAAAAATATATAACTGAAGAACTGGCCCACACGTCGCAAAACAAGAAACGAAAACAAAGCTGAAACCCAGGAAGTTGGAAGTCCCACCTCCTCCGTGGCATATACCCCATAGATGCTTTATTTTTTCCCCACAACTTTAAATAATAATCACCGAGCATTATTAGGTACACCTGCAACATGTTTGGCTTTGGAATGTGGGAGCAAGCCAGACAGAATCTGACCATCCCTTTGTATAGCGCTTGTCCTCAGGCTCGTGGGTGAATTGGAGCCAAACTCCCTTCACTGGTCGCCAGACAATCACAGGCACATATTGACAAACACTCACCCAAGATTATGACTATTTCTTATATCATTTTGGAATGTAATAGAATGTAGGGAAACTGGAGTGCTGAGAAGAAGAAGAAAAAAAGCCCACAAGCACGAGGAGCACATGCAAGCGCCACACAAGGAAGTCAAACCTGTAGTCGCAGAGCTGTGAAGCTATTATTTCAACAGTTTCCATGAGAAAAAAAAAAGGGGAGTAGGGCAGGGGGCCAAGAAATAGCTGATTACATTTTGGTATAGATCCAGGAATATTACTTCATCTCTTGTGAATAATGCATGAAATTAAAAAACACAATCGTAGCATATGCAAAAGGTGTATAGCTATTAAGGTGACCAAATTGGAAATGACCCAACCTAAAAATGTTCAGCTTCGCAATAGGTCTGCAAATTATCATTTGTAATTGTAAACTGTAATTGTGTCATACTAAGAGCTACCTAATGACTAGAACAAGAGATTAGAACATATTACTCCAATCCTAAAGGGTTTATACTTGCTCGCAGTCAGCTGTAAGAATCAACATTACCTCCTAAGGCCCAAGCTGTTTTTTACATGCAAAGTGCTGTCCACGTATGTGGCCACTAAGCCTTAGGAGGTTAGTTCTGTGACTGGCACTGAATGGATTAGACCCTGAAGACATTAAAAATAGGCTAATTGAACGTAATCTAGTAGGGCTCTGAGTTCTGCAGACTCGGGTAAATTAATGGAGCCCGGAGTCCAATGCAAACATGGTGAAGCAGCGATTAGCTGCTATGCTGCACGCAAATGGAATAAATATTTTTTTTCCCCCAAAAATCTTGTTCTTTTAGTAATTTTAGGAACCTTTTTATTTATTTATAGTTTGCTTTTAAATGTCAATAGCTGTTTTGTTTGTAAATGCTTTTAAATGTACTTTTAAATATGTGAATTATATTGTGATAGATGTGATTGTGTATGAAATGTGCAAGATAAATAAAGCTTAAAAGCTGCCTTGCCTTGCCTAATGTTTTACCCCACTTGCGGTAATTTACGGTAGCCAATATAGCATATACATTTTACAGGTGTCATGGGCTAAATCCAGCTAATTGGCTATGAAGTACAAAGCTCCGTGAAAAGCTCGCTCTGGAGTGCTTTTCATATAATTGTATATTAGAAGTCATTAGAAATTTCCTATCCTGCATTAGAAGTCAAACTATAGAGTGTTTGTGAAAAATGTCTGTCATAATCCTGATTGGTTAATCAGATGAAGAGCAGCAGTGAGCATCTCAGGGAGGCACAGTGGTGTGGTGTGTGGCTCACTCAGTATTCTTCATCATTCACAGGACACGGTCAGGGCATTGCAATTTCTGCCCTCACTCTCAGCCAAGGTTTTAGACCTGGAAAACATTCAGTTCAGCACCTGAAGAAAGGAAGGGGCTAGCTAAGATAGGGTGGTGCAGATCTGATGATTAAACATTACCGGTATTCATTTTCAATGTATTTGAGTTGTGGTGCAGAACTCTGTCTGAATGGACAAGTAAATGTTTAATGCAGTCTTGCAGTGCAATCTGTAGGCCAGTCTCTTAATTAGGTTTAATTCTCTAAGTGTGCGTGCTTGTAGATTGAGGGAGAAAGTACACAAAGAAGCCCCACAAGAGGGCAGGTAGAATGTGAAAACTTCACCAAAAAATCCCAAAGAAATGTCCCCATGAGGGTTGATGCAATAGCTACTTGTTTTGTGGCAATTGTGCTTATCACTTATTCACTGTGCCATGCATGACAGGGAGATCTCAAATAGCGGTACAAGATTTTGTATCTTGAGCCTTGGCAGAAAGCACAGTAGCTAAAAATTTAACAATATTGATATTTGTTCTATTTAAGGTAATATTAATTTATGGTGTGGTCTTTTCAATCGATGTATATTTTAAATTATTTTGCATATCATTTTGGGGACTGGAGTTGAGAATTACTAGCTATAGCCAGTTGCTATAGCTAACTAGCGCTAGCTAAAACCAGTGGTGAGTGGTCATAAAAGGCTATTAATGTGGTGCATGCCCAAGCCATTCAAGAAAATCGTGGAAAATATTTATCTGTCAGTGTCCTCTATTATACAATACCTTAGTTGTACTGCCTTGGTCTTAAATTCCTGTGTAATTTGTTCTGTTTTCCTCGCGGAGAGGTGGAAAGCCGACAGATTGCTTCGCGCATGCGCAATGAGAATTCAAGTTGTGTTATTTACGAGAGGTTGTTTCTGTACGTGCGACTTTTGAATGGCAAAAAGCTGGCAGTAAAGCAGCTTATCTGGCAACGCACATGCGCATAATTGGCTTACTTGACTTGATTTTTACGCCGGATTTTTACCCGGGATGGGAACTATCACCTGCGGGTTATGAAGACATTTAACATTTTCTATGCATATTTTTACTGTTTATGAATCTACTTATAGTATATAGATGTCATATAACTGTGATAATGTTTGTGTGAAATATATTGGACATATTAACTGTATTGTAATGAATAACACTTTTCACTCCCTTCCAGCTGGTGAGATAGGAATGCATATGGGAGTCATGTTCTCAAGTTCTCATGGAAGATAACACTGTGGGTCTGAGGGAGTCTAGGTCGCATGGCATTACCTGTCTAATCATATATTTCTGGCTTTGGACGGAACTGGAGTAAACATGTCAGTAAATCACTTGTCTGTCTATTATAATTGCTGGCCCTTTCTCCAGCCTCAGGGGAGGAGTATGCTTTTTTCATCAATAAAACGACTGTGTTTTCGTATTGACACACTCGAGGCTTAACATCACCTTTGGAATGTAAGCATTTACTCTTGTGTCTTTTAAGAGCTCTTAAAATAAATTCTTTATAAAGAAGGCTTCTTCATCAGATCTCATTTTTCAATTATTTTTGAACACGCAAAGATTACACTTAATATAGTAATCAAATAATACCTTCAGTTACATTTTGGAAAATCCTTGGTGTCTAGGGGTCTTTGCCGTATCTCCCAAACCCTACGTCCTACTGGGGCCTTGCGTCCCGGAGATAGAGAACTGGCACAACTGTAAAAAAACACAGTTCATGCTCATTAAGGAAAATGGACTCCCAGCCTGCAGATTTAATGCTAATTTAATGCCTGAGTGGGGTGTTGAGTGGAGACGTGTGAGCAAGGTGTTTATTGGAGCTGTTATAAGAGCATGATGAGTAGTTAGTGATGGTGGTGCTGTATATTTCTGATGCAGATTGCGCTGGTGGCCTCTGAGTCATAAACCAAACAAATCATCTTATGTATAAGGACGGTAGAGCGTCAACTAACCTTCCTTTTGTCGCTTTATCTGCACGGCACCAAGTCCCTGCCTCGTACACCTGAGCCTTACTCACACTTTCATCTCAATAACAAACATCATGCAAGCAAGATGATGTTACAACATACTCTAAAAAAAAATTCCTCCATGCCCTACTTGGTTTTGTTCTTTCGCTTTATTTTCACTAACATCACCACAGCCCTTTACAGCAGTTACTTGTACAACAATAATTGGAGTGTTACATTTTCATGGTTGCATTTTTCAGAGTTGATTTTAACCCCCAAAACATTTTCAGATTTAAATGGAGTCCAGAGTTGGTGTTATTTTACACAGTTGATGATCACATAGTGTTAGATGTGGAAGTTGTACATACCAGTAATTAAACTAATTATCATTTGGAGAGATAATGTAGCCTCTTGTTGCATGATTGATTGAGTGAACTACTTCTGTGGTCACGGGCAAAGTTACCACAGCCTCTTTTTTCAATGTCACGCGTCGTTACATAGCCTTTTTGTACATTATTTTCTGACGTAATGGTGTTATTAAGAGTAGGATTAGGTCGCTTAAATACTCACTGAAGGCCCAGGTCAGAAAGTCACCGCCTACCACTGAAATCCTCTTGTAATACTCTGTCACGCTTGCTGAGGTGCAGCAGTGGTTGGCAGCACCATATTCACTTCCTGTCCACTGAGGGAAACTGGGCAAAGTTGCAAAGCTACACTGGGCTGCCTCAGGCTTTGTGTGCATATATATGAAAACTAAACATTGAACCATTGCAATTTTACTTTTCAAGGGTGGATATCACTGTAGGTCAGCATCATCTGATTTCCTGCACATGATTACTGCAGCTGCTGGGCTCATTAACACAGCTAATTGTTGTATTAGAGCTTGTAAACAGTCCATCCGTTTAGACCTGCACTTCTGTGTGACCTGTGGCTGATTGCTGTTTCCCCAAAGCAAACTGATTGACTGGCTAATTTTTTGACACACCTTTGTATTACCTTGAATTTGAATGTTGTAGTTCTCAAGATCGGTTTTGGTCTCGAGACTAGTCTCAAGACCACTTTTTAAGGGTCTTGGTCTTGTCTCAGAATCAAAGACATTTTTACTCAGTTTTGTCTCGGTCCTGCACAGGGCGGACTTGGGATTTTATTTTTATTTTTTTTATCTAGACGGGTCGAGACCAGGCCAGTACTACTGGGATCAATAAGAAAAAGAGAATGCAGATTGGAACATGCACATTTTATTAGCACGTTTAGAGGAAGCATAGAGAAAGGTAAAGTAACTGCTTAATTAACTACACTGGGAAAGTTAAAATCAGAACACCCCATTGTTGGTTGGTTGGTTGGTTTATTGAACACATAAAAAATAGAAAAACATAAAACACATTACAAGTATAAAATCTAAGTTGAAGTAAAAACAAAAAACAGGAATAGGAAGAAAGAAAAGAGTTTACAATGAGCAAAAATAAGAACTTTTCCTCCCTCTATCGTTTTTTGATAGTATTCAGAGCTAGTAGCGGTCATTTTGTTCAGGTTTTTTTTGTGTTTCTTCTTTGATATATACAGTCTCAACCATCATTCAGCTTTTAATTGGGCAGTAATTGATTTGCATGTTACTGTTTTCTTGTGAATCCAGCAGCTTTGTAAAGTTAGATTAACAAGATATAATCCCAGCAATATTCTGCCTCTTAATGTTTCTGTTGTTCAATTTATCACCAAGGACTCTGTCTTAATACTGTAGTATACTTACATTTGAAATTCAGATCCTCATCAACTCTCACTCAAAAGACCTGAGCCTCCTCGGGATGAAGATCCTTCTCTGGTTCTTTCTCAGTGCATGCAAGTTGCGGACCACTCCAACTCGTCATCCTTGTCTGCACCACCTTAATGTTCTGCCCCTGGATTTTGACAGAGATTGGCTGTCCCTGTGAATGGTAGTAAGCCCTTCCTCTTGATTCAGTTACTCCATGCTTACACAAGGTCTCTGTACTCCATATGCTGTCCTGTTCTTACATGCCACAATCTTGGTATCATCAGAGTACTTCTGAATGTGGTACGTCTATAGTATATATATATACATGTGGGTACCTCAGTGCTATCCTTTGTCATCCCAGAAACACAGCCCCTTCCAGCCTGACAAACTGGGGGGGTTAGATCTTAGTCAAAGACCCAAGAACTGAAGGAGGGATCCACACCTTGGACGTATATATGAATGGACTATCAAGAGGCCCCTTATGGCTGGAGCCGCAGAGCAGTCATCTTATGTTGCCACTGTTGCTGACAATTTGATGGTTTTTGAGACATGTCGAAATAGAAGTATTTGGCAAAAGTGTAATGGAAACACTTTCCGCAATCCCTGTAGTCATGTGACCCCCGCCCGGTCACGGAGGAAAGGAAGTAGGAAGTACGGGGCCCCTCGCTTTTGTGTCAGAGGTGCCTCCCGAGGGGATAACAAGTCTTTTTAAGTACAAAGCGATTTAGCTATAGAGCCAAGTTCCATGCACGCTCTATATCGTGCATAAGAAATGTCCATTCCCCCAGGGCAACGAGCATACAGCACACGTCGTCGTTGAAATCTGTTCTATCCGTCCACACCATAACCCGAGTTATAAGCGCGCACACACACCCAACACCAACACCAGATGCCCGAACCCACCCGATGAGAGGAGAGAGATGTTTTTAAAGTAATGTTAACAACGTCGGGCGTCCGTCTTCCGTAAACATCATGAGCACCTCCTACGGAACTGCAAGATCCTGCGAGACGGGACATTACGAGAATTGCGCCTCAGAAGCGAAAAGCTCTTCAATGGAAACACCTACAAGTCGAAGTTGTCGGAATAGTACAATATTGCTTTTATTTTTGTGAAAAAACTGTAATGGAAACGGGGCGACACGGTAGCTGACTGGTTAGCATGTTCTCCTCCCAGTGCACAGGACGTGAGATCGAGTCCGGGCTTCGGCCTTCCTGGGTGGAGTTTGCATGTTCTCCCCGTACTTGCGTGGGTTTCCTCGGGGTACTCCGGTTTCCTCCCACATTCCAAAGACATGCATGGCAGGTTAATCGAACACTCCAAATTGTCCATAGGTGTGAGTGTGGATGGTTGTTCGTCTCTGTGTGCCCTGTGATTGGCTGGCAACCAGTTCAGGGTGCCCGAAGCCAGCTGGGATAGGCTCCAGCGCCCCCCACGACCCTTGTGAGGAAAAGCGGTTGAGAAAATGGATGGATGGATGTAATCGAAACGCAGCTACTGTTATCAGTGCGTGTCTATGCTAGGATCCCTGTATAGAGTAAAGAGCCTCTGAAAGCATGAACTTTTCTGTTTGTATCAACCATTCAGAGTACATTATCTCAGTATCGTGAAATGTGACTGACAGAAGTTAGGTGTACATTAAATTTGGGCCAAGCCAGTGGCAAATCATGGCAGCAGGTGGGGTTGCTTCTCCCAAGCATTGTTACTCCATTCAAGTAAACGTCCATCCTCCACACCCATCTAATTAACATTCTCTATTAGTAATACTGTAGAGGTCAGATGGTATTAAAAGCACATGAAAAGTCAAAGAATGTGATCTTCACTTGACAACCCGGCTTATCCAGATAGGAGTATGTCTGATAGAGCCGACAAAGCATAGCGTCATCCACTCCAAAACCTTCACAGTACCCAAATTAGACGGGGCCATTAGCATGATTGGTCTATGGACTTAGGTGGCAGAGAATCAAGGTCTTCATAATATATGAAGTGAAGAAGTAATTTAACTCAATAGTTTTCAGTACTGGCCTGAGACATGAGCTCTTCCATTGCACTGGGATCTCCACTGCCTGCAGGCTCAAATTAAAGAGAACCTGGAGAGGCTCAGCCACTTGGTAGAGACTTTCAGTATACTGGTTCACACATTATCTGGGTCAGCTGCCTTCCATCATAGACGCTTCCTAAGCTTCGCTCTCAACTCCTCTATTAAGGTGAAACAGGTAACAAGAAACAGATAATGACTTTGCAGTATAAGAGCTGCTGTAGACAGTGAGGAAGATGTGATGTAGGCTGCTGCCATGGAGGAGAGGGAGGGGGCTGCTGAGGCAGGGGCGACATGAGCAGGTTGGAGCTGAGTTGAACCTAATAAAGAAGTGGTTGAACTTGGTGGCCTTCTACTAGACATCACCTAAAGAAGCCTGGCCATTCAGCTTGTAGCTGTATTTTATCTCTGTTGCCCTCCACACCTCTTTGGTGTTGTTATTCTGCAGCATCCTCCCCACTTTCTTCAGTCTCAAACTGTGTTAAGCTCCTGTCGCACTTGTTTGCGTCTTACTCAACCCCCCCACTACCTTCCTGAATGCTGCTTTTTGTCTGCTTGAGGAGCCTTTTGATGTCACACGTGATTCAGGGATTATTGTTTGGAAAGCACAGCAAAGTCCTCATTGATACCACCACATCCCAGCAGAAGGTCATTGTAGCCAGCGAAATAATCAACTTTCCTGTCAACGTCTGTGTCCCTCATGTTCCCCTCAGTGTTCTGCAGTACGCCCCATAATGCTGCGCCTTCATAGTAGGCCTCCACTTAATGGTCATAATTATTGTTGATGTCATTGAGGCTGTTGGTCATTAATACAAACTAAATGTTGTTTCGGGTCTAGGTATACAACTTGTGCAGTCATTTCATGTGTGCAGTCTGATGACTACTTAAATTCATTTATTCCCACAGTCATGATCGGCTCAACCTGCATTATGATTACCCCTGGTCTAGCAAATCCTGCGGGAAATAATTTCATGATGACTCTAGTTGCGCAGTCCTTCAGCAGCCCTAAAAAGTTGCAGGCAATAAAAGAAAAGGTGACCTTAAACCCTAATACCAGGGGGAGTTTATGGTCGCAAAAATCCCCACAAACTCAGGATCAAGATACCAGGTCCCGTATACACAAGAAGTTGAAAAAAACAACAACCTTGGAATTAGTTTGTTGATGGAATCGAACAAAACACACTTTAGGCTTACAAATGTGCCATCTGTCAAAATTATTACAATAAGTGAGCATTTGGGTTGAGTGTCTTAATAGCCTAAATTATTTCTGATGATGAAGTTTATACAGAGCTATAATTTATACAGCATCCAAGGGTATAAAATGTAATAAGATAACACATTCATTCTGGTCCTGTGTACTTATCGCAAATTGTCCATATTTTCAGTATGCTGAGGAAACCCCATCATTGTAAATAGACATTCATCCATCCATCCAGTCTCTTCATCAGTTGCAGGGAAGCAGCTTAAGTAGGGAAGTCCTCTCTTCAACCACTTTTTCAAGCTCTTCCAGAGGGATCCCTATGCATTCACAGGCTAGCCGGGAGACATGTAGTCTCTCCAGCGTGTCCTGGGTCATACTAAAAATATTTATTTATAAACATTGTGTTGTTTTTAGAACACGTCTCCTTATTTTAGTTGATACATTTGCACCTTACTGCAGATCAACAGAAGGAATGACTCATTATTATCATCCCAATCTTGCCATCATTTCCTAATAGATCAAAATGTCATGTTTGACCTTTTTCTCAAGTCGATACACATCCTGCCAGCTTGTAGATGAATAATTTACAATAGTAGCCAATGTTGCCATCTTGGTGACTTTCCCGCACTTTTTGTGTCAAACAATTCATCAACTTTGGTTGGGTATCAAAATGAGAAGACCTACGTTTGAATTTAGAATATGCAGGAATGTTCATTATAACATGTACAGTATAATATTTATATAATGAGTTGAGCACACAAAAGAATATGGTCGTCAATAGCCATTCACATTATAATTACAGCCTAAAGTCACATGTTGCAGGGATTTGGTGTGTAGATGTTGGTTGATCCTGAGTAATTACTGAGAGAGCCCCCAGTCAGATGGTGCTGAATCAGGCCAGTATTGTTTACAAGATACAAATAGAGCTATCAAAAACCATGCACACACATTTGTTGATTTGGTATTCTTCAAATGATGGATTTGAAACAGACTCTGGAAAAATTTGGTCTTGCACACAATAGTATATCATCAGTGAGGAGAAGTGAACATCAGTCTATTTGTGGAGCGGCAAGGAATAATGTGGCCCACTTCCACATTAACCTTCTGTTTTGTAGCTTGGCATAATCAGCTGCTATACAGATGGTGCACTGGGCACACTGTCATTCGGAACTTTTTCAAGAGATGAGCTGGAAA
The DNA here is from genome assembly GCF_051991255.1 of Vanacampus margaritifer. NCBI lineage: Eukaryota > Metazoa > Chordata > Actinopteri > Syngnathiformes > Syngnathidae > Vanacampus > Vanacampus margaritifer. The sequence continues at coordinate 21,114,206 of NC_135439.1, read as the reverse complement.
CACAAGCATGCTGTGACCTACATGCACTTGTCTCACTTTGAATTAACAGATGCTAGAGGTATAAGCTTACATTTAGCATCACTTTTTTTTCCCCACACAGTGATCAGAGGTGAATAGCTTAGTTTTCCTTTAACAAATATTTTCTTCTATTTACAATTACACAGTCTCCATAAGATTACATTCTATGGTTAAAGGGGCATTCAGTGATCCCTAGCGCCATCTAGTGGTCCAAGAATAGCATTAGAAGCATGCAGGAGTACGCACACTACGGTGGCTCAGACAGACCACATTTCGTAATCCTACAACCAATTATTATTTTGTGTGAGCAAACGAGCATCTTGTCGATTTGGCAGCCGTTGTGAGGAAACGCCGAAAGACCGAGCGAGCCGGAATTAGCCCGAGTAGCTAACAAGAGCGGCTAGCGGGAGTTAGTTGGAGCCATAAGCTGAAGTGGCTAACAAGAGTGGGTAGTGGGAGGAGTTAGTAAAAAAAAAGCTAGTAAAAGCTAATAGCAAAGCAGAAAGTGACAAGCGATATGGCCATATAGGCCCAAATCACGGAAGTTAGTGATGACGACCTGCAGGCCCTAGCTGTGGAAGGTAAGTTGCGGTCGACCCATTGGGTCCGACAATCGATCCAAGCACCACCCAGGCTAACTACATTCGCGAAGTTGTTCTTTGGGCATCCGTAGCAGGACTCATGGCAGCTCTAGCAAGGTGAGACTACAGCCATGTAGCCTAATATGATTAGTGATGACTAGATTTACGATTATATTTTTTTAAAAAAATACAGCTTTTTTTTTGGCATACTACTTACATAAACAGTCAGTTTGTAAAATGAATAAATGTGTGCGTGTTTTTTTTTTTAAATCTAGCTTTTAGGATCAACCAATCACAGCTTTTGCAATTATGGTTCAGACCTACCTTCCCTCATGAAGTTTCAGCTCATTCCTTGCTCAGAGTTCTCTGAGAGAATGTTCTGGAATCTCTCATAAGGTAAAACATTCTCTCTGCGCTGTCTGAGAGGATTCTCAGAATCTTTAGGAAAACGGGCCCTGGTTGATTGATAGACATTTGCTGGCCCTTAGGGAAAGTCCTCATTTTCCAAAATCAGGTGTTATGCCACACTGACACGACAACATGCAACGATTGCCTCATGTCCAAACTCATTTGCAGCTTTGTGATGGTATGTTGGGGGTGTTGCGGAGGAGCAAGCATGCAATGCAGCACTCATTAACCCACCCAGCACCTTTATGGCTCATGGCCACAGGAACGCATGCTGAATTAAATTTTATCTAATGTCTTCTGCATGCAAAGGTTGATGTGAAGTGGTTTTCCTGGCGCTGGAGGATAAATTGCCTATTAGAAGACATTTCCAGCTAGAGTTAATTCTGTCCTTCTGGTGCCTGCAAAGCGTTAATAAGAAGTGTCTCCGTCTTCACCTTAGAGAAATGCTGACACAAGCAGCCATCCTTGCAACCTTCCTGGGGTTGTTTTAACACGAGAGTGTGTTTATTAAATGCTGGCAACGGTAAAATTTGAGAGGTGATTGCAGTAAACTTGAATGAGTGTTGAAGAGGAAATACATTAAAAGGTAGCAAAGGTGATGGTGATGTACATTACAGGTCGAACGTTTGGACACACTTTCTTATTCAATGCATTTGCTTTATTCTCATGACTGGTTACTTTGTAGATTCTCACTGAAGGCATCAAAACTATGTGTAACCAAGTGGTTGGATGGGCATTAGTTTTTCCAACTGTCCCTAAATGCATCAGCCCCATCATCTTATCCACTCTGCCGGCCGGGTAATTAAGCTATGGTGAGACACCGGTGCACGCCAAGCCGTCATCAGTTGCTGAGCGTCTCTTAGTAAGTAGCTCATTACTTTTTAGCCTGGAAATTAAAGCCTTTTATTATATATTTTTTGTTGGATTTTACTAAGGAGTCGCGGATTGGTCAGTGAGAAGAAAGTTGCTCAGTTGAAGCATCCTACGTCTGTCGCATGAGCCGATCGATGATTGTAAACTCTGGTTAATTGGTGTACTTTTTGTTGCAGTTTGCCGCTACTGTTTAGCCAAGCTCTTATTTTTGCCAGTCCACAAATCCAAGCTCTGGTTCTTGTCGGCACAGTTATTAAATAAAGTGTATAATAAGACTTTGTTTCTTTTAACTAGCTTACTTTAATACGTATGGTGAAAAATTAATAAATTGTTGTTGCCACCACTGCTTGTTTATTGTTGCCAGATTGATCCCCACTGTGGTGGGCTCGGTTACAAAGTGGCGTTGTCAGCAGGATCTGGCTAACAAAACAGAGTGTGGCTTTATTTTTAACTAGTGTTGTAGTGTAATTGGAGAGCTAATGTAGTTGCTATAGGCAGCTGTTGAGAGCTTTGGCTAAACAGTAGCTGGCGCGCCGTGGGACACTGCTCGGGACCTGTATCTTGTGTCCACTTCACTGATCTCTACCATGGCAGAAGAACTGCAACTGCGTCGCGAGAGGGTCCAACAGTTGGAGGCCAAGCGGGCCCAACTGCAGGATCGGGATGCTGTCCAAGTAGGTTCTTGTCGAGGAGGACAAGCGGAGAACACTGGGACTGTAGACCGCGTCATCTACCTGCCTCGAGAAAGAAAGTGACCCATCTTCCGAGGAACTCACGGTATGGTGTAGATGCCACGGACTTCCGACTTCCGGGTTTTACACATCAGCGCCGTTTCCAGCCATTGCTGGCCGCGTTCCAACACACCCCAATCATCGGCGGAAGGGCGTCTCGGCTATCTGAAATGCTTCGGACACTGAGACAGACACTACACACTCGCAGCCTCGCACCCGTCGACGGGAACATGCAACAGAGGGGCACAAAAGCGGAAGCGCAAGTACTGGGACGCGGCCCACTCGTCGCAAACCGGAAACGGAAACAAAGTTGATGGGTGATAACCCAGAAATCGGAAGTCCCGCCTCCTCCGTGGCATATAGTCCATTAGGGTCGATGAGTGGGTTGAGGAGAATCGTGCAAGCATGCGCGTTAGGCATGTTGGACCTGCAGACCAGGCTGGATTTATTTTTGATCACTTGGAGGGGGAAGCTCGTGACGAATTTAAGTACAGAACTGTTGCTGAATGTGATGACACAGAGACAGTGCTTGCCATTTTAAAAGAACATTATGGATGTCAAAAACCTTGCATTTTACTTCAAGAAGATTTTTTTTTCTAGAACAAAGAAACTTCGCAAGAATTTTCACATGCTCTATTTTGTTTAATGGAGAAAGTTGTTGCTAATGCGCCATTCCGAGTGACAAATGCACCTATTTTATTGCGCGATCCAAATTACACTTTACTTAATGTTTGTTCTGCGGCGATTGAATGTGGGAACGTGAAGGAAGAGTTGTCGAGAGTAGGGTACATTTTCATTATGTACCTACTTTATGTGCTACGCAAAGTGCTAACCTAAAATCACCAGTCCCAACTCCTGATACGGCCTCCCAGTTAGCAGCTCTTTCTCCTCTTGTTAAAAAACAACCAGAGCAATTAGCCCAGATTACTCGGGCCCTTTCAACTATGCAGTTATGACCACCTCCAGCCTCGGGTCCTAATAATGTTGTCTGCTACCGCTGTCAGCAGCCAGGCCAAATTGCGCGCTACTGCGATGCCTGTCCTTGGTCCAGGGCCCACTCTGATCAGTCCACTAGGGCTGTGGCCCTCAGCAGTCAGGAAACTAGTACCCCCTACTGTCAGGAGCCAGACATTAGGAGGGGAGGGGGTGGGCTCATTAAGTCCTGTAGTAGATGAAGAAAAGGAGTGTCTAGTAGCCCCTTGTCCTCAGGTTACCGTTAAATTGGCCGAAATCCTCATTCAGTGCATTCTAGATACTAGGTCCATGGTTTCAACCATCACAGAGTCCTTTTTCAGGCAACATTTTCAGGATGAAAGTCGTGCCATTGCCTAGAGTCGAAGGCAGCTAATGGTTAAGCTATCCCGTATCTCGGGTATCTTGAGCCTGATGGTAAAGTGAGTGGGAGAGTGATCCAGAGGAGAAGAATATTGGTTGCAAAAGAGCCTTGGACAGATTAGCTCATCTCCAACACCAGGTATCATTGGCATGAATATCATAAAAGCATTTTATGAGCAACATTCTCTTCAATATGGCCCTGATTTGTTTGACCTCCCTTCTGATTTGGGGGTCCTGACTCTCTGGCAAGCTGCTTTTCAGCTGTGCCAACACGCCACAGCACCGAGTTTAAGTCAAAATGGGGTAGCAAAGGTTCACGGTCGAAGACAGATCGCTATTCCTGCCAGAACTACCAAATTCATTGCAGCCACTTGTTCCACTGTAGTGGGCTCTTCAGAGGCTATTTTTGTTTAGCCCTTGGGACATGGGTTTAGTCTGCATCCTGGCCTGCATGTGTCGTCCTCTCTAGTCAGTGTTGTCAGAGGGATGGTTTACATACCTGTTATGAATGTAAGCGCGTTCTCTGTAACTTTGAAGTCTCGTTGTCCCTTTGCTTTGGTGTCCCCTGTTGAAGTGGTTAGTTTACCCTCGGGATTACAAGTGTGGACTATCGCCAGCTTAACAAGAAAACCAGAAAGGATGCTTTTCCACTGCCCCGAATTGAGGAGACACTGGACTCACTATCTGGAGCTAAATGGTTCACAACTATGGACTTAGCTTGTGTATGTATAATAAAGTGTCAGTGACTGAGTGTGACAAACAAAAGACTGCGTTTTGCACCTCCTTTGGGTTACTTGAATTTAATCGAATGCCCTTTGGGTTATGTAACGTGCCTGGGACTTTCCAGAGGCTCATGGAGCGAATGTTTGGCGCACAGCATGGACAGTCTTTGTTGCTCTATTTAGATTATATAATTGTCTTTCGTTGTTGAACACTTAAAGCAACTGGAAGTTCTTCTAAGCCGTCTGCAGCAAGAAAGACTAAAAGTGAAGTTGGAGAAATGTGAGTTATTCAAAAAGGAGGTGCAGTATTTGGGACATTGCAACTCAGAGGAGGGGAGGTTGACTGATCCTGAGAAGATCTCTGCGATATGCAACTGGCCCTGAGCTGAGGTTCTTTATTGGCTTTTCCAGCTATTACAGAAGATTTGTGGATGGATTTTCCAAGCTGGCATCCCACTTCATTGATTGTTGGCCGAACTGGCCGGCCCCAATAAACGGGGGAGACATGGAGTCGATCTGGCTGGAGGAAGCCTGGTCCAAGGAATGTCAGGAGAGCTTCCATGAGCTGAAGTCCCACCTTGTAAGTGCGCCTACTTTGGCTTTTGCTGACTTTTCTCTGCCATTTGTTCTTGAGGTGGATGCCAGCCACTGTGGATTTGGAGCTGTCCTGTCGCAAAAGCAGGGAGGACAAGTAAGACCTGTGGCTTATGCCAGTTGCAGTCTACATCCTGCGGAGAAAAACTACAGCTCCATGAAATTGGAGATGGCAGCCATGAAGTGGGCTATGGCGGAGAAGTTTAAAGACTACCTCTGGGGCCATCACTGCATTGTATGGACTGACAACAATCCATTGAGTCACCTGGCCAAATTCGGAGCGACGAAGCAGCGTTGGGTGGCTGAGCTGTCAACATTTGACTACAGCGTTTGGTACCGGCCGGGGCACATTAACAAGAATGCCTACGCTCTCTCCGGACAAAGGCATTCCTCTGATGGTGGGAGAGTTCAACTAGAGTGCTATCTACCTGGCACCCATCTCCCTGATTCCCTGGCAGAGAGCATCAGGCAGCATTCGGATTAGGCCACCCAGTCTGCCATTACTGCCCTTCCTTCCCGAAGCTCAAAGGACTTGAGAATTCTCCAGCACTCTGATTTTTCCATCGTGGCCTTCCTGTCATGTTGGAGTCAGCAGAGAGTGCCAAGCCGGGCCAAACAGGAGAAGCTGAGTCCTCGAGTGTGAGGTTTTGTGAAGCAGTGGGACCGTATTGTGCAGATAGGGGGGCTGCTGTATCGTCACCTGCTGAGGCGAGATGGAGGTGAGGAGTATATATATATATATATACATATATATATATATATATATATATATATATATATATATATATATATATATATATATATATACATATATATACATATATATATATATATATACATATATACCATGTATATATGTATATATATATATACCATGTATATATGTATATATATATATATATATATATATATACACATATATATATATATATATATATATATATATATATATATATATACATATATATATATACATATACATATATATACATATATATTCTGTACACAATCAGTCACCGCTTCATCTTTATTCATACACACAGTTCTTATTAGATTGCATCTAAATACTCCTTGTTCTCTGAAAAGCCTCTAGCTGTGCTTAATGATTTCGACTTTTTAACATTTCTTTAATTAAATTTCTGTGTTCTGAGTGTATTATGCAGCCAAGCAACCAATGAAAACACACTGACAGAATTAATAACACATGATTAGTTTAGAATGAAGTGCACTATTTTGCAGATGATGTACGTCTTCTTGAGAGCATCAGAACATTAAAGATATACATACACAACATATAATGACTGCTTTGAAATCATAGCTCTATGTTTCTGATGCCTAATATGCCTTTATAACAACTTTTTTTTTTAATAGTCTGTTAAAGTTTTTGTTGCTCCTGCAAAAACATCAATGATACTTCTGTTTACTATTACACATACACTCACCATGAATCACAAGAGTCATATACAGTATGTCGTAAAATCAAATACATACTGTATTTGATTTTACGACATACTGTATTTGTGTATATTACTAAAAAAATACTGTATATTATGTAAATTACGTAAAATACAAGAAACGGTTGTAAACTAGATTACAGTGAATTTCTGTAAAAGTAAATACAGTAAGTAACTAATTTAGTTACAGTAAATACTTCATGTACTGAGATTTTACAAGAATTAGTTGGCAACTTTTTGACAGTTACTTAAATTCTACAGTCAATTCGTTACAGTGTAGTAGAAAATGGATGGATGGACAGATGCTAGATTCCAGAGATGTAGAGCTGCATCTTGATTTGAAATAATCATAAGGTGTGTGTTTGTTTCGTTGAGGGGGGAAAAAGCTATTCTTGCCTCTGACAAAGGTCAATGCAATGAATAAATAATCATAAGTCATCGGTGTGGGCCTAGCATCCCAGTAACATGCAGGGATGCAACTGACAACGAAACTTTAAGCCAAAGGTTATGGTAAAAGAGTACATATGTCTGTGAATGTATTTATGTTGTGTTTACATTTCAACATACCGGTACATGCATAAATGCTTACTTAAAACTTTTGAGTTAACTATATGGTGCTGTTAATCGTGTGCCGCTAAATTCTACAAGCTAAGTAAGAGGTTAGCTAAATGAACAAAAAAGTTTATGTTATTTTTATTTTTGCTCTTGTATAGGTTGGAGTTGTGGTAAGACAAGGTCTTGCTAAGGGAATATATACTTTAGACTGTATAAATAATCAACTGGCACTACATACAATAATAGCATGCCCGCAAATATACAGTATGAGCTTTTAGTGCTTTACATCCCTCAAGCATAATTCAATTAAGGGAAATTGCATCTGTATTTTCTGTGCAATAAAGATAACTACATTAACAACACCCTAGTGTTAAACGAAACAGGGATTAAACAGGCCTTGATTCACATTTTAAGGCAGCACACAGACAACTAAATTGCACAAAATAATAGAGTAAAATTAATGAAAATTAAAATAATATGATCACAAAAGTCACAGTTTTTTTGGATCCGCAAAAAAAGAAAAAAAAAGATAAATAGTACTTTGTCTTCATTGAATATAAAATTCAAAATGTCTAATATAGCCGTTTAGGATTTAGTGTCTTCATTTATTTTGTAAAACACCTTTTCCCATTAAAAATAAATAAATAAAGATTCAAAATGTCTAATATAGCCATTTAGGAACACAACTTTAAGTGCAATTATGAGGCAGAAAAATTCTTATTTTTACATGGTCCATGTGTAAAATAACAAAGTATTAATGGCTTAAAGTTCTGTTCTTATAAAGTTGAAAGTTTTTATTTTTTTAATGGGCAAAAGTGTTCTATTTATTTGTGTATTTTTTTTAATAATGATGAAAAGACCTCAAAGTGCAATTTAAGGCACATTCCCTTTCTTTAAACATGGAGAGTGAATTACATAGTAGCCTTGGTCCAGATTATTGAAAAAGAATTTAAGTAAACCAGGTACCAGCTGTCAAATTCACTTACCAGCCAGACACTTGTTGGTAATGCTAGCAGCTAGCCACTAGCCACTTACATTGGAGGCTTCTGCCGTATCATACAATGACGGCGTAATTAATTAGCGGTTTCTTAGCATCCTAAATTAGCGATTGAATATGAGTTCGGGCAAACCCAGAAGCCTGGAGTGCCCCCACCCCTACACGGCCCGCGCCCCAAGCCCAACGCAGCAGAACGGGGCTCGGCAGACCCACCAGGCACCCCACCGGCCCACAGCCACCGCTCCCCCCATGACCCACCACCACCCACCACAACCCAGGCTCACTGGAGCGGGGTAGGCACAACACCCCCACCCGCCCGGGATGAGGCCCAGGGGAGGGTGAGGAAGGCGGACAGAGGAGGGGGATGGGACGGGGAGGTGGAGGTGGAGGATGGGTGGGGAGAGGCGAGGAGGGAGGGGCGGCAATGAGGAGGAAGGGGAGAGGAAACCCCAGAGGTCCACCCTGCCCTGAACCGCGTCGCCGGGCACGGAGCGACGGACCACGCCGGGGAGGCGCCGCCCCGGACACCAGGGAGAGCTGCTGCGTTGGGTTGGGGGCACGGGCCGTGTTGGGGTGGAGGGCGCTCCTGGCTCCTGGGTTTGCTCTCCGGCCAGTGGCTCCTGCGGGGCCCGGGTGTTGTCCCTTGGCGCTGCCGTGGCCTGGGGGGCCTGACCGGGGTCGGCGGCTCCCCTCTTTGGTGGAGGTTTTCATGCATGCCAGATCCACCACACCAGCATCTATCGAAATTCAAACACAATCTGCTTCTTCCTCTGGTCGTTGAATCAGTGGAGGCTGACGTCTGTGGATCTCACTCTGCTTCATCTATCCTTCCTTCCTTTCTTCAGTCTTTCCTTTGGTCTCTTGAGGTCTCCCTAATTTGTTGGAATTTAGATGTTTCTGGGGTTGGTGAAAGACTCTGGTTGGTAACCCTGTGGGTAGTAGGTAATGTCTGGTCGGTGCTGGATTTCACTTAACTTTATTTTTTTTGATCCTTCCTCGGATTTCCTGACAACCTCCCGACTCTAGCTGGATTCTGAAGTATTCGGTTTAGGTGAACGGTATGGGATTTTTAATAGGTTTTAGTTGAACTAATGAGTACACACATAATAAAAATAAATTCATTAAAAAAAAAAATAGAGCAATGATGATGACATGTCAAATCGGCAAAATTACCGAATGAACAATACTGAGCTCTCAGAGGGAAAAAATTAAAATAAAATAAAAGAAATGCATAACCATAAAGCATGAAAATAAGTGTCTGCAGTTGTCACGGTGTGTGAGTGGAGGACCCAAATGCAGGAAAGTAGGAGAGCCACGGCAGGGATGTGGATAACATACTGTAGTTTTAATCCACCAAAACGTACCAACACAAAAATCACGCTCGAGGGCGGACAAAAAGCAAACACAAAAATCGCGCTCTAGGGCGGACAAAAAGCAAGTCATAGGGATCAGCAGTTGATTCTTGAATACGCGCTACCAGTCAGGTCAAGTGAGCAGCGTCACGGAGTAATAACCCGACACTCCTTGCTGCTTCTGCCAGGCCTTTATCCTGGCCTGACTGGCTGATGAGCAGCAGGTGTGTTTGGCGAGCTCCGCCCTCCAGCTGTTTCCCCGGTGACTGCAAGGGGAAAACAGAAACAGCTGACCCCAATCATGACAGTACCCCCCCACTAACGAACGCCCCCAGGCGGACCACCCAGTGGAGAAGGATGCGATGCATGGAAGTCCCGGACGAGTAACTGGTCCAAAATCCAGGAGCGGGGAATCCACTGGCGGTCCTCGGGATCGTACCCCTCCCAGTCGACCAGATATTGCATCCCCCTGCCACGCTTTCGAGAGTCCAGAATGGCCCTCACCGTGTAGACAGGCTGCCCACCTACGACCCGGGGAGGCGGCGGGGGTGCGGCCGGCGGGAACAATGGGCTGGCAGAGACATGCTTGAGCAAGGACGTGTGGAAAACTGGGTGCAATGCAGTGCAGGGTGCGGAGCTGACCGGATGGCTTATGGCGAGAGGCCTTATTACGGGCACACACCGTGCAGGACGTGACATAGTCCGTAACGTCCTTGCGTAGCCCGGGCCACCAAAATCTCTGCGTAATCAGGGACAGAGTTCGACCCACCCCAGGGTGACATGCCACCTTCGAAGCATGCCCCCACTGCAGCACCTCTTGCCGAAGGTGTGCAGGCACAAACAACTTATCCCCAGGGCACGCTACCGGGGTCTGCGTGTCGTCAGCTGCTTCCACCACCTTCCGCTCTACCTCCCACTGGAGGGCTCCCAATACCCTATTCTCCAGCACGATAGTTTCGGGTGGAGACCCCTCGGCGGCTGGACCATGTATGCGGGACAAGGCATGGTATTCCGGGCCCCTGGTCGGTAAGTGATGGTGTAATTGAAACAGGTGAGGAACAGGGCCCAGCGTGGTTGACGGGGATTCAATCTCCGAGCGGACCGGAGGTACGATAAGTTCTTGTGGTCCGTAAAAATCTGGAAGGGTTCCGCCGCGCCCTACAGCCAGTGTCGCCACTCCTGCAAAGCAAAGATAATGGCCAACAGCTCACGGTTGCCCACATCGTAGTTGCGCTCCGCCTGGTTGAGCCGACGAGAGAAAAAGGCACAGAGATGCAGCCTCTGGTCAACCGGGGACCATTGGGACAACACAGCCCCCACTCCTGTCTCTGAAGCATCGACCTTGACGACAAAAGGAAGAGCCTCGTTAGGGTGTGTCAAAACCGGGGAACTCAAAAATAAAAATTTGAATTTAGCGAAAGCGGCCTCAGCCTGCCGAGTCCAAACAAACGGAATCTTGGTGGATGTAAGCCTTGTCAGAGGTTCCGCTTTTATGCTATAGTCGCGGATGAACCGACGGTAGAAATTAGCGAACCCCAGGAACCTCTGCAAGTGTTTCCTGGATGTGGCCGTTGGCCACTTGACCACGGCCTGGATCTTGGCCGGGTCGGCTCTCAATTGACCCCTCTCCACAATGTAGCCAAGGAACTGGACCGAACTGGTGTGAAACGCACACTTCTCGGCTTTTACGTATAGCCGGTTCTCCAGCAGTCGCTCCAACACCAGCCGAACGTGTTGCCGATGTTCTGCTAGACTTCTCGAGAAGATCAAAATGTCGTCCAGGTACACAAAACAAAAGTGATTGAGCATGTCCCGCAAGACGTCATTAATGAAACACTGGAATACCGCGGGAGCGTTTGAGAGGCCAAACGGCATAACCAAATACTCAAAATGCCCAATAGGTGTTCTAAACGCTGTTTTCCATTCGTCGCCCTCCCTTATCCTAACCAGATGGTAGGCACTACGAAGGTCTAATTTGGTGAACACCGTAGCCGAATGTAAGGGAGCGAATGCTGAGTCCATCAGCGGCAAAGGGTTTTTGTTTTTAATAGTTATGTCATTCAAACCCCAGAAATCGATGCAAGGGCGTAGTGATTTGTCTTTCTTTTCCACGAAGAAAAACCCTGCCCCTAGCGGCGACTTGGAAGGCCGAATCAGCCCGGCCGCCAGTGACGTGATATATTCCTTGAGGGCTTGGAGTTCCGGCTTGGCAACTTGGTACAGGCGTGTACTAGGCAGCGGTGCCCCAGGAACCAGTTCTATTGCGCAATCATAGGGTCGATGTGGGGGGAGAGACAAGGCCCGGTCTTTACTAAAAACCTCCCGCAAATCGTGGCACCTCTTCCAGGTTAATCATTTCACTAGTTGCTTCGGCTGGGCCACCGTGGTCATTCACCGCTGACTGCAGGCAATGCGAGTGACAGAACAAACTCCATCTCTCCAACCTGGGTATGCCCCAGTTTATGTCAGGGTTATGCCTGGCCAGCCACGTCAGACCCAGGACCACTGGAGCAGACGTCTATCGGGAAACCACGTTTCCCGATAGACATTGGCATTTGTAGACTCTCTGTTCGGTGTGTAATCACACCCAAGAGGCGCCCGTTGAGGTCATACATCTCCTTGGTTCTCTCGAGTCTCACCACCGGACATTTCAAGATGTTAACAATCTTCGGGTCGACATCCGCCCCCGAATCCACCAAAGCCGTCATCCTTGCCTTCACCCCACCCCATGTAATTTCTCCAGACAATTGTAGCCTTTTTGTGTCCACTTGGCTAATTGGGTTAAATGATCCCGTGGACTGGGAGTACTCACACCGGATGTTGCGTTGGGTTGGAACGGTTGTGGCTGGCATGGGTGGAACGTCCCGATGTCTCTCAGGCCGCCTCCAACACTTGGCCGACAATATCGGCACGCCTGGTCTCTCCACTGGTTCGTGCGCTCCGTCGCAGAGATTCGCCCTCCTCCCAGCTGCATAGGCTCGTCGCCATCTCCGGCAGGTGGGCGTCACCACAAAGCGTCGGGGGGCGAGGCGTCGGAGAAGCGCCCCGCGGACGTGGCCGTCACCGGCTGAGCAGCCGTGTCCGCTGCCTCCGGTCGTCGTTCCACCTCCCGTTCCCGCAACCTGTTGCCAACCGGATGGCCAAGCCGATGAGCTCCTCCAGAGTGGACGTCTCGTCCCGTGCCGCCAGCTCGTCCTTGATCCGCGGGCTGAGTCCCCGCCGGAAAATTCCGCAAACTAGACTACACTGGTGAATGAGCTGGTCACACCCACCATTTCGCCAGAGTATCGGGGAGGATGGAGAATATTGGGTTCCCGGAGAACAAAGTTGCCTGCTGATCGGGACGCGGGGAGGACAGGAGAATCCCCGGCTGGTCGTAAATCTTTCGCGGCCGTGGATTCCGACCTCCGCCCCACCGTCAAGGTGAGCGATCCGATCTGGGCGGTTAGCGTCGACACTGCCACCTCCAGCTCGCGAAAGTATTGCTCGTGCTGGCCAAGTAAGTGTCCATGGCTGGCCATGGCCTGGCACAGGCTGTCGGTGTCTGCGGGGTCCATTCTTGGTCGGGTTATTCTGTCACGGTGTGTGAGTGGAGGACCCAAATGCAGGAAAGTAGGAGAGCCACGGCAGGGATGTGGATAACATAGTTTTAATCCACCAAAACGTACCAACACAAAAATCACGCTCGAGGGCGGACAAAAAACAAACACAAAATAATGCTCGAGGGCGGACAAAAAGCAAACACAAAATTCACGCTCGAGGGCGGACAAAAAGCAAGTCATAGGGATCAGCAGTTGATTCTTGAATACGCGCTACCAGTCGGGTCAAGTGAGCAGCATCACCGAGTAATAACCCGACACTCCTTGCTGCTTCTGCCAGGCCTTTATCTTGGCCTGACGGGCTGATGAGCAGCAGGTGTGTTTGGCAGGCTCCGCCCTCCAGCTGTTTCCCCGGTGACTGCAAGGGGAAAACAGAAACAGCTGACCCCAATCATGACAGCAGTGTTTTGTAAACACTGGAGACAAATGTCGGCGTCTGAGAGTGCCATTTTCTTCATCATATATTGAGTAATGTATGTTCTTTGAATAATTTATATTGGATAAGTTTGTGTGTTTTGTCATTTTAAATACGTTTTCACAAACTTGAAACCAAAAGACAAATTCTGAAGCTATAAACAAGTCTGTCTCCCATTTCGAGATGGGTAAATACATTTTATCTGTATACGAAAGTAGCATATATTTTTGAGAGTTTTTTTTGTTGTTGTCGGAGAAAGCTTTATAATATCTTTAGCTAAAACAGGAAGTTGGAGCATACCCCGAAGTGTTGGAATTTGTTTCTTTATCATATTTTTAACTTGCAGATTCTCATAAGAATTTATTTTGTATTTTTGGAGCAAGGATGTATATGATATAAACATATTATCTGAGAAAAGATGTGTAATTCCTTTTTGCTCCCACAGAATTTTAATATCAGTGTTAATTAGTGAAATCGGCCGGTAACTTGATGGAAGGGTGGGGTATTTTTCTTTTTCTAAAATGATTGGTTGTTAAGTTGAAAGTCGGGGTTATGCCATATGGGAGAAAGCCTGCAGGGCTCCAATTGGGCTTTTGTAATTTCTAGTGCCTTCCACCAGGCGGTCAAGGTGGCGGAAATCATTGGGTTTTTAAAACAATTGTGTTCCTTAATCGATGTTGTAATGAAGAGTAAATCTAAAAGTCTGAGGTTATTACAATCCTTCTGTTCTAGTTCCAGCCAACAGTTAGTATCTCAGTTGGATTGTGCCCATAAAATGATATATTGTAGCTGGTTAGCTATGTAGTAGTGCATAAAATTTGGTGCCTCTAGACCTCTTTTGGATTTACTTTTCTGAAGAGTAGATAGACTAATCTTTGCTTTTTTTACGGCCGAGTCCAACGACTGGAACCAGTTAGACGTAGGTTTGAATGGAATCATTGAGAAAAAATAATTTATTTTGGGTAAAATTTGCATTTTATTGGTGGCTATTCATCCTATTAGAGATATGGGGAAATTATTCCAGCGCTCCAAGTCACTGTAAATGCTATCCAGTAGTGGAGTGAAGTTTAAATGAATTAAATCAGTTAATTTAGGTGAGTTTTTTTATGCCTAAGTATTTAAAATGACCTATAGGAAATGAGTAGTGTGGGTCCTGGCTTTTAGTGTTCCATGAATTTTCTGTAACAGGTATTAGTGTTGATTTTGTCCAATAATAGAATAATCTGATAAATGTGAGAATTTAGTTATTAAGTTAAATACTTCCCCTAACTAAATAAAGTAAAATATAAACGGCGTACAGATTAATTTTGTGTTCTGTTACCCCGAAGTGAATTCCTCGAATCCTTCTTTCCTGGCGTATAGCTAATGCAAGCGGCTCAATAAATATTGCAAATAATAAAGGGGAAATGGGCATCCCTGTCTTGTGCCTCTCTGTAGAGTAAAATTCTGAGATGTAATCCCATTAGTAGTAACTGTAGCTTTAGGAGAATCATATAATACTGACACCTAGTGAATAAATGACTTCCCAAAGCCAAATTTATTTGAAACAGCAAAGAGGCAGGACCAGTTAACTTTGTCAAAGGCTTTTTATGCATCCAACGATATAATAACTGCCTTTTTATTATGGCGCTGTGACATGCTAACACAATTAAAGAGCCTCCTAATAATATTAGTAGAGTGACGACCTTTAATAAAGCCTGTTTGGTAGCTATAAATGATTGTCGAGATTGCTGTTTCTAGTCTAGATGCGAAAGCCTTAGCGATAATTTTAATATCAGTTTTAATTAGTGAATTCAGACGGTAACTTGATGGAAGGGTGTGGTCTTTTTCTGGCTTTAAGAAAAGTTTAATTGCTGCTGTGTTCATGTGTGGACGTAGGTAACCATTAGTTTTAATTTCTGTTATTACTCTTAAGAATAATGGAGCAAGCATTAACCAAAAGTGCTTAAAAAATATAGCCGGATAAGCATCCGGGCCAGGTGCTCTGCCATTAGGCATAGTATCTAGAGCACTGTACAGCTCGTTTATAGTGAATGGCGCATCTAAAATATCTTTATATTCAGTAGATAACTGAGGTATATTTAAGCTACTGAGGAATGTCTCAATATGCTCAGGGTTTGGCTTGTTAGTTTCTGAGTATAGGTTGCGATAATAGATATTAAAAAAAAATTGATTAATTTCTTCTGGTGATTGTGTGCATTCACCAGTTGTCCCTTTAATAGCTGTTATAAAAGATTTTTCACAATTGTGTTTAAGTTGGCTTGCAAGAAATTTACCAGATTTTTTATTATATTCAAAATTGTTGTATCTCAATTGTTGTATTATAATCTGTCTTTTTAGATAACATATCTTCTAACTGTATTTTTGTATTTTGTAAGTCAGTCCATATTTGGTTATTTGGGTCTATTGCGTATTCATCCATCAGTTGTTTAATTTTATCTTCAAAGTCGTTTTCTTATTTTTGATCCTGTTTCTCTTTATAAGATGTATATGATATAATTTTACCTCTAATTACTGCTTTCCTAGCTTCCCAGAGAAGAGATGGAGATAAGTCTGGAGAGTCATTTATTTCCAAAAAGTCTGCCCACTCTCTTTTTATAATTTTGTCAAGCTCTGGGTCATTTAGCTGTGAAATGTTAAAACACCATGTCGGGGGTGGTTTAAAGGTATAATCAACTTGTAGGGTAAGGGAGACTGGTGCATGGTTGATAATCATAACAGGAATGCATTTTTGTACCAATTTTATCAGCAATAGAATTATTTGTAAGAAAAAAATGTATTCTTGAAAAAGACCGGTGCACCGCGGAAAAGAAGGTAAATTTCTTCTTAGTCAACCATACTGCTCCTAAGTGGCCAAATCATGTACAACATGAACAGTGCTCCCAATAAAGGCACACACAAAAAAGGGCAAGCCAGTATAAAATAATTTAGGACATTTAAAATCGATTCTGAATCTTCCTAAATAAGAATCGCGATTCTTATGAGAATTGATTTTTTGGCACACCCCTATTGAGTATGTAGCTACATTCCATTTGCTCTAATATCTCTTTTATGAACTTCATTGGTGTGTGTAATTGATGCTTTCCTACGTACAAAAAAACAAACAATGTAACTCAATATAGGGCAAAGTTGATGCTCTTTACGCGTGCAATACCATTTGCCACAAGGACATCGCAACATTTCTCTAAAGCAGCACTTGTTGCTTTCAGTGGTTTGAACTCTGCCTTCAAAGCTATGTTTAATTACAGGTCTGACAGATTGTAAACTGACATTTAGGCAGTCATTATAAATGGTCACATTAATTAACTCCGTTGTATTCCCCAATTGCTACACAACAGCAGTCAGTGGGCCTTCCAGAAGCCTTTGAGCAACAAACATTCCTCATTGTCTCCCAGCTCCAACATTAAATAGGAAGCCAATAAATAAGGTGGTATTTGGGGAAGGTGGACATCAAATCCAATGTGGGTCATGAGGGGGGAGTCTGGTTATCTCATTCTGACACACATATTTCCCTGCTTTTCCCTTGAACTTATCTGGAATTGAGGGAGACATGAATCTGGAGGCCGTTTTTCATATCGAGTGTGACTTATTGTTGATTAGGTCCTCTATAATCAGGCGTTCTCAAACTGGGGGTCTAGGGGCTTAAGCCATAGCTTGGGGGCATGCAAAATGATTCAATTATTGTATATATTTGTTGTTGTTGTATTTTTTTTTTATTGCATTTCTATATGTGTGGACCGCCGAGATCATCACATATCCGACAATGACAACTGAAGTAAACATAAAATGCAGTATATATATATATATATATATATGTGTGTGTGTGTTTGTTTGTGCGTGCGTGCTTATATCACATCATGGGGACCATTTTCTGTGTTTTTACTATTATTGTGGGGACCACGTGTCCTTGTGGGGACATTTTGGTGGTCCCCGTAAGTCCAAACCTCTTTTTGAGGGTCAAAATTTGGTTTTAGCGTTTGGGTTTGAATTAGGCTTTGGTTGGGGTTAGGGTAAGGGTTAAGGCAAGGTAAGGAAGTCAGTTGTGATGGTTAAGGTTAGGGTAAGGGTCTGGGAAATCTCCACAGAAATGCGCTGATTGGCTGATAACTACGCAAACCCAAAAGTCACTTTAACGTCTCTGCAAAAAACGGCAAGTCAGCGAAAGATGGACACTGATAATCGCTGATTTAATGACGAATGGACCAACAAATATGTAAATCTTACCTCCTTTGAGCACAACGCCAATGTGTCTTTTGTGCGCAAGCATGGTGGCTCTGATAAAAAGTGAAAACAAAACGCCATTATGAGAAGTGCTGCCGCAAGATTGCCCTCCAAAATCAGAGCTGAAATTTTTTTGTGTCTTCCAGTACATCCTGATTATTACTGCACAATAAACCCAGCCCCAAGCTAAAAAAAACAGTAATAAATAAATTAATTAAAAAGGCCAAAACTTTTCGCTACCACACACGCGCTGTGGACCTATGACTTCCTAAATTCTGGACCTTTTATATTACTAATTGAGAACCCTTGCTGTATTGTAAAGAGGGGGAAATTACTTTTTCACACACACACACACACACACACACACACACACACACACACACACACACACACACACACACTTGTATTTGTATCATCGTGGGGACATCTCATTGACTTGATGCATTTCCTAGCCCCTAACCCCAACCAACCTACCCCCATTTCTTACCCTAACCTCAACCATAACCCAATTCAAACCTAAACTCTAAAACCAATTCTTGACCCTCAAAAAGAGGTCTGAATTTGTGGGGACCACCAAAATGCCCCCACAATTTTAAGTTGGTCCCCACAATGGTAGTTAAATCTGGTAAAAAAAACACCTGTGTATGGGCCCCACAATGTAGCAAAGAAAACACACACACACTCTCAGTCAAACCTGGTGGTGGTAGTGTGACGGTCTGGGGCTGTTTTTACTAATACAGGACCTAGACGACCTGCTGTGATTGATGGATTCCGCTCTTTATCAATGCAGGAGAAGAATGTTCGGTTATCATGTTCTGTAACAGGGCAAGGATCAGAAAAAAACATCAGTAATTTAACTTCTGAATGGAGAAAAAAATGAATAACATGACCTTGAAAACATGCTGTTCATGCTCAAAAAACCATCAGTGTTGCTGAATTAAAGCATTTCTGCTATAGGAAGAGTGAGCTGAAATATCACCGCCGAGATGCGAAAGACTCGTTGCCAGCTTCATTTCGGTTGTTGTTGCTGAGGGTGGTCTTTGCCATGTAACTCTGTCATCCATGCATCAGTCAGTTTACTTGGGAATCACTTGGCGTGCAGCTACCGATAATGATTTAAATATGTAAAGTGGTGTTAAAACCCAAGCCAGCTGAAATGAGAAAATTAGAATATTTTGTTGCTTTTTTTAATCCTCTGGCATTCATCTGGTATATGCGTGTATGTGTGACTGGCATTATGATTATGTGGGGGTCTTTGGAAAAAAAAAATCACCCCTGTAAACTTTGAGAACCATTGCTCTAGGCTCATGAAGAAATAAATGTTACAGGTAGAATTATACGATAAGGGGAGATTGATGCATGGTGCTCTCAGCAGGCGGATGCAAGGAATAGACAAGTTGGTAGAATGCATGAGGGAAGACAGCTGGATTCAGTTCAGAGGTGCACAACAAACACTTTTATTATTAATGTCTCTGTTCCTGCTATGAATGAAACACTCTGCTTGATGCTGCTCTTCTTTACATGCAGTGAATGCAAGATTAAGGATATAGCATGTGGGCTGGTCCAATAAGCTAAGTACCAATTCTCATTTCAGTAAAAAAAATAAAACTCACTTAAAGTAAAGCACAAGGATGCCAAAAACACAAAGAGATCAAACAATAGTGGGAAAGTGAAGGTCAAGATGTAACAGATTAACTGGGCAAAGTTGCATCAACAAAGAGGTACAGAAGTACACACAAGCAACAGAAGACAGGAGGGCATGAGCGCCAGGATGGGGGTGAGAAGATGGACGGAGGTGAAGCCAGGTGAGGATAACGATGTGAATCCAGAGGCAGAAGCATTAGTAGCTATGAAAATACAGGCTAAACTGGACTGTATGAGCAAACGCATAAAAAGTCTTTAAAAACAGAATGATCAACAGATGCCTCAGGTAACCTCCAAGTACACGGGAAGCTCAAAAGCCTATCTAAAAAAAAATAGCTCAGGAATGGTGGGGCATTGTGATTTCCTCGGAATGATGTACAATACATAATAAGGAAATGTAAATGCTTTCAGAGATTCATAGAAGAAAAGTGTGAAATATTTATATTTATCTCTTCCCTACCTCAAATCATTGCTGAGAGAAACCATTAACATGTTCAGTGTCTTCACACAGCTGAAAATCCCCCAATTTATCAATTTTCTGTACTGCTTATCCTCACTAGGGTTGCGGCATTAATTATAAATAATCACACATAATTAAAGGTAATTTGAGAAAATTTATTTCAAACATGTTTATCATATCGGTAACCCTTAGCATTAATTAGTTCCTGAGAAGTAGCTCTCACTTTCAAAAAGGTTAGTAACCTCTGGTGTTGATATTTCTCTTTCATGCTTGAAATAAACGACAGCTCCAAGCCTTTCAAGGTGGAGTTTGCATGCTCTCCCTATTTTTTGTGGCTTTTCTCTACATCAGGGGTGGGCGCACTCAGTCCTGGAGGGTATGAGTCCTGCAGGTTTCGGATGTTTCCCTTCTCCAACACAGCTGATAAATGATCAGCTCATCAGCATAAGCCTGATAACAATCCTGTTGATTAGAATCAGCTTGTGTTGGAAGAGGGAAAACTCCAAAACCTGCAGGACTCTGGCCCTCGAGGACCGAGTTTGCCCATCCCTGCTCTAGACAGTCCAGCTTCCTCCCACATTCCATAAACATGTATTTTAGTTTAATTGAAGACACTAAGAGCTCTTTTTCTCTTGCCAGCGCACCTGTGCTTTGACGCAACTGCCAACATATCCTGATTTTTGTTGCAGTGCAATGCAATGCAATGCGCACGTTTGCCAACTCAGCAGACTGGTCTACGCCAAGCTGGGTGGAACAAGGGCGTGTCCATGAAGATATGCCCGGCGCAGTTTGGTGGTAGAAAGTGGGTTTTAACTTACACCCGCTCAGACCATGTCTAAATACTGGCGCAATTGTATGGAGGTAAATATGGTGCAAAACTAACTTGTAAAAAAAAGTCTAAATTTGTATTTGTAAAAGTCGTGATTTGTACCTGTAAAAAAAAATTGTATCTGTAATAAAAAATTGTACCTGTAAAAAAAAAAATTGTATCTGTAATAAAAATTTGTACCTGTAAAAAAAATGTGTATGTGTAAAAAAAAATTGTATCTGTAAAAACAAATTTGTACCTGTAAAAGTCATGATTTGTACCTGTACAAAAAAAAATTGTACCTGTACTGAAAGTGTAAATTTGTATCTGTAAAAGTTGTGATTTGTACTTGTAGAAATGACAACTTGTAGTCAAAGAAGTCGCCACTAGGAGTCACAAGTGGTTTTTCTGCTGCTTTCCAGTGACGTGAGTTTGGCACCAAATATCCCGCGACGAATGGAGCAAAACTGATTTGTACTTATAGAGCGCCTTGATTTGTACTCGTAAAGAAGAGGGCGGGCTCTGGAGGATTTGGGCGGGCTAAAGCTCAACCTCATTGGTTGAGCGAACGACAGTGGGTTGAACTCAAATGACGCCCAGTAGCCACCGGCCAACACCAGTTTACGCGTCATTTTGGAAGAAGAGGATGTCCCAGCGTGAAAATTTCAACATGGTTTAATATACAAACACCGTGTGGAACAGTTTAAACGTTGGTTGACATGCAGAGCACTCCAAGTGGGCAGAAAGAAAGAAGTTTTAGTATGATGGTAAGATTTATTGTACGAACATAGCTCGTAATCCGGTGCTAGCTAGCTAGCTTGCTAGCTCATCTCATGTTGTTGTCACGAAAACTGAACACATTGAAGTCATGATTTTTATTTCATGATTTTAAGCCTACCAGTGTAAACATACGACCAATAGCTTGTACTTGTAAAAAAATAAAAATAAAATCTAAAAAAAATACCTCATAAACAGCTGCTTAGTGCTTAGATGTGAAAATTACTATAGAGCAACTTAGAACCCTATTGAATGTTTTACAAGATGACCTGAACCTATAACCAAAAGTGAACAGTACTCAGCTACTTTTATTTGACTAACATTATATTCAAGTATCTGTACTCTTACTGTCATAATAAAATGAAAACAAAACATTTTTACTGCGAGTGGATCTTTAAGCCGCTACAGATATTTTAACCTCAACCCTTTATCCTCTGTATTTAATCATTTTATTTTAAGTATTACAATTTCTTGATAAATGTCCGTATTTTTGCAATGTATGCTTTGCAAACAGTTACAAAAAAAAAGAAAGGCTCTTACACTCTTCGTTTACTCATCACTCACAGTACTCAAATATTTGTGCAAGTATTTTTTCTGCGCTTTTAATTTCTACTTGAGTTAAATTTTCCAATGTAACATTACTCTTATTTAAATATTGGCTATTCTGCTTTTGAAATGCTAGTTTATCTGTATCACTAAGATGTGAGCAGTGTCACTGTCACTTAGCTACTTTAACAAAAGTAACTAGGTCAAATGTTCGTTTATTTATTTTTAATTAAATGAGAATCTCATAAGTTTCAAAATCTTGCTCAAAAGGTGGAGACAACTGCTGCAGACACTGCTGAAGCATCAGTGAAAAGGATGACCCACTCCATCAGCAAGCAACCAAGAGACAGGAGATGACACCTGGGGGTATTCCATCAAGACGGATTATGGAAAATTATTTTGCAGATCTTCTGCTGATGTGAATGTAGCAGGCGGTGGTCCCCTCCCCCACCTGTGGTCTTAGTCTTTTTTTCTGGTGGCTACAATAATGGGCAACATATATTTACAGCTCAACACCTATTTAGTCTTATTTTTTATATATATTGTTGAAGGCTACTTGCCGACTTGTTGCCATGATCGCTTTTGGCTACTGTTGAGATGTAACAGTGAAGAATTTTTTTTACAGGTACAAGCTATTGGTCGTATGTTTACACTGGTAGGCTTAAAATCATGAAATAAAAATCATGACTTCAATGTGTTCAGTTTTCGTGACAACAACATGAGATGAGCTAGCGAGCTAGCTAGCTAGCACCGGATTACGAGCTATGTTCGTACAATAAATCTTACCATTATACTAAAACTTCTTTCTTTCTGCCCACTTGGAGTGCTCTGCATGTCAACCAACGTTTAAGCTGTTCCACAGCTGTCATTTGAGTTCAACCCACTGTCGTTCGCTCAACCAATGAGGTTGAGCTTTAGCCCGCCCAACTCCTCCAGAGCCCGCCCTCTTCTTTACGAGTACAAATCAAGGCGCTCTACAAGTACAAATCAGTTTTGCTCCATTCGTCGCGGGATATTTGGTGCAAAACTCACGTCACTGGAAAGCAGCAGAAAAACCACTTGTGACTCCTAGTGGCGACTTCTTTGACTACAAGTTGTCATTTCTACAAGTACAAATCACAACTTTTACAGATACAAATTTACACTTTCAGTACAGGTACAATTTTTTTTTGTACAGGTACAAATCATGGCTTTTACAGGTACAAATTTGTTTTTACAGATACAATTTTTTTTTACATATACACATTTTTTTTTTACAGGTACAAATTTTTATTACAGATACAATTTTTTTTTTTACAGGTACAAATTTTTATTACAGATACAAAAATTGTTTTTACAGGTACACATTTTTTTACAGGTACAAATCACGACTTTTACAGATACAAATTTAGACTTTTTTTACAAGTTAGTTTTGCACTATATTTACCTCCATACAATTGGTCTAAAACAACTTTGGTGAGTTTGATCGGAGCAAAGGTAGTCAGATTCTGAGCTCCACCGGACGTGTGTGGTTTAAGTCTGTTGTATTTTATCCATGAATAAGCCAACAGCTGGCATCAAACTAAAAAAAATTGAAAAAGTCAAGTCTTTGAATACATTAGTAATAGTAGTATTCTTATTAGGGGTGTCAGGTGATTAAATTTTTTTGTCATAAATAATCGCATGACTTCAACAGTGAACTCACGATAAATTGCAAATAATATATCTGTTCTAAATGTACAATAAAATAGTTTTTTCCTAAGTTGTCATACTCTTGTTGGGAAAAAAAGTGGAAAAAAAGTTAAACTAATAGAAATATGGCTGCATCTTTTAGTCATTGATACAGTAATTTCATAATTCATAAAATTGAGTTAACTTAAAATCAAAAAGATGTATTGTACTGAAAAACACGAGTGATATTGATTTGTGTTCAGGTAATTTTTGTGCCACTAGATGGCATAATGTCTCAAGAGCTAGCTTTGTAGCTGGGGATCAGTACGCCAAGGTCCTTTGGCCGCCACCCAGTTCACTACGAACCGATCCCTTTGGCCCCTCCTACAGGTGGTGAGCCCATAGGAAAAGGGACTCAGGGTCTAGCCGCTACTCCTCCGCGTGGAGAGGAACCAGTTGAAGTGGCCCGGGCATCTGGTTCGGATGCCTCCCTGGGGAGGTTTTCCGGGCATGTCCCACCGTCGGGAAGCCCCAGGAACGGCCCAGGACACACTGGGGAGATATGTCTCTCGGCTGGCCTGGGAAAGCCTTGGTTATCCCGGGGAGGAGCTGGTTGAATTGGCTGGGGAGAAGGAAGTCTGGGCTTCCCTGCTAAAGCTGCTGCCCCCGCAACCCAACCCCAGATAAGCGATAGTAAATGGATGGGTAGATGGCATAATTGCATTTGTAAGACGTCAGTGACAGCTCAGTGCATTTTTTTTTTTTCATATTAAGAGCTGTTTAATCTTTAACATGAAGTAACTGGTGAAAATCTGCAAATTTTTAAAATTGTAAAATGCAACTTGAACACATTCTCCACAAATATATGCATTATTATCAAATGTATTACTGCGAAATTTTGCCGTGGACGTGTCTGCTGCGTTACAGCTGGAATTCCCCCAATCAGGCTTTCCAAGTCAGGGGCGGTCATTAATAGCATGTTAAAAAAAAGTAGTGGCGTTAAAGGAAATTTAAATTAACTCAAAATTAACGTACTCATTTTGACACCCCTAATTTTTATTATTTGTTGTAGTTATATTTTTATTACGATTGAGGCGAAGGTGCGGTCTCTAAATGTCCACTTCATAGCGCAGATGTGAAAGGCAAGGGCAAAATTACCAAAATCAGGTCAATTCCGCATCCGCACTGGGCACTGTGCTGGATTTAAACTGGTCACAAAATTAGAGCCCTGGGTGTGAATGGCTGTTTGGTGATATGTGCTCTGTGACTGTCTAATGAAATTGTGCCATTTGGATCATTGTAGTTATTTTTTTGTAATGTAATTAATATAATTCATGTTTTCACTTGAGGGATTATAATAAGTAAAATATATTAAATGAGTATTATGCTTATATAATCCTCAAAGGATTAGCCATTTAGCTAATTTGTGTTCATTTAGATTTGTGTCAATCTGAGTAAGTAATACAATTTGACATAGAAGTCCGACATGGCAACAGGGCTGCCAATTGGCTACCTTCTGCCTTCATCTTCTAAAATAGGTCAGGCATGAAAGTAGAAACTTCAGAAAACAAGAGTTAGAAATTGACTGACAAGCCACAGGTTATGAGGCTACCAAAGTGACGTATGCTGCTCGCAGGCTGTGTCTTGGCCACCCCTGTATTAGATGATAAGAATGATCTTAATACTGCCGTTGGTTAACCCAAAGCTGTTATTAATGGCACCCAAAAGTAAAAATAGGGCAGCTTGTAAGTGATGTCCATCATGTTCCGGCAATAATAGAACACAGCACCAGTGTGCAGTCATTTGACTTGTGCACAGTTACCTACCCAGTCACTTATATTTTATGACTGTTTTGGGGCACTTGAATAGCTGGCTGAAACGAAACTATTCACATTATGACTCAAGCTATTGCATGATATTGTATTTCACATAACATTTATTATTGTTGATAAATTCAACGTTCTGTACATGATGTAACTAAATCTAATCCTATCGATGTTCTCGGCTTCCTTTTTAGTGACTGGAAATTTGAGCCAGACTACTGAAGAGGCACATACTTAGTAGGCAACCCAGGAGTGTGTGTCAAATCAATACAGTATCAAGCGCTTGAAAGTGCTTGATCTATTGGAGGAACAATCTGAATGTCACATCCATGACAAGTGCGTGCAGTGGAGCCAAGCTGATTATGAGCTGATGATTTAATGCTACATTTGCTCTGTGAGGACTCGGAGCAATATCAATAGAAACGCATACACAATTAGATAAGCCACACTGTATTCCGCAATTTTTCTAAGTGGTAAAAAAAAAAAAAGTTAAAAAAAACATAATTTTATGGAAAAAAATAAAATAAAAAATACAGCGAAATAACAGAAACTAATTCTTATTTAGTTAGTTCATAAATCATAAAAAAATGTATGTTCCCCATAATTAAAATCCAGTTTGTAGTTGTAATTTCAACAAAATGCTGCCTTATTGTCAGGTTTATTTTGCTGTTTATTCATAAACATTATCCCATTTTAGAACAATTAAACTACCTTGAAATATAGTAAGTAATGTTGAATTACGAATAGTAATGCTTAAAATTACAGAAATGCTTTGCTCTTAGTTTTTAATGACATGATTTTATGAAAAGAAGTTGCACCTTACGCGTGCTTCAAACCGCTTTACATTTTGACTACTCATGCACCTTCTGATGACAGAGCATCGGTTCAGTATCTTGCTCAAGGAGACTTTGACATGGTCACAAGCGAGATCAAACCCACAACCTCAGGAATACTAGATGACCACTCTACCACTGAGCCGCGTCGCTGCTGTTGTTAGTAATTTTATATTGTTAAAAAATAATAACATCAAGGCAAATGGAATGCGGCAACACTTTGCCCGTATAAGTTCCGGGCATGTTATATCTACCTGTTTTGCATATACATTGTTCCCAGATTGCATTGTGTGGCACATTTAATGAAGTTATAGGACGTTAAATCCATGTCATATGTGTTTGTGTTACCAGTAGCTGAATGTTCATCATATTCAGCACATTTAGCTTTGATTTATGTTGGTCTATGTTTTTATTTTATTTTTATTTTTTTCAACAAACCGTAACTTAAGGTTGTGTGTAAAATAATGGCATCCAGGTCGATTCCGTGTACAAGTTACATTGCTATTTTGAGGGTTCCTTGCAAAATTATGAGTTTATATGTTTTTTGTATGTTGCCTTCTGGTTTATTGGTCTGACATTACTTTAATTTTTATTTATTTTTTATTTTGCAAGATCATCTCAATCAGGCCGGCAAAGGGGTTTAATCTGGCCCTGTATGTTTGATATAATTTATCAGGCCCGGCCTGGGCCATCTGTAAGAACGGGATATATCCTGGTGGGCCGCGAATCGCCTCACTGCCACACATTCATTTTGAAATCAGCCCGTAAATAAAGAGTATCCACATAATTTTAAGTGTTTAACTCTTTGACTGCCAGACGTTTTCAGAAACGGGATGTCGCCAGTGCCAGCCGATTTAAGCATTTTGACTGATCTTTCAAGGTCCACAGAAAATGTTGTGTTTGGACTATGGAAACACACTTACTACCAAATGAAAGATTGAACTCTCATCTTTCATCAGAAAAAAAAGTTTGTTTCTACCTTATTCCGTTCTTCAGTAATCAACAATAGAAAATGGTTATTTTCACCGAAATGCTCTGTTTTGAAACAAAAAGCGGAGAAAAAGAGCTTTTTGTGAAACGATGTTATTTCATGCACTCTAGTGAATTCTACACTTCTTTTTGTCCATGAATGATGCCACAAACACCTAAACAGTGCTTTACTTCTGTAATACACTTACCACCAACAATGAAAAAGTGTTTTTTGATAGCACAATACGTTTATTTCCATTCAACAGTGTAACAATTTGACAAAACAATTTCGCAAACTATTTACAAATGTGTGCAACTGTGGTACTATTTACAATTATGTGGATGTTTCAAATACAGTTTTTCTTTTTGCAACGCTCCCCTGCGTGCAAGGAGACGCAGCAGGATTTGCACAACAGATTAGTTTCACTTGCAATGGCTCCTTTCGCGTGCAGACGTTACACTTTCTTGACGGTCTTTTTTTCCGGGGAATAGCAAGTAGCAGACTGTACCCACTCCTCCGATGAATATGCATTGGACTCGGGGCACTCTTCGTCGTTCGATTGAACGTCCGCCTGAGCGTGCTCGGTTGTGCTCCGCGTTTTCCGGTGTTAGCATCGCTAGCCCGTGAACCTTTATGACATTGTCATAGCCGCCGCGTCAACGCTTCCAACTTCGCCGTCAACCTCGGAGTCACCATCATCATCATCGATAATGATCATCGTCGTCATCAATGTGCTCTTTAGCGTTGGTCAATGCCTTTCGTCTTTGAAAAAAATTCCCAAGTGTGAGCTGCTTGCAACCGGTCACCATTATGGCTTCTTCAGCCATTGTCCCCTCAACACTCTAGCTCCGCCTCACATCTTCTACTGACGCCTACCCAATCTTGTCAAAAGAGAGTCATTGCTGCCATCTAGGGGCTAAAAATAGTCATTAGGCTTACTAGATCTGCTTAAAACTTTCACCACAGCTGGGCAAGGCTTTCCTCCACCCGTTTCAAAAAATAATAAGAAGAATTTGGATGACGTCTTTTAACGTCAATGGCAGTGAAAGAGTTAACTGTAATTCGACTGCTCCTTACATAGGTCATTATATTATCCATAGCACTGACTGCCTGCTTGGGGTGTCACCAAGTTACAATAATTTAAAAGTACCAAAACTTTAATCCAATAATTGAAACAATAACAATATAACTATATTAAACCTTGTCTGTACTAAAATAACACATAAGAGGCAAAACACAATCACAAGTGTTACTAGAAACAGCAACCAAGCATGATGGGAAAGCCTCCTACGATTACCGTTGCTCTCTTCAAATTATTGTCAGTCAGCTCAGTAGTGCACCAGAAGTGGTGAGAACACGTTTTAAAATAAGAGTAGCCTACTAACAGGAAGTACAGTGTTAGTTAGCTTAATCTTTGCTGGTTTAACTTCATTTAGTAACTGTCTTGTTAAGTGTAAAATGTCTTGTCCCATTTAATGTACATTTGCTATTTGGTTTCTTTTTGTCAATTTTTTGCCCATTTTATGTTCCTATATCTGTTCAAATAAACAATGACCATGCTCTTGTTAGAGCATTCATTGTAAATTACATTTTTGATCAAATGCAATATAAATATCGTTGGAGGGAATGCTCATCTATTATACAGTACATTGATACACCAACTGTAAAATTTAGTATGTTCATTAAAATGTGAAGTAAAGTAGAATAAAATGATCTAGGACATTACAATAATTGTAGTTATTTTCAATAATAATAAAAAAAAGTAAATTAACAAAGAATTTATCGTAAAATTACAAATTTTTACTCTTAATTCTTCAGTAATTTTTTTATGATTTTCTCCTTGTTTTAATTTAGAGTTGCGTTTTACAGTAACAGACAAATATTTGTGAAATTAAGATTCATTTGTGAACATTTTTTAACAATATGTGATATTCTTATGTGTTTCTCAGTAAAATAACAGAAATATTGTGTGTTTTCACAGTTACAGTGATTTTATGTTATTTTACACTCAGCATATAAGGTCACAGTCTATTTTTAAAAATGAAATGATAGTTTAAAAATATAGGAAAAATGTGTTGAATCAAATGAAATAAACATTGAAATTCTGTTATTTTAGTACTTTTTTTTTTACAGTGGATATATTTTTTCTAATCTATGGCTGTAATAGCATCTATATCCAGGAACATATTACTGTATTAATTTTTTTTTATCCACAACAGTATACTTTCTAACCGTTTTTACCAATTGCAGCTCCAGATCCAGGA
This sequence comes from Vanacampus margaritifer, assembly GCF_051991255.1. Taxonomy (NCBI): domain Eukaryota; kingdom Metazoa; phylum Chordata; class Actinopteri; order Syngnathiformes; family Syngnathidae; genus Vanacampus; species Vanacampus margaritifer. The sequence continues at coordinate 21,084,576 of NC_135439.1, read as the reverse complement.
TGGAGTGTTGTCTTACTTGTGAATTATTTTACTCAAGACGGCACGGTGGTTTTCAAACCGTGTTTCGCAGTGGTTGTCTTGACACCCTCAGGCGTCCTCTCAAGAGGCCTTCCATTTCACTTCCCATTATTACAGCCCAAAAGACCACTCTGCTAGCACGGCATTCATCAGTGAAAAAAATTTGTTCTTAATTAACAAGTACATCATGCAAATGGTTGCCTTTTGAGAATTGGTTATGAGTGTCCAAAATACACGACTGCAAGTCTTTGGAGGACCCGCTATTGAGCAGCTTTAATTACTTACTTGCTGCTTATCAGTGGCTTCTTAACAGCTGGTCTCCTATTAGAATGCATTTGTTTGACAGAAAGTGTCATTAATATGCTGGGATCGAAACAAGCCCGTTTGTCATCTGAGTCTCTCGCAATTATTTGAACAACATGTCACTTGAGTTTTCGTGAAGTTTTTTGTGTTTTCATTCCTTTCCAAAGGCACTAAAGTACTTTACACTTTTCATCAGCAGAAAATAAATATTTTCCCCTCAACATGCAATAAAACTGTCAGTTGCTCAATAATGTGAAACAACCGCCTTATACAGTAGATAGCGTTCATAGTCCTCAAGTAACACTGAGGAAAGAAGAAAAAGTGTAGGTGTTGAACCCTTTTACTGAGAAAAGCTTAAACACAAATATCCCTCGTGGGGGCGATGCCCTTGTGTGTGTGCGTGTGTGTGTGTGTGTGTGTGTGTTTGGAACAAGCCGCAAGCGGAAGATTATGAAAAGGCTCTGGCCTCCCCTTACAGCGAATCAAGACACTAACTGGCCTGAAGCATTCCAAGGAGCTGTCAGATTGATGCAGTAGTATGAGAAGAAAAAAATGATCAGAGTGGATAATTGTCTGGCTACTGCAGTTTCCAGCAAAGAGGAAAGGCCTCCTTTTATCGCAGGATGGGGCACATTTCGGGGAGGAAACTGCCCTACAATTATCAGATGCAGCACTGTGTCTGTGTGTGTGTGTGTGTGCGTGTGTGTGTGTGTGTGCGTGCGTGTGTGCGTGTGTGTGTGTGTGTGTGTGTGTGTGTGTGTGTGTGTGTGTGTGTGTGTGTGTGTGTGTGTGTGTGTGTGCGTGCGTGCGTGCGTGCGTGCGTGTGTGTGTGTGTGTGTGTGTGCAACTCTGACAGATTATAAAGCAAGGATTTAGGCCATGGTTTTTCTGGGTTTTACCTTAAATCCACCTGTCTGTCTAAAATAGAAACTGGTGATTTAAAACATTAAACACAAAATAAGATACATTTTGGAGACTGTATAAGAAAATCCTCCTCTTTTTTTTTTGCATAACCCCAAAAGGCAAAATAACTTTACCTGGTAAACAGGCAGCATCTTAGAGTGCATTTGTGAACAACACTCAATAAGCGTTTGAAAACTCAGGACACCAATTGGTGAACCTCTGTATACTTAAGTTGTTTAACAGTCCAGGCTCTCTGTTATATTTTGTGCATCATAATGTGCCACACATGTTCAATGGGAGACAGGTCTGGACTGCTGGCAGGCCAGTTTAGTACTCACACTCTTTTTCTATAAAGCTACATATTTGGCTTTGTCATGCTGAAATAATCAGGGATGTCCTTGAAAAAGACATTGCTTGGGTGGCAGCACATGTATGTTGCTCCAGAACCTGTATGTACCCTTCAGCATAAATGATGCCTTCACACATGTGCAAGTTGCCATGCAATGGGAACTAACAACCTCCCCCCCATACCATCACAGCTGCTGGCTTTTGAAGATTTGCACTGATAACAATCAGGATTGCCTTTTCCTCTTTGGCCCGGAGGACACAGCGTCAATCATTTTCAAAAACACTTTGAAGTGTGGACTCATCAGACCACAGCACATTTTTCCACTTTGTGTCATTCCATCTCAGATGAGCTGGGACCCAGAGAAGCCGGCGGCATTTCTAGGTGTTGTTGATATATGGTGTTTGCTTTGCTTTGGTGTTTGCCTTACATCTCTATTCTTTGATTTTTGACTCAGCATGAGACTCAGCATTGTTTCAGTGTTTTATGGTGTCTGCTGTATTTTGTGTAATGAATTTATTGATACCTATTTTATTTACGTATTCACTTATCCTACTTCGTGTGTTATTATTATTTATTTATTATTAGTTATTTACTGGGTGGAGTTTGCATGTTCTCCCTGTGCTTGCGTGGGTTTTCTCTGGGTACTCCGGTTTCCTCCCACATTCCAAGGACATGCGTGGCAAGTTAATTGAACACTCCAAATTGTCCATAGGTGTGATTGTGCCCTGTGATTGGCTGGCAACCAGTTCAGGGTGTACCCCGCCTACTGCCCAAAACCAGCTGGGACAGGCTCCAGCGCCCCCCACGAGCCTTGTGAGGACAAGCGGTTATGAAAATGGATGGATGGGTAGTTATTTACTTAACCTACTTATGACATTAATTTATTTATTTATTTTGTGTAATTTTGTATTACCTGTCTTTACTGCATAATTTATTTATTTTTTATTCCATATACGTATATATTGAATGCAGCAATGGCTGTTTTAAGGTGCTTTAGAAATAAAATTGAGATATTTTCCTGTGGAGTGTTCTAAATGGGTGTTTTTCAGCAATCCTTTACTTTTCCAGTCTTTTATTGCACTTGTCCCATCATTTTTTAAATGTATTGCAAGCATCAAATTTTAAATGATACATTTAACATAATAATAATAATAAATAACGCTCATTAGTTTTATCTTTAAACATGTTGTCTTTGTAATGAATTTAATAGAAGAAAAGTTGAAAATAAATTGCAACTCCATTTTACACAATGTTCCAACTTCTTTGGAATTGGGGTTTGTAGTTAACTTATTGTGTGATACAGGATTAACAACTGATCTCTTTATATTTTTTGTTTTAAATGGGAGTACCCGGGTAAAACACACACAGGCGCGAGGAGAGCATGAAAACTCCACACAGGAGGGCCGGAGCCTGTATTTAAACCCAAGACTTCGGAACTGTGAGACAGCCACCATGCCACCTGTTTTATATTATTTCCTCTGTCTTTATTAAAGCCTCAGGTAAATGCAAATTTTAGAAGTAACGCGATAATGCTGGCGAAATATGCACCACAACGTGCTGCCAAGGCGGACAAGAACAGTAGCTAGAAACAGATACAATGAGAATACTGTTATTTCACATACACAAACACACTTTCACATAATGCACTATAATATAGTCTGCAACTTTACAGGGAGGAAAGAGGCACGCACAAAGCACTCCGCAGTGAGCAGCACATGTGAAACGAGAATTGAAAGAAGATGACATTATTTACTGCACATTTTCAACCATTTATTTGTTGCATCAACAAGATGGCGGAAGAGTGTATCTTATATTGTGGAGCAGCCATTTTTAAAAGGACAGACAGGAACCAAATTCCATCATCTGCCTTTTCTCACAGGTCCAACATGTTTGTTTGTTTGTTTTTTAGTCTTTTAGCAAGACATACAGGTAATGGCTAGCCTGCCTTTTTTGTATGCCCTTGGCATTTACTTCCATTGAAAAGTGATCATTTTAGTTAAAGGAGTTTTTTTTTTTTTACCTTGATCCTGTTAACTTTGTTATAATTTCTACCACATCAGGGTTTTTTTTTAATCTACTTAAGTATTGAAATGTAAATTACTTTATGGGCAGCATTCCCTCTTTGTTCCAAGCAATTTACCTCACAGAGCATTTTCTTTAATTCACTCATTCAAACTACGGCAATAGCAAAATTGGCTCAAATCATCATTCAAACCATTTACAACGCTTTCTCAAACTCTCTGCCCTGGTCAAATGAGGTGGAAAGGCTTCATTGCTAATGGAGCCATCGGAGAAAGCTTTGCCTTTTGCCACAAGATATTATGTGTGATGTCACATCATGGTGAAATGTCCTATTCACTGAATGTAACAAAGAAAATCCACACAAGGCCTGCAGCCTTCTGCTCCAGTGTGGCGTCCGGGACGCCCTCCTGACCCGCCGGGCTCCCCTCGTCTGGCGTCCGGGACGCCCTCCTGACTGGCCCTGATGGGTGGGCCAGGTTCCCGCCTCCGTGCCCCTGCCGCCCGCCCTGCTTTTGGACTTTTTTGTTCTAGGGACGTCTGGGAGCCGTCCCTTGAGGGAGGGGTACTGTCATGTTTGGGTTCTGTTTTTCCTTGTGTGTCTCCCTTGGTCTTGTTAAGTGTAATCCCGCCCTTCCTCATGTCAACCAATCAGTGCCCTCAGCCACTTGTGTCTTGCCCTAGGTGTGTCACTGTCACACCGCGGTGAGGTTGTCTTGTCTGGGATTTTACTGTCTTGTCATTTCCTGTTTTATTTTGAAAATGAAATTCCTTTTTTGGCCATCACCTCTGCCTCCTTGCCATGCTTCCCTGCATTTGGGTCCTCCACCAAACTTTACCCCCGTGATATGCCCCACCTCTCGCCCAAAGTCAGCTGGGATAGACTAGAATGGATGGATGGTATGTATGACTAATTTGTGCAGATCCATCCCCTAAAACTCAGATTTAAAACCTTTAACATTGGAAGTTTCAATGTATTAAAAATATGTTTCAAAAAGAAAAGAAAGAAATAACATCTGTCAGCCTTTCTAAAGGCAGAACATGATCAGCCCAATCGAAAGCTCGATCCCTAGCACATAGTATGAGGTTATTTGTGATATATGCAATTACTGTAGTGACCTGACCTCCAAAACACAGACTCATCAACCCACTTACTCACTTGAACAATGCCCATATCATTTGATATTTTAATATTTTTGCTATTTTTATTGTACTGATTGTGTTCTTTTTAATTAGTTTTGTATGTTTAGTTTGTTCCCTGAAAGGCACCTATAAATAAACTGAATTTTTTTATTTTTTTATTTTTTTAATTAAAGTAAAAGTAGTAGTAGTAATAGTAGTAGTAGTTGTTGTTGCAGTAGTAATAGTGGTGGTGTTATGTTTGGATAAAAAAAATCCTTCCTTCAATTAAATAAAGCAGCATTTTCATTGCAATGTAAAGTATAATATATTCTAGCAGAAATTCTCAGCATGGCCTATATTCAACTTGATTGAATGTTTTGCAGCATATGCGTTTCTTTATTTATCTATTGTTAGAGTATGTACATACAGTCAGTCCACCATTGCTCTAATCAAATGGGCTGAAGTGTCTTAGTGAGAGAGCACTTATCAGCACTTGACAACAAACCCTCACAAGTAGCTGTAAAACTTGATAATACAAGTAACATTTTGAAAATCCCAGCAGATGAAATTGTCTCTCGCCTCCAAACGACAGATTTAATATTCAGACTAAAATATTTTAATGTGGCATAATTTCATATCATGTATCAGCTACAGACAACATATGCAATTGGCGTGGCGTGTTCATCCTCTCTGTCAACAAGATTGGAGCTGACTTTATCTACGGTGTGAAAACGATTAAATGACAATCACGCTACACAGAGTGCAACAATTACATAAATTTGCATGCATGATGGAGTTTTGATATGATGAGCCTTGCAAATCCCAATCGTCACTTGACATCTTGATGTCTTTCTGTGGCACAATTTAACATTAATGTCACATTTGCTCTGCATCCAATTTGTTGAGCTCCACCACTGTCAACGCACAAAATAAGTCTATTTTGGGGGGGATGTTTCGAAATAGTGAGTACCAATAATGCAAATGTTTACATTCTCTTTTGTCATATTTTTACAGGAGATTTATATAAGTGCTTTAAAGTCATATCAAGATTGAGTTGTTAAATATTTTGTATGGAGAATACTTGACAACGGGTGAGTATATAAATAAATGAATAGATGAAAAAATTAAAAATTAAAAATTAAAAATTAAAAATTAAAAATTAAAAATTAAAAATTAAAAATTAAAAATTAAAAATTATTATTTTTTTAAAAATATATATATATAGATAGATATATAAAAATAATAAAAAATAATAAAAATAAAAATATAAATAAAAAATTAAATTAAAATAAATAAAAAATAATAATAAATAAATGTATTGATGGTGCTGATTGATTTTCCAGCGAGAGCTATATCAGGTTATGGCCTTAAAAGAATTCCCCCTACCTACTCAGCATAGAAAGGGTGTGGTGGGCAGTGGCTCATTTGCATATAACATAAACTTACCCTCCACCCCAACACAGATTTAAGACATTCTAAGAGGGCTGCTGTAAGGAAAGTGAAAAGTGTGATGCAATTCTTGATTTATATTTTGAGTATTTCAAAGTACATCACAAACATTTTATTTTATTTTACTTTGTCATGTTGTAGTCTTGGCGGCACGGTGGCTGTCTGCTTAGCACGTCCGCCTCCCAGTGTAGAGGACATGAGATTGAGTCCAGGCTTGGGCCTTCCTGGGTGGAGTTTGCATGTTCTCCCTGTACCTGGGTGGGTTTCCTCGGGGTACTCCGGTTTCCTCCCACATTCCAAAGACATGCATGTCAGGTTAATTGAACACTCTAAAATTGTACCTAGGTGTGATTGTGAGTATTAATGGTTGTTTGTCTCTGTGTACCCTGTGATTGGCTGTCAACCAGTTCAGGGTGTACCCTGCCTACTGCCCAAAGCCAGCTGGGATAGGCTCCAGCACCCCCACGACCCTAGTGAGGAATAAGTGGTTAAGAAAATGGATGGATGGATGGATGTTATAGTCTTTTATGAATTTACAGCTGCAAGTTACTTAACACAATAGGAATTCAAAAAATATGAAAAGCAATTTACTTTCAAGTATTCAGCCTTTTTGCTTCTCAGACTGTCCATTGTATCTGTGTTTATCTGCCATATTTGTGTCTTTAAGGGTTTTTTTCATTCAATTTTAACATGAAGGCTGAAATAAAGACATAAAGCAATTTACACACAAAAAATAAGACAGATTAGATTTATTTGTACTGAGAAAGGGTTTGAATAGTTTTTTTAAAGGCAAGTGTAGTCAGATGTGTGCTTTTCAATGTTCTATGTGCCCCCACTAGCCTAAACACGGCGTTCTGATAATATTCCATTTGTGCAGTATGAATTAAGCAGCAAAATCTACTCGTTGTTATCCATCTCGAGGGGTTGCCACTTACTGTCGACTGAAAATGACATCACAGTTGCTCAGTGCTCAGCTAACTACCAATCACAGCTCAGCCAGAAAACAGGTGAGCCATGACCATTGTTATTTGAGCTCATTGGCACTGCATTGTCATTTTCAGTCAACAGTAAGTGGCAAAATGGCTGCCCTCTGAGATAGATAAAAATGGGTGCTTTATTATATTCCGCTATGATTCATACAGGTCTGCCATGAGTAATGCCTATAATGGTAATGAATCATTTTGCCTACAGACATTCAATATATAATTATTGTCATATTCCATAAAACATTATCATGACCCAGTCTGACAGGAGAATTATTTACATCACACAAGAGAGACATCTAAGCTATATAAAATAGGCAAACATTATCATGATGAACACCAGCTTCCTGGATGTAAATCAACCAATCTAATATTATGATCTTGTAATTAGCAATCAGGTAAGAGGCACTTTCTGTAACGATTCAGACAGACAAATACCAAACCAGCTTAATTACCTGCCGAGTCACAATCAGTCATCAAAGCCTGACTGATGAAAATAACTCTTGAGTCATCATAAAAACAATCTCAAGGTGATGGATTTACTTCCGATGCAGGTATATTGGTGGTTATTATAAGCTTACCGGTTGTGACCTTCAGCTATCCCTGCTCACGGATTCTCAAACTTGGTAAAATTCCTTCATTTTTAAACCATCTTTCAGTGGAGGGGCATTTTGTTTGATTCTCATAAAATGTTTCTCATTACAATAGAATAGAACAGAACAGGGCCCATTGTATTACTTTAAACAAACTGATCATATAATCCTTTATTTCTGTCTGGCATGTACACTGCTAATTGGTCATTCTAAAAACCTTTCATTGTTACGTTTGTGTTATGAATCACAATATTTTGCTTTCAGTGTCTGTTATGTTTTATAAAAACTCTCACTGACGTAAAATGTGTTTCCTGTTGTTCAAAAAAAAAAAAAAGATTAAGAACCGTAGTGCAAATGCAGCCCGAAGAATGGTAAATTCATAGCAATAATCAGGCCTGATTTGAGCATTCTTACTCTCTATCGATGTCGAGCAAATTCGAGCTAAGCTAGTGCCATTTAATTCTTCTTCTACTACACTTTATTGGTTCTTCCGGCATATTGTTGCCTCTCGCAGGTCAGTTTTGATACTACAACAGACATTTGGCTGGGTAGAGGAGATTTATAATTAATGGACGATGTTATGTGTGGTGTGTGAGAATCTCAATCTTCCTTTTGTGTATCATGTCATTTATCACAGATAAATATTTCACCAGCTTTGCAATTCACTGGCCCTGAAGGCTTTCTTCACAAAACCAAAAGCATTCAAACTGCAACAGTAAAACAGTAAACAGAACTTTACATGAGGACTTGTGGTCTTCGGGTGGTGAAACCCTACTGACAAATGCTCTTCCTAGGTCAGTCATGATCATTCTGGAAAGGTCTGCTTTTGCTGAAAGTTTTCACTCAATAAGCCCCCATGCAGCAATAAGCTCAAAGAGATGTCAATCACCACGCATTGCCTGCTCCTCTGAGAGGTGAGGGGAATAAAGGAAGTAAGACGTTGGTTGTCCACATATGATGGAAAACCTTGCATTTATTGTAAACAAAGACAGCAAGGGGCATGACAGGAAAAGAGAAACAATACATTGAGAGAAGATCTCTTGAGCGCATCTATGTGTTTTAAATGCCTGTGTGTGTGCGTGCATGCGCATGTGTGCGTTTCCGTGCGTGCGTACGTATGTGTTGTGCATGTACTGTATGTGCAGAGTTATTTTGATGAATGTGACCTGACGGATGGTGTAACCCCCAAAGCCTGCCCCCGCTTCCTCTCAAGCCCTCCTGTCATGACTGAATACCGATGTCAAGCCACCTTTCTGTTTTTATGGACTGCAAGGACACAGAACATATATTGTGTGTGCGTGTGTGTGTGTGTGTGTGTGTGTGTGTGTGTTTTCTGTGTCTATATATATATATATATATATATATATATATATACATATATATATATATATGTTGTACTAGCACTAAGGTAGTTGGTCTCTCAAATCCGGCCAGCGTCCCCGTGATGCAAACTCCCTTTTGTTTGTTACTGTTGTTGCATCACTTGCAATCTGTCCAAAATAGACAGGAGGACAGATATGATGCCAAATTAATTAACCCTACAATGCCAAACGTATTATATTAAATGCAAGTCATCTTGAGCCCTCTATTTCATGAGTATAATATTTTCCCCCCATTAAAGTAGCACTAAGGAACTTTTCAACCTTCATAAAATAGTTTTATAACTCTTCTGATAAAACCGACTTAAAACTAGTTGGATGGTACCGTTATCATGGCCTGAGGGGTCTGTATCATTTTTACTTGCACTAAACAACTTTGAGAAGGATGGTAGGAACATTGCCGCACAAAAAACTACAAATGTGCTACAAATACTTTATTTACAAAGAATCAAAATTTTCTCTTATTTCATTTCATATTTCATGGTACAGGTTTTATAGGGTTAAATAAACATTCGTACTGTATGCACATCGAGGAATGTGAAGATAACGTGTAATAGTGGCGCTTGTCCTGAAACACACACCACTCTCTCGTTCTTTCAGTGAGATAACATTTTATTAAGCAAATAATGACACCGTTCACAGTTTAATATACATTCAGGTCACCTATACAATACAATGATGGAGAAGTGCAGTCATGTAATCATACATCAATGACATCCTGTTGCACTGGCCCAGGGGCCTCGCTTATGTCATCCATTTGACAACAAGCTACTTTGTTTCACTCTGATTTACTGTACAAATTAGCGCCTTGAAATCTTTGGTCGGTTAGGACAGTTTGTTCATCCTAACATCTTTTTTTTTTCATTTAACCTTTATTTAACCTGGTTGGTCCCATTGAGATTAAAAACCTCTTTTTCAAGAGAGACCTGGCCAAGACAGGCAGCAGCAAAAGAACACAAAGTTACAGACATACAGTACAGAGTGGGACTTTTTTTTTTTTTTAATGTACAAAGTACTACATTTTGGATTCAATGATCAATAAAATTGTTCAAACAGCCAAGCTAAAAACATCGACACTGTATGGAAGCTGTTTCCATGTCTTTCAATTTAGATTTAAAAACATTTAAGGACGCTGGTTCTTTGAGCTTTAAGTCATTCAGCAGAATATTCCAGGCTGATGGTGCTAAGTACCCAAAAGCTTTTTTACCAATTTCTGTCCGTACGTTTGGGACAGAGAGCAATAAGAGGTCCCGCAAACGCAATGAATACTGTCCGTTGCTTCTCTGCCTGATAAAAACACAAAAATAGAAGGGAAGCAGCCCAAGAATTGCCTTATAAATAAAGGTGTGCCAGTGAGTTAGTCTGCGGGTCGACGATGCAAGCCATCTGACCCGAGAGTATAACTCACAGTGGTGAATTAGAGCTTTACAATTCGTAATAAACCTCAGGTAAGCATGATATAGAGTATCTATTTGATTGAGACACTGTGCAGAGGCAAGCATATATAAAAGATCACCATAGTCTAAAACTGATTTTTTTTTAAAGATGCAGCGACAAGACACTTTTTTTACATTAAAAGAAAAACAGCTTATTTCTAAAGTAAAAACCCACTTTTAGCTTATGAGCCTTATGAACTTCATGTTTTGATACCAAATGTTCAATATCTCACAAGACACATTCTGCTGCTTCATTTGAATCAGTGATGCAACTTCAAATTTACACACTTTTGTGCAACTGGATAACACATTTCTCCATCAAAGTTTGCAATCAAACTGCAATAAAGTCCCTGTGGTGACCTACAGGAGTCACATGGGGTGGTTACAGGTAAACACTTCAATACTGCATTTTGGCATCATGGAAGTCCATACAACACATTTCATTCTTTGAATGAGCTATAAGGCGCTGAAATGACTGCATTGGATAAACTGTCCGGTTTGCACTTTCTGTAAGGCTATCATCAGTTTTCACACTGAAGGCTCTATTTTCTCAAGGCTCTATTTTCGTGTGTGAGGTGCATTCTAATTTTTGCAGACATAAGCAGCTGGCCTAGTTAAAAAATAAAAATAAAAATAAAAATTGCGCCGTTGTGGGTGTGAACATAGCCAACGTTATGATTTTTAGACTATAATAATAATAATAATAATATGTTCATTTAATTAATTACTACAGTGATTTAAAGGGTTTCATGCATGTTACTGTCATATTGCGATGAGTGAAATACGATGACATCCCGCGCACATATGTCCATGGAGTGCACAGCCTTGATCAAATTCATCAAAACCCCTTTATACTATATGAGCCAATAGTTAGATGTGGTTCCAGCAGTCAGGTGCACTGGGCACATGTCAAAGGAAATGCTAGAATGCTCACCATGACGCAGAGTGGTCTGCCAGATTCCCAAACAGGCTAAATGAATCTTGCACCAGCACGAAAATCAAGATGCGCCAGTTTTTAAGCTCGAGCGCAGCTGCACAATCTACGAATAAAGAGCCCTCAGTGTAAAGACAGGTCTTGGCAATATAACAATATCAAGCAGCACAGGGTATGACTAGGTTGGAGATGTAAAAATTAGGGATGTTTGATACCACTTTTTTCAGTATTAGTATATTAGTATATACTCTTTGAGTACTCATCGATACCAAGTACCGATACCTCTAGTACTTTTGATATCTAACATTTCATTTAACACAATGACAAAAATAAATAAATTGAGAGCAAAGACCTTTCTTTCTGAAGCAGATGATGATTTGCCAATGTGTCAAACTGCTGTAGTATAGCGCCAACTACTGCTGAGGAGGACTTACTTAATGTCAGATTTTGTTTGCCTTACATTGTACTTATTGTATATAGTATTGGTGGCTGATATCGGCAGCCTCCACGTGTATTGATTCCTTAAAATAAGGCTAGTATCAGCACCGATACTGTTACCTGGTATCGGTAATTGCCCATCCCGTGTAAAAATACGCAAAAGTTTGAGGAATACTAAGTTATAAAGTCAGAACCCAGTGAAAAATATTGGATTTATTAATCACCTTTGTCATTTATTTTAAATTTAATTTTTAAAAATAAATTTTTAGTGCTCTTTATAAATATTTCCTCTTTTTGTATTGGTCATACATGAGACAAACCAACAACATTGACGCTTTGAACAAATGATCACAGACTTCACTGGTCATGGATATTAACACCAACAAGTCTTTTTTTTTTTCCAGAACAACATTAAATCACACGTGAGGCAAAGCGGCAGCAGACTGGCATGGTGGGTGCAGACATACGCCCTGCCCCAAGTGTCCATGAGCAAGTCACAGAATTAAGCACTCGGAAAAAAGTATACGATTGTGGCTTTAGGGGTATAGAGTTGTTTCATAAAAAATCACCCAGTCGGTTTAACCAAGCAGATTTGGATTTTAATAAAAAATTGGTGTTTTTGTTGATAGCGATGACACAAGACTAAATCTCAAATTTTAGGTCAATTGGAGAAGGGGTTTTGGAGCTACGGCCAATCAAATTGAGAATTTTTTGACAAAAAGGGGCATGGCAAAAAGAGGTATTGTTGGAAAAAGAATTCAACCAGGATTGCAAATATGCAATAATTTAGAAGATTGGGCATATTTTAGTAACTTCACCTTTTGACCTATAATTTGACCTTGGAATTGACCTTGTGAATCCTGTGACCTTAACAAAAAATTTTCATGAAATGTTATCTCTTACATGTTCTCTAAAACATATAAAATTCTCAGAGTTTTTTTGTTTGTTTGTTTGTTTGTTTGTTTGGTTGTTTGTTTGTTTAGCAGCGATAAGGAGTTAAAGAATCCATACTCTCAGATATTCATGACAGGTAGTATGCATGGATAGCGTGGACCGAGGAGAAGGGACCAACGAAGTGACTACAAGTACACCCAGTAACACATGGTGGGTATGTGTGGAGTGCATGTGTTCGTGAAGCCTGGGTTTAATGTAATCCATTGGGTGTGAATGGCGACATCCTGTCGAGACTGATAACAGCATCGCAGTCCTCCGGGTCACACACGGAGTCGGTGGCGTTGTCATTATTGACAGTAAGCTGTGAAATCCTGTCAAAAGTGTCCTCGCATTCCACTACATTGGGGATCATGTTGACGTAGGCGTTGGCGATCTCCTTGTGGATCATGGTGTCTTGGTTGTAGGACACCAGCTCGTTGCTGATGTTGACGGTTTCCACGGGTGTGTTGGAACAGAAGTAGTGACAGCCCAACAAGCTGGCGAAGGCTTTCCTGAACTCGGCGTTGAATGCGTAAATGATAGGGTTCAAAGACGAGTTGGTCCAGCCGAACCACACAAACACGTCGAAGGTGGTCTCGCTGACGCAAGGCAAGCCCGCGTCCTGGTCTGTGGGCGGCTTATCACAGAAGGGAACTATGCAGTTGAGGACAAAGAAGGGCAACCAGCAACACACAAAAACACCCATAATCACAGAGAGGGTTTTGAACACTTTGGTTTCCCGCTTGATGGAGGTCTTCAAAGTGTTGTGGTGTTGGCACTCGAGTCTGTTTGTCCTGCAACTTTGTGCGTGTTCCGCAGCTCTCTCAAGAGAAGCTATTCTCCTAATTTGAATTTGGGCAATCCGGTATATTCGCGTGTAAGTCACTATCATAATTGCCACAGGGATGTAAAAACTAATCAAAGATGAGGAGATGGCATATTCTCGGCTCAGGCTGGAGTCACAATTCTCTTCCATCTGGCGACCCTGCACAGAGGCGTTGCTTGTCCCGGCCGCGTTGTCCCCGCTGGCTTTGTGCCAGTTGAGCTGGACCGGTATGAATGAAATGAGCACCGATAACGTCCAAGTGATGCTGATCATGACAAACGCAACTCTCTGAGTCATTTTCCTCTCGTAGCGAAAGGGACTGGAGATGGCCCAGTATCTGTCCACACTGATGATGCAAAGGTTGAGGATGGAGGCGGTGGAGCACATAATGTCAAAAGCCACCCAGACGTTACAGAAAGTGCCAAATGGCCAATATCCCGCCACCTCCGCCACAGCCTTCCATGGCATCACCAGCACGGCCACGAACAGATCCGACAGAGCCAGGGACACTATAAAGATGTTGGTCACTTTTGTCCGTAGGTGCCGTGAACGCAGCACCGCGGAGCACACCAAGATGTTCCCCAGCAGGGTCCACAGGATGAGGAGGAAAAGCAAACACCCGGTCACGGCGCGCAAAACCACTCCATCACTCTCGCCGTCGCCCGTCACCTCCGACTCGGTGCCGTTCCGCATGACCTCCCTGAGCGGCACCGGCACGGGGTCGGTCCCCTGCACCGACGAAAGATACTTGGCCGGGTTCTCCATGCGCCTCTTCAAGTGGCCTCACGCGAAAGGACGGCCGCGCTTATTCCCACCGCGGTCTCACCGCATCGTGGAAGAGGGTTCGAAGTGAGCGCCAGGCGCGTGGATGTGCGGCGAGCTCATGTTGCAGCGTCGCCGGACCCGGTACTCTCACCCACCCACTCACTCCCTGCGTGAGAGCGCAAGAAGGGATTCCCACAGTCAGTGCTGCCAACTAAACAATGTCAGGTGCATCACGCCTCTTTTGGGCGTAGTGTATGCGCACTGCGTTAAGAACGGGGTGTGAGAAATCTTGAAACATTTCCAGGGGTTTCGTGTAAAATATGTATCTGGTTCGATAAAGGTTGGGAAACAACACGATAAAAGCTGAGGGGAGCTGTCCATGGTGACGAATTTGACATTGTGCGCTTCTGTGTAATAATTTTAATGTACATCATGTCTGGACAGAAGCTATTGAGTTGGAGAGTGTGTAGTCATTTCTTCTAGCCCTCTCGCTGTGTATAATAGCCTATTGAAAATTTGAATACTTTGAAATTTCTCTTTTAAAAGGAAAGTAAATGAACATTTGTTGTGAAAAGTACTCGTGCTTCATCAGGACATTGCAATCGTTAAGCTGGAGTTGGAATAAAATTACAATTAATAATATTCAACGTTTTTATTCCTGAATTCCATATTTTCGTTCAGTCTGAAGGTACCCTCATTAATGCAAACTACAGCTCACCCCCAAAAATCCCACAAAAAATCAAAACGTGTTATCCTGTATAACCTACCAATTTGAGAACTATAACTCAATGCATAAATATTATCTCAGCCAAGAAGGCACTCTCCAAATTATTTGTAGGAAATGTTTCCAAAAGTTAGCTAACCTTGAGATACTTTCAAACAACTTAGAGGAGGGAGGTGTGACCATGCATGCATGGCTCCAGGAGCAATCAATTACTTTTTGGCCAATACACTAAAACACAGAGCTGTTTCACAGTGTGCTTCTCTGTGTGGTTCATTAAATCTTGGATGCATGTTTCCAAAAAAGACGTCATTTGTGAAGACTAATAACATTTTCCCTCGAATTATTCCAATTTTTAATGAGATGTGTAAAAAACTATATATTTGCAGGGACGTACAAAGGGTGAGACTGACGAGGCTGGGGCCCTGGGCCCTGGGGGTGTGTGTGTGTGTGTGGGGGGGGGGGGGGGGTTTGTCTGACCACACATCACACACCTCATTCATACCCCCCTCGATGGTGTGCATTTGAGGAAAATTCAATAAAAAATTTACCATGAACTGCAAAGGAAAGAATCCCACAGTCAGTCCACCTCACTTACCACTGTCAGGTGCACCACACTTCCTTTGTGTGATGTGTTACACATTGCGTTAAAAAAGGTCTGCGAGGAAGCCTGCAACATTTCCTAGGGTTTCTCAACCAAAAAAAACACTTCATTCCATAACAGAGGCTTATTCTTACTTGTGGTGAGTGTTTAACCCCTCCAGCATGTATCACCATTCACCACACAACCCTGCAGTGACAGGAGTGATAGTATCGTGTAGGAGTGCAAAAGGTAATAACAAAAGTAAACAATAATACAATGGGGCACAATATACACTTGGCAGTGATGAGAACATTCAGGAATAGAGCACACATCAGTGATTCACAAACATTAATGTGCCATGTGAGAGCATCAGGTGTGCCACAGGAAATCAAATTTCCCATAGTTGGTATGAATGTGTTATTTATTAACCGCAAATTATTTACTGCATCTACCTCTGCCAGTAACGATAGCTCTCCAGCCTCAACAACAGGCAGTACAATTAAATGGTCTTCCATGATGACAGAAGGTTCAATTAAACTATTGGGTCCTGATTCTGCACGAAGTTAATTTGCAAGTAAATTGAAATGAGATCATCATTATTTCAGTATCGGTCATCCTAATTGGAGGATATTTTCTGCCCCTAACCCGCTTTATATTTCAAATAATCCAGACACAAAATACAAAAACATGAATTAGCCAACAGCTGTCCTGCAGTAAAAGTGATCCCTAAATATTGTCTAAAATACCAAAACATTTATTTTTCATCTTGTCCCTCTTGGTGACTAACGCAAATGAAATACATTTTAAATAACATTTCTCTTGATATGATTTTGTCTTGCCTAATTGTTTGAAAAACTTGTTTTACAATATTATTGATGCTCTGAAGTTGTGTCGCTCAACATAAAAAAATAAAAAATAAAATCGTTTTTGCCATCAAGGGGAAGAGGGGAAAAAAGGTGAGCTGCATGACTTAGCAGAAATCACATAATCAAGCTAGTGTTCTGACCATGTGTAGACCTAATGTAAGAAAGACATTATCCAAGTTTGTCTTTATTCCATAGCTATACTTGTTCTTGACCAATTGGCATTTGAGTGAACACAGGAATGTATTCTAAGCAAAAACTCTAACATTAGCATTGATTTGCAACTTTGTTACTGTATTTAGATCAGGGCTGGACTGACACACACTTACACACACACAAAGAAACATGGCATTTTGACTTAGACCTGCCCACCTGCCATCAATAGTAAAACTCAAGCGTCCCCAATCCGGGTCCTCGAAGGCCGGAGACCTGCAGGTTTTACATGTTTCCATACTCAACACACCTAATTCCTATAATCAGTTCATGAGCAAGCTCTGCAGAAGCCTGATAACGATCCTGATATTTAGAATCAGGTGAGTAGGAGGACGGAAACATCTAAAACCTGCAGGACTCCAGCCCTCGAGGACCAGGATTGGGGAAGCCTGCTGTAAATGGATTAATGGACTGCTTCCTCTAATTGTGGGCCGCCTCGTGAGGGTAAAATGGAGGAAAATAATAGCCCAATTAAATAGCAACGCATTGACCTCTAAAGACACCAGCCCACCAGACATTTGCCCTGAATGCCAGATGGCCAGTCCAGCCCTGATTTAGATTAATTCTAAAACTAAGTCATGAAATCTAACTTTAATTGATATGGCTTTATTCTGCAATATCTTTTAAATATTTGTTCTTTGGGGGTCTGGTTGTGCCAAAAAGCAAAATACATGACATGACTAATAAAATATTTTATATAAAAAATAAAAATAAATAAATAAGTGAATCGTTTATAGTTGCACTATAGTCAAATCATATAATATATATTTTTCCTCATAAAAAATGAAAACTAAGCATATAATTTGCCATCCATCCATTTCCAGAAACGCTTATTCGTTTCGTTTGTTTTCCATTTTTTAAGTTGGTGCCTAAATTTTCCACAAATTTTGTATTGACCTGCATATATTTGAGACATTTGTGTTTGCTGGTGTGTTGTGAGACTTTTTTATATTCATTGTAAAATACTTTGTATGTGCCTTGGTCCCATAAAGGTTGGGAAACAAAATACACGAAGAGACCAGTAGAGAACTGTCCATGGTGTTGAATTTGACATTGCGCTTACTTGTGCCACACAGCAAAAACTTCATATCCATGAGAGGAAAGTTTCAATTTAATGCTCAGTGTCTGGATGGAGGCCAAACAGGCAAAACTTTTTTTTTCTTGCGCCACACCTGCAGGTTGAGTCACATTCACACTCCTATAGTGGACAAGCAATAACGCCCTGCGTCGTATGTGTGCGTCTGCGCCAAGGCAGCAGCCAAGTTACCGGCTTGCTTTAGGCACGTCACTGCTATTTTTAGAGCCGTCTGCGTGCCTGTCAAATCGGTCTGACACTACGTCAAAATAATCCCCCGGACACCCAATGCCAAATTCTCTGGAGTAACCTAATCTCGGAAGCCATGTCAGGCAGTGCGATACACATTTTAGTCAAACATGGTCAGACCTAAGTAAATATGTGAATTATAGAGGTAGTGAATGAAATTTTAAAGTCACAGTGAAGTAATTTACAAAACGTTAAGCCTGCTGTTTTGTTCTTAATTACAGTTAGGCTACATTACCATTTCAATTATATATTGTTTTTCGATTATCTTTCCATTTGTATTGTATATAAACGTCTGTATTCCTACAGATTATCAATACCATTAAATTTTGGCATTGAGGAAAAGGCATTGTTAAAAAAACAAACAAACATACATACACATCAAGTAGGCTATATTGGCACTGAAAAATACTGCATTGCAAAATAAAATGTTTTTACTTGTTTGGGGGTTATTATGTTTGTTTGTTTTCTCCAATGCAGTGCCAAAAACTTTTACAGCAGTGTTTTGGTTCGTCATGATCGGCATCTGCTTCCAATTGCACGTTTTATTTGCATGCAGCACTACTCAGTATTTAGGTGGACCAATTGAACGGCAACTAACAATTGTGAATTAGTGGCGACATCGTGTGGTGGTTTTGTTTACTGGACAGAGACCGAAGAAATACAGTCCACTCCAAATGTATTGGAACGGCAAGGTCAGTTTCTGTTTTTGTTGTCCTATATATTGAAGACTTTTGGATTTCAGATATTTTGATCTTCACTATCCAGTACAACAAAAAACAAAGGAATTAAATGACAATGCCTCTGGGGGGGGGGGCTTAAGTCTGTGAGTCTGAGTCGACAACACAACAACAGATTTGAGAACCTTTATGAACAAACACTATTTATTTTATCACTACTGTACAAACAATTTTATTTGAGCACCAGTTCATGTGATTTTCACATAAATCATGTCTCAGTCAATGTTGGAATCATGATTTTGATTATAAATATGTACAGAGATGATATACAAGCAATATTTTCCATGAAAAAAATAGAGAGTTTATGTTGGCACTTACTGAGATGATGGTATGTAGCACCTGAGTGAGATTTTTTCCGGACATTAATTAATCTATTTTTATGTACTGTACAGTATATCACAAAAGTGTGTTACTCCACAAATTCCTAGATATCCTTGAGCAAGGCACTGAACCCCCATCAGTTTATGAATTAACAAATTGTTGTCAGCATACCACATAATAAGCCTGAACCTATTCTCATTCTGGAGTTTAGAAAACAATAACTAACAAGGATTTTGTTATGTTACAAATTTTCACCTGACAAGCACCAGATGTGAACAATATTCAACATGTTTACTCCTCATCAGAACATAAATTCCATGTTTCCATTCAGTTTAGAGAGTATTATACAGTGCACCGCTAATTATGATACATTGGGATACAATGTACAATAACACCAAAAAGCAAAACAGTGCTATGCTGGAACATTTTGAGAACTATAGTTTGAAGTATAGGGCGGCACGGTGAATGACTGGTTAGCACATCCGCCTCCCAGTGCAGAGGACGTGAGATCAAGTCCGGGCTTGGGCCTTCCTGGGTGGAGTTTGCATGTTCTCCCCGTGCTTGCGTGGGTTTTCTCCGGGTACTCCGGTTTCCTCCCACATTCCAAAGACATGCATGGCAGGTTAATTGAACACTCCAGATTGTCCATAGGTGTGATTGTGCCCTGCGATTGTCTGGCAACCAGTTCAGGGTGTACCCCCGCCTACTGCCTGAAGCCAGCTGGGATAGGCTCCAGTGACCCTTGTGAGGACAAGCGCTTAAGAAAATGGATGGATGGATGGATAGTTTGATGCATAAATGTTATCTCAGTCAAGAAGGCACTTAAATCTTGCTGGAAGCTTTTCATTTGCCAAGGACACGTAGTTACTCAGATACTATAATATTCATATATCAAATGGTGTCAAAAGTTTTGGAACACCTTGCACATGGTACTGAGTTGAGATTTGACCTTTGCGCCACAAAACTATATGGAACTTCTACCATAAATGAGAACATCATCCATAAATAATATGCACATTTGAAATGCATATCAGCTACAAGTCAAAGTGTGCACATTTGCACATTCCGGTTTCCTCCCACATTCCAAAGACATGCATGGCAGGTTAATGGAACACTCCAGATTGTCCATAGGTGTGATAAAATAGTGCTATGAGACAATTTTTTTGGTATGTTGACTTGAGAATACAATCAGGTGTACATAGTGTGTGGCAACATAACAAAACAAGCATATTTGTAAATTTAAGTATGAGACAATTTTTTTGGTATGTTGACTTGAGAATACAATCAGGTGTACATAGTGTGTGGCAACATAACAAAACAAGCATATTTGTAAATTTAAGTAGTAGTAGTTAAAAACTGCATATTATGCAAAGACACAGATTAATATGTTGGAATTGTTCATCCTTAGGAATATGCCGTATGTTTTGTTTGTTGTCACGGGTACTTTGAAGTCTGGTGAATGTGTGAGACATGCTGGGAAACACTCAAGAGAGCACTGGCAAGTATTATTGTACATTGTGTAACTTCTGCTTTTGGGTCAGACTCGGCGGAAGACCTCAAAAAGAGAAGCGACCGAATGCATGCGGTAGAAAAGGTTTAAAGGAACCGCAAAATTGAGAGTTGCAGTCCATATGCTGAAGCCGAAGGCCTCCTGTTCCAACCCATTTTCGTACTGTGGCCGACAGCCAAAGGCGGGGAGGATCCACAGCTGAAAGAAAAAAAAGCAGACATTTCTTTAGTAACCAGCTCTTAATGCTATAGAAAGCATAAAGAAATTATTTCTTTCTTCATTTAGCCCACCCAATTTAGAACAATCAAGACTGCTTGTCCTTGTGTAAAACATAAAGTGAAAGCATCAACTCTGGTTGTAATGGACACCTTGGCAAAAAAAAAGCCTTTTTTTTTTTAGTTCAGGAAATAGTTAAAAGGAACAGTAAGGAAGATCTATAGTTTGCCAGTGAGCTGGAAAACAAAGAAACCCTTTCAGTGAGATAAAGCTCAACATAGGAAATTTGATATCTTGGCTGTCAGATAGCATCAAACTTCACCATAAGCGTGCTGACTCATCTATTCTTCTAGAGCTTCATTCACATTGTAGTATAAAAATGTCAGTTCACCAACGATCAACGACACCAAAGTCAACCAACAACTGTGCTGACAGTGGAGATATTTGTTACCATTTGGCAGAGCTAGCTGGTTTCCTTCATCATTTTTTTTGCATATTTTATTGGCAATTTTTTTTTTTGGCAGACTTTTTTAAACCTGTTATTTGCATAACACAAGTATTGCTTTGGCAAATATGTGAGTTTTCAGCAAATAACAGAGGTTGAAAAAAAAAGTTGAAGTAAATTGAGGAATTTTATTTAGACAACATACCATCAGGGGGGAAAATGTTTACTGGTGAAATTGACTCTGAAATTAGAGATGGACTATATTTTTTCATGGCTGATACTGATTATTAGTACTCAAGGAGGCCAACAAGCGATTTTTGGAGCTGATATTCATTTTTAGTAAAAGGGAAAACATTTGTGTGAAAAATGTTTTTGTTTTTTTTAACCTAACCCCAACTCTTCACTTGGTTGAAATGTCTTAATATGTATGTTAATGGCATTACTTTTCATATTTGTATCTTAAACTAAGCCACTTTTTTTTATGTATGTATTTTTTACTTATTATATTTTAGTATTTTATTGACTTTTTTTATGGTTGGTTTTACTAGATTTTATTTGTATGATAGTGCATCAATCTCAATGTGCAGCACTTTAGAAACGCTTGTTTATCAAATGTGCTATAGAAATAAAGTAGATTGGATTGGATAAAATGCTAACAAAAAGTTCAGGGAGCGCCAAGGGTCATCAGCATGTCTTAAAATGCTAAATGAAAACGTAAGCAAGTTAATAGCTCCTAAGTTTCTACAGTGAATAAAAATGTCCAAAAATGTCAAAATAACTGAAGTGTGAAAATTTTAAATAAATAAATCCATGGAGCTCAGTCGTATTGGCTGTCAGAATTCTTTTTTTTAACAAAAGGTTGATGCCAATATTCGTCAAAATGCCAAATATTATCCCCAATAATGGGCCCAGCCAATAATCAGTTCATCCCTAACTGAAATATGCCGGCAGGTCTGAAGTGCTTACCGAGATGTTGCACATAATCAAGAAGACAGCGATATTCTTCAGGATTTGCCTCTTGATATTTGGAGCGTTGGCCACTTGGTTTCCAAAAGGCTTCGGCACTTCGGATAATTTGTACATCTGTCCGCTCTCTTCCTGCTCGTTCTCCATGGCGACACAAGCCCTGTCAGGTGTGTCGTAGGCTCGGTTGAAGAGGCCATTGTAAGGTGGGGCCAAAGAGGAAGTCACTGAGTAGATTTCAGGTGAAGCCACTAATTCGGCGTCACCCCGCCCGGCGTCATCCTGCCGGCGGTAGAGGGATTCTATGATGAAGAGGTTCTGGATGCACTTCTCTAATACAACAAGCAGAGAATAGATCAAATTGGTCCAGCGATAAGGGGGACTGCTGTTGGCTCCCAGCACGGCTACTATGCTGCACCAGGACATGAACCAGGAGCCAATAGATGATCCAAAAAGCAGCTCTGTGTCCAGCTGCCTTGATGGGTTCTTTGAAGTGTCTGGTGCCATGTGATCTGCTCGGTAAATGAGCAAACCTGAAGCACAGGCAGAGCACATAAACACCAGCATTATGATGCCGTAGATGTAGAACATGGAAATGGCTGACCGCCGCGTTTGAGCAGAACCCTCCATGTGTGTTATGTAAACCACCAGAATGCCGATGGTACTGGCAAGGGCAACTAGACCCAGAATGGGGCCCAAGGTCAACCCTTGGGTTTTAGTGGCTAGTCGTTTTTGATTTGAAGAAAGGTCAATGGTCCTTCCAATGTTCTTCCACATGACAAAGAGCATGGCGGAGACAAAGATGTGATATTCAATGTTGAAGGGATAAAGATAGTAGAGGCTGCTGGAGAACATGGAACAAGTGCTGGTGGTGCAGTTACAGTGAGGCTCGGTGTGAACTGAAAAGTAAAAAACACACAAAATGGTTTCAGGATAACTACACAGCAGTATTATACACATAATATAATAATTAACAAAATCATCTTTACTTATTCACTCATAAACATGGGTTTTGCTAGGATTTTGTAAAAAAGTAATGCAAGCATGGAACTTATGTAAACAATACTGCGATTGCAGCAGTACAATTTACAGAGAGATCATGTAAGGTAATTCCAAAGCAATTAGGCAAAATATTAAATATTAAAATAGTTTCAGTCTAGCATGTAGGCTGTTTATGGATGTGTTACAGGATTCAATGTTGTTTGTTGGGAGTATGTCATGACTCAGTTAACGCCTACAACTTATCACAGTCTTTATCAACTGTGAGTTGATGCTACCATAACATTACTACCTCAGCAGAGCCAGAAATTTCTTTCCATTTCTCTTTATTAACTCATTCACTCACAGCCATTTTCACTGAAGCAACCCCCATCGCTACCGCTATTTTACTGGATTTTGACAAGAATATTGTGTTCTACTGCTACAAAAACATGGAACCAACCAAAAGAAAGATTAGAGTCTCTTCTTTCATCAGGAACAAAGTATATTTGTATCTGTTTCTGTTTTGCAGAAATTAGCATTATAATATAGCTAAGTTTTATCAATATTCACATTCCTGGTATAAACACTGACAAAAATAGCTTTTTGCAACATGGCTGATCTCTTATACTCTGCTGCCATCTGCTGGCCGTTTTTGTAATAACTACCATTGCTTTAAACCACCTCTTCATGTCAGAAGCTGCTTCAAAGCCTTCTGTATGCTGCTGCATAAAAAAACATTTAAAAAATGTGTAAATAGGTTTTTGGGAGTGAAGGACAAAGTATTAAAAAACGTCTTTACACATTTTTGGGTTTGTATGAGTTGAAATAATGAAAAAAGGACAAGTTTATTTAAGAAACTAATTTGATGAGAGCACAGTACGGAATTGTGCTTGATTTTAATATAATCAGAGAGAAGAAGATTTTAATGACATTAAAATAACCTAAATTCCCCCTTTGACTATGTTCACATGCAGTCAATATTCGGGTTAAGGTCCAAATTCTAGTTTCTTAAACATTCGGGGTAACCCGCTCACGTACGTGAGCGAACATTTCCACCCGCATACATATCCCAATTTAATACAATCGCACGCCATTACACTAATAATTTTAATTGTCATTTCCACTTTTAACTTTGTACAGTGCAAAAAAGACACTATATTTTTATGTAATTCACCACACTAATAAAGTCGTCGAGTTCCTCCTCGCTCCAAAGTGGCATTTACGCCATAGAGAGAAAATAACATGAAAACGCAGCAGAGAATCGATGTATTCAAGTTAGGCTCGTTTAGCGAGTAGCAACATAAGATGGCTGCTGCACATACAAGTACTTCAGACCATGATTCCTTGTGAATAGAGCATGTGCAGAACAACAACCAAAATTCAATTCAAAGGAGTTACCTCAATCTTATTCAGTTTTTTTAAACAAACAAACAAGCTCATATTTGGGTTTTTGTGCATTACCATGGCCTTTCAAAACCCAAATATTACCCAAATATTTGGGTTTTGAAAGGGTTATTGACTGCATGTAAACAGTCCATGACTAATACTCCCACAAAGTTCCTTGATTCATTTGCTCCACACAAACTTTAACCTAACCTTACCTTAACACTACCCTGCTATGTTGTACCTCTGCTCTCTTACGATCCTCTTCACAAACTCAGCAATGTATCCCCACCTACCTCAAACCCCCTCCTCCCAGAGTCACCACTACAGGCCTGCACCCTTTAATTAAAAAAGGAACCGTCAGGGTGCAGCCATCCTGACAGTCAGCCGGATATGAGGAGTACCACCTAAACCCTACAACCCTCGGCTTAGATGTATCAGTTACTGTAATTGCAGCACCCTTGGGAGTAAGCAGCCTGGGATAAAGCCGTGTGAGGTCAAGCGGGGGGGTTGTCAAGGAGGGTGGCGGTGGCCGAAGTGTGTCGAAAAAGCCTAGGGAGGGAAACCTAATCAAGAGAATTTGGACACGAAAAAGACCTGCCGGGCTGGCGAGCTCACCTGCCTTCCCCTCGCTAACCCTTCCCCCCTTCCTTTTTTCTTACATCCATTGAGGCATACTCTCAATTGAACTATTGTACTGTTCATCCATGTACAAGCCAACAATCAACCCGTACCTATAGTGAGGTTTCCATAGCCCAAGGCGGAGAGCCTTCTTTTATGGTTGTTCAAGAAGTGCTCAGCTTCTGACATCACACCATTGGACCAGAGGAGGAGGTTGGTAAAGACTGCATGGATGACACCAAATCTGAAAACAAGGTTCATGTCAAGTATGCTCGCATTTTAAGATAAGATGATTTTGGTACAGTACAATCCACATACCTCTCTAATGTTTCAAAGCTCTTGATGACATCCTTGATGTGAAACCAGAGAAAGTGCACCTAATCACAACAACATAACGCAATTACAGATGAAATGCTAACAAAATATTAACAAAACTACCCAAATCATTCAATTGTCACACAAACAATGCTCTATAAACTAACTCACACTTAAAACTTACCTGTGCTATGGTGTGACTTGCATGGATGACAGGATACACCCCAAGAATAGCCGACACACAAGACTGATATCCAACATAATATCCAATTCGGAACACGTCCATAATCATTGAGAGGAATGCAAGAAGAGTCAAACCACCTATGGGGAAATCAGAAATGAAGGTAGAGTCACATGCATCTGCAGTCAGTACATACACATCCAAACTTTTAATAATACCGCACATAAGTTCATATCAGTGTCTTATACTTAAATATTAATAGTAGAAATAGTCATAAAGAAAATAACTGTATTTTGCGGTGACAATTGCGACTCAACATGTTATACGTGAAGTAAACCGTGAACACTTGGTTGAAAAACATGCACACTTTGAGCTATATGAAAACATCATTACATATTCAAACTATAAAAAGAAGAATTTAGAATGTTTTGCTTTACTTAGTTACATTGTAGACAAAATATTATCAATACCTTTCAGGATGAGAGATCATTTCTACCAGTGGTAACAGCAAAATATAAAAATATTTTGTCACTGTACTTACAGTAAGTAGAGTTTTCAGGTATCTACTTTACATGCGTATTTATTTTTTTATGATTTATTTGTATTTTTTTTCCATTTGTACTCCCAGTCCCAACATTTGAAAACAGTACAGCAGTGTTTCTCAACCCTGGTCCTTGTGGCACACTATCCAGCCTGTTTTCTATGGCTCCATATTCCAACGCAGCTGATTCCAATGACAGCTCATCAGCAAGCCCTGGAGAAGCCTGATAACGATCCTCAGCTGCGTTGGAATAGGGAAACATGAAAAACAGGCTGGATAGTGTGCCCAAAGGACCAATGTTGAGAAACACTGCAGTACAGTACTCTATACATTTTACTTCTGACTTCAACAAAGTAGGTTTGTTACTTTTGTCAACCTCCGCAAACAATAACACAAAGTGTTAAAAATTAGCACAGTAATTGGAAAGTGGTTAAGTCAACCATGGGTGAGATCTTGATTGATTGAGATCTTGGGGTCTTATAAGGTAGAAAAAACAGGGAGTGCAGCGACAAAGTGGAATGTCAACCAGGAGCATTAACGACCTTATTTATGGAAATTTTTTGATGCTGTTTGCTATAAAAATGAATTATGGTTCTCTTATTCAAAAATTCTGCCTCTAATCGGAATAGAAAAAAAATGCACATTAGCCAATTTAGTTGTTTATTGTTATAACCGACAACATCAAATAATTATTTAGAATAAAGCAATGGCTGGGGAATATCTTGCTACTTGGTTAGTTTTCCTCCATGTCACTGCTGTCCGTTTTTCTCCCATCTAAATCCCCAAGATCTCAATCAATCAAGATATTAACCCCAGTTGACTTTTGATTTCTCTCATTGAGTCTTTATGTTGCGTTGTCATCCGTGGAAGTTGAAAAAAAGTAACCAACTCATTTTGACAAAGGAGTTGAAATGTGCTCAAATGTAGGCAGTAAAATAAGATGTTTAAGGAGCTTACAGATACCTGACCAAGACCAGCTGAAGCTTCATACAAGTAGGCCTATTCAGTGTTGACATATCCTGTTGCAAAACTCACCTCTGATCCAACATGTGGTGGCATGGACATCCTTCTCAGTGCGCGTCTTCTTGTGTCTGCCCCGCACCAGCATGTACCACAGCATCCAGACGAGCTGGAGGATCATGAGGCAGGTGACGAAGGACAACAGGTGGTCTTCCTTGACAGAAGGGCTGTGGTGGGCCAGGGCCAGCATGAGTGCTGCTCCAATCAACAGCACATTGGTCCCATATTGTCCACTCAGGATCTCTGCGTTCTTCCTGGGGTAATCTTCAGCCAAATTCAGCTTCAGCTTAGTCCAAATTTTTTTTTCGTTCTCCGAGCTGGAGGATGACGATGAGCTGTTGCAGTATTTGTTCAGACACATGACATCCAAGCTGTTATGCTCCACCATAGTGGGAGACATGGCTCTATAGAGTGTGGGGAAACGTGGAGTCAACACACTTGTGTCTGGGGGCTACCAGGTGCAGTCTTGTAATGGGACAGAGTACAAATACTTTGTTACAATAATTAAGTACAACTATGTATTTATATTCCTGGCAACTTTCACTTTTACTCCACTACATTTCCTAAGTAAAATGTTTACTTTTACTCTGATACAATCTTCATTACTCGTTACCACAAAATAAAATCCCAAATCCTGTTTAAGTAACGCAGAATACTACCTGTCCAATGAGACATACAATAGGCTACAAAGTGATGGAATTTAAGATATAAGCACCTCCTGCCTGCGTTGCTGGTCACACATTTCCAGCAGCAGATGCTGACATCTAATCAGTTATCATGAGCTTGTTCAGGGCATATGGGGCATATGGGTCAATGAGGGCCAGGCTAACGTGCACTAGCTAACTTCGCTCATTAACCTGCAGCATATCTTTAACTATAGCACTGATGTAAGATAAAGAAATAAAAAATGTCATCAAAATATAAATAAAATTATAAGCACTACCTTTATTTTTTAATGACTTTTATATGCACTTCTGAGACGCTATAAGTACAACAAATATTAGCTGTTAATATTTTTTACTCAAAGGTGACCTTAACTTTTTTCAAAGTTACTTTCTGTTAAAGATTTGAGTAGTTTTACTCAAGTATCGCTTACAGATACTTTATACAAGACTGAAGGTAGCACTCAAAAAACGCTCGTTCAGCGGCCACTTTCAATGACCATCTTACAAAATCAAAGTATTTCCCCGCGGGTAACGGGAGCATGTCATTCATTAAACAACAACAAATAAAACCAATAACTTTAACCTTTGTCGAACCCTGATCACAAATAATTATCCCCAATGTAAAAGTTCGAATGATGTCCACGTCCAGCTATTCATTGCCTCCGAGTGTGCTGCACTCTTCATTCCCATGTGGCGATCAGATGTTAAACGGCGCCGTTATCACGAGGTGAAGAACAAGTACGAGTTCCAAAAGACAACAACAAAATGCTAAGACGTCGTCCAGCTCCGGTTGCATGCGAGCCTGTGATGGTCATGGTGGTCGACCGCAAGGCTTCAAGATAAGGAGCGTGGGGGGTGGGGGGTTAGGATCATATGGACAGATTCACAGTAGACATGTACTAGTGGATGTCCGAGGGGAAAAAGGTATTTGACGTCAGCGGGGTGGGGTTAGGTGGGGTTAATTTGCCTAACAATAGAAGGGGATGTAGTGATTAATGGTGTGTAGTTTAGTGGGACGTTCATGAGATCCCTTTTAATCAATCATTGTACTCCTTTTCTGGAATTACGAGACATGTGATTTTCAAATAAGCGAATATATGCAGTCAACTTTGCCGTTTTTTTCAGCAATAAATAATAGACCACTACGCGTGTAATCTTGTTTCCATGTAGCTTACCCCCAGGTGACTCAATTTAATCATTAACAATAACCATCAGGGTTGGGGGAGAGGCTACATTCTATTATTGTCTGCTAACTTTAATGAACCACTGATTGTCTGAACATGTTGATGACATTTTCAAATGATTAGATTAGCTCGTTTGTATTCAAGCTTTCAAGTCCATCGCACAGTAGCATAAAAACTGCAATACCAATTTAAAAAAAAGTTAGGTTAGGTGTAACATTTAAAGTAGCACAAAGGCATTTTCCAATCTTAATAAAATATTTTCATACTCTTCTGATGAAACAGACCATGGCCTGAGGGGGTCTGTATCATTTTTACTGGCACTAAGCAACTTTGAAGAGGATGGTAGGAATGCTGCCACATAAAAACATTTGCTGAATGCTTTATGGCATACGTTACCTCCCCCTTTCCCCATTCGTTTGAATGTTGACACACGATTAATGCATTCATGGCAGAAGCTGCAAAATAACTAAACAGTTTTGTTTGAGGAGACAAAAAAGAAAAATGAAAGATACCCGGATGAAAGGACAGTCAAGGATCAACATTGGTCCAGCTTTCACTCGCTGGTGTGAGCTAAAAAAACGACGCAAAGCGCTTGTCCTCATGGGAAATGTGGTCTTCCTTCAGGCATAACATTACCGCTTTTGTCCATATGGCGCCGCCATAATCAACGTACACTGAAAGTTCCTTAGTGTTGCTTTAAAGCAAAGTGGCTGGTGAAATTAAAAGTCAGGCGTGCGCTTAATACAATAACGATAGCTCCAAGTTAATTTAGTGTTGTCTGAAACCAGTCGCTATCAGTGGTCACACTTTTTAGCCCAGTTCCAAGCTGACAACACAATCTGTAGGCCTAGGCCTTACCGTACCGTCTTGCAATAGTCTTGTGGTTGTAGTTGGTAATGGTGTAAAATCATATATCGCATTTTAATGGAAAAAATATCTGCCTCAAATAAAAACCAAATATCA